>NC_142463.1:23888979-24513979 GCF_049115385.1 Moschus berezovskii | reverse complement strand
ACATCACCAGACTGTCAACACCGAAATCAGATTGATTATATTCTTTGCAGCCAAAGATGGAGAAGCTCTATACAGTTAGCAAAAACAAGACCAGGAGCTGACTGTGACTCAAATCATGAACTCCTCAATGCCAAAATCAGACCTAAATTGAAGGAAGTAGGGAAAACCACTAGACCATTCAGATATGACCTAAATCAAATCCCTTATGATTATACAGTGGAAGCAAGAAATAGATTTAAGGGACTAGATCTGATAGATAGAGTGCCTGATGAACTCTGGATGGAGGTTCATGACATTGTACAGGAGACAGGGACCAAGACCATCCCCATGGAAAAGAAATGCAAAAAGCAAAATGGCTGTCTGAGGAGTCCTTACAAATAGCTGTGAAAAGAAGAGAAGTAAAAACCAAAGGAGAAAAGGAAAGATATAAGCATCTGAATGCAGAGTTCCAAAGAATAGCAAGGAGAGATAAGAAAGCCTTCCTCAGCGATCAGTGCAAAGAAACAGAGAAAAACAACAGAATAGGAAAAACAAGAGATCTCTTCAAGAAAATTAGAGATATCAAGGGAACATTTCTTGCAAAGATGGGCTCGATAAAGGACAGAAATGGTATGGACCTAACAGAAGCAGAAGATATTAAGAAGAGGTGGCAAGAATACACAGAAGAACTCTACAAAATAAAGCTTCATAACCAAGATAATCACGATGGCGTGATCACTCACCTGGAACCAGACATCTTGGAATGTGAAGTCAAGTGGGCCTTAGAGAGCATCACTACGAACAAAGCTAGTGGAGGAGATGGAATTCCAATTGAGCTATTTCAAATCCTGAAAGATGATGCTGTGAAAGTGCTGCACTCAATATGCCAGCAAATTTGGAAAGCTCAGCAGTGGCCACAGGACTGGAAAAGGTCAGTCTTCATTCCAATCCCAAAGAAAGGCAATGCCAAAGAATGCTCAAACTACCGCACAATTGCACTCATCTCACACGCTAGTAAAGTCATACTCAAAATTCTCCAAGCCAGGCTTCAGGAATATGTGAGCCGTGAACTCCCAGATGTTCAAGCAGGTTTTAGAAAAGGCAGAGGCACCAGATCAAATTGCCAACATCCGCTGGATCATGGAGAAAGCAAGAGAGTTTCAGAAAAACATCTATTTCTGCTTCATTGACTATGCCAAAGCCTTTGACTGTGTGGATAACAATAAACTGTGGAACATTCTGAAAGAGATGGGAATCCCAGACCACCTGACCTGCCTCTTGAGGAACCTGTATGCAGGTCAGGAAGCAACAGTTAGAACTGGACATGGAACAACAGACTCGTTCCAAATAGGAAAAGGAGTTCGTCAAGGTTGTATATTGTCACCCTGCTTATTTAACTTATATGCAGAGTACATAATGAGGAACGCTGGTCTGGAAGAAGCACAGGCTGGAATCAAGATTGCTGGGAGAAATATCAATAATCTCAGGTATGCAGATGACACCACCCTTATGGCAGAAAGTGAAGAGGAACTCAAAGGCCTTTTGATGAATGTGAAAGAGGAGAGTGAAAGTTTGGCTTAAAGCTCAACATTCAGAAAACAAAGATCATGACATCTGGTCCCATCACTTCATTGGAAATAGATGGAAAAACAGTGGAAACAATGTCAGACTTTATTTTTTTGGGCTCCAAAATCACTGCAGATGCTGATTGCAGCCAGGAAATTAAAAGACGCTTAGAAGGAAAGTTATGACCAACCTAGACAGCATATTAAAAAGCAGAGACATTACTTTGCCAACCAAGGTTTGTCTAGTCAAGGCTATCGTTTTTCCCATGGTCATGTATGGATGTGAGAGTTGGACTGTGAAGAAAGCTGATCGCCGAAGAATTGATGCTTTTTTTTTTATGTAATTAATTTATTTTTTATTGGAGGCAAATTATTTTACAATATTATATTGATTGGTTTTGCCATATATTGACATGAATTCACCCGGGTTTACATAAGTTCCCCCTCCTGAACCCCCCTCCCACCTCCCTCCTCCCTTTATCCTCCCTCTGGGTCATCCCCGCATGCCAGCCCCGAGCATCCTATAACATGCATTGACCCTGAACTAGTGATTCGTTTCACATATGACAACATACGTGTTTCAATGCCATTCTCCCAAATCATCCCACCCTCACCCTCTCCCATAGAGTCCCAACGACTGTTCTATACATCTGTGTCTCTTTTGCTGTCTCGTATACAGGGTTATCATTTGCATCTTTCTAAATTCCATATATATGCATTAGGATACTGTATTGGTGTTTTTCTTTCTGGCTTACTTCACTCTGTATAATAGGCTCCAGTTTCATCCACCTCATTAGAACTGATTCAAATGTATTCTTTTTAATGGTTGAATAATACTCCATTGTGTATATGTACCAAAGCTTTCTTATCCATTCGTCTGTAGATGGACATCTAGGTTGTTTCCATGTCCTGGCTATTATAAACAGGGCTGCAATGAACATTGGAGTACACGTGTCTCTTTCAATTCTGGTTTCCTCGGTGTGTATGCCCAGGAGTGCGATTGCTGGATCATATGGCAGTTCTATTTCCAATTTTTTGAGGAATCTCCACACTGTTCTCCATAGTGGCTGTACTAGTTTGCATTCCCACCAACAGTGTAAGAGGGTTCCTTTCTCTCCACATCCTCTCCAGCATTTATTGCATGTAGACGTTTGGATAGCAGCCATTCTGACTGGTGTAAAATGGTATCTCATTGTGGTTTTGATTTGCATCTCTCTGATGATGAGGGATGTTGAGCATTTTTTCATGTGTTTATTAGCCATTTTTATGTCTTCTTTGGAGAAATGTCTGTTTAGTTCTTTGGCCCATTTTTTGATTGGGTTATTTATTTTTCTGGAATTGAGCTGCAGGAGCTGCTTGTATAATTTGGAGATTAATCCTTTATCAGTTGCTTCATTTGCTATTATTTTCTCCCATTCTGAAGGCTGTCTTTTCACCTTACTTATAGTTTCCTTTGCTGTGCAGAAGCTTTTGATTTTAATTAGGTCCCATTTGTTTATTTTTGCTTTTATTTCCAATATTTTGGGAGGTGGGTCTTGGAGGATCCTGCTGTTATTTATGTCGGAGAGTGTTTTGCCTATGTTCTCCTCTAGGAGTTTTATAGTTTCTGGTCTTACATTTAGCTCTCTAATCCATTTTGAGTTTATTTTGGTGTATGGTGTTAGGAAGTGTTCTAGTTTCATTCTTTTACAAGTGGATGACCAGTTTTCCCAGCACCACTTATTAAAGAGACTGTCTTTTCTCCATTTTATATTCTTGCCTCCTTTGTCAAAGATGAGGTGTCCATAGATGCGTGGATTTATCTCTGGGCTTTCTATTTTGTTCCATTGATCTATATTTCTGTCTTTATGCCAGTACCATACTGTCTTGATGACTGTGGCTTTGTAGTAGAGCCTGAAGTCCGGCAGGTTAATTCCCCCAGTTCCATTCTTCTCCTTCAAGATTGCTTTGGCTATTCGAGGTTTTTTGTATTTCCATACAAATTGTGAGATTATTTGTTCTAGTTCTGTGAAAAATATCTTTGGTAGCTTGATAGGGATTGCATTGAATGTATAAATTATTTTGGGTAGTATACTCATTTTTACAATATTTATTCTTCCAATCCATGAACATGGTATATTTCTCCATCTATTAGTGTCCTCTTTGATTGCTTTCAGTAGTGTTTTATAGTTTTCTATGTACAAGTCTTTTGTTTCCTTAGGTAGATATATTCCTAAGTATTTAATTCTTTTCGTTGCAACAGTGAATGGAATAGTTTCCTTAATTTCTCTTTCTATTTTCTCATTATTAGTGTATAGGAATGCAAGGGATTTCTGTGTGTTGACTTTATATCCTGCAACGTTACTGTAATCATTGATTAGCTCTAGTAGTTTTCTGGTAGAGTCTCTAGGGTTTTCTGTGTAGAGGATCATGTCATCAGCGAACAGTGAAAGTTTTACTTCTTCTTTTCCAATTTGTATTCCTTTTATGTCTTTTTCTGCTCTGATTGCTGTAGCCAAAACTTCCAGAACTATGTTGAATAGTAGTGGTGAGAGTGGGCACCCTTGTCTTGTTCCTGACTTTAGGGGAAATGCTTTCAGTTTTTCACCATTGAGGATAATGTTTGCTGTGGGTTTGTCATATATAGCTTTTATTATGTTGAGGTATGTCCCTTCTATTCCCACTTTCTGGAGGGTTTTTATCATAAATGGATGTTGAATTTTGTCGAAGGCTTTCTCTGCATCTATTGAGATAATCATATGATTTTTATTTTTCAGTTTGTCAATGTGGTGTATTACATTGACTGATTTGCGGATATTGAAGAATCCTTGCATTCCTGGGATAAAGCCCACTTGGTCATGATGTATGATCTTCTTAATATGCTGTTGGATTCTGATTGCTAGAATTTTGTTAAGGATTTTTGCATCTATGTTCATCAGTTATATTGGCCTGTAGTTTTCTTTTTTTGTGGGGTATTTACCTGGTTTTGGGATTAGGGTGATGGTGGCCTCATAGAATGAGTTTGGAAGTTTCCCTTCCTCAGCAATTTTCTGGAAGAGTTTGAGTAGAATAGGTGTTAGCTCTTCTCTAAATTTTTGGTAGAATTCAGCTGTGAAGCCGTCTGGACCTGGGCTTTTGTTTGCTGGGAGATTTTTGATTACAGTTTCAATTTCCGTGCTTGTGATGGGTCTGTTCAGATTTTCTATTTCTTCCTGGTTCAGTTTTGGAAAGTTGTATTTTTCTAGGAATTTGTCCATTTCTTCCAGGTTATTCATTTTATTGCCATATAATTCCTGATAGTATTCTCTAATAATCCTTTGTATTTCTGTGTTGTCAGTTGTGATCTCTCCATTTTCATTTCTAATTTTATTGATTTGGTTCTTCTCCCTTTGTTTCTTGATAAGTCTGGCTAGTGGTTTGTCAATTTTATTTACCTTCTCAAAGAACCAGCTTTTGGCTTTGCTATCCTGGAAAAGGTTCCATGTGCACTTGAGAAAAAGGTGAAATTCATTGTTTTGGGGTGAAATGTCCTATAGATATCAATTAGGTCTAACTGGTCTATTGTATCATTTAAAGATTGTGTTTCCTTGTTAATTTTCTGTTTAGTTGATCTATCCATAGATGTAAGTGGGGTATTAAAATCTCCCACTATTATTGCATTATTGTTAATTTCCCCTTTCATACTTGTTAGTAATTGTCTTACATATTGCGGTGCTCCTATGTTGGGTGCATAAATATTTATAATTGTTATATCTTCATCTTGGATTGATCCTTTGATCATTATGTAGTTTCCTTCTTTGTCTCTTTTCACAGCCTTTGTTTTAAAGTCTATTTTATCTGATATGAGTATTGCTACTCCTGCTTTCTTTTGGTCTCTATTTGCATGGAATATCTTTTTCCAGCCCTTCACTTTCAGTCTGTATGTGTCCCTCGTTTTGAGGTGGGTCTCTTGCAGACAACATATATGGGGGTCTTGTTTTTGTATCCATTCAGCCAGGCTTTGTCTTTTGGTTGGGGCATTCAACCCATTTACGTTTAAGGTAATTATTGATAAGTACGATCCCGTAGCCATTTTCTTTATTGCTTTGGGTTCGAGTTTATACACCCTTTCTGTGTTTCCTGTCTAGAAAAGATCCTTTAGCATTTGTTGGAGAGCTGGTTTGGTAATGCTGAATTCTCTCAGCTTTTGCTTGTCTGTAAAGCTTTTGATTTCTCCTTCATATTTGAATGAGATCCTTGCTGGGTACAGTAGTCTGGGCTGTAGGTTATTTTCTTTCATCACTTTAAGTATGTCTTGCCATTCCCTCCTGGCCTGAAGAGTTTCTGTTGAAAGATCAGCTGTTATCCTTATGGGAATCCCCTTGTGTGTTATTTGCTGTTTTTCCCTTGCTGCTTTTAATATTTGTTCTTTGTGTTTGATCTTTGTTAATTTGATTAATATGTGTCTAGGAGTATTTCGCCTTGGGTTTATCCTGTTGGGGACTCTCTGGGTTTCTTGGACTTGGGTGATTATTTCTTTCCCTATTTTAGGGAAGTTTTCAACTATTATCTCCTCAAGTATTCTTTCATGGTCTTTCTTTTTGTCTTCTTCTTCTGGGATTCCTATGATTCGAATGTTGGAGTGTTTAACATTGTCCCAGAGGTCTCTAATATTGTTCTCATTTCTTTTAATTTGTTTTTCTTTTTTCCTCTCTGTTTCATTTATTTCTACAATTCTATCTTCTAGCTCGCTTATCATGTCTTCTGCCTCTGTTATTCTACTGTTTGTTCCCTCCAGAGTGTTTCTGATCTCATCTATTGTATTATTCATAGTATATTGACTCTTTTTTATTTCCTCTAAGTCCTTATTAAACCTTTCTTCCATCTTCTCAATCCTTTTCTCCAGGTTATTTATCTGTAACTCCATTTTGCTTTCAAGATTTTGAATCATTTTCACCACCAAAATTCTAAATTCTTTTTCATGTAGATTCCCTATATCTTCCTCTTTTGTTTGTGTTGGTGGGCATTTATCTTGTTCCTTTACTTGCTGGGTATTTCTCTGCTTCTTCATCTTGCTTATAATGCTTTGCTTGGGGTGGCCTTTCCCTCTTCTGGCCGTTTGTGGAGTTCTCTTTATTATGTAGTTTCCTTGCTGTGTGTGGGTTGGACAGGTGACTTGTCAAGGTTCCCTGGTTATGGAAGCCTGTGTCGGTGTTCTGGTGGGTGCAGCTGGATTCGTTCTCTCTGGAGTGCAATGAAGTGTCCAGTAATGAGTTATGAGATGTCAGTGGGTTTGGAGTGACTTTGGGCAGCCTGTATATTGAAGCTCAGGGCTAGTTTCCTGTGTTACTGGAGAATTTGCGTGGTATGTCTTGCTCCGGAACTTGTTGCCCCTTGGGTTTAGCGTAGGTATGGAGACGTTTGATGAGCTCCTTTCGATTAATGTTCCCTGGAGTCAGGATTTCTCTGGTGTTCTCAGGATTCGGGCTTAAGCCTCTTGCCTCTGGTTTTTGGTCTTATTCTTGGAGTAGTCTCTAGACGTCTCTATCTGTCATTTCCAAGGTGGTTCCCTCTGTTTTAGCTTCTGTCTGCTGGTCTCTTCATTGTCTAATTTCCGCCCTGATACTAGGGGGTGGGTGGACACTTTTTAAGGCTCAATTGTTCAGTCCTGTTCTGGGAAGGGAGGAACGCTGCAGTCGATTATCTCTGGCGTCTGTGGGGAGTGCTCGCAGCGTCTCGGCCACACTGGGTTTGCCCCCGCTCACAGCACGTATGCTGTCCCAGTCTACACTGCACAGGCTCTAGGTTGCTCTGCCGGGAACTGTCCGAGGCCGGCGCCGGGTTGTATGCACTTCCCAGGTCTGAGCGGCACAAGTTCAGGTTCTCAGGTACTCCACAAAGGCGCAGACTTGGTTGGGCCTGCGTTTTGTGCCTTCCCTGGTCTGAGCAGCTCAGGGGACCAGGTGTTTGGCAAGCGCGGTCTCTGCGACTTATCGCCTCCCCAGTCCCCGCCACTCAGTTTTCTGGGTGTACAACTGGCGCACCTTCTCAGGGGGATATCGACCGGCCCGAGCCCAAGAAGTCCTGATTAGCAACAAGCCTGTCTGCAGTTAGTATCGGATGCCTTTCTGGGGCCGCGGTTGCCCGCTCCGGCTCTGGCTGCGCTCCCTGCCTGTCTCAGCGGGGGATGGGGGATGGGCCGACCGCAGCCGGCTCACTCTGCTCAGTCCTTTATTCTGTGAGCGGGGCTGGCCGAGTCATAGGTTAGAGCTTTCCGCCTTTTCGTGGGGAAGCTATCCCACAGTCTGCTTTGCTCTCCCCAGTTCTCTCAAATTGTTCTCGCGGCATTCAAGCCCAGTCCTCTCTCTAAGCAGTTCGGCCGGCTCCTCCCTGCCCAGCCCCCGCTGCTAATGGCGTATGCAGGCGTCTGCGCTGCTTCTCCGCTGGGAGTTACCGTTTGGCGGGTAGTCTGTGGGTTTTAAAAAAATCTTAAAAAAAAAGAGGGTTATGTGGCCCTCTGAGCTTCCAAGGCTCTCCACAGATTCGCCAGTGAGAGTGTTTCCTGGTGTTTGGAAACTTCTCTCTTTTTAAAGCCTCCCTTCCCGGGACGGAGCTCCGTCCTTACTTCTTTTGTCTCGCTTTTTATCTTTTATGTTTTTTCCTACCTCCTTTCGAAGACAATGGGCTGCTTTTCTGGGTGCCTGATGTCCTCTGCCAGCATTCAGAAGTTGTTTTGTGGACTTTAGTCGCGTTCAAATGTTCTTTTGATGAATTTGTGCAGGAGAGAGTGGTCTCGCCGTCCTATTCCTCCGCCATCTTGTTCTGTCTCCCCAACCAGAATTGATGCTTTTGAACTGTGGTGTTGGAGAAGACTCTTGAGAGTCCCTTGGACTGCAAGGAGATCCAACCAGTCCATTCTAGAGGAGATCAATCCTGAGTGTTCATTGGAAGGACTGACGCTAAAGCTGAAACTGCAATTCTTTGGTCACCTCATGCGACGAGTTGACTCACTAGAAAAGAGTCTGATGCTGGGAGGGATTGGGGGTGAGAGGAGAAGGGGACGACATAGAATGAGATGGCTGGATGGCATCACCGACTCAGTGGACATGAGTTTGAGTGAACCCCGAGAGTTGGTGATGGACCAGGAGGCCTGGCATGCTGTGAGTCATGGGGTCGCAAAGAGTCAGACACTATGACGAACTGAACTGAACTGAACTGAATATGCCCTAGTAAGTATGTATATGTTTGTGTGTGCTGTAGTGTACCTGTGGGTACATATATCATTAAAACTGGTTATTTTTTTTCTTTGAATAAATACCCAGATGTAGAATTGACATGATTGTTCCATTTAAAATTTTCTGAGTAACCTCCATACTGTCTTCCATAGTGGTTACACCATTTACATTCCCACCAATAGTGCACAAATATTCCTACATCCTCATCAGCATTTATTATCTCTTGCCTTTTTCATGAAAGCCATTGTAAAGGGTGATATCTCATGGTGGTTTTGATTTGTATTTCTCTAATTATTAATACTGTAGAGCATCTTTTCAAGTAACTATTGGCCATCTGTATGTTTTCCTTGAAAAAATGTCTATTCAAATCTACTCATTTTGAAATCTGATATTTTCTCTTGAGTTGTATGAGTTTTTAATGTATTTTTGTATTTACACCTTATCAGATGTGAAGTTTGCAAATATTTTCTCCCATTTGGTAGATTAACTTTGTATTCTATGGGTAGTTTCCTATGCTGTGCGGGAGTTTTCTGATGTAGTCCCACTTATTTATTTTTGCTTTTGTTTCATTTGCTTTTGATCGGTGCTTGCTCAGTTGCTGAGTCATGTCCAACTCTTCGTGAGCCTTTTGGACTGCTGCCCGCCAGTCTTTTCTGTCCATGGGATTTTTCAGGCGAGATACTGATGTAGGTTTCCATTTCCTCCTCCAGGGGATCTTCCCAGCCAAGGATGGAATTCATGTATTCTGCATCTCCTGCAATGTAGGTGGATACTTTCCCACTGAGCCACGGGGAAAGTCCCTTTGCTTTTGATGTCAGATTCGAAAAATAATCTCCAAGATCTGTGTCAAGGAGCTTATCATCCATTTTTCTTCTAGGAGTTTTATGGTGCAGGTCTTATGTTCAAGTCTTTAATCCATTTTGAGTTAATTATTTTGTACAGTATAAAATAGTGGTCCAATTTCAGTCATTTAATTCACTCACTTGAAATTTCATTTCATTTCATTTAGAGAAGGGAATGGCAAACCACTTCAGGATTCTTGCCTTGGGAACCCCATGAACAATATGAAAAGGCAAAAAGATAGGACACTGAAAGATGAACTCCCCAGGTTGGTAGGTGCTCAATATGCTACTGGTGATCAGTGGAGAACTAACTCCAGAGAAGAGACAGAGCCAAAACAAAAACAACACCCAGTAGTTGATGTGACTGGTGATAGAATCAAAGTCCGATGCTGTAAGGAGCAATATTGCATAGGAACCTGGAATGTTAGGTCCATGAATCAAGGCAAATTGGAAGTGGTCAAACAGGAGATGGCAAGAGGGAACGTTGACATTTTAGGAATCAGTGAACTAAAATGGACTGGAATGGGTGAATTTAACTCAGATGACCATTATATCTACTACTGTGGACAAGAATCCCTTAGAAGAAAAGGAGCAGCCATCATAGTCAACAAAAGAGTCTGAAATGCAGTACTTGGATGCAGTCTCAAAAACGAAAGAATGATCTCTGTTCATTTCCAAGGCAAACCATTCAATATCACATTAATCCAAGTCTATGCCCTGACCAGTTTTGCTGAAGAAACTGAAGTTGAATGGTTCTATGAAGACCTACAAGACCTTCTAGAACTAACACCCAAAAAAGATGTCCTTTTCATTGTAGGGGACTGGAATGCAAAAGTAGGAAGTCAAGAAATACTTGGAGTAACAGGCAAAGTTGGATTGGAGTATAGAATGATGCAGGGCAGGGTCTAATAGAGTTTTGAAAAGAGAACTCACTGTTCATAGCAAACACCCTCTTCCAACAACACAAGAGAAGGCTACACACGGACATCACCAGATGTTCAATACCAAAATCAGACTGATTATATTCTTTGCAGCCAAAGATGGAGAAACTCTATACAGTCAGTAAAAACAAGACCGGGAGCTGACTGTGGCTCAGATCATGAACTCCTTATTGGCAAATTCAGACTTAAAGTGAAGAAAGTCGGGAAAACCACTAGACCATTCAGCTATGACCTAAATCAAATCTCTTATTATTATATAGTGGAAGTGATAGATTCAAGGGTCAAGATCTGATAGACAGAGTGCCTGACGAACTATGGACATGACATTGTACAGGAGACAGGGATCAAGACCATCCCCAAGAAAAAGAAATACAAAAACACAAAATAGCTGTCTGAGGAGGTCTTTCAAATAGCTGTGAAAGGAAGAGAAGCAAAAAACAAAGAAGAAAAGGAAAGATATACCCATTTGAATGCAGAATTCCAAAGAATAGCAAGGCGAGATAAGAAAGCATTCCTCAGTGATCTGTGCAAAAAAAAAAAAAAAAAAAAAATAGAGGAAAACAGTAGAATGGGAAAGATTGGAGATCTCCTCAAGAAAATTAGAGATATCAAGGGAGAGTTGGACTGTGAAGAAAGCTGATCGCCGAAGAATTGATGCTTTTGAACTGTGGTGCTGGAGAAGACTCTTGAGAGTCCCTTGGACTGCAAGGAGATCAAACCAGTCCATTTCAAAGGAGATCAATCCAGGGTGTTCATTGGAAGGACTGATGCTAAAGCTGAAACTGCAATACTTTGGCCACCTCATGCGATGAGTTGACTCACTGGAAAAGACTCTGATGCTGGGAAAGGTTGGGGGCAGGAGGAGAGGGGACGACAGAGAATAAGATGGCTGGATGGCATCGCCACCTCTATGGACATGAGTTTGAGTGATCTCCGGGAGTTGGTGATGGACAGGGAGGCCTGGTGTGCTGTGATTCATGGGGTCGCAGAGAGTCGGACATGACTGAGCGACTGAACTGAACTGAAGGGAACATTTCATGCAAAGATGGGCTCAAAAAAGGACAGAAACAGTATGGACCTAATAGAAGCAGAAGATATTAAGAAGAGGTGGCAAGAGTACATAGAAGATCTATACAAAAAAGATTTTCATGACCCAGATAATCACAATGTACGATCACTTACCTAGAGCCAGACATCCTGGAATGCATTCAAGTGGGCCTTAGGAAACATCACTATGAACAAAGCTAGTGTAGGTGATTGAATTCCAGTTGAGCTATTTCAAATCCTAAAAGATGATGCTGTCAAAGTGCTGCACTCAATATGCTAGCAAATATGGAAAACTCAGCAGTGACCACAGGACTGGAAAAGGTCAGTTTTCATTCCAGTCAAAAATAAAGGCAATACCAAAGATTGCTCAAACTACCTCATAATTGCACTCATCACATGCTAGTAAAGTAATGCTCAAAATTCTCTAAGCCAGACTTCAACAGTACATGAACCATGAAATTCCAGATGTTGAAACTGGTTTTAGAAAAGGTAGACAAATCAGAGATCAAACTGCCAACCTAGGTTAGATTATCGAAAAAGCAAGAAAGTTCCAGAAAAACATCTATTTCTGCTTTATTGACTATGCGAAAGCCTTTGACTGTGTGGATCACAACAAACTGGAAAATTCTGATATAGATGGGAATACCAGACCACCTGACCTGCCTCTTGAGAAACCTGTATGCAAGTCAGGAACCGAAAATTAGAACTGGACATGGAACAACAGACTGGTTCCAAATAAGGAAAGGATTTGGTCAAGTCTGTATATTTTCACCCTGCTTATTTAACTCATATGCGGAGTATATCATGAGTAACGCTGGGCTGGATGAAGCACAAGCTGGAATCAAGATTGCCGGGGGAAATATCAATAACCTCAGATATGCCGATGGCACCACCCTTATGTCAGAAATCGAAGAACTAAAGAGCCTCTTGATGAAAGTGAAAGAGAAGAGAGAAAAAGTTGGCTTAAAATTCAACATTCAGAAAACTACCATCATGGCATCTGGTCCCATCACTTCATGGTAAATAGATGGAGAAACAGTCTGATTATTTTTCTGGGCTCCAAAATCACTACATATGGTGATGCAGCCATGAAATTAAAAGATACTTACTCCTTGGAAGAAAAATTAATACCAACCTAGACAGTATATTAAAAAGCAGAGACATTCCTTTGCCAACAAAGATCCTTGTAGTCAAGGCTATGGTTTTTCCCGTAGTCATGTATGGATGTGAGTTTTGAACTATATAGAAAGCTGAGCACCGAAGAATTGATGCTTTTGAACTGTGGTGTTGGAGAGGACTCTTGACAGTCCCTTGGACTGGAAGGAGATCCAACCAGTCCATGCTAAAGGAGATCAGTCATGAATATTCATTTGAAAGAATGATGCTGAAGCTGAAACTCCAATCCTTTGGCCACCTGATGTGAAGAACTGACTCACTTGAAAAGACCCTGTTGCTTGGCACACGAAGGCAGGAGGAGAAGGGCATGACAGAGGATGAGATGGTTGAATGACATCCTTGACTCAATGGACATGAGTTTCAGTAAACTTCTGGAGTTGGTGATAGACAGGGAGGCCTGGTGTGCTGCAGTCCATGTGATTGCAAAGAGTCGGACACAGCTGAGCGACTGACCTGAATTTCATTCATTTCCACTTGATCATCCAGTTTTCCTAACACTATCATTAAACCCCTCTCCTATCCTCATTGTGTATTTCTGGCACCTTCATTGTAAATTAATTACCTGTATATGTGTGGGTTTATTTCTGGGTTCCATACACTGTTCCATTGGTGTACATGTTTGTTTTTAATGCCAAATGGTGTGTTGTTTTAATTACTGTAGCTTTGTAGTATATTTTGAAATCAGGAAGTGTTTTGCCTTCAACTTTGTTCTTCTATTCCTCGAAACTTGTTTTTAGCTCTTTGGGATCTTTTATGGTTAAATAGCGGAGAAGGCAATGGCACCCTACTCCAGTACTCTTGCCTGGAAAATCCCATGGACTGCAGCCTACCAGGTTCCTCCGTCCATGGGATTGCTAAGAGTCAGACACGACTGAGTTACTTCACTTTCACTTTTCACCTTCGTGCATTGGAGAAGGAAATGGCAACCCACTTCAGTATTCTTGCCTGGAGAATCCCAGGGACGGGGGAGCCTGGTGGGCTGCCGTCTATGGGGTCACACAGAGTCGGATATGACTGAAGCGTCTTAGCAGCAGCAGCAGCAGCAGCATGGTTAAATAGAATTTTTAGGATTGTTTGTTATATTTTTGTGAAAAATGCTATTGACATTTTCCTAGAAATTGAATTGAACCTGTGATTTCCTTTGTGTAGTATGGACACTTAACAATATTAGTTCTTCTAGTCCACAAGGATGGAATACTTTTGATGCATTCCTATTTCTTTTATTAATTTCTTTTAGTTTTCAATGTACAGGTTTTTCACTTCCTTTGTTAATTTGTTCCTACGTGTTTTTATTATTTTTGATGCAATATTAAATGGAATTGTGTTAGTAATTTCTCTTTCTGACAGTTCATTATTAGTGGATTTTGGTGACTGCAGCCACAAAATTAAAAAGTACTTGCTCCTTGGAAGAAAAATTATGACAACTGATTTTTCTGTATTGATTCTGTATCCTACAGTTTCGTTGGATTTATCTGTTGTTCTTATGATTTTCTGATGAAGTGTTTTAGGATTTTCTATATATAATATCATGTTACCTGCCAACAGTGAGAGTTTTGCTTTCTTATTTACAATTTTGAAGCTTTGTATTTATTTTCTTGTCTAATTACTCTGCCTAGGACATTAAAACTATGTTGAATAAAAGCGATGAGAGTGGGCGTCTTACCTTGTTCCTAATCTTACAGGAAAAGCTTTAAGCTTTTCATTGTTGAGTATGCTGCTACCTTGTCCTATATGGTCTTTATTATGTTGAGATATATACTCTCTATAGGGACTTCCTTGGTGGTTCAGTGGTTAAGAATCTGCCTTCCAACGCAGGGGACATGGGTTCAGTTCCTAGTCTGGGAAGATTCTAGTGCCATGGGTCAAATAAGTCCATGCACCACACCTACTGAAATCCAAACACCCTAGAGTCCATCCTCTGCCACAAGCGAAGCCACTGCAATGAGAAGCCCAAGCTGGAAGATGCAAAAGCTGGAATCAAGGTTGCCAGGAGAAATATCAACAACCTGGATATGCAGATAATACCACTATAATGGCAGAGAGTGAAGAGGAATAAAGAGCCTCTTGATGAGGGACAAAGAAGAGAGTGGAAACACTGACTTAAAACTCAACATTCAGAAAACTAAAATCATGGCATCTGTTCCCATCACTTTATAGCCAATAGATCAGGAAAAAGTGGAAGTGGTGACACGTTTTATTTTTTGGGGGGCTCCAAAATCACTGAGGATTTTGGTGACTGCAGCCACAAAATTAAAAAGTACTTGCTCCTTGGAAGAAAAATTATGACAAACCTAGACAACATATTAAAAAACAGAGACATCACTTTGCCATCAAAGGTCTATATAATCTAAGCTATGGTTTTTCCAGTAGTCATGTATGCATGTGAGAGTTGCACCACAAAGAAGACTGAACACTGAAGAATTGATGCTCTTGAAGTGTGGTGTTGGAGAATAGTCTCTTGGACAGCAAGGAGATCAAACCAGTCAATCCTAAAGGAAATCAGTCCTGAATATTCATTGGAAGGACTGATGCTAAAGCTGAAACTGCAATACTTTGGCCACCTCATGCGACGAGTTGACTCACTGGAAAAGACTCTCATGCTGGGAAAGGTTGGGGGCGGGAGGAGAAGGGGACGACAGAGAATGAGATGGCTGGATGGCATCACCGACTCTGTGGACATGAGTTTGAGTGAACTCTGGGAGTTGGTGATGGACAGGGAGGCCTGGCGTGCTGTGATTCATGGGGTAGTGGAGAGTCGGACACAACTGAGAGACTGAACTGAACTGAACTGAATGATGGTTAGCTGAAACAACTGAACTAAAACCAAGCAAGAATACAAACACCTTATATGCCTGTTTCCATTTTTTAAGGGAGATGAGTACATTGGCCATTTCAGAAAAGAAAGGATAAAATAATTTTGACAGTTTTGAGACTTATTATGTATAACCTAAGCTCTCTAAATGATCTTCCCTAGTTGAAAGCCTTTGTAATGCCAAATGATGTCATTTCAGATCAGTTCCTGGGTTGAAGTTAGACTAGGTTGAAGACTAAATTATAGATTTTCTTTCTGTGAAGTCAAAGCAAATTTCAGATTGTGTATGCCCTTGTGCAGTTACTGTGTGCTGCAATTCCTGGACCATTCCATAAAAAATGAATATAGACTGGGACCTAGATTGAAACGTATTGGTGTCTTAAGAATGAAAATCACACTATCTTAATGGAAAATTATTGAATCCACATGAATAATGGAGTAGCTTGATAACAACAGTGGATTCTAGGTCAAGATATACTGGAATCTAGGTCTGCTGATCCTGCAAGTGTGACCTTGGGTAAATCATTATACCTCTCTGGGTCTTTGCTATCTCATCTGCAAAATAGGAATAATAGTCCTTCATATGCCTACCCTCAGAATTGTTATGCACATCAAATGAGATAATGAACGTAGAAATGCTCTGCAAACTAGCCAATGCTACAGGTGTGTAAAGTTTGTTATTACTGGCAGTACTCACAACAAACAGTTGAGAAGTTTAGTTTCTTATCTAGTTCTGCCGCTAATTTCAAGTAAGACTTTATGCAAATCATTTCCTTCTTGCCTATCTTAGTTCCCTTTTTAAAATTTATTTTTTATTGAAGTATAGTTGATTTACAATATTGTGTTAGTTTTAGGTGTGCAGTGAAGTGTAGATCTCAGTTTCTTAATATGTGAAATTAAGTAGTTCATTTGAGTTATTGATTCTGAACTGGACGGTGGATGCTGCCTTGAACATATTTTTCAAACCTCACTTTTTCTTCCCTTTGGAGAGTATTTGATATACTCTCTCACATCGGGAGGTGTAGTTTCAGTGTTAAGAATCATTTCTACAGTAATCTGTAGGCAGGTTCATTCCTTGGATAGGGCAACAAAGATGATCTTTCTGGGCATCTTGTTTGAAGTAAGATGTGGACTCATGAGGTGAGCTTGCTACTGTTTTCTGAAATCATTTAAATTTAAGGTTAAAATTTCTTTTTTTTAATGGTTACATAAAGTGATTCATGAAAGATGACAGTAATGTGGCCTTCTTTTTAAAAAAATATTTATTTTTGTCTGTGCTGGGTCTTCTTTGCTGTACATTGGGCTTTCTCTAGTTGTGGCAAGCAGAGGCTAATCTCTAGTTATGGTGGCATGGGCTTCTCATTGCGGCGGCTTCTCGTGTTGTGGAGCATGGGCTCTAGGGTGCAGGCTTCAGTAGTTGTGGAGCATGGGCTTAGTTGCTCTGTGGCATGTGGAATCTTCCTGGACTTGGGATTGAACCCTTGTCCCTTGCATAGGCAGGCAGATTCTTAACAATGTGTGTGTGTGTGTGTGTGTGTGTGTGCACGCCCACGCACGCATGCCTGCTCAGTTTCTCAGTTGTGTGACTCTTTACGACTCCATGGACTGTAGCTCGTCAGGGTCCTCTGTCCATGGAATTTTCCAGGGAAGAACACTGGAGTGGGTTGCCATTTTCTACTGAAGAGCTTAACTACCAAATCACTAGGAAAGTCCTGTGTGGCCTCCTTTTAAGTATAATTGAGATCACAGCTGGACACCAGCTTTGCATCCTTCTAGGAATGGCCTATGTGAAAGTGTCCTGTCCTATTGGTGGAAAACAGAATAAAAAGCAGAGGACAAGATAGGGATTTCCATCTTCTCCACATCAGGCTTGAAACTGAAAATCTCTGAGACATTTAAGATAATTTTAATTTTCAGTGATTTAAAATTTCAGGTTCAGCAGTGCCTATTGCTTTAGAAAAGCTAATATCCAGGTGTTCTAATATTTTATCTTGGTGTAGCTATCACTCAAATGTCAAAAGCTCATTATAGATGTCATAAACAAAATCAGTATTGAGTAAGGAAGATCATGATATTAACTACAAGTGCTGCACTTCTGTTGTGATTTGACATTATATTTGGTGACTGCTTGACATATTTTCATTGTATCAAGTTGTAATTAATCAAATCTTGCAGTGACACCTCACTCTGTCTCAGAGACTATAATTGTACTACTTAATGGTGACTTAGTTCTTTTTTTGGAAAGGAATAGTATGGAAAAATAGGCAGATAGTTAGACTGTTACCAGGTAATGAGTTTTCTCTTGTCTCATCAGTCTAAAGAAATGCCAAACTAAGGATGGATGAAATGGATTATGTGTGTTTGTATTTTTTTTTCCTGCTGAACTCAGTTTTGTTTAGAAGACAAATGCAAGCATTGGCTGGGGAAGTAGTAAATTTGAGCTAAATATGTGATTTTCGATTTGACTTATTCTGGGAGAGAAAGGATCAGGGCAGGTTCATGTTAGGACTTTTAAAGATGTTTTTAAAAATAGGAGATGGTCAATAACTACAGAGATAATTGAATACCCC
The DNA here is from genome assembly GCF_049115385.1 of Moschus berezovskii. Taxonomy (NCBI): domain Eukaryota; kingdom Metazoa; phylum Chordata; class Mammalia; order Artiodactyla; family Moschidae; genus Moschus; species Moschus berezovskii. Next base: position 24,495,854 of record NC_142463.1, on the reverse strand, counting down.
TGGTTTTCTCATCTCAATTTGCTCAGCTGAAAGCAAAGAGTTGGATAAGCAGATGCCTTAATACCTTTCAAGGCTGGTGTTGTTCTAAGATTTTAAATAGCATTCTAAAAAGAACTGCGTCTTCTGCAAAGCTGCTTCTCATTTTATGGATGCTTATAGATCACCAGCGGGCTTCCTTTACATTCCACCTGTTAGAACTTTATGAATAGTGAATGCAAACAGTCTTGGGCTAGGTAAACTCATGTCTCTTGCATAGGATTTTCCCTTGCCCTGAAATTCCTTTCTGTTCCTTCTCTATTTACCTTTTGTCCTCTGTTAAGGAAGAGTTAAGTATTTCTTTTCTTTCCCCATCCATTGCATTTCATAGATCTTAGCACACTGGACCCAAATTATTTCTTTGTACCTATTTTTCTCCCCATGAATTGCAGGCTTTATTTCATAGGCAGACTGTTTTATATGTTATAATGTCTACAGCAATCAGTACCTTGACAAGTTAGGTGCTCTGTAAATATTAACCGAATATTTGTTGAAGTTTATTGATCTCTGAAAAAAAAACTTTTAAATTTGAAATGGAGATAGAAATTAAAGTTGGGGTAGTACCTAAGGCATGACTTGAAAGGGAGATAGAAATTAAAGTTGGGGTAGTACCTAAGGCATGACTTACAACTCTCTTCTTAAGAATACAAAGGCTAGGTTACAGACCATCAAAATTCTATGGAAATGAGTGGTGAAACTAACTATATGAATCAGAGTAGGGGGTAAACTTTTTATCTTAACTTTTTAAATGTTATAGTCAGTAGCCTTGTTGAAGCTTTCACTAGTGAATTTGGAATGTATGTCTTTATCATTCTTAATGAGTTTCTAGCTAAAGCTTTATCAACTTTCTTGATCATTTCAAGAGTTACATTTTGATTTCATCAAATTTCTATAGATTTTCTGTTTTATATTTTATTGATTTCCATTCTAATATTATTATCTCACATTTTCTGCTTACTTTGTGTTTGTTTTACTGTTCTTTGCTAGCTTCTTGAAGTGGGTTAGATTATTAATTTTATATTTCTTCCTTTTAAGTAAAGCAATTACCCCTAGCTTCATTGTGGTATAACTGACAAGATTGTAAGATATTTAAAAATGTGCAATGTGATGAATTGGTATATGTATGCATAATGAAAGAATTCTCCCCATTGAGTTTATTAACAAAATATTTATAGCTATAGAAAAGTGAAAGTGTAAGTGGCTCAGTCATGTCTGACTCTTTGAGACCCCATGGACTGGGATCCAGTCCATGGAATTCTCCAGGCCAGAATACTGGAGTGGGTAGCCTTTCCCTTCTCCAGGGGATCTTCTCAACCCAGGGATTGAACCCAGGTCTCCCGCATGGCAGGCAGATTCTTTACCAGCTGAGCCACAAGGGAAACTTTACAGCTATAAGTTTCATTTTAAGGACTCTTTTAGCTGTATCACATTTTATTTTTATTATTTAGCCTTGTTTTCGACATGTGACCTCTTTGTCTGCTTTGCTAAGTGATCAGTCAATAATCTGTGGAGCACCTGTGCTGAAACACCTCAAGCCCTTAAGGCTTCCACCCTCTTGCCAATGGATCAATGTGAAGGTTGGAAAGTTAGTTTTCAAGTTTGCTTTGGCTTTTACTTTTTGCCAGCGTCTCTCAAGTCTCCCAGTCTTCTGATCCATGCTTATAGCTTTCCAGTGAGCCAGGGAGGGCTATGTGGCAAGTTTATTTCAATCCTACTCTGACCTTTGCCTTTCCAGAATTTCTTTAAATGGCTAACTGTTCAATTATAGCCTTAGTTGAAAGTGCAACCTCAGACCAGCAAAACTGTAGGATTTCCTAACTTGTTTTCTACCAAGTTAACTACTTTTAAGTAAAGAGCTGTGGGCTTTTGTCCCTGTGTCCCAAATTAAGACCGCCTGTCTAGTAGGATCAGTTCAGTTCAGTTAAGTCGCTCAGTCTTGTCCGACTCTCTGCTACCCTATGAATCACAGCACACCAGGCCTCCCTATCCATCACCAACTCCCTGAGTTCACTCAAACTCATGTCCACAGAGTCGGTGATACCATCCAGCCATCTCATTCTCGGTCGTCCCCTTCTCTTCCTGCCCCCAACCTTTCCCAGCATCAGAGTCTTTTCCAGTGAGTCAACTCGTTGCATGAGGTGGCCAAAGTATTGCAGTTTCAGCTTTAGCATCAGTCCTTCCAATGAACACCCAGGATCGATCTCCCTTAGAATGGACTGGTTGGATCTCCTTGCAGTACAAGGGACTCTCAAGAGTCTTCTCCAACACCACAGTTCAAAAGCATCAATTCTTTGGCGATCATCTTTCTTCACAGTCCAACTCTCATATCCATACATGACCACGGGAAAAACCATAGCCTTGACTAGATGGACCTTGGTTGGCAAAGTAATGTCTCTGCTTTTTAATATGCTATCTAGGTTGGTCATAACTTTCCTTCCAAGGAGTAAGCCTCTTGTAATTTCCTGGCTGCAATCAGCATGTGCAGTGATTTTGGAGCCCAAAAAATAAGGTCTGACACTGTTTCCACTGTTTCCCCATCTATTTCCCATGAAGTGATGGGACTAGATTCCATGATCTTTGTTTTCTGAATGTTGAGCTTCAAGCCAACCTTTTCACTCTCCTCTTTCACTTTCATCAAGAGGCTCTTGAGTTCCTCTTCACTTTCTGCCATAAGGATAGTGTCATCTGCATATCTGAGATTATTGATATTTCTCCCAGCAATCTTGATTCCAGCTTGTGCTTCTTCCAGCCCAGTGTTCCTCATGATGTACTCTGCTTATAGCTGCTGGGTTTTTTTTAGTATTCCCCACATTGATAAAACTGAAGTTCTCATCTATGGAGCTGGAAAGTGGGGTGAGAGTTGCTTTATGCAGGAAGGCTGAAGACTTCTGTTATTCTTACCCAAATCCCTAACAAATTTTCAAGAATAGATGCTTTTTATTCTGTTGTGTACCTTTTACTCAACTTCCAGAGACCCAAAATGGATGTTTTGGACAGCTGCGTTCAGTTTTGTACTTGAGTTTTGTGGAGAGGATTCATTTACACCATCACAATGTCATAGCCAGAAATTCTTTCTGTGGCACTTAAGTGCAAATAGTTGCTATAGAGAAGAGCAGCACTGGCACCAATATATTCATGCATTTTATAGTGCCTGTGTAGCCCCTTCCTTATCTGCAGTCCTTTCTCTCAACTTTTTTTCCAGAAAGGTAGAATGATATAGTAAGAAGAGAAAAAACTTTGGAGATTGACAGCCCTGGGTATAGATCTTAATAATATCTCTGTACTTGTGGGAATTTAATTTATCTGAATCTCAGTTTACAAATCTGTAAAGTGGATGCAATAATAGCTACCTCATTTAGAAGTTTACATGATAACATATTCAGAATACCTAATACAGAGTCTGGCATGTGGTAGATAACTACTCAATCACTGTCTTCTCTTCTCTTCCCTTCTATTGTCTATCATCACAGTTTCTGAAGCACGCAGATTCAGCAAGATGATATTTACAGGTCAAAGAACTCAAAGGATTCTGTTATTAAGAGCAGTCAAATAAGCAGAAAAACTGGTTCCTTTCCAGCACTGTATTTTACATTTTCCATTGTGGGCCAATGAATGACCATGTGGCTTTGCCCACACGTTGGCACTTGAACTTCTTTTCACTATGAAGTGAAAACTTTTTTCAATGCACATTTAACTATGCCATTTACTGGCTTCAAATGAACTCTTAGGATAAAACCCAAGCTCCTCAAAATAACATGCAGGATCCTTCATGAGTTGGCCACTCTACACTTTTACCCTCAGTTATCCCTGTTCTCCCTAAGTTTTAACCTTACTGTAATTTTCCCTGACTAAAGCAAAGTGGAAGTCGCTCAGTCGTGTTTGATTTTTTGGGACCCTGGAGACTACAGCCCGCCAGGCTTCTCTGTCCATGGGATTCTTCAGGCAAGAATATTGGAGTGGATCACCATTCGCTTCTCCAGGAGATCATCCCAACCCAGGGACTGAACCCAGGTCTCCTGCATTGCAGACAGATTCTTTACCATCTGAGCTACCAGGGAAGCCCCTGACTATGCCAGGCTTTCATTCTTCCATTCCCTTTGCTCATATTGCTCCTTCTGTATGTATTCAGGAATTCTATCCTCATTTATTTGATCATTTCCTATTCATCTTTCAGCTCAGTGCCTATCCTCTCAGCACACTATGTTATAAAGAACATTGTGTGTGTGTGTCTTTTCCATTAGACAGAGCTACTTGAGAGCAGAGATAATATTTTATTTAATATTTGTATCTCCACTGCCTTAATCATACTTTCCTCATAGAAATGAGGGAACTTACCCCACACAACATAAAAGATGATGGATGGTATAACAACCATTTCAATATAGCAATGAGTTTTGACACAGTTATAACTTCCTAAAGTCCAAACCCATTTTGCTTAATCGTAAAAGAAAAAAAACAATCCAGCTGTCTCTAACAAAAGAAATGCTGCCTTCTTCCTTCTCTGTTAAGGGAGTTAGGGAAACAGTATATTTCTTGTTTGCTATTTTGGCATGATTGAGATTCAGACTTGGATTCCTACAACATGGGGACTGGTAATTGTGCTTCTCATCAACACAGGTGTGGGATTTTAGGTGAGAGCATCTTATTTTCATAGAAGAGCCATGTCAGTGCTATATCCCTCATTATAGTAAACTGTTGACAACCACTGATGTGATTACAGACAGTAGCTTTCTGTTTAAAGATAATGTTGGGCAGTTTCTGGTTGATTTCTGACACACCATTACAATATTCTTCCTGTTAGCAGGTAGAAGAAAGAGAAGTGGATGTGAACAGATTAGTATCAGAATTGCATGTCAAAAAATATACAGTAGAGTTCAATTTATTTCTATAATAATAAGCAAGCTAGAAAGTAACTTGACAATTATTTCTCCTTCTATTGCTTGTTTCTTTCTGTGATGAACATTCCAATATAAAATCAACTTGGGTAGAGTAATGACCTATATGGGAAAAGAATCTAAAAAAGAGTGGATATATGTATATGTATAACTGATTCACTTTGCTGTATAGCAGAAACTAGCACAGCATTGTAAATCTTGTTTTTAAATTAAAAGAAAATAAACTTATTTGGATGCCTTTTAGTAAATAACAGCCTGTGCTCCTCATATAGGAGCTAAAATTAAATCATTTCTTAGGTGGGAATGAGTATTTTATAGTAATACTATAAAATATTATATTTTATATTATTTATATTAAATATTATTCTTTCTCTGTAAAAGAAAGAATAAAATGTAATTTTTGATGAAATTAAAAAAAGTCCAGCATAAGAGTTAAAGGATATAAATTCTCATACTTACATGTTAATTGTATGACCTTAACAAATTATAAGTGCTTGGGGCTTCATTTTACTCAGCTATATAAACTAATGATGGTGATACTCTCTACCGTTTATTGAATATATGTGCAGTATAAATTATGTCATTGCATATTCATAGTATGTTGGTTACTAACTGTATCCCCATTTAACAGATAAGGAGAATGATGTTCAAGAAGGTTGAATAACTTGCTCAAGGCTGCATAAAGAGTAAAAGAGCAGGACAAAACCCTACATCTTTTGGTCTTCCATGTCTTTGCTCTTTTTTTCTTCACTTTGCTTCTTTTATTTAATCTCACTGATGTTAATAATATGTCTTGCAGAGTTACAGTAATGAACTAATAGATTTGAAAGAGCTTTTAAGAATACAAATTTAAGACATTGTGACTTCTATTTAAATTTCAACTTGGTATCATTGAATTGAAATAGGATTTTTTTCTATTAATGTAAAGTGGAGAAACTCTACACAAATCTGTGGTCTTCTATGGTTTAAAAGTTAAATCTTTAACTTTTCCTGAATGGTATTTTTTTCCCCTACTATGCCTACAGTGTTGTATTCTATACTGTTATGTCCTTATAAAATTTGTGCTTAAATATTTCATACCTCTATTTTCATATTTTTAAGGATGGGTCTATATATGCTAAAGAGAATAGAAAACTTTTTTAGCAATATCTGAATATGTAATTTGAACAGTGCTTAAATATGAATTGTATTATTTGTGTTTTCAAAACTACTTTCTTCTTTTGATAATTAGGAAATGAATATCTTTATTCCCATCTTACAAATGAGGCAGCTAAGGTTTAGAGAAGCTTTCTCTAGTTGACAAAGAGTATTAGTGGCAGAAGTCAAGAACCCAGGACTTCTATTCCAATTATAGTGTGCTTTCTACTATTCTAATACTGAGTTTTTGAGGCAGCTATGGTATAGTGGTTACTCCTACAGGCTCTTGAATTAAACTTCTTGGTTTCAAATTTTGACTCATTTGATTGCCCTTGGGCAAATTATTGGTCAGAAATTGGAACAATTAAATATTCAACCTCTTGGTAACTCCAGCTTTTCATCTAGAAAATGCAGATTGTAATAATATATATTATCAGATCAGTTCAGTTGCTCAGTTGTGCTGATTCTTTGTGACCCCATGGACTGCAACATGCCAGGCCTTCTTGTCCATCACCAATCTCAGAGTTTACTCAAACTCATGTCCATTGATGCCATCCAACCGGCTCATCCTCTGTCATCCCCTTTTCCTCTCACCTTCAATCTTACCCAGCCTCAGAGTCTTTTCAAATGAGTCAGTTCTTCACATCAGGTGGCTGAAGGCTTAGAGTTTCAGCTTCAATGTCAGTCCTTCCAATGAATATTGAAAACCGATCTCCTTTAGGATGGACTGGTTGGATCTCCTTGCAGTCCAAGGGACTCTCAAGAGTCTTAAATAACACCGCAGTTCAAAAGCATCAATTCTTGGGTGCTCAGCTTTCCTTATAGTCCAACTCTTACATCCATACATGACTGCTGGAAAAACCACAGCCTTGACTAGACAGACCTTTGTTGACCAAGTAATGTCTCTGCTCTTTAATATGCTTTCTAATTTCAGTTCAGTCGCTCAGTTGTGTCCAATCTTTCCAACCCCATGAACCGCAGCACGCCAGGCCTCCCTGTCCATCACCAACTGCCGGAGTCTACCCAAACCCATGTCCACTGAGTTGGTGATGCCATAAAACTGTCTCAATCTCTGTCGTCCCCTTCTCCTCCTGCCCTCAGTCTTTCTCAGAATCAGGGTCTTTTCAAATGATTCAGCTCTTCGCATAAGGTGGCCAAAGTACTGGAGTTTCAACTTCAACATGAGTCCCTCCAATGAACACACAGAACTGACCTCCTTTAGAATGGACTGATTGGATCTTCCTGCAGTCCAAGGGCCTCTCAAGAGTCTTCTCCAACACCACAGTTCAAAAGCATCAGCTCTTAGGCACTCAGCTTTCTTTATAGTCCAACTCTCACATCCATAGATGACTACTGAAAAACCATAGCCTTTACTAGACAGACCTTTGTTGGACAAGTAAGATCTCTGCTTTTTAATTTGCTGTCTAGGTTGGTCATAACTTTCCTTTCAAGGAAGTTGGTCATGACTTCCCTTCCATTTCTTCTAAGGGATTCCTGCCCACAGTAGTAGATATAATGGTCATCTGAGTTAAATTCATCCATTCCAGTCCATCTTAGTTCATTGATCCTTAGAATATGCTGTCTAGGTTGGAGCAAGCGTCTTTTAATTTCATGGCTGCAGTCATAATCTGCACTGACTTTGGAGCCCCCAAAAGTAAAGTCTGTCACTGTTTCCCCATCTATTTGCCATGAAGTTATGGAACCAGATGTCATGATCATAGTTTTCTGAATGCTGAGTTTTAAGCCAACTTTTTCACTCTCCTCTTTCACATTCATCAAGAGGTTCTTTAGTTCTTCTTTCAGTTCAGTTCAGTCGCTCAGTCGTGTCCAACTCTCTGCGACCCCATGAATCACAGCACGCCAGGCCTCCCTGTCCATCACCAACTACTGAAGTTCACCCAAACTCATGTCCACAGAGTCGGTGATGCCATCCAGCCATCTCATTCTCTGTAGTCCCCTTCTCCTCCTGCCCCCAACCTTTCCTAGCATCAGAGTCTTTTCCAGTGAGTCAACTCATCGCATGAAGTGGCCAAAGTATTGCAGTTTCAGCTTTAGCATCAGTCCTTCCAATGCACACCCAGGATTGATCTCCTTTAGAATGGACTGGTTGGATCTCCTTGCAGTACAAGGGACTCTCAAGAGTTCTTCTTTGCTTTCTGCCATAAGGGTGGTGTCATCTTCATATCTGAGGTTATTGATATTTCCCCCGGCAATCTTGATTCTTGCTTGTGGTTCATCCAGCCCAACATTTCTCATGTTGTATTCTGCATAGAAGTAAATAAGCAGGGTGACAACATACAGTGTTGACAAACTCCTTTCCCTATTTGGAACCAGTCTGTTGTTCCATGTCCAGTTCTAACGGCTGCTTCCTGACCTACATACAGATTTCTCAAGAGGCAGGTCAGGGGGTCTGGTATTCCATCTCTTGAAGAATTTTCTAGTTTATTGTGATCCACACAGTCAAAGGCTTTGTTGTAGTCAATAAAACAGAAATAGATATTTTTCTGGGACTCTCTTGCTTTTTCAATGATGCCAATTGTATGTTGGCAATTTGATCTCTAGTTCCTCTGCCTTTTCTAAAACCAGTTTGAATATCTGGAATTTCACTGTTCATGTAGTGTTGAAGCCTTGTTTGGAGAATTTTGAGCATCACTTTGCTAGCGTGTGAAATGAGCATTCTTTGACATTGCCTTTTTTTGGGATTGGAATGAAAACTGACTGTTTCTAGTCCTATGACCACTGCTGAGTTTTCCATATTTGCTGGCATATTGAGTGCAGCAGTTTCATAGCATCACCTTTTAGGATTTGAAATGGCTCAGCTAGAATTCCATCACCTCCACTAGCTTTGTCCATAGTGATGCTTCCTAAGGCCCACTTGACTTTGCGTTCCAGGATGGTCTCCCTCTAGGTGAGTGATCATACCATAGTGTTTATCTATCTTTTTGCCTTTTTATACTGTTCATGGGATTTCAAGACAGGATACTGAAGTGGTATGCCATTCCCTTCTCCAGTGGACCATGTTTTGTCAGAACTCTCCACCATGACCCGTCCATCTTGGGTGGCCCTGCATGGCCTGATGCAATGTTGCAGGCACTGAGTGTAGCAGTGCCTGCATGGGACCTTTTCAAGGATGTTGCTATTGTTTTCATTACCTCCACCATAGTTTAAGAAAGAAAGAAATTGAAGTCAATCAGTCGTGTCCAACTCTTTGCAATCCCATGAACTGTAGCCTGACAGGATCCTCTGGCCATGGGATTTTCCAGGAAAGAATACTGGAGAAGGTTGCCATTTCCTTCTCCAGGAGATCTTTCCAACCCAGGGATTGAACCCAGGTCTCTTCCATTGTAGGCAGACACTTTACCATCTGAGCCACCAGGGACATCTCCCACCATAGTTTATCCCCAGGTAAATAACAGGGAGGGAACACAGCCCCACCCATCAACAGAAAATTGGATTAAAGATTTACTGAGCTTGGCCCTGCCTCAGAACAAGACCCAGTTTCCCCCTCAGTCAGTCTCTCCTATCAGGAAGCTTCCATAAGGCTCTTATCCTTCTCCATCACAGGGCAGACAGACTGAAAATATCTATTATAGTGAGTTTTAAATGGGGTAGTACTTGAGGAATTATTAACATAGTAGCTAGTACACAGTAAGCACTCAGTAAAAATTTCAGCACTTATTTTTGCACATTATTTTAATATTATAAGATGTAGTTATACAATAATATTGGTCATTTGTGTAGCCATTTAAAATAAACCTTCAGTTTATTGATTCGGTTCTCTAGAATGTCTCCTATGTGCTGGGTGTTTTCTAGGCATGAAGTACACAGGAGTATACGCACTAGAGTTTCTCCTCTTAAGGAGATACTCCTTTTTATGAAAAATTTAAGGCATAGATGAATGAGAAGTCTATTTTACTGACTTCTGCAGACACCTGACTTTAGAAAAATCTACTTGATTGATGTGTTGATTTAATCTGTTTTTAAACTAACTTTGTTTTTAATTGTCATTATGAAAATTATTTTATTTAAAGAAAGAATTATTGTATATTTTATGGAGAGTATCCCTTTTAGAAACCCTGTAACAAAAATTAGAGATATAAGCCAAATTAAAGGTTTGGTGGATTAATTGAGATATATTCTACATAAAAACAGATCTCCTTAGCTTCTTTTTAGAAAAATTCAGAATAGAAAATCTTTGTAATTATAATACTTATACTATTGATTATAATAATGTCAGTAAATTTATTGTTTACTGTGTGCCAACCATTATAATAGGTGCATTAAAAGATATTATAAATCCTCAAAAGCACTATGAAAGTAGTGTTATTTCTATTTAACAGGTGGGGGAACTGAGGCTTAAAGAGGTGAAATAACTTGCGTATAATAATTTGTAGAATTTGTAGAAGACAGTCCATTGCTGTCTTCTCCAACTTAGATGTTGGAACTTAAAAAAAAAAGGGCAATTTGAATCTCAGGTTTAAACTTGACTCGGGTTATTGTATTCAAATTCTGTTTGTTTATTTCTCATTTGTTTTGTGTATCATATTACTGTAGGTTTTTGCTTTGTAGTTACTATTAGGCCGAGATATAAGAATGTATATTTATATCAGTCTATTTTAAGTTGATACCAATTTAAGTTTGAACACATTCAAAAGTCCTGTATTTTTACTCCCCCATTCCATGTTTAAGTCTGAATTTGGCAATAAGGAGTTCATGATCTGAGCCACAGTCAGCTCCTGGTCTTGTTTTTGCTGACTGTATAGAGCTTCTCCATCTTTGGCTGCAAAGAATATAATCAGTCTGATTTCGGTGTTGACCATCTGGTGATGTCCATGTGTAGTCTTCTCTTGTGTTGTTGGAAGAGGGTGTTTGCTATGACCAGTGAGTTCTCTTGGCAAAACTCTATTAGCCTTTGCCCTGCTTCATTTCGTGCTCCAAGGCCAAATTTGCCTGTTACTCCAGGTGTTTCTTGACTTCCTACTTTTGCATTCCAGTCCCCTATAATGAAAAGGACATCTTTTTTGGGTGTTAGTTCTAAAAGGTCTTGTTCAGTTCAGTTCAGTTCAGTCGCTCAGTCGTGTCCGACTCTCCGTGACCCCATGAATCAAAGCACGCCAGGCCTCCCTGTCCATCACCAACTCCCGGAGTACACTCAAACTCACATCCACAGAGTCGGTGATGCCATCCAGCCATCTCATTCTCTGTCGACCCTTCTCCTCCCGCCCCCAACCTTTCCTAGCATCAGAGTCTTTTCCAGTGAGTCAACTCGTAGGTCTTCATAGAACCGTTCAGCTTCGGCTTCTTCAGCATTACTGGTTGGGGCATAGGCTTGAATTACTGTAATATTGAATGGTTTGCCTTGGAAACGAACAGAAATCATTCTGTCGTTTTGAAGATTGCATCCAAGTACTGCATTTCGGACTCTTTTGTTGACCATGATGGCTACTCCATTTCTTCTAAGGGATTCCTGCCCACAGCAGTAGATATAATGGTCATCTGAGTTAAATTCACCCATTCCAGTCCATTTTAGTTCACTGACTCCTAGAATGTCTCCGTTCACTCTTGCCATCTCCTGTTTGACCACTTTCAATTTGCCTTGATTCATGGACCTAACATTCCAGGTTCGTATGCAACATTGCTCTTTACAGCATCGGACCTTGCTTCTATCACCAGTCACATCCACAACTGAGTATTGGTTTTGCTTTGGCTCCATCCCTTCATTCTTTCTGGAGTTATTTCTCCACTGATCTCCAGTAGCCTACTGGGCACCTACCGACCTGGGGAATTCCTCATTCAGTATCCTATCATTTTGCTTGATACTGTTCATGGGTTCTCAAGGCAAGTATACTGAAGTGGTTTGCCATTCCCTTCTCCTGTGGACGACATTCTGTCAGACGTCTCCACCATGACCCGTCCATCTTGGGTGGCCCCACAGGGTATGGCTTAGTTTCATTGAGTTAGACAGGGCTGTGGTCCATGTGATCAGATCTACTAGTTTTCTGTGATTATGAATTCATTGTGTCTGCCCTCTGATGCCCCCTCGCAATACCTACCATCTTATTTGGGTTTCTCTTACCTTGGTTGTGGAATATCTCGTCACAGCTGTTCAAGCAAAGCACAGCCTTTGTACCTTATCTTGCACGAGGGGTAGCTCCTCTTGGCCACGCTTCTGTGCATGGTCGGTTGCGCCAGAGCCGGCGTCTGCGCTGCTGGAGCCAGCTTCTCTGGTGTTTGCGCCGCCAGAGCTGGCCAAATTCAGACTTAAATTGAAGAAAGTAGGGCAAACCACAGAACCATTCAGATATGACCTAAATCAAATCCCTTATGATTATACAGTGGAAGTAAGAAATAGATTTAAGGGACTAGATCTGATAGATAGAGTGCCTGATGAACTCTGGATGGAGGTCTGCGATATTGTACAGGAGACAGGGACCAAGACCATCCCCATGGAAAATAAATGCAAAAAAGCAAAATGGCTGTCTGAGGAGGCCTTACAAATAGCTGTGAAAAGAAGAGAAGTAAAAAGCAAAGGAGAAAAGGAAAGATATAAGCATCTGAATGCAGAGTTCCAAAGAATAGCAAGGAGAGATAAGAAAGCCTTCCTCAGTGATCAATGCAAAGAAACAGAGAAAAACAACAGAATAGAAAAAACAAGAGACCTCTTCAAGAAAATTAGAGATATCAAGGGAACATTTCATGCAAAGATGGGCTCGATAAAGGACAGAAATGGTATGGACCTAACAGAAGCAGAAGATATTAAGAAGAGGTGGCAAGAATACACAGAAGAACTCTACAAAAAAAAAGCTTCATGACCAAGATAATCACGATGGCGTGATCACTCACCTGGAACCAGACATCTTGGAATGTGAAGTCAAGTGGGCCTTAGAGAGCATCACTACGAACAAAGCTAGTGGAGGCGATGGAATTCCAATTGAGCTACTTCAAATCCTGAAAGATGATGCTGTGAAAGTGCTGCACTCAATATGTCAGCAAATTTGGAAAACTCAGCAGTGGCCACAGGACTGGAAAAGGTCAGTCTTCATTCCAATCCCAAAGAAAGGGAATGCCAAATAATGCTCAAACTACTGTACAATTGCACTCATCTCACACGCAAGTAAAGTCATACTCAAAATTCTCCAAGTCAGGCTTCAGAAATATGTGAACTGTGAAGTTCCAGATGTTCAAGCAGGTTTTAGAAAAGGCAGAGGCACCAGAGATCAAATTGCCAACATCCGCTGGATCGTGGAAAAGCAAGAGAGTTCCAGAAAAACATCTATTTCTGCTTCATTGACTATGCCAAAGCCTTTGACTGTGTGGATCACAATAAACTGTGGAACATCCTGAAAGAGATGGGAATCCCAGACCACCTGACCTGCCTCTTGAGAAACCTGTATGCAGGTCAGGAAGCAACAGTTAGAACTGGCCATGGAAGAGCAAACTGGTTCCAAATAGGAAAAAGAGTACGTCAAGGTTGTATATTGTCACCCTGCTTATTTAACTTATATGCAGAGTACATCATGAGGAACGCTGGGCTGGAAGAAGCACAAGCTGGAATCAAGATTGCCAGGAGAAATATTAATAACCTCAGATATGCAGATGACACTACCCTTATGGCAGAAAGTGAAGAGGAACTAAAAAGCCTCTTGATGAAAGTGTGAGAGGAGAGTGAAAATGTTGGCTTGAAGCTCAACATTCAGAAAACAAAGATCATGGCATCTGGTCCAATCACTTCATGGGAAACAGATGGAAAAACAGTGGATACCATGTCAGACTTTATTTTTTTGGTTTCTAAAATCACTGCAGATGCTGATTGCTGCCATGAAATTAAAAGACGCTTACTCCTTGGAAGGAAAGTTATGACCAACCTAGATAGCATATTAAAAAGCAGAGACATTACTTTGCCAACCAAGGTTCATCTAGTCAAGGCTATGGTTCTTCCAGTGGTCATGTATGGATATGAGAGTTGGACTGTGAAGAAAGCTGATCGCCGCAGAATTGATGCTTTTGAACTGTGGTGCTGGAGAAGACTCTTGAGAGTCCCTTGGGCTGCAAGGAGATCCAACCAGTCCATTCTAAAGGAGATCAATCCTGGGTGTTCACTGGAAAGAATGATGCTAAAACTGAAACTCCAATACTTTGGCTACCTCATGCGATGAGTTGACTCACTGGAAAAAACTCTGATGCTGGGAGGGATTGGGGGCAGGAGGAGAAGGGGACGACAGAGAATGAGATGGCTGGATGGCATCACCGACTCGATGGACATGAGTTTGAGTGAACTCCGGGATTTGGTGATGGACAGGGTGGCCTGGTGTGCCAAGATTCATGGAGTCGCAAAGAGTCGGACACGACTGAGTTACTGAACTGAACTGAACTGATTGCATGTTTTGTTTTCTTGCTGTTATATTTTACGTCTTTTTATCTTGTGTATTCCACAACTAATTTTTGTAGTTATTTTTACTTCTACAAGGAGATCCAACTAGTCCATCCTAAAAGAGATCAGTCCTGGGTGTTCATTGGAAGGACTGATGTTGAAGCTGAAACTCCAATCCTTTGACCACCGGATACGAAGAGCTGACTTATTTGAAAAGACCCTGATGCTGGGAAAGATTGAGGGCAGGAGGAGAAGGGGACAACAGAGGATGAGATGGTTGGATGGCATCACCGACTCAGTGGACATGGGTTTGGGTAGACTTCGGCAGTTGGTGATGGACAGGGAGGCCTGGCGTGCTGTGGTTCATGGTGTCGGACACGACTGAACAACTGAAATGAACTGAACTTACTTCTGTTACCTTTTAATCTTCATAGTAGTTTTAATTAGTCCAATACCTTTAATATATATTTGCATGGGATTTACACTTTCATGTTCTCTTGTTATGAATTAACACTGTTTGTTTTCAGCTAAAAAAAGTCCCTTCAGTTCAGTTCAGTTCAGTTCAGTTGCTCAGTCATGTCCGACTCTTTGCAACCCCATGAATCACAGCACGCCAGGCCTTCCTGTCCAACACCAACTCCCGGAGTTCACTCAAACTCATGTCCATCGAGCTGGTGATGCCATCCAGCCATGTCATTCTCTGTCGTTCCCATCTTCTCCTGCCCCCAGTCCCTCCCATCATCAGAATCTTTTCCAGTTCTTTTAAGGTTTGTTCAGTGGTGATGGTCTCCTTTAGCCTTTGCTTGTCTGGAAAGCTCTTTTTCTCTCCTTCTGAATGCTGACTTTGCCAGATAGGATATTTGTGATTGGTTGGAAGTTTTTTTTTTTTTTTTAAATTTCATCACTTTGAGTATATTGTGCCACTCTCTGGCAAGTTTTTCTGAAAAATCTTTTGATAGCCTTATGGAGTTTCCCTTGTATGTGACAAGTTTTTTTCTCTTACTGCTTTTTTTTTTTTTTTAAACAAGGAACTTTAGTATAAATAAGAGGTTCTGGGGGACAGGGATCAAAGGCACAAGTAACAATAAGGGCAGGGCAGGGGCCAAGGGTGGAGTGAGTCACCCCCAGTCCAGGACCAAAGGGCACAATGCAGACTGGTGCTCTTGTGGATGGGGGTTTCTCCCCCCAGGAGTGACCAGTCACATTCTGGGGACAGGGACAGGCTAACACTGATGTTTCAAAGGAAGAGGGTCATTGTACTTGACAGTAGGTGGGGACAAGACTGAGGCCACATGGGCCAATACATCCCATTAATGCTTTTTAGGTTATCTCATTTGTCTTTAACTTTTCACATTTTGATTATGATATGTCTTGGTGTGGATCTTTTTGTTCATATTACTTGTAATTCTCTGAATTTCTTGGAACTGGATGTGTCCCCTGGGCAACTGTCACAAGAATTGTGGCTACAGATGAGCCCTTGTTTTGTTCCCTGAAAGATCCTTTGTAGAACTCTAGATGTCTGCCGAAACTGAAGCCTTCCCATTAGGCTGAAACTCCAGGACAAGCAAATAGACCTCTTTCTCAAAACTGGGGATGTGTTTCTGTCTGCTCTCTGTGCAGTGCCCTGAGGGTGGTAGCCTGACAAGAACTTTCTCTGATTGTTACAGTCCCATGGGGCTCGGGAATACAAGCCTCCCTAACCTCCAGAGCCAAATTAATCAAGAAGTGTCTCCTGGGTTGTAGTGACAATAGCAGAGTAACAAACATAAAAATTGGGGTACAAGATATGTGTAAGAGCTCCCCTCTGGGAGACACTGGTGCTCCCAGAGGGGGCAGAGAGAGAACATAAAGATGTCACTCTCTGAGGCGGGAGTCAGGATGACATCTGCTGGCTTTATCAAGTCAGAGGAAAAGTGCAAGATAATGACTGCTGAAAAAAGTCTCGTCGTCGTGGTCGTGAAGTCGCTCAGTCATGTCCGACTCTCTGCGATCCCACAAACTGTAGCCTACCAGGCTCTTCCCTCCATGGGATTCTCCAGGCAAGAGTACTGGAGTGGGTTGCCATTTCCTTCTCCAAGGGATCTTCCCAACCCAGGGATCGAACCTGGGTCTCCTCCATTCCAGGCAAATGCTTTAACCTCTGAGCCAAAGTCTAATGTAAACCAAAACCATATTCTATTAGGTTTTGTTGAAGCTAAGTCATTCTAGCACTAGACAGTCAGACATCATAGAGAGTGAAGTCAAGTGGGCTTTAGGAAGCATCACTACAGACAAAGCTAGTGGAGGTGATAGAATTCCAGCTGAGCTATTTCAAGTCCTAAAAGATGATGCTATGAAAGTGCTGCACTCAGTATGTCAACAAATATGGAAAACTCAGCAGTGGCCACAGGACTGGAAAAAGTCAATTTCATTCCAATCCCATAGAAAGGCAGTATTAAAGAATGTTCAAACTACCACATATTTGCACTCATCTCACATGCTAGCAAAGTAATCCTCAAAATTTTCCAAGCCAGGCTTCAACAGTACATGAACTGTGAACTTCCAGATGTTCAAACTGGATTTAAAAAAGTAGAGGAAAAAGAGGTCAAAATTTCAACATCTGTTGGACAATCAGAAAAGCAAGAGAGTTCCAGAAAAAATCTACTTCTGTTTTATTGACTACCCCAAAACCTTTGACTGTGTGTATCACAACAAACTCTCGAAAATTCTCCATAGATGGGAATACCAGACCACCATTCCTGCCTCCTGAGAAATCTGTAAACAGACCAAGAAGCAACAGTTAGAACTGGACATGGAACAATGGACTAGTTCCAAATTGGGAAAGGAGTACATCAAGTCTGTATCTTTTCACCCTGCTTATTTAACTTATATGCCAAATACATCATGAGAAATTCCGGGCTGGATGAAGTACAAGCTGGAATCAAGATTACCAGAAGAAATATCAATATCAATATCTTCAGATACACAGATGACAGGACCCTCATGGCAGAAAGCGAAGAAGAATTAAAGAGCCTCTTGATGAAAGTGAAAGAGGACAGTGAAAAGTTTTCTTAAAACTCAACATTCATAAAACTAAGATCATGGCATCCAGTCCCATCACTTCATGGCAAATAGATTGGGAAACAATGGAAAGAGTGACAAACTTTATTTTTGGGGGCTCCAGAATAACTTCAGATGCTGCCTGCAGCCATGCAATTAAAAGAAGCTTGCTCCTTGGAAGAAAACCTATGACAAAACTAGACAGCATATTAAAAAGCAGAGACCTTACTTGGCCAACAAAGGTCTATCTAGTCAAAGTATGATTTTTCCAATAGTCATGTATGGGTATGAGAGTTGGAGTATAAAGCAACCTGAGCACCAAAGAATTGATGCTTTTGAACTGTGGTATTGGAGAAGACTCTTGAAAGTCCCTTAGATGGCAAGGAGATCCAACCAGTCCATCCTAAAGGAAATCAGTCCTGAATATTCATTGGAAGGACTGATGCTGAAGCTGAAACTTCAGTACTTTGGCCACTTGATGTTTAGAACTGAAAGACCCTGATGCTGGGAAAGATTGAAGGCATGAGGAGAAGGGAACGGCAGAGGATGAGATGGTTGGATGGCATCACCAACTCAATGGACATAAGTTTGGGTTGGGAGCTGGTGATGGACAGGGAAACCTGGCATGAATCAGTCCATGGGGTCATAAATAGTACGACACAACTGAGTGACTAAACTGAACCGATGCAGAGTGTATAATTCAAAACTCCTCAGTGGATGACTCACAAGCTGGAATCAAGTTTTCCAGGAGAACTATAAACAACCTCAGATTATGCTCAGAGAAGGCAATGGCAAGCCACTCCAGTACTATTGCCTAGAAAATCCCATGGATGGAGGAGCCCGGTTGGCTGTAGTCTGTGGGGTCGCTAAGGGTCGGACACGACTGAGCGACTTCACTTTCAATTTTCACTTTCACACATTGGAGAAGGAAATGACAACCCACTCCAGTGTTCTTGCCTGGAGAATCCCAGGGACGGGGGAGCCTGGTGGGCTTCCGTCTATGGGGTCACACAGAGTTGGACACGGCTGAAGTGACTTAGCAGCAGATTATGCTAGAGGATACCACTTCAATGGCAGAAGGTGAAGAGGAACTAAAGAACTTCTTGATAATGATGAAAGTGGGGTGAAAATGCTGGCTTAAATCCCAACATTGAAAAAACTGAGATCATGACATCCAGTCCCATCACTTCATGGCAAATAAAAGGACAAAAAGTGAAAGCAGTGACAAATTTTGTTTTCTTAGGCTCTAAAATCATTACAGATGTTGAGGGCAGCCTTGAAATTACAAGATGCTTGCTCCTTAGAAGAAGAGTTGTGGGAAACCTAGACAGCATATTTAAAAGCAAAACCATTACCTTGCTGACCTACATCCATATAGTGAAAGCTATGTTTTTTCCAATAGTCATGTACGGATGTGAAGGATGCACCAAAGAACTGATGATTTCAAATTGTTAAGATGGAGAAGACTCTTGAGAGTCCTGTAGACTGCAAGGAGATCAAACCAGTCAATCCTAAAGGAAATCAACCTTGACTATTCATTGGAAGGACTGATTCTGAAGCTCCAATACTTTAATTACTTGATAAGAGCTGACTCATTGGAAAAGACCCTGACGCTGTGAAAGATTGAGGGCAAGAGCAGAATGGGGCAGCAGAGGATGAGATGGTTAGATGGCATCATCAACTCACTGGACATGAGTTTGAGCAAACTCTAGGAGATAGTGAAAGTCAAGGAAGCCCGGCGTGCTGCTGTTCATGGCGGTCACAAAAAGTTGGACAAGACTTAGTGACTGAACAACAACAATGGCAGTTCTATTTTTTTTTTTTTTTTGTCTTTCAATAATAGTCATCCTAACAAATATGGGGCTTCCTAGTGTCTCGCTGATAAAAAATCCACCTGCAATGCGGGAGACCTGGGTTCAATCCCTGGGTTGGGAATATCCCCTGGAGAAGGAAACATCTACCCATTCCAGTATTCTGACCTAGAGAATTCCATGGACTGCATAGCCCATGTGGTCAGAAAGAGTTGGACATGACTGACAAATATGACTAACAAATAGGAGGTAATATCTCATTTTGGTTTTGATGTGCATTTCCTTGATGATTAGTGATGTTGATGATAATGTAGTCCAGATATAAGCCCTTGATAAGATGTAATTTTCTGCCAGTTTGTAATTTGTTATTTCATTCTTAATTTTGATGAAATCCAATTTATTAATATCTTTTTTGGACTGTGATTTTGGTGCCCTATTTGAGAAATATTTGCCTAAGGTCAAAATGATTTCCTGTCTTTTCTAAATGGTTTATACTTCCTGGTTTTAAATTTAGGTGTGTGATTCATGTTGAGATCATTTTTGTACATAGTGCAGGCATCGATAGAAGATTTTCTTTGTTTTATTCTTGGCCTGTGGATGTCCTGTTGTTTTAGTTCCATTTTCTCCACTGAGTTGCCTTTGTGTCTTGGTTGAAACTGTTATGTGTGGACCTGTTTCTGGATTCTGTGTTCTTTTCCATCTATACAGTTTGTCTGTCCCAAGGCAAATACCATACTCTCTTGACTATTGTTGCTTTATGACTGTTGTTTTCAAATCAGGTAGTGTAATTCCTCCAATTCTTCTTTTTCTAAGATGTTTTGGCTATTGTAGGTTCTATGCATTTCAATATGAATTTTAGAATCAATTTCTCTACTTTTATACAAAAGCTTGTTAGAATGTTTTGGGGATTGCATTGAATTTACAGATTAGTTTTGACATAAATAACATTTTAATAACATCGAGTCTTCCCTTTGTTGAACACAATATATTTTACTATTTATTTAGGTCTCTTAAAAATTTTTAAACTTTAAGCAATGTGTTAAGTTTACAGGTCTTTCCCATATTTTGTCAGATTTATTTCTAAGTGTTTCTTATTGTTTGATGCTATTATAATAGGCATTGAGTTTTATATTTCAGTTTCTGATTGTACATAGAAATGCAGTTGATTTTTGCATATTTATCTTGTATCCTACAGACTTGTTGAACTTACTTATTAGTTCTAGTGGTTTTGAAAATGGATTACATGGGGCTTTCTGCACATTTATGTCATCTGAAAATAAAGGCATTTACTTTATTATTTACTTTCAGTCTCTCTCCCTTTTGTCTTTTCTTATTGCACTTACTAAAACCTCTGCTTCAATGCTGAATAGAAGGAACAACAGAAGATGTACTTGTTGTTGCTGTTGTTCAGTAACTCAAGTCTGTTTGACTCTTTGCGACTCCATGGACTGCAGCATTCCAGGCTTCCCCATCTTTCACCATCACCCAGAGCTTACTCAAATTCATGTCCATTGAGTCAGTGATACCATCCAACCATCTCATCCTCTGCCACCCCTTCTCCACCTGCCTTCCATCTTTCCCAGCATTGCGTCTTTTCTAATAAGTTGGCTCTTTGCATCAGGTGGCCAAAGTAGTAGAGTTTCAGCTTCATCATCAGTCCTTCCAATGAATGTTCAGGGTTGATTTCCTTCGGGATTGACTGGTTTGATCTCCTTGCAGTCCAAGGGACTCTCAAAAGTCTCCTTCAGCACCACAATTTGTAAATTAGTTATCCTTTATGAGCCTTATTTTCACCACTGATGAAAAATATTGATGGTCTTAATGAAATACCTTTGTCACAGGGTTGATAGAAAGATTATATGAGACAGTGTATGCAAAAGAGCTTGACAAACTCTAAATCATCAGACACATGCAAAGCAATGATGTTGTTATCATATATTGCAACATGCACTGTTGAATTCACACACAGTAGATTATACATCAGATTATAATACTCCCCTCAGGAAAACGGAGAGTAGTATGAAAAATTCTCTAGAAAAAAGAAGTCATATGTAAGGGATAAATATAAAGGTTTTAATCTTCTTTCCCATTATAAAACACCCTTTCCAAGCCTTCTTTGGAGATCTCCTTTGGGAATAGACAAATCCCTAGAGTAAATTCATGGAAAGAGACCATATGGTAGAACACAATATTGTATTATCCTTTACTGGAGCAGACTGCTTTCCCATCTTTAGAACGTCAATTGTTGTTTTAAGTTTCTGCTATATAAAAAAAAGGACATTGTAGTAAGCAGGATAGGAGGAACAGCTAACTAAAACTATATAGGAAACTGCAACACAGTGCTCTCAAGTCAAGAAACACTGAGGCAGAATTTTCTGAAGTTCTTTATCCTCTGTGCTGTGGTGTGAGAGCTCCTGCTTACTTTAAAGAGGCTGTTCAACTGTTTCCAATGCCCTTAGTTTCTGAGTTTCTTTTACAAAGGGAACTTGAAGTTGGTGCTGCCTTCTCAGAACATGTGTATTGTTATATTTACTTTGCGCACGTGCGAGCATGCTAAGTTGCTTCAGTCGTGTCTGACTCTATGTGACACTATGGACTATAGCCCACCAGGCTCCTCTGTCCACGGGATTCTCCAAGCAAGAATATTGGAGTGGGTTTCCTTGCCTTCTTCCAGGGGATCTCCAACCTAGAGATCAAACTCACCTCTCTTTACATCTTCTGCATTGGCAGGCGGGTTCTTAACCACTAGCGCCACCTGGGAAGCCTATTTTTACTTAAGTCCCTAACTGTTTTGCTAAAAATATAACTTGCTTTGGGTTTAAACAAATGACAAAATCTTCATGTGTCTTCTATTTAACTTTAGTAGGATTAGTATCTACTGGGTGGATCTTTCACTGGCAGTGGCCTGGTTGATGTAGTTCAGTTCAGCCGCTCAGTCTTGTCTGACTCTTTGCAACCCCACGGACTACAGCAGGCCAGTCCTCCCTGTCCATCACCAACTCCAGGAGTTCACTCAAATTCATGTCCATTGAGTTGGTGATGCCATCCAA
Source organism: Moschus berezovskii (assembly GCF_049115385.1). Taxonomy (NCBI): domain Eukaryota; kingdom Metazoa; phylum Chordata; class Mammalia; order Artiodactyla; family Moschidae; genus Moschus; species Moschus berezovskii. The sequence goes on along the minus strand of NC_142463.1, from coordinate 24,473,515 downwards.
CCATCTCATCCTCTGTTGTCCCCTTCTCTTCCTGCCTTCAATCTTTCCCAGCATCAGGGTCTTTTCAAATGAGTCAGCTCTTTGTATCAGGTGGCCAAAGTATTGGAGTTTCAGCTTCAACGTCAGTCCTTCCAATGAATAATCAGGACTGATTTCCTTTAGGATGGACTGGTTGGATCTCCTTGCAGTACAAGGGACTCTCAAGAGTTTTCTCCAATGCCACAGTTTAAAAGCATCAATTCTGCGCTCAGCTTTCTTTACAGTCCAACTCTTACATGCATACATGACTATGGGAAAAATCATAGCCTTGACTAGAAGGACCTTTGTTGACCAAGTAATGTCTCTGCTTTTTAATATGCTGTCTAGGTTGGTCATAACTTTCCTTCCAAGGGGTAAGCGTCTTTTAATTTCATGATTGCAATCACCATCTGCAGTGATTTTGGAGCCCCCCCAAATAAAGTCTGTCACAGTTTCTACTGTTTCCCCATCTGTTTGCCATGAAGTGATGGGATTGGATACCATGATCTTAGTTTTCTGAATGTTGAGTTTTAAGCCAACTCTTTCACTGTCCTCTTTCGCTTTCATCAAGGCTCTTTAGTTCTTCGTTTTCTGCCATAATATGGGTGGTGTCATCTGCACATCTGAGGTTATTGATATTTCCCCCGGCAATCTTGATTCCAGCTTGTGCTTCCTCCAGCGCAGCATTTCTCATGATGTACTCTGCATAGAAGTTTAATAAGCTGGGTGACAATATACAGCCTTGAGGTACTCCTTTTCTTATTTGGAACCAGTCTGTTGTTCCATGTCCAGTTCTAACTGTTGCTTCCTGATCTGCATATAGATTTCTCAAGAGGTAGGGCAGGTGGTCTGGTATTCCCATCTCTTTCAGAATTTTCCACAGTTTATTGTGATCCACAGAGTCAAAGGTTTTGGCATAGTAAATAAAGCAGAAATAGATGTTTTTCTGGAACTCTCTTGCTGTTTCGATGATCCAGCAGATGTTGGCAATTTGATCTCTGGTTCCTCTGCCTTTTCAAAAACCAGCTTGAACATCTGGAAGTTGATGGTTCACATATTGTTGAATCTTGGCTTGGAGAATTTTGAACATGACTAACGTGTGAGATGAGTGTAATTGTGCTGTCGTTTGATGCTGCTGGAGAAATACTAGCTGGTCTTCCTTTTTCCGCCACTTGCCTTCATGGATTTCATTCTGCAGTCATGGAAAGCTGGTATGTTTTCATAGTGTATTTGAATATATGTACTTCCATATTGAACCTGCTCCCTGAAATGCCCTTCCCCACCCATTTTACATTGTCTCCCTTCCATTTAGTTTTCAAGATTCAATTCAAATGCCATTGGTAAAAACATTCTTGATATCCCCCAGCAAAATTTCTCATAATTCTGAGTGGTACTTGACCAGTTCCTCAGTTTTAGCATTTACTGGAATATTAAGCCCACCACTCTCCTCATTCTGCTACACTCTTAATTCATGTTTGCATCTATAGTATATCCCAGTACCTGGCATTTGGTAGGTTCCCAGTAATGTCTGTTTAATAAATGAATAAATAGAGCTACCTGGAGCAAGAATCAGGCTTCCTGGATTTGAATCATAGCCCTACCACTTATTAGCTGTGTGGCCTTCGGCAAATCCTCAAACTCTATTATGAGTTCCTCATGTTTAAAATAAACTATTAAGATGCCTCATCTGTCAGACTGTTGTGAGAATTTAATATATGTCAAATATGTAGAATAGTGGTACACATCAAGTTCGTATCTTGCTATTCTGATAATAGGATGTCTGTCAGAAGACATTAGCATGACTGCTTGTCCATGACTTAATTTATGCTGCTGGTTTTATCTGTGGCATTTTTTGGCTTCTAGTTTTATTCTGGTAGTTTTCCAATTGGCCAGATCTCTTTAGTGGGTGACCTCCATTATTCATCTCAGCTAAAGAGATGGATACTACTGCACAGTGCAGATTTCTTTGATGTCGCCTGTGTGACTGATTTCTTTTGGGATCCCTGCCATGACAACTAGGATACTTTGTGTTTATCAGAACTTTGAGCTGGTGTTCTGCAACATACTTGACCTTGGCTTTAAGGCCTTAGCTATGAGGCTTGACCTCAGCTTGCATCCTCTTTAGTCCTTAACTGGCTGCCCCGACCCACTCTGCGTAGAACCTGGCACATAGTAACATATTCTTGGTGAATACTTGTTAAATAAATTAGGAAATTAATGAATATTAGATTATATAATTATTTTAGAAATAATATAAACTTGTCTAAAATTAACTATTATAGAAAGGATGTATTATATAAAATGATTTACTTAGTATTCCTTCCTCTTAGGACCACTATCAATAGTTTGGAGTGTATTTTTCTAATCTTTTACCTATTTTTTTTTAAAACAAAGTTAGTGCTAATTCAGTATCAGGACCACTCAGTTGAAAGGGTAGCAACTAAGGCAAAGGGGGTAGGCTACATGCAAAACGGGCTGTTGGGACTTTGGGATCATAGATATTGTTCAGGTGCTCCTGAGTCCATAGTCTTTGTTTTTGAAGTTTTGATTCCAGAACCAGTTTAAATTAACACCAACAGTGCATGAAAACGGCTAGCTTATCTTACCCTTATTAGTATTGTCTCCTCATTACAGTAACACTGATTTGGATAGTGAACATTTTTCATCTCATTGCTTTAGTTTGAATTTCTTTAATTGTTAAAGAGTTAGAACTATTATTTATATATGCTTATTGGCCATTACCTTTTTCTTCTCTAAACATGCTTTTGTCCATCTGTGTGAATTTACCCTTGCTCACTGTGTACTACTGATACTAACCCTTTGAGCTCTGTGGCAAACTAAAATTGTGTTTATAGACGTAGATTCCTCAAGCTTCATGTAAATCAGGTTTAAGAATATTTACTTTGATTTTTTTGTTTGTCTATTTGCTTTTAGGACATTTCTTTCCATTTATACAAAAGATAAATATTCATAATTATCTTTTACTGCTTTCAAATTTTTAAAATTTACTTGGATATACAAAAAAGTGGATACATCAAAAGTATGTATTTCATTTTTTTGACATACCCATCTAATCAGCATCATGTAGATTGAGAAATAAAACATTACTGGTATCCCAGAGACTCCTAACTTCCACCCTTGTTTGTGCTCAGTATCTTCCTCCGTGGTAACAACATCCCAATTTCTAAGCATAGATTTTTTATTACCTATTTTTCTATTTCAGTATTTCATGCAAAAGTAATTATTCTTTTCTATCTAGCTTCTTTTACTTAAAATTATAATTTTGAGATGCGTCCATATTATTCCATGTAGTAGAAGTTTGACCTTGGCAACCCACTCCCATACTCGTGCCTGGAAAATCCCATGGACAGAGGAGCCTGCTAGGCTGCAGTCCATGGGGTCGCTAGGAGACTGAGTGACTTCACTTTCACTTTTCACTTTCCTGCATTGGAGAAGGAAATGGCAACCCACTCCAGTGTTCTTGCCTGGAGAATCCCAGGAACGGGGGAGCCTGGTGGGCTGCCGTCTATGGGGTCACACAGAGTTGGAAACGACTGAAGTGACTTAGCAGCAGCAGTAGAAGTTTATTCATTTTCATTGCTACCTGTTATTCCATTGTGTGAATATATCACACTTTATTTATCCATTCTACTCTTTATAGGCATTTGTGAAATTTCCAGTTTTTAGTTGTTGCAAACAGTAGTTCTGTGAGCATGTCTTTGGTAAACATATGTAAGCATATCTGTTGGGTATATACCAAGGAGTTACTTGGTCATGGAATATGCATTTATTCAGCTTCAAATGGCTAAATTGTTTTCTTAAGTAGTTGTACCAATTTATACTTCCTCCAGCATTATATGAGAGTTATGCTTTTTTCCAACACTTTGTTTCATTATTTTCATTTCAGAACTTCTGGTGGGTGTATAGAAATTTCTCATTTTGGCTTTATTTTTCATTTGCCAAATAAAAATGAATAAAGAATATGAACACCATTTATGTAGTGTATATATTTTGATATCCTTTTCTGTGAAGTGCCTATTTAAATCTTTCCCACTTAGTTTTTATTAGGTGGTTTGCCATTTTCTTACTGATTTGGGAAATTCTTTATGTATTCTAGATACAAGTCCTTTGTCAAATATATAATTACAAATATCTTATTCTACACTGTGGGTTGATTTTTCACTCTTTAAATTTATGTATTTCAATGAATGCAAATTCTTAGTTTTAGAATAGTACAATTAATCAGTTATTTTTGTACTAAGGCTTTTTATGTGTCCTGTGTAAAAATCTACACTCACTCCAAGGTCATGGAATTGTTTGCCTAAATTTTTTCTTTTTTTGAAAGCTCTCTGATTTTTGCCTTTCATATTTATATCTAAATCTCCTAGAATAAATTTTGTATATACAGTATGAATTATGAATTAACAGAGACATGTGCAGCCCCCAAAGTAGCAAATGTCCTGTTGGGGAAATGATTTGCTTGAGGACTTTCAAATGTCATTTAAGTCCCTGATTACCGCTCATAGCTTTGCTGCTTTTCTTTTAGGGGTCTTCTCCTGAGGCCACCCCTGATCCTCATTCTGTACCCAGAGTCACAAAATATCCTCGGGGTCGGGGGGAGTTCTGCAATCATCAGTTCAACTTAACAATGTTTGCCTTACTCATTGGAATTGCAGATTATCAAATTATTTTTGTAACTTATCCAGCTTATTCTCATTTTTCCAGTGGAAGCATTGGACTGCTTTGATCTACTGTATTCTACCTGGGGATAGAATATATCTTATATAATTTTTGTAATTTTACTAATATATATATAATATGAAATAAAATGTTTGCATATATTAGTATACATTTAAATAAATATTTATACATTATATATGTAGTATGTCTAATTTATAATTTATACAATATTTAATAAATATATGTGTATGTAGTTTTAATATTGTAATTTGGTTTTAGTTTAGGATATGGTCATGAAGAAGTAACTATTTTCAAAACAGAATATTTTATCTACTTCATTTCTTGAGTTATTATTTCCCAATTTATCTCTTATGATTTTCTTATCCTATCTTAGATCTTTATATATCTGAGTGGTTCAGGAAAGTTTTATTATTCTAGCATTTACTTTTTAGCAGATTTTTATTGAGCCCCTCCTGTATTCCCAAGTCTGTGCTGTTTTATTAAATAGACATAACTTCTTCTTTGTTGGCTTTGGCAGGCTAGAGAATGAAAATAATAACAAATGAAAAAATTCATAAGTGTGAATGTAAAACAAGTTTCAAGGTGTGTCTGATGCTGATGGTTCAGGGACTATACTTTGAAAACCACTTGATTAATTAATACTGTTGACTGAACTAGTGTAGATCTGTTTTTGGAGTTTCATTTCTGGGTGCTTACTCTTTTTGGTTTGTTATAATCTTCCTAATATTGTTCTAGAATGACCAAAGATGAGCAGGTTGAGGTATTCCAGTAAGGGAATTACTTCTTCAAGTGCACAGGAGGTAATGGGAAGTGTATTTCTTACTACGCCGCAAGCAGGTCTATATTTATATAGATCAGTTACAGAAGGAACCCTTATGTGTTGCCTGACTGAGTGATTTTACTGGAAAAGTTAGGAGATTGGAATATCATCTTTGTACAGGAAGGGCTAAAGACAATCTGTCTTAAGTGATTCTGTGGACTGCTTTCTCCAAGTCAAGTAAAAAGGCAAAAGATAAGACATCAGCTGTGCATGTAAGATCCTTTCCTATTTCTCAGAAGTGGTGATGAGAAAGGTATCCTTAACTACCTCACAATAATTGGGTCAACATAGGGAGGAAATTAGAAAGGATGAAAGAGTTTTATGTCACCATCATCCTAGATTCCTTGTGGAATGTTAAATTTTAATATTTTATTTTTATAGAACCCAGGATAAATTCTCCATCCCAAGCTCAAATTATTCCCTTATTTCCATTTAGATTCATTTCTTTTACTGTATTGTGAGTTCCTTGATGGTATGAATCATGTCAGAACATCTCAGAGTCCTAAGTACACAGATGTGACAGCCATGGAAATACATCTCTCAAATCCTCTACTCTTGGGAGCATAGTTGACTGACAGCTAGAATTTTATTCCTCCGAATCCACTCCCACACTCACCCTGAGAGCATTTATCCTGAAACTGCTCCCAGTCAGTGACTGAGCATGGCATGGGTACTACTGCTTGCTACAGTCTTGTGTGATGAAGGACTCCTCTAATGGCCAACTCTAAATAGAGAACTCTCTATATACCTAAACTGTCTTAAAACCATGTTGCTGTCTGAGATTCTTCCTATCCAGTTATTCTTCCCTGCATCCTTTCCCAGGATATAAGCTGTACTTTGTGGTCTGAAGGTTCTTCTTGAACCCTCTCCTTTCGTCTTCCAGTTATTTCCTTCAATAAATCTGTTACTCATCTAAGGGCATCTGCTTCTCAGAAGAGTTGAGTTAACACACATAGGACTGAGAATGGGGTGGTACAAAGAATGATATGGAGTTTTTGAAATGACTCACTCACTGCCCCGCAGACAAGGGGATGTTATCCTATTCTGGGTGATTTGTGAGATACAGGTATTTCCAGGCACAAGGCACCAATCCAATTGAAGAATTTGCCAATAATGATCTTAAAAAATGTGCCAGTGGAGGGGATTGCCCTGTAGGTGTTTTAAAGATATAGGGAAAACAATGTCTGAGGACTGTGGAGTTGGCTGGCTGTTGCTAAATTATACTGATGCCGCTCAAAAGGATAATGAGAATTCGTGGTGTATTAACAAGTAGTTCAGGTGAAGTGTAAGAGCCAGAGGCTCCTGCAGTAGAAGAGTAGATTCAGTGGAGAGGCAGACTCAGAACTTGATTGTTAGAGTGGCACATGTTCAGAAATGTTTAAATGCCCAGCCAAAGTAGGTGTGTTATATTAAGGTCAGAGACCTGTTTGGAAAGCTTGAGATCCTGATATATGGGGCATGGATATATGCATGAATGTCTTTGAGAATTTGGCTTGTCAGATCCCTTCAAACCCTCAGAGTTACAACTTCTTTAGTTCTGGAAGATACTGCTGAGGCTGCACCCCTGCAAGACAACAGGTGCCCTCTGAGGAGCTCTTCCCATCTCTTGTCTTGATTGCCAGGCTATAACTCGGTTTGGATCCCAGCATGCTAGGATTTGATAGACCTGATTAGGAAGGCAAGCAATTATACATGAAAGGAGCTACAACAGTTAATTAGCTTATCTGCCAGGAGGTTAGATTTTGAGGGTAGTTGATTAAGGAGGCCGAAAAGTAAGAGTGGATATGCAGGAATTAATTTACTTGTGTGTACATTCTCAGGACAAAAGATTTAACACCCAGACAACCATGTCACAGGAATGGGATAAATACTGTGAAGTAGCTCTTAAAAGTCTGGAGAAATTGATGGCTCATATTCAACCCACCTGCCAATGCAGGAGATACAAGAGAGGAAGGTTCAGTCCCTGGGTTGGGAAGATCCCCTGGAAAAGGGAATGGCAACCCACTGCCTGGAGAATCCCATGGACAGAGGAGCCTGGCAGGCTACAGTCCATGGGGTTGCAAAGAGTTGGACATGAATGAGCGACTTAGCACAGATATTCAATGAAATGAATGTGTTCCCTGATACATAGTAAGGGAAGAATACTAAAGCTAATAGAAGTGACTCTTTTGGCTAGGATATATTATGTGAAGCCAAAAGACCCACCAATGGACTATGTTCTACAGAAGGGAATCTAGAACATTCAATAGTTCAATAACATCAGCATCATTAATAGATGATGAGATGAACACCAGCATCATTAAGAGATCCTTGTGGATCTCCTCTGCCAGCCATGGATGATGGTAAGAGAGCCTGTCATAGAGTTGGGCTCATTAATATCCTTCATGATAGATAGTGATTTAAAGTAATAGAGGCCAGGTAGTGGTGGTTTATCACCAGGGGAAGAAGGCCATAATTATCTTAAAGACAGGCAAAGTTTGAGGGCCAACCAAGGGGACTTGACCTTCAGGAAGTTGAGGAGATGGCCATTAGAAATGCTGTTTCTGGTGATAAGCTAGATAGATAGTCAGTAAGAGTGCTGCTTAACATCTACAACCAAATAAAGGCAGGAATGGAAGATGGTTGCTCTCTCTCCAGAACTTATCATCCATTGCTCAGTTCCTGGATCTGAGTCAATTTTCAGATCTAGAGTCCATTGACTGAAGATGTGGCCAACTGTTGTTGGAGGTATCATTATTGGAAAAGGATTTAGTGTGGAAATATAATATGCTCGGAAACATTTCCGAGGCCACAAGGATTCTAGATCAAGTCATTATTATCCACAGTAGAGAGTTATGTGCCTTTTGAGAAATAGCTCCTGGCACGTAACTTGCCCCTGAAAGAGATGAAATGCTTTACAACGAGGCACCAAGTGACCAGGTATCTGGAAATCTCAATTATAAGCTATGTTCTGTTGGACCCACCAAGTTATAAAGTTGGACAGGCCTATCATAAGATGGAAACAGTGCATCTGGGATTGAGTTTGAGCAGGACCAGCAGACACAAGTTAAATGTGTAATAAGGTAGCCCCAACTTTTTTTTTTTTAAAACATACCCACTGGATTGTATCAGATTCCCTTCCTCTCGATGGCTTCATGCCCTGATCCTGTATGACCAGCTGAAAGAGTAAGGGAAGGCCTGTGCTGAGTTTATGGATAAGTCATTTTAGTATGTGGTTGAAAGGCAAAAATGTATGGCACCTGCATTATAGCCATATATAAGGTGGCCATAAAATATGGACAGGAAAATATCTTCCCAAATGAATGGTGCTACAAGCAGTGTACCTGGACAGTAACTTTGTATGGCAGAAGATGTGTCCCAAATGAGAATACATATAGATTCCTAAGAGGTGACCAATGGTCTGGCTGATTCATCAGGAGACTGGAAGGAAATAGAACCAAAGGTTGCTGACACCATGTGTAAAGTAGAGGCATGTGATTGGACAAATGGGAGTGGGCACACTCAGAATGTCTTACTGAACTTCACTGATGTATACTTTTTGAGGAAGCCTTTATTTAAAGTATTCCAGATATCACCAGGCTTCAGCTATCACCACAAGCAAGATAAGCACATAATGTTTTTTTTGCCTCCGAGTCCTGATTCCAATGCTTGCTGTTTCCAATGCTGGTAATTTCTGACTGTGGCCCATGAACAATAGAAAATGTTGAAAAACATGTGAATTCACCAGAGATTATGGGGTTGTAGAATATCTGGGTGTTGAATTTGTCTGGTTTATGTAAAAAAGTTTTTCAATCCATATTAATGCTTCCAGGAAGCATCTTCCAGGGAAAAGGCAGTGATTATAATTAACCCAGTAACAAAATGACTCAGCCAGTTGACATCAGCCAGCCTTTATTATCACATACCCTGGAACTATTGTGGTCATGTAAATAGAGTGGCCACAGGGGGCTCTGTATTGTTGCAGCTGCATAGACTTCCACTTACCAAAGCTGACCTAGCTACTGCTGCCTCTTTATGTCCAACTTATTAGAAAGAGACTGATGCTGAGTCCCCAGTATGTCACTATTTCTGGAGGAAGGCCAACCAGACATTTAAGGACAATTCACACTGCATGCCTTCTAAGCAGGAAGACCAGCAGTTCATCCTCTAAATACCTACTCTGGATCTGAGTTTGACTTTCTTGCCCGCAGTACCACTATGCAGTATCTTACAGAATGCCTAAAAGATTCACAGGCATGGAATCACACAAAACATAGCATTTAAAAGGGGCCCCATATCACAGCAAAGGGGTTGTGGGAGTGGGCCCATCATCACTGGATCCACTGATGGTATATTATACCATCCCATCCCGAAGCAGCTGTCATCAGAAACAGTAGAACAGCCTTCTAAAGCCATAGCCGAAAAACCAGTTTGAAAGCACCATTATGAAAGGATGGGATAACATTCTCGGTGAATATGTATTAAATAAGAGAACTCTTATTTGTAGCTTTTAACAACTTATTGACCGATATGTGTTACTACATCTTTTGTTAACCAAAATGTTATTGACCTGAGATGTTTCAGTATTCACTTACATGATAAATTGCTGACCACAGGTATTAGTTTCTGCAAAAATCCCCTGGTCAATGTGTTGATAAGCACCTCATGGGTCAGGAAGATTCCCCTGGAGGAGGAAATGGCAGCCCACTCCAGTATTCTTGCCTGGAAAAGTCCATGGACAGAGGAGCCTGGCAGGCTACAGTCCATGGGATTGCAAAGAGTCAGACATGACTGAGCTTGCACACAAGCACCTCACGGTGCTGTGTTCCCAATGGAAAATTTAAGTGCAGGAACCAAGGGGTAAAAGTGGGAGTGGTATCATATACCTTCACTCTCTCAGATCTTTAGTAAAGGTTTATTAACAAACACTTAATGTTGATATTTTAGAATGAAAATGGAACTACATTCTGCTAATATGAATCCATGAAAAAGCTGAGATATCTTTCCCAAAATTTTAGGGTTCTTTTTAATTTAGGAGTGTGATAGATTATATCATAGTTGCCTTTTCAACCTGGTGTTTTGCAAAGAGCTTAGCTTTATTATGAGTTAGACATAGATTAGCACTGGATCTAATATGTATTCTATGAGCTAACACTTGACACTGGGACTGACACAGCATGCATTATTTTGGCTTCAGCTGCAAAATGCAAATCATGTTTATTATATGGGATTACAATGTGCATTAAATGAGATCATGCACATATTGTGCCTCATTGGTGTCTATAACAGGAAGTGCTTACTAAATGGCAGTCCTATCCTATAGTTATAATACATCACAGTCAGCTGGTTAGTATTTTCTGTTATCCTCTGGAATGAACACTTTGAGAAGAATGTTTGAATTCCCTGATTTTGCAAGTTCCTGTTTTCTCATGACATTCTTTTCCTTGCTGTTCATTGTCTGGTGCTATTTCACATAAATACCTCTACATGGTTCTTAGATTTCCTGCAGTGATAATGGAAATGTATATTGCCCTAGTCAAGCAGGGACCTCAGATAACAGGGTGCTATGGGGCCTCTAAGAATCACTCTTTCCAAGATTTCACTAGTCTTATAGTAGTCTTCAGGCAGTGAAACAGAAGACATAGATTCTCTTTCTTTTGAAAGCTCAGCTCTCCAGAGCCATGTTCGTAATGAACTATTAGCTTCCTAAATCTTTGGATAAGATGATTTGTGCTCCTTGGGGTTCCAGTAATAGAGATCTAATGCCTGAACATGTTCAGAAAATTTTAGCAAGTCCCTGTGGGAGCCTCCCCAGGCTTCCTGAAGTGTGCTTTTTCAATAAGCCAAAAGGAGATGAACATCTGCCAAAAATTGCCTTACCTTCAGAACTAGATAAGATGAGGTATTCCTTCCATCTAAATAGTCAAGGAAAGAGAAACAGAGACATGAGGAATTCCTTTTGGATAGCTCCTCTCTTTTCTGAAATTCTGGTTCAATAATAGGAAGTGAAAGAGGAGGGGTGACAGAAAAAAACCTACTAAATGTTTACCCTGTGCCAATCACTGTGCTAGGTGTTTTATATGCATTATTCTCTAATTTAACTTCCAGATCTGCCATAATAAGTGGCATTATTCCATTTTACTGATGAAGAAACAAAAGGTACACGACAAGTACATCCAGAGCTAGAGTTAGTACCCAAGATTTTTTGACTCTCTTACCCACAGAAGTTTATTCTTCACTTAAGCTGAACTGGCCATGAGGGAATAATACAAGATATTAGAAGATATATGGTTTGGATGGTGAAAGCATAATAATTTAGGGAAAGGAGATGGACAGTTGATGAAGAGAGCCTGAAATTGGTGTCAGATTTTACTGATACTGAACCTAATGGACTGAACCTTCAGGGAAAAAAAATGTTTGTACCTAAGAAAATTTATCAGGCCCTCCTTTTCTGTGAGCACAGGATACTATGTTCATAGCACTAATGTTATTGTGGGTCTACTTCTATGAAATATACACTCACGGAAAAATCTCATCTCTGCTACAGCATGATTGATGGCAAGTATATTAGTTAAGAATGGGCTTGCCTACACATAACAGAAAAGCAAAATAATAGTTGTTTGATGATATAAGGCTTTCTTTTTCTCTTATAAAAAAGTCTGGATATATATGGTTCAGACCTGTTATGGTCACTCCTTGAAGTCATCAAAGATCCAGGCTCCTTCTGTTTTTCTGGTCTACCATCCATAGCTCTTGGCTTCTATCTTCAAAGGTCGTTACAGCAGCTTCAGCCATTCTTTTCTAATTTTAGGCAATAGGAACAAAAATAAGAGAAAAATGTCACACCTTTGAACTGAGTTAGTTGTATTGAAAGAAATTTTTACCTAGAAATTTGACCCAGTGACTTCCTTTTACATTTGTATGACTACTGCTGTCTGGTAAATTGTTTTATATTTTAACTTGGAACAGTACTACTGCCAAAAAAATGTGGGCTTTCTTTCTTAGGAAGAAGAGATATTTGATAGGCAACTAGTAATCTCTGTTGCAGCATGCAACCCATTAGTCTGAGATCCATGTCACCGGTAATGTTTGTTTGCGGGCTAAGAAATAACGTGAGGTAATACTTCAAGGGACTTCCCCAGTGCTCTAATGGTTAGGCATCATCCCTCCAGTACAGTAAATTTGGGTTTGATCCCAGGTTGGGGAACTAAGATCCCATATGCCACGAGGCAACTAATCCTGCACACCTCAACTAGAGAGCCCAAGCTCTGCAAACTACAGAGCCCATACTCTCTGGAGCACCTGTACCACAACTGGAGAGAAACCCGCAAGCTACAGTGAGGGTCCCACATGCTGCAACTAAGACCCAACACAATAAAAACAAAGAAACAAATGAACAAACAAGAAAAGCACTTTAAAGCATTTATTGTGCACCAAGCACTCTGCTAAATTCCTTACGGTGTTTCAATTTAATACGATAGCCTAATAAAGAGGGATTACTTTATTTTGCAGAAGGAATATTTGGCATGTGTTTACTGAGTGTTAAAAACGATAGTGATGAAGATGATAATGATGATGAAAATGATAATTTAAAGTGTTTACATTTATTGAGTGCTTATGATGTACTTCTAACTGTCCTAAACACTTTTAATTCTACACACACACACACACACACACACACACAGACACACACACACATGCTTGTACTCACCAGAATCCTAGCAGGTGAAAATTTTATTACTCTCATTCTACAAACAAAGAAAATGAGCTTCAGACCAGGTAAATAACTTGCCCCAAAGCCTAGTCAGTGGCAGAGCCAAGACTATCATTTAAACTTTAATGGCAAAGCCCCTACTTCTAACCAATGTGCTCTATTTTAGGCTCTGCATAAGCCACAGGGCTAGAGATTTTAAAAGTGATAGTCCTTGTCCTTGATAAGCTCGTTGTTATTTTTGTTCATTTGCTCAGTCGTGTGCAATTCTTTGTGACCCCATGGACTGCAGCTCGCCAGACTTCCCTGTCCTTCACCAATTCCTGGAGCTTATTCAAACTCATGTCCATTGAGTTGGTGATGCGTTCCCACCATCTCTTCCTCTGTCATCCCCTTCTCCTCCTGCCTTCAATCTTTCCTAACACCAGAGTCTTTTCTAATGAATCAGCTATCACACCAAGTGGTCAAAGTATTGGAGCTTCAGCATCAGTCTTTCCAATGAATATTCAGGACTGATTTCCTTTAGGATTGACTGGTTTGATCTTCTTAACAGTCCAAGGGACTCTCAAGAGCCTTCTCCAATACCACAGTTCAAAAACATCAATTCTTCAGTTCTTGACTTACTTTATGGTCCAACTCTCACATCCATACATGACTACTGGAAAAATCATAGCCTTGACTAGGTGGATTTTGTTGGTAGTATCTCTGCTTTTTAATATGCTGTGCAGGTTTGTCATAGCTTTTCTTCCAAGGAGCAAGTGTCTTTTAATTTCATGACTGCAGTCACCATCTGCAGTGATTTTGGAGCCCAAGTACATAAAGTCTGTTACTGTTTGCATTGTTTCCCCATCTATTTGCCATTAAGTGATAGGACTGGATGCTATGATCTTAGTTTTTTGAATGTTGAGTTTTAAGCCAGCTTTTTCACTCTCCTCTTTCACCTTCATCAAGAGCCTCTTTAGTTCCTCTTTGCTTTCTGCCATAAGGGTGGTGTCATCTGCATACCTGAGGTTATTGATATTTCCACCAGCAATCTTGATTCCAGCTTGTGCTTTATCCAGCCTGGCTTTTTGCATGATGTACTGAACTCATAGGCCAATCAAATGATGGTTATATATCATGTAAAAAATTGTATTGTCATTTCACAAACATTATATTTGAGGTTTTTCAGGTTGTAACAAGACCACAGAATTTAACTGGAGTGTTCAAGGGAAGTGGATTCTTGGTCCTTGGACCACGTTTAATAGTAGAACCACTCGGTGAAAGACTCTTATAAATGTGAGGTCAGAGTACTACTAACATTCAAACTAATCAGTCTGCTATTCTTTGGTAAGCAGACTAGTAAAAGGGAAGCTCAATTAAAGCTGGCAAGAGTAGCAGATGCAACATATCTTTCCTAGCTCTTCCTTGGCCCCTGGGTTTCCTAAGGAATCGTGCAGCTGTTAGCAAGAGCTCCACAAGTGCTCAGTTCTGCCAGAAGCAAAAAACACCCCAGTTCTTGCTTCTCTGCTAAGTCTCTTCCCTTTGTATACTGATGGTTTGCATTACCATTTTGGAAGAACTTATATTATAAATGTAAACACTTCCATTATAAGGAAACTTATAAATATTTAGATCCCTTGATACTAAAACCAAACTCAGCTTCAGTAAACAGTCTAAACAATTCTCTAATAATTTCTACGTCCTTTCAATAACTTTCTCATTTGACCTTTAGAGTAACCCTGCCAAGTAGTTATTGTTTCTAGTTTGTGCAGACTGGGAAACTGGGGCACAAGAAGATTAAGTGACTTATCTAAGTTCTAATAGCTAGTAAGTGCACAAAGTCTTATTGGTTTCAAAGCCTGTGATCTTTTGATAATGTACAGTTGTGTTTGGTTACATAGTAGAATGCTTTGTTTAGTTCAGTTCAGTCGCTCAGTCGTGTCTGACTCTTTGTGACCCCATGAATCACAGCACACCAGGCCTCCCTGTCCATCACCAACTCCCAGAGTTCACTAAAACTCATGTCCATCGAGTCGGTGATGCCATGCAGCCATCTCATCCTCTGTGGTCCCCTTTCCTCCTGCCCCCAATCCCTCCCAGCATCAGGGTCTTTTCCAAATGAGTCAACTCGTCGCATGATGTTGACAAAGTATTGAAGTTTAAGCCTCAGCATCATTCTTTCCAATGAACACCCAAGACTGGTCTCCTTTAGGATGGACTTGTTGGATTTCCTTGCAGTCCAAGGGACTTGCAAGAGTCTTCTCCAGCACCATAGTTCAAAAGCATCAATTATTCGGCGCTCAGCTTTCTTCACAGTCCAACTATCATATCCATACAGGACCACTGGAAAAACCATAGCCTTGACTAGACAGACCTTTGTTTTCAAATTAATATCTCTGCTTTTTCATATGCTATCTAGGTTGATCATAACTTTCCTTCCAAGGAGTAAGTGTCTTTTAATTTCATGGCTGCAATCAGCATCTGCAGTGATTTTGGAGCCCAAAAGAATAAAGCCCGCCACTGTTTCCACTGTTTCCCCATCTATTTCCCATGAAATGATGGGACCAGATGCATGATCTTCGTTTTCTGAATGTTGAGCTTCAAGCCAACTTTTTCACTCTCCTCTTTCACTTTCATCAAGATGCTCTTTAGTTCCTCTTCACTTTCTTCCATAAGGGTGGTGTCATCTGCATATCTGAGGTTATTGATATTACTCCCGGCAATCTTGATTCCAGCTTATGCTTCTTCCAGCCCAGAGTTTCTCATGATGTACTCTGCATTTAAGTTAAATAACCAGGGTGACAGTATACAGCCTTGACGTACTCCTTTTCCTATTTGGAACCAGTCTGTTCCATGTCCAGTTCTAACTGTTGCTTCCTGACCTGCATACAGGTTTCTCAAGAGGCAGGTCAGGTGGTTTGGTATTCCCATCTCTTTCAGAATTTTCCAGATTTTATGGTGATCCACACAGTCAAAGGCTTTGGCATAGTCAGTAAAATAGAAATAGATGTTTTTCTGGAACTCTCTTGCTTTTTCAATGATCCAGTGGATGTTGGCAATTTGATCTCTGGTTCCTCTGCCTTTTCTAAAACCAGCTTGAACATCTGGAGGTCATGGTTCACATATTGCTAAAGCCTGGCTTGGAGAATTTTGAGCATGACTTTACTAGCATGTGAGATGAGTGCAATTGTGTGGTAGTTTGAGCATTCTTTGGCATTGCCTTTCTTTGGGATTGGAATGAAGACTGACCTTTTGTAGATCTATGGCCACTGTTGTGTTTTCCACATTTGCTGACATATTGAGTGCAGCACTTTCACAGCATCATCTTTCCTTCTCTGAAATAGCTTAACTGGAATTCCATCACCTCCACTAGCTTTGTTCATAGTGATGCTTTCCAAGGCCCACTTGACTTCACACTCTAGGATGTCTGGCTCTAGGTGAGTGATCACACCATTGTGGTTATCTGGGTCATGAAGATCTTTTTTGTACATTTCTGTGTATTCTTGCCACCTCTTGTTAATATCTTCTGCTTCTGTTAAGTCCATTTAAAAATCACCAGAGGAGAGACTACTAGAATTATTGTTCTCACTTATAAGAGTTAAACTTGGCCTTGCCTCAGCAGGACAAATAAGTAAATCACCCATTTACATCCTGGAGGTTCAGTGGGACTTGGATTGAGCACTAGTTTTTCTGAATTTATTTGGTAATATTTCTTGGGTCTTTTCCACTGAGGTCACAGATAATTTGCAGAGGACATGAGATGTATAAAGAGAATAAGGAAATTGAAAGTAACAGTAGTATGACTTTATTAGCTTCTAAAGCTCTATTCTTTTTGCATTCAAGTCCTCATAGTGATGGGAGAAGAATCTGTGCAATCCACACACAAACTGCTTGTTACATACCTGAGAGTGATCAATGTGCTACATGTGTAAAAGAAAATGTGGCACTGTTATAAGCCTGGAGGCATCTGCTTAGATATAAAAGTGACAACCTTGTGTCAAATAAATATGGCAAGGTTAGGCAATTGGGCTAGGCAACATGCATGTGAAAATGTTACTACAAAGTTGTCACTTCAGTATTAAAGGGGTTAATAGCTGGGGAATTACTGAATTGTCTCAATTATTAGCAATTGTTCTGGTAACAGTTTAATTAGCAAAAGGATTGGCTAAATGCTGTAACTCCAATACAGAAAATACTTATTCAAGTAATTTCAAAATAAAAATTAGTTGATTTGGAAGAATGGAACTAATATTTGATGACAGCCTATTATTCACCAGACACTTGACTAAGTGTTTTATGTTACTTACTTTGTTTAATCCTTGAACTGTTTGGTAAGTCATTATAATTTTCCCCATATGTAAGTGTGGAATGGAACCTGAGAGAACATGTGTTTTTCTAATCTAGGTCTGTCAAACTTCACTGCTTGTAATCTGTACCTTTTGATATATCTCTTATTTATTTTCCCTTATTTTTCACTGTCTCTGTTACTAAATTATAAAGTGATTTGAAGGCACAACTAAATCTCATTAATTTATCAGCTATTTTCTAAATGTCTACCATATGATAAGGGCATCATTGAATTGAGCCCTAATGTCTATATACATGGTTCATGCATGTAGATATGGAAGTATGATGGGAGGACATTTTATGTAATAAGAGTTGTTAAAAGAAGATAGAGTTTAGCAGTCATAGAAGCTTGAATTTTGTCTCATCAAATTTGCTTTCTGGTGAGGGGGAGAAAACAATGTATAATAAGTAAAACTTGTCAGATGGTAAAAATCACTATGGAGGAAAAAAATCAGGTATGAGTGTTAGGGAATACCATGATAGAGAGTTGTACTTTTAAGCAGAGTATTAGCAGAAATAATCACTGAGAAGGTGGAATTTGAAGAAAAATCTGGAGAAGGTGAACCAGTCACATGGATATCTAGAGGAAGAAGAGCATATGAATTAGAAGGCCCAAGTGTAAAAACCTTGAGTGAGGGCGTGACTGACATATGTTAGGAAAGCAGGAAGAACAATTTATGACTGAAAGAGTAAGTGAAGGGAAGATCAGTGGGAAATGAGGTCAAAGAGAAAACAGGTCAAGATCATATTGGGTCCCGTGGGCCAATATAAGGACTTATAATAGGTGAGATGTTAAAAAATGTTGAAGGAACATGAACAGAAGAGCAGTACAATCTCTTGATTGTATGAATTGGCATCTTTGTAGACAATGGACGTTAAGAGAGGAAATGATGAAACAGAAAAACCAGTTAGGAGGCAGTTGAAATCATCTTGATGAGAGATTATGGTGGTTTGGACCAAGGTGCTAGAGGCAGAGAAGAGCACAGTCAGATTCTGGGAATGGGTGAAACTATAACCACCAGGTTTGCTGAGGGATTGGATTTGGGATGTGAGAGAATGAGAAGCTGAGGATAACTTCAAAATTTTTGGTCTGAACATTTGTACATTTATACATATATACCCTCCCTCTTGGACCTCGCTGCCACCCCTTTATCCCACCCATCTAGGTCACCATAGAGCACTGGGCTGAGCTCCTTGCATTATACAAGTTTCAACTAACTTTTTATTTATACATGGTAGTGTATATATCGGAGAAGGCAATGGCAAGCCACTCCAGTACTCTTGCCTAGAAAATCCCATGGACGGAGGAGCCTGGTAGGCTGCAGTCCATGGGGTCGCTACGAGTCAGACACTACTGAGCGACTTCACTTTCACTTTTCACTTTCACACATTGGAGAAGGAAATGGCAACCCACTCCAGTGTTCTTGCCTGGAGAATCCCAGGGACGGGGGAGCCTGGTGGGCTGCCGTCTATGGGGTCACGCAGAGTCGGACACGACTGAAGTGACTTAGCAGTAGCAGTAGCAGTGTATATATGTCAACCCCAGTATACCAATTCATCCCTTACTTCTTGGCCCTGCTACGTTCATGCGTCCATTCTCTACATCTCTCTTTCTACTCTGCAATAGTGTATCTGTACCATTTTTCTAGATTCCACATATAAGCATTAATATACAGTATTTGTTTTTTTTCTTTCTGACTTACTTCACTCTGTGTGATAGACTCTAGATCTATCCACATCTCTACCAATGACCAATTTCATCCCTTTTAGTGACTAAGTAATATTTAGTTGTACACATGTACCACTTTATTCATTGAAATTGCTATTGGGTTTGCCAAAAAGTTCATTTGGGTTTTTCCACTGGGTCTTTGGAGAAATCCAAATGAACTTTTTGTCAAGCCAAGCCCCAAATTTTTAAGATGGGAAAGACTCTAGGAAGGACAAGTTGGAGAGGAAAGATCAGGAGACAGGTTTTGAATATGTTTAATTTTAAATTTTATTAGACATCAAAGTAGAGACATTATACAGGGATTTGGATAAATTAATTTGGAGTTCAAGCAAATTTCTGAGCTCTGTTATGAATTTGAGGACCATCAATGTAGACAGGTGGTATTTAAAGCTTTGTGAATGATTGAGGAGATTACTAAGGGAGTGGGTATATTTTTAGAAGGGAAAGCATATAAGGACCGAACCCTGGAAAGAAGATATTCGATATTAAAAAGTGAAGAGAGTCCTATAGAAGATTTTTGAGACGCAGCAGCCAGAGTAAAACCAAAACAATATAGTATGACCGAGCTAAGGACAGAGTGATCTACTGTGCCAAATGCTACTATTAAGTCAAGTAAAGTGAGGAATTAATATTGATTATAGTATTTAGCAATGTAGAAGATACGAGGGATCATGACAAAGGGAATTTCAATGGAATGATGTGGTCAAAACCCAAATTAAGTTCAAGAGAACTGGTATCAGAATTAAATAATAGAATGGATATGAAGTTTATGCCTGGCACATAGTACCTGTGTATAATATATACATTATATATATCAGACTCAAAGGCAGTGAAATAGGATATCAGTGGATATGTGTGTGTGTTGTCACTCATTCGTGTCTGACTCTTTGCAATCCTGTGGTCTGTAAGCCTGCCAGGCTCCTCTGTCCATGGAATTCTCTAGGGAAGAATACTGGAGTGGGTAGCCATTCCCTTCTCCGGGAGGTCTTCTCAACCCAAAGAACGGTTTAATTTTTGAGAGCTAATAAGCTGTTTAGATGATGGGGAACAGACTGAAGCCAATTCGTTGAGTGTACAACTCAATAGTGGGATTTTTTTTTTCTTTTCTAAGACCCATTGAAGATTTGAGATCAGGAAAATGTCATGATAAAAACTGCTGGATTTTATCATACATTCCCTAGTGCTTTGCACATAGGCAGAACTTAAAAAGCACTTATTGATTAAAATAATTTTTGCCTAAATAACTTAAATAATTTATAAAATAATGTTGTATTGTCCCAGAGAGAAACCAAATGATCTAAGTGCCCTTTCCTTACAAATTGTGCCAACACTCTGTGTTCATTCTGTTATGCCTATGTTTTATCTATTTTTCGGTATATTTTCTTTGGTGCTTTATAAAGTTCAACATAAATCTCTGTGCTAGAATATTATTTGGCAGATTCCTCAAACATCAGACCATGTCTACAAACTCTCAGGGCATATCTGGCAGCTGTCTCATCTCTTCACATCTCTATATAATCCTTTAAAATCAGATACTGTACCATCCAATAATTCAGAGCAGTTTATGGGGATTATAAATTGAGACCATCTCCAAACTTTTGGAATAGTTTGTTCCATGGGCTTAAGAAGTTTTTCTTTTCCCAAAGGTCTTTAATGCCTAACTATATTGTTCCTTTTCAATACAAAGAAATAGAGGAAAACAATAGAATGGGAAAGACTAGAGATCTCTTTAAGAAAATTAAGAGATTTCAAGGGAACAATTTATGCAACGATAGGCTCAATAAAGGACAGAAATGGTAGGGACCTAACAGAAGCAGAAGATATTAAGAAGAGGTGGCAAGAATACACAGAAGAACTGTACAAAAAAGATCTTCATGACCCAGACAATCACGATGGTGTGATCACTCACCTAGAGCCAGACATCCTGGAATGTGAAATCAAATGGGCCTTAGGAAGCATCACTATGAACAAAGCTAGTGGAGCTGATGGAATTCCAGTTGAGCTATTTCAAACTCGGAAAGATGATGCTGTGAAAGTACTGTGCTCTATATGCCAGGAAATTTGGAAAACTCAGCAGTGGCCACAGGACTGGAAAAGGTCAGTCTTCATTCCAATCCCAAAGAAAAGCAGTACCAAAGAATGCTCAAACTACCGCACAATTGCACTCATCTCACACGCTAGTAAAGTCATGCTCAAAATTCTCCAAGCCAGGCTTCAGCAATACGTGAATCATGACCTTCCAGATGTTCAAGCTGGTTTTAGAAAAGGCAGAGGAACCAGAGATCAAGTTGCCAACATCCACTGTATCGTTGAAAAAGCAAGAGAATTCCAGAAAAGCATCTATTTCTGCTTTATTGACTATGCCAAACCCTTTGGCTGTGTGTTCACAATAAACGGTGGAAAATTCTGAAATAGATGGGAATACCAGACCACCTGACCTGCCTCTTGAGAAACCTGTATGCAGGTCAGGAAGCAACAGTTAGAACTGGGCATGGAACAACAGACTGGTTCCAAACAGGTAAAAGAGTATGTCAAGGCTGTATACTGTCACCCTGGTTATTTAACTTAAATGCAGAGTACATCATGAGAAATGCTGGGCTGGAGGAAGCACAGGCTGGAATCAAGACTGTCAGGAGAAATATCAATAACCTCAGATATGCAGATGATACCACCCTTATGGCAGAAAGCTTAGAAGAACTAAGGAGCCTGTTGATGAAGATTAAAGAGGACAGTGAAAAAGTTGGCTGCTTAAAGCTCAGCTTTCAGAAAACTAAGATCATGACATCCAGTCCCATCACTTCATGGCAAATAGTTGGGGAAACAGAGGAAACAGTGGAAACAGTTGCTGACTTTATTTTGGGGGGCTCCAAAATCACTGCAGATGGTGACTTCAGCCATTTAATTAAAAGACACTTACTCCTTGGAAGAAAAGTTATGCCCAACATAGACAGCATATTAAAAGCAGAGACATTACTTTGTCAATAAAGGTCCGTCTAGTCAAAGCTATGGTTTTTCCAGTGGTCATATATGGATGTGAGAGTTGGGCACTAAAGAAAGATGAGCGCTGAAGAATTGATGCTTTTGAACTGTGGTGTTGGAGAAGACTCTTAAGAGTCTCTTGGATTGCAAGGAGATCCAACCAGTCCATCCTAAAGAAAATCAGTCCTGAATATTCATTGGAAGGACTGATGCTGAAGCTGAAACTCCAGTACTTTGGCCACCTGATGCGAAGAGCTGACTCATTTGAAAAGACCCTGATGCTGGAAAAATTGAGGGCAGGAGGAGAAGGGGATGACAGAGGATGAGATGGTTGGATGGTATCACCGAGTCAATGGACATGGGTTTGGGTGAATTCCGGGAGTTGGTGATGGACAGGGAGGCCTGGCATGCTGCAGTTCATGGGGTTGCAAAGAGTAGAACATGACTGAGCAACTGAGCTGAACTGAATTTGTCCCTTGCATATTTGTTTTTCTAGAAGAATCGTTTCTCGTCTAGCTGGGCTTTCTGTTCCAGTATATTCCATAACCTTATCAACAGCTGGCGGAGACTTATACTGTCTCCTTTGCCTTCTTCTTTGAAAAATGGAAAGACAGCTTAACTTCTTCATAGATTTATTGTGAGAGTAGGATTTTTAGGGGGAGCAGTATTATGTAGTAAAAAGAGCAATGGATTAGGAGGCATGAGACCCTGCCTATAACCTCAGCAATACCCCTAGGCTATGGATGTATTGGGTGGTTTCATCCAAGGCATTTAGCTCTTCTAGTTCTCAGATTTCTTATATGAAAACAAGGAGAGCTTCCCTGGTGTCTCAGTGGTAAAGAATCCACCTTGCAATACAAAGGACACTGGTTCCATCCCTTGTTTAGGATGACCTCACGTGTCACAGAGCCACTAAGCTTCTGTACCACAACTACTGAGCCTGTGCTCTAGAGCTAGTGAATTTCAACTACTGAACCCGTGTGCTACAGCTGCTGAAGCCCTCATGCCTAGAACCTGTACTCTGCAACAAAAGAAGCCTGCACACTGTAACGAAGAGTGACCTTTGCTGACCACATCCAGGGAAGGCCCACACACAGGGATGAAGAGCCACCACTGCCAAAAAATAAAATTAATGAATAAGTCTTTGAAAAAGCCAGAGAATAGGATTAAATGTCATTTATCCATTTATTCAATAAGTGTTCTCTGAGTGATCTTTCTACATACCAGTGCCTATTAGGAATGCTAATATGAGTAAGATGTACTTTTCACCCTTTATGCACTTATATGATAGAGGTGAAGTTAGAGGAAAAACCTACAAATGTGTTATAAAAGAGGAATACAAAAATGGGACTATAGTGTAGCAGCACAGGTAAAGGGCAACTAGTGAGCTAGGATGATCAGAAAATATTTGCAAAAGAAAATAACCAAACTAAAGCTGAATCTTTAAAAATAATTTAGACTGGAATTCTCATATAGTATTGGTGGTACTGTAATTGTTACAAAAAACCTGTAGAAAACATTGTAAAAGTACTGCTAGAATATATATCTATATCTAGCTTATGCTCTAGTAGATAATAACAGTCTTCCCAGTCCCGGAAATACGTCCATTCTCCAAAAAGACATTTAAAAATATTCCTAGTGGCACAATTTGCAATAATCAAAATCAGGAATTATTCTAATGGCTGAAAATAGTAGAGGATGAGATCGTTGGGTGGCATCACCAACTCAATGGACATGAGTTTAAGCCAATTCTGGGAGATGTTGAAGGGCAGGGAAGCCTGGCATGCTGCAGTCCATGGGGTTGCAAAGAGTTGGACATGACTGAGAGACTGAACAACAACAAATAAATAGTAGAGTTTTTAAAAATTAATTTATTTTAATTGGAGGATAATTGCAATATTGTGGTGGTTTTTGCCATACATCAACATGCATTGGCCATAGGTATATATGCGTCCCCCATACTGAACCCACCTCCCACCATCCGCCCCCCCCCCCATATCCCTCTAGCTTGTCCCAGAACAATGGCTTTGGGTGCCCTGCTTCATGCATCAAACTCACACTGGTCATCTGTTTTACAAATGGTAACATATATGTTTCAATGCTATTCTCTCAAATCATCTCCTTCTCCCACTGAGTCCAAAAGTCTGTTCTTTATGTCTGTGTCTACTTTGCTGCCTTGCATGTGGACTCTTTGGTACCATCTTTCTAAATTCCATACATATGTGTTAATATACACTACTTGTCTTTCTCTTTCTGGCTTACTTCACTCTGTATAATAGGCTCCAGGTTCATCCACCTCATTAGAACTGACTCAAATGCTGAGTAGTGTTCCAACTTCCTTATCCTTTCACCTGCTGAGGGACATCTAGGTCTCTTCCATATCCTAGCTATTATAAATAGTGCTGCAATGAGCACTGGAGTGTATGTGTCTCTTTCACTTCTGGTTTTCTCAAGTTATATGCCCAGTAGTGGGACTGCTGGGTCGTATGGCAGTTCTATTTCCGGTTTTTAAAGGAATTTCCACACTATTCTCCATAGTGGTTGTACCAGTTTGCATTCACACCAACAGTGTAAGAGGGTTCCCTTTTCTCTATGCCCTCTGCAGCATTTATTGTTTGTAGACTTTTTGATTATGACCACTGTGACCAGCGTGAAATGATATCTCATTGTGGTTTTGATGTGTGTTTCTCTAATAATGACTGATGTTGAACATCTTAGTCATCTGTAGGTCTTCTTTGGAGAATGTCTATTTAGGTCTTTTGCCCACTTTTTGATTCAGTTCAGTTCAGTTGCTCAGTAGTGTCCGACTCTAGAAGACTCTTGAGAGTCCCTTGTACCGCAAAGAGATCCAACCAGTCCATTCTAAGGGTGATCGATCCTGGGTGTTCATTGGAAGGTCTGATGCTAAGGCTGAAACTGCAATACTTTGGCCACCTCATGCGACGAGTTGACTCACTGGAAAAGACTCTGATGCTGGGAAAGGTTGGGGGCGGGAGGAGAAGGGGTCGACCGAGAATGATGGATGGCATCACCGACTCTTTGGACATGAGTTTGAATTGGGTTGTTCTTTTTCCTGATATTGTGCTGCATGAACTGCTTGTATATTTTGGAGATTAATTCTTTATCAGTTGTTTGTTTGCTGTTATTTTCTCCCATTCTGAGGGCTGTCTTTTCACCTTGCTTTTAATTTCCTTTATTGTACAAAAGTTTTTAAGTTTAACTAGATTCCATTTGTTTATTTTTGTTTTTATTTCCATTACTCTGGGAGGCAGGTCATAGAAGATCTTGCTGTAATTTATGTCAGAGAGTATTCTGCCTATGTTTTCCTCTAAGAATGTTATTTATGTCTTACATTTAGGTGTTTAATCCATTTTGGGTTTGTTTTTGTGCATGGTGTTAGGAAGTGTTCTAGTTTCATTCTTTTACAGGTAGTTGGCCAGTTTTCCCAGCACCACTTGTTGAAGACACTGTCTTGTCTCCATTGTGTATTTTTGCCTTCATTTTTAAACATAAGATGTTCATGGGTGTGTGGATTTCTCTCTGGACTTTCTATTTTGTTCCATTGATCTATATTTCTGTCTTTGTGCCAGTACCATATAGACTAGATAAATTTGGTTATAGCCATACCTATATGCTAGAATATCATTAGCATTGAGAATGAGTGAACTGTTACTGCATGGGAAAATCTCACAAAAATAATGTTGATATATAGAAGCCAGACGCAAAAGAGTATACACCATAGGATTCCATTCAAGTAAAGTTTAAAACAGCCAAACTAACCTATATTAAAATCAGAATAGTAATTTCCTTTGGTTGATGGGTAGTGCTTGGAAATGGGCTTCTGGAGTGTTGGTTTTGTTCTGTTTTTTGATCTGAAGGCTGTATATATGGCTCTGCTGATCTCTAAAAAAAAAATCAAGGTATGTATTTGTAATTAGTACACTTCTTTGCTTGCCAAGTGGCGCTCAGTGGTAAAGAATCTGCCTGCCAATTCAGGAGACACAAGAGACACAGCTTTGATCCCTGGATCGGGAAGATCCCCTGGAGTAGAAAATGGCAACCTGCTCCAGTATTCTTGTCTGGAAAATCCCACAGACAGAGGAGCCTGGTGGGCTACAGTCGATGGAGTCGCAAAGAGTTGGACATGACTGGACACACATGTGCATGCACATGTGCGTGTGCACGCCTGTGCCCCTCCCCACACTTCCTTGTTTGTATAGTATAGCTTAAAACTTACTTACCCAAATGGTGGGAGTTAGTTAAGAAAGAACATGAACAAAATGAAGAAGCCTTAAGGAACATGGTAATGTTTTCCATTTTCACATGCTGTGATTCTATTTATTTTTCACTCTTTCAACAAAAACTGTCCATGCCTACTGTGTGATATGATTACTAGTAAGCATTGTTGAAATGATAATAGAAATAAATTTCGGTTCTATTCTTATACAATTAAGTGTTTTACTTATGGGAATAAGACAAACAATTACAGCAACAACAATAATGACAACTTTTGCTTTACTGTGAGCTTTCTGCAGGTGCTATAGTTTTCATAATTTTACCTCTCCATTTTCCAATCACAGAGCTTTTCATACAGGCATACACTTAATTTTGAATGAATGGGTTAAATCACAATCTATAACACACACACACACACACACACACACACACACACTAGAGACACTTACAGATTTGTGTGATTTCCAGAGTTCAGAAGATTGAAGTGAGTTTGCCAAACCATAAAATCTTATTTCTCATAACACTTTAATTGAAGGCCTTTCAGAAACATCACAGAGCTTTATGATTTTTCTGATATCTTTCTCCATGTAGGAGTAGTGAAAACAGATTATAAAATATCAAAAAGTAAATTGGTAAAATAATTTTTACAATCAACAATTTTAGATAGTCTACTATATTGTATTATAAAAAGTACTTTCTGGGAAATTATGACAAAAGCAAGCTCAATTTTTAGGCTTCAGTACTGAACCATTCTTTCCACTTATGTCCCGCATTTACTCCTTACCCAGATTCATTGATCTCTATTATCCAGTTTCTAGTATTCTATTCTATAGTCATAGTTTTGGTAATAGCAAGAGTCCACCTCCAACAATATGACTTATATCTAAAAATCCACTGGGCAATTTCACTAGCATTCTTGTTATTTTCCATTTGCCCCTCCAGATGCACTCTCTACTTTTTTATACCCTGCATAGAGTCCCAAGTTCACCTTTATGAACTGAATCAGCAGGCTCCCTTACACTCTGGCTGGCAGTTGAGTGCCTGTAACTGGAAAAAAATCATAATGTAGGAGAAGAATGTTAGGAGTATTTATTCCTCTTCTCTTAAAGGCCATGTTTACACTTTCCAGGTTTTGATAAGCGCTCTCTCCCCATGATCTGTCATGCCTAGAGGGCCTTAGTAAGCCTTCACATCTGTGGGAGAAAGGTAACAGCTTTCTGTTCTTGCTCGGGCAGGGTGGCTTCATTATCCCTAGTTGGGTTTCCTTACCCTATTCTCCCACTTTAAAATTCTTTCTTTATTACATTCTCCTCGTTTATCTTGTTTGAGTTCACCATCTGTTTTCAGCAAGTCCATGAATGGTGTGTCATACTGGGTTTTGGTGTGGTTTCAGTTTGTTTTCCATACAGTGCCATGCCAGTCCAGCTCTTTCTTCAGGACCCAGATCAAGAGTCACCACCTCTGACCCAATTTCATTTCTTTTATGGCTGAGAAATTGGGTTATTTGTAGTGATGTAGATCGACCTACAATCTGTCATACAGAGTGAAGGAAGTCAGAAAGATAAAAGCAAATATCATATGTTTACGCACATATATGGAATCTAGAAAAATGGTACTGATGAACCTATTTGCAGGGCAGAGAGTCCCTTGTACTGCAAGGAGATCCAACCAGTCCATTCTAAAGGAGATCAGTCCTGGGTGTTCATTGTAAGGACTGATGCTAAAGCTGAAACTCCAATACTTTGGCCACCTCATGTGAAGAGTTGACTCATTGGAAAGGACCCTGATGCTGGGAGGAATTGGGGGCAAGAGGAGAAGGGGACAACAGAGAATGAGATGGCGGGATGGCATTGCTGACTCAATGGACATGAGTTTGAGTGAACTCCGGAAGGTGGTGATGGACAGGGAGGCCTGGCGTGCTGTGATTCATGGGGTCACAAAGAGTCGGACATGATTAAGAGACTGAACTGAAGTGAACTGAACTGAATAGAGATGGAGACATAGAGAATGGACTTGTGGACGCATGGCAGGAAGGAGACAGGTGGACGAATTGAGAGAGTAGCACTGACATATATACACTACGATGTGTAAAATAGATAGCTAACAGGAGCTGCTGTATAGCACAGGGAGCTTGGCGATGACCTAGAGGGGTGGGATGGAGGGCATGGAAGTCTAAAGTGGGAGGGGATGTACGTACAAATATAGTTGATTAATGTGCAGCAGAAACCAACACAAGGTTGTAAAGCAATTACATTACAATTAAAAAAAGTTACACCTCTGAAATATGAATTTTGGGGTCTGAGAAATCTAGAACTGAATTAAAATTCCAACACTTATTAGCTGTGTTACTTTGGGTAAATTTTTTCATATTTTTGAATTTTAGTTATGTTATCTCTAAAATAAGGGGTAATAATACCCCGTGCAAAGGTGTTAGCTATTAAATAAGTTTGTTTTTGAAATCTCCTAATGCTAGACAGGGTCTCAGTAAATATTTTTATCCCCTTTTCTAACAAACTTTATCCTATTTTCCTTTTTTTCTATTGCCATATATTTGTTTGCATGTTGCTTTGAATTTGTTTTACTCTAAAGGCTGCCTTTCAAAAACTACTCTGAATTTCTCAGGGCAGTGAATCATAGAGATATACTGGAGATAAGTTAAAATTGTGTGTTTTTAGAGTTTACAAAAATTTTACTGTTGATATTATATTTAATTCTCATAACTCTGAAAAGGAAAAGTGAAAGTCGTTCAGTCGTGTCAGACTCTTTGCAACCCCATGGACTATACAGTCCACGGATTTCTCCAGGGCAAAATAATGGGGTGGGTTGCCTTTCCCTTCTCCAACGGATCTTCCCAACCCAGGGACTGAACCCAGGTCTCCCGCAATGCAGGCAGGTTCTTTACCAGCTAAGCCACAAGGGAAGCCCAAGAATATACTATTTCTCTTATTTTGCAGATGAGGTAACTGGAGGCACTGAGAAATTAATCATCTAGACCACAGAGCTAAATAGTGGCAAAATGTAACTCAAACTTAGGTCCTCAGACTGCAATCCCTTTCATTTCTGTTATACTGACACAGATTTGTTTTGCCTCTTGAGTTCATTATCCTTTGATTCGTATCAGCTGAATTCATATTATTTTAACTGATTGATAATCCATTTCTATCTTTTTTTTCCTCCAGCTTTCTTTTTGATTTGGCAATTATTTTTATCCTTTCCAATATCTATTGATTATCTTTTGTGAATTGTATCCCTTCTTATTGATTACTTTTCTCTAGAAACTGTAACGATAGAAATTTAAAAATGATCATGACTGTGAAATGGAGAAAGAGAGCCAACACATTTATGCTTAGTATCTTTCAGAATTACTTTCTGGATCTGATCTTGACCTCTGGTGTGAGAAGTAGCACTTATTCTTCCTTCCATTCTGTGCTTGGTTGTTTTTCTGGAATGAGTAGCACTGTGGTTATGTATGGACATTTTCCAATATTTGGCAACATAGAAAACTTTCATGAGAGGCAAGTAGTATAGTAGAAATGACAGCAGCATCAGTGTTAGCCAGGCCTGCATTCAAATTCTGGCTCAGCCATTTACTAACTGTGTGACCTTATTTAACAGTAAATTATTTGTAAAAATGGTGAATATGTTGGAGGTGGGTTGATGTGTGGTGAGAATTACCTACCTTGTCGAGTTCTTATAATTAGATGTGATAATAAAGTCCTTATAAAATTGTAGATTTTCAATAAATAGTAGTGTTTATTATCATTATTATCACTACTATTATTATTAGGAGACACATAAAATAATCCCATTTTTCGAGTTCATGTGCAGGCCACTGGATGCTGAATAGAATAATCACCAGATTTCGAGCTTGGCCAAGCCTTCGGCAAACAGATGTCAAAAGGCACAGCGTCTCAGAGGTGCCCAGTGTGAAAAACCTGCTTTGTTCTTTCTGCTTGGCTCCTTTATGATCTATAATGCTTTCAGGGTTGGTGGTGCCATTGACTGGGTATTTTAAGGCAGTTTGTTGGATTAAGATTCTTAGTTTACCACAGCAGGTGGGGGCCTGACTGAGCCTGGTAACAATGCAACCTTTCTCCCATGGAGGTTGAGACTTACCTAACAACCTCTCTGGGCTCTCTGTGCCTTCTTTTTCTCCCTATTACAAAGTACTCTAAGTGATTACAAAAAGACTTGTCATGGATGAGGGATTTCTGGGGCTAGTGACTTTTCTCATTCATTTCTTTCATGAAAGTGAAACAAAAAATCCAGAATAAAATGGAAAAATGTGCACTGAGAGAAGAATTTAAAAAGATCTTTATTTAAGGAATATATGCAGTGCATTAATTAGAATGAGTAATGCCCTCCCAAACTCCAGAACTTTACTCTTATTAGTTTCTCTCTTTTTCTTTTACTAACAAGTGAACACTTACTACTCTTAAGAACCAGTTCCAGTATTTCTTCTGAAGCTTTCTCATTAGACTCTGAGCCCCTGGAGAGGCAGGATATTTTTCTCATCTTTGTATTTGCTTCACTTCCTAACACGGAACCTGGAATGTGAAGGGCCTTTGATTGTGAATAAATTGTAACCAAGATATTTTCAAAATATTTAAAGGTAGGCTGTCTCACTTCTTTCATGTAATTCAATCATAGTGATTATTTGTTTCCATGAAGACTGTTCTGGAGATTGCTGGTTGAATTTGTTTTTTGTTCAAGATACTATTAGAGAGCAATAAAAGGATTGTGCTGCAGTCTGAAAGTGCCAAAGAAGTTCAGAAAAGGAAAATGTCACCTGGGCTGGAAGTCAAGATAAATGATGTCTGAATAGAAAAAGATCTGAACAGCATCTAGCACTTCTATATAATCTTGGAGGTGAGTGATGCCCAGCTGATCTGGACATTAAGGAGATACTAGCCTTGCTGTATACTAAGTACACACTGAAAAGTAGAGTTTATTTAAGGCAGAGTATAAATAAGGTTTGAAAAGGTATGGTAGGTTCACAGGAGAGAGAATGATTACTACAGCCAGAAGGGCCAGAAAACGCCTCCTAGAAGGGGTAAGGCTGCAATAAAGCTTTAAAGGATATTCAAGAGACCAAATGCAGAAAACCCAGGTGAAGAGGATCTTGCATGTGAAGGAATGTTGATGAATGCCCAAGGTTCAATTTGGGTACTTTGTCATAATCTATGTATCTAGAGCAAATTTAAATTAAAGGGAGTTTTACTGTTTTAAGAATACATTATAAAATAGAAAATAAAAATGCAAAAGAATACCAGCAATGAAGAGGCGAAATTTGAAGTTAAAAGCCTTACTATTTACATTAACATTTGTGGTGGTTGTTCAGTTGCTCAGTTCTATCTGACTCCTTTGTGACCCCATGGACTTTAGCACACCAGGTGCATGGGATTTTCTGGGCAAGATTACTGGAGTGTGTTGCCATTTATTCACCATTTCTTCCTTCAAGGGATCTTCCTGATCCAGGGATTGAGCCTGCAGTTCTTGCATTGCAAGCAGATTCTTTATTACTGAGTCACCAAGAAAGCCCTTATTTAGCATACTTAGGTATAAATCTAATAAAATATAGCCAAGATATATATGAAGAGAACTATAAAACATTAATGAAAGAAATCAAAGAAGAACTAAATAAATGGAGAAATGTTCCATATTCATGAATAAGAAGACTCAATGTTGTCAAGATGTCAGTTCTTCCAAACTTTATCTACATATTGCATGCAATCCTAATAAAAATTATAGCAAGTTATTTTCTGGTTGTCAACAAACTGATTCCAAAATTTTTGTGGAGACACAGAAGACACAGAATAGCCAACATAGTATTAAAGTGGGAGGACTAATACTACCTAACTTCAGAGCTTAATATAAAGTTACAGTAGTTAAGGCAGTACGGCATTGGCAGAAGAATAAACAAATAGATTGATGGAGCAGAACAGAGAACCCAGAAATAGGTCTATTTAAATATAGTCAACTGAATTCTGTTAAAGAAGCAAAGTCAAAAAATTGAGAAAAGTAGTCTCTTCAATAGATGATTCTAGAACAACTGGACATCCACATACCAAAAATGAGTCTAGACATAGAACTTACACCTTTCACAAAAGTTAACTCAAAATGGATCACAAGTCTAGATATAAAAGGCAAACATTATAAAATTTCTGGAATATAGGAGAAAATCTAGATACTGGATTTAATGATGACTTAACACAAAGGCATGGTCCATGAAGGAAAGATTGATAAACTGGATGGACTTCATTAAAGTAAAATATTTCTGATCTGTGAAAGACAGTGTCAAGAGAATGAAAAGATAAGTCACAGATTGGAAGAAAATGTTTGCAGAAGGCATATCTGATAAGGCTTGTAGTCCAAAATATACAAACAACTCCTAAAACTCAATATAAGAAAATGAATGACCTACTTTAAAAGTGAGTGCAGGATCTGAACAGGCATACAGATGGCAAATATGCATATGGCAATATGTTCCAAATCATAGGTCATCAATTCAGTTCAGTTCAGTCACTCAGTCGTATCCGACTCTTTGCAACCCCACGAAGCGCAGCACACCAGGCCTCCCTGTCCATCACCAACTCCTGGAGTCCACCCAAACCCATGTCCGTTGTCTTGGTGATGCCATCCAATCATCTCATCCTCTGTCGTTCCCTTCTCCTGCCCTCAATCTTTACCAGCATCAGGGTCTTTTCAAATGAGTCAGCCCTCTGCATCAGGTAGCCAAAGTATTGGAGTTTCAGCTTCAACATGAGTCCCTCCAATGAACACCCAGGACTGAGCTCCTTTAGGATGGACAGGTTGGATCTCCTTGCAGTCCACGGGACTCTCAAGAGTCTTCTCCAACACCACAGTTCAAAAGCATCAATTCTTCGGAGCTCAGTTCAGGTCATCAGTTCAGTTCAGTTGCTCAGTCGTATCCGACTCTTTGCGACCCCATGAATCACAGCATGCCAGGCCTCCCTGTCCATCACCAACTCCCGGAGTTCACTCAAACTCATGTCCATTGAGTAGGTGATGCCATACAGCCATCTCATTCTCTGTCGTCCCCGTCTCCTCCTGCCCCCAATCCCTCCCAGCATCAGACTCTTTTCCAGTGAGTCAACTCGTCACATGAGGTGGCCAAAGTATTGGAGTTTCAGCTTCAACATCAGTCCTTCCAATGAACACCCAGGATTGATCTCCTTTAGAATGGACTGGTTGGATCTCCTTGCAGTCCAAGGGACTCTCAAGAGTCTTCTCCAGCACCATAGTTCAAAAGCATCAATTCTTCGGTGATCAGCTTTCTTCACAGTCCAACTCTCACATCCATACATGACCACGGGAAAAACCATAGCCTTGACTAGACGGACCTTGGTTGGCAAAGTAATGTCTCTGCTTTTTAATATGCTATCTAGGTTGGTCATAACTTTCCTTCCAAGGAGTAAGCGTCTTTTAATTTCCTGGCTGCAATCAGCATCTGCAGTGATCTTGGAGCCCAAAAAAATAAAGTCTGACACTGTTTCCACTGTTTCCCCATCTATTTCCCATGAAGTGATGGGACCAGATGCCATGATCTTTGTTTTCTGAATGCTGAGCTTCAAGCCAACCTTTTCACTCTCCTCTTCCACTTTCATCAAGAGGCTTTTGAGTTCCTCTTCACTTTCTGCCATCAGGGTGGTGTCATCTGCATATCTGACGTTATTGATATTTCTCCCAGCAATCTTGATTCCAGCTTGTGCTTCTTCCAGCCCAGCGTTCCTCATGATGTACTCTGCATATAAGTTAAATAAGCAGGATGACAATATACAACCTTGTGTACTCCTTTTCCTATTTGGAATGAGTCTGTTGTTCCATGTCCAGTTCTAACTGTTGCTTCCTGACCTGCATACAGGTTTCTCAAGAGGCAGATCAGGTGGTCAGGTATTCCCATCTCTTTCAGAATGTTCCACAGCTTATTGTGATCCTCACAGTCAAAGGCTTTGGCATAGTCAATGAAGCAGAAATAGGTGCTCTTCTGGAACTCTCTTGCTTTCTCCATGATCCAGCGGATGTTGGCAATTTGATCTCTAGTTCCTCTGCCTTTTCTAAAACCTGCCTGAACATCTGCAAAGTCACGGTTCACATATTGCTGAAGCCTGGCTTGGAGAATTTTGAGCATGACTTTACTAGTGTGTGAAATGAGTGCAATTGTGTGGTAGTTTGAGCATTCTTTGGCATTGCCTTTCTTTGAGATTGGAATGAAGACTGACCTTTTCCAGTCCTGTGGCCACTGCTGAGTTTTCCAAATTTGCTGGCATATTGAGTGCAGCACTTTCACAGCATCATCTTTCAGGATTTGAAATAGCTCAATTGGAATTCCATCACCTCCACTAGGTTTGTTCGTGATGATGCTCTCTAAGGCCCACTTGACTTCACATTCCAAGATGTCTGGTTCCAGGTGAGTGATCACACCATCGTGATTATCTTGGTTGTGAAGATCTTTTTTGTACAGTTCTTCTGTGTATTCTTGCCACCTCTTCTTAATATCTTCTGCTTCTGTTAGGTCCATATCATTTCTGTCCTTTATTGAGCCCATCTTTGCATGAAATGTTCTCTTGATATCTCTAATTTTCTTGGAAAGATCTCTTGTTTTTCCTATTCTGTTTTTTTCCTCTATTTCTTTGCATTGATCTCTGAGGAAGGCTTTCTTATCTCTCTTTGCTATTCAGGTCATCAGGGAACTATAAATTAGAACAGTAATGGATTACCATTGTACACCTGTTAAAACAGCCAAAATCCCCCAAATCCAAAACACTGACAACACCAGATGGTGAGGCTCTAGAACAACAGGAATTCTCATTCATTGTTGGAGGGAAATCAAAGTGATGTAGCCATTTTAGAAGACATTTTGGTAGTTTCCTACAAAGCTAAACATACTTTTACCATAGAGTTTAGCAGGCATCCCAGGTGGCACAGTGATAAAGAATCTGCTTGCCAATGCAGAAGATGCAGGGGATGTGAGTTTGATCCCTGGGTTGAGAAGACCCCCTGGAGTAGGAAATGGCACCCCATTTCAGGATATTGTATATAATTCCCTATGCTATATAGTAGAAACTTCCTGTTTATATATCATATATAGTAGTTTGTATGTGTTAATCCCAAACTCCTAATTTATCCCTCCACACCATTTCCCCTTTGCTAACTATAAATTTGTTTTCTCTGACTGTGAATCTGTTTCTGTTTTGTTAATAAGTTCATTTGTATCATATTTTAGATTCCCTATATAAGTGGTATCATATGATATTTGCCTTTCTTTGTCTGACTTGACTTTGGTTATCTCTAGGTCCATCCATGTTGCTGCAAATGGCATTCTTTCATTCTCTTTTATGGCTGAGTAATATCCTATTGTATATATGTGCCACATCTTCTTTATTTATTATTTTGCCAATGAACATTTAGGTTGCTTCCATGTCTTGACTATTGTAAATAGTCCTTCAATGAATATTGGGGTGCATATGTCTTTTCAAATTGTAGTTTTCTCTGTATATATGCCCAGGAGTGGGATTGCTGGATCATATTGGTAACTCTATTTTTAGTTTTTTAAGGAACATCCCATACTGTTTACCACAGTGGCTGCAACAATGTACATTCCTACCAACAGTATAAGAGGATTCCCTTTTATCCATGCCCTCTCTAGCGTTTATTATCCGTAAACTTTTCGATGATGGTTTTTCTGACTGGTGTGAGGTAGTAAATCATTGCAGTTCTGATTTGCATTTCTTTGATGATTAGTAATGCTGGGGTCGCAGAGAGTCGGACACGACTGAGCGACTGAACTGAACTGAATGCTGAGCATCTTTTCATAATGATTATTGTCTTCTTTGGAGAAATGTCTATTTAGATCTTCTGGTCATTTTTTGACTCAATTGTTTGTTATTGAGCCATATGTGTGTTTGTATATTTTGGAAATTAATTACTTGACCTTCTATAAAATACAAAACTATGACAATAACAGGATCAGCGGTTATCAGATGTTGGGTGAGGGGAGAAAGGGATGAGTAGGCAGAGCACAGAGGATTTTAAAGACAATGAAAACACTGCATGATACTCTAATGGTGGATACATGTCATTATACATTTGTCCAAACCCATAAAATGTGCAACACCAAGAGTGAGCCCTAATGTAAACCATACTCTGAGTGATAATGATCTCTCAGTGTAAGTTCAGTAGTAACAAATACACCATTTGATGGAGGATGTTGATAACGCAGGAGGTTATGTGTTTGTAGGCGCAAGGTTTATATGGGAAATCTCTGTACCTTCCTGTCAATTTTGATGTGAACCTAAAACTGCTTTTTAAAATGCCTATTAAAATAATAGTTAAATGATTCAAAGTGAAAGAAAAATGTTAAAGGAAAACTGAGGTTTGAATTCTGAGGACTTTTGGCTTTATCCTAGTCATTGAGAGATAAATCAGAGATTGAATGAAATAAAATTGGTCCCTGGGTTTCAGATTGGGAGATGGTGGGGCAGCCAGACAACATGAACACTGAGATTCTTCAGCCTCTCTCAGTGGCATGATATCTGTCAAAGGCATGGGAGCATTGGCATAGGGAAAATTCATTGTAACGTTAATGACCTTCTCTTTGTGTGAATATTATAGCACATAATTTAAACTGCATTTTGAAGTATAGGTAGGATGTTGGACTGAGGAATTTTGTGTTTAACATATAGGTATTAGTGGAAAACAAATGAGAGTAAAGAGAGTGTAAAAATGGATTAAAAGATCAGAAACCCTAACCTGGGCCTACACAGAGCCTTACTTTCTGTGATGCGATGAATGTAATACATTAACTTGGTGTAGTTATTAATAAATCTCCTTAAATGAAGGGTATTAAGGCCCTTTGGGATGAGAGAATTTGTTTTGTGAGTTCTTGGAGGTCTTTGAGTTGAGAAATACCTGGTCTAGAATCCTGATTCATGTTCTTACTTTCTGTGTTATCTTGATTCTCAACTTCTCTGAATTTCATTTCCTAATGTAAAAAATGGAAATAGAAACAGCAATAATATTTAATTTACAGGGATGCTATGAGAATTAAATGTGTTTGTGAATAATCTAACCCTCCAAGATTTGTTCCCTTGAGAACTGTGGTGAACAGAGACTAGACCAGAACAGGTCTAGTGAAGGGGAATTCTCAAGACCGAGGCACCTTCAGGCCATGTCCCTATGACTACTACTATCCAAGCACTGTCAAGAGGTGACGAACTATTGTAAATAGGGCCCTGTAAATATAGATCAAAACATCCTCATTGACTGTCAAAAAGAAGATCGCAGCAGCATTAAAGCACCTGGATGAAACACCCCAGCACTTATCCACAGTGAAATCTATAAAGTGCTTTCAATTGCTCGGGGGATCTTTAGATATAGCATCATTTTCTCTATCTTATGGATGACTTGGCCACCTCCACTATGAATTTTTCATGATTCCCCTGACCCAGCAGCTCTTGCCTGTGGAGAGAATAATACAGTATTGATTTCGGAGTTAGGTTTCTGCCTTTTTCGCCACAACAGGATTTTTGTAGCCTAGAAACCTCAATTCCCTATTACTCATTAGAGACCAGGGCAACTTTTCTTAGATCTGGAATTCAGAAGGCGAACCATTTAGCTGCTAGTGTCAAAGACAGTCATTATAGTGGAATTTTAACTGATCTCAGTAATGAGAGTAGCTGTTATTAAAAGCTTCCTAATTGAACCAACAGAGGTAGGATTATACAGAATGCCAAGAAGACAATAGTCTTTGTCTCTCTCACAACTGGGATATTTTTCTAGGCATAGCTTTCTGAATGAACCTGTTAAAAGTATATCAGAGGCTAAAAAAGAATAAAAAAGAAAGGAAACATAACTAGGAAATCCAGTCCATCTTTTACTATTTTTTCTTCTGTGTAAATTTTGGAGTAGATGTCTAGGTGATTCTTATTTTCAGTGGCCCTTGGTCATATAAGAGAAATGAAAAGAGGCCATGCTGTTGGTAGTTTTTATTTAAACTGCTTTTAAGAAATCAAAAAATCCATATCTTACATCCTGTGAAAACTCATTCTTGGCATTGCCATGGTAACAAGACTTTTAAAAGGGAGTTAACTGAAATTTAGCTGCATATATTATTTCTTTGTGATTCATACTTCATAAAAATGCAAATGTCACACTAATACATGTTTTACCTTAATGTTTTATATCACCATTTAGTCTTAATTGATCTAATGTTTTCCTTAATTAAATTTTGTGCTTCTATGAATGGTTTTTTACTCACCTCTCCCACAGCCCCCTCTTCTGTGGACCCATCAAACTATACATTTTCAACTGGGTGACATGCAATTTAGGAAGCTGTCACACAGGAGATCAATCATCCCAACCTAAGAACTCAACAAAAGATTTTGGGGAAACTGTTTGTCCTGCCTAGAAATTCAGCCTTATCCTCCTACTTAGAGTTTTTGTATCTCCTTCTCTGTCCTTGACCATCCTCTCACTAGCTTCTCCTTGAGACTGAGAAGCAGAGTATGTTGGCAGGAAAAATATTTTCAGTATATCCGAGATAAAAGTGCAGACTTCGGGATTCCTTAGACCTATGCAAGTCATATTGCTGACTTTTTTGACCCACAATTTTCTAATAGATAAAATAAAGATAAAACAATAGTTTTTGTCACCAAACTTTTGAGTGGATTAGATGAAATATAATTTTAAAATACTTGACACAGTGCTCAGCACACTATCTGTGCCCATGAAATAATAGAATTATCATTTATATTGTAACAATGGCAATTTTGAGGAGATAGTGAAAATCTTATTAACCTGAATTACTTTTATTGAAATCTTCTTTGGATTTGTTTAGAAGATATTATGTGGTAAACTTCTT
Source organism: Moschus berezovskii (assembly GCF_049115385.1). Taxonomy (NCBI): domain Eukaryota; kingdom Metazoa; phylum Chordata; class Mammalia; order Artiodactyla; family Moschidae; genus Moschus; species Moschus berezovskii. The sequence goes on along the minus strand of NC_142463.1, from coordinate 24,434,130 downwards.
GGAATATGTAGTGAAACTCCAAGGTTAATATAGTTTGCCTGAGCAGAGATGACAGATTTGCTTTTTTTGTTTCAGAGGATAAAAGAGAATAAAAGTAAATAGAGACGGGAATGGAGCGGAGCAAACTGGTTGGGCTAGTGAGATGGAGAAAGGTTGTATACCACCTGACATGACCCACTCTAGCAATTTCCAAGTCTTCTGTGTTGTTGAACAAATCTATGAAATGGTTTGTGGAAGTGAGGTGTGTATTTGTGTGTAAGAAAGAAAAGTGGTAAAGGGGATGAATTTCACACTCTGATTGTCACGGACTAGATAGAGGCAGCAAGTGCTGACATAGCCCTTGAAATGAGAGGCCACCTTGAAGATCCAGGCCACTGAGAATTCAGAGGAGAGGCATATGGACTTACATTGTCTGAGATAGGGTCAGGATGTCAACTGAATTTCATCCATTTCACCTAGATCTCTAAGAGACTAAAAAGCCTCAACTAGCATCTGGGTTACATAATGGGAATGTCAGTCATTTCCCCCCAGCTTTATTGAGGTATAATTGACCAGTAGAATTATATATATTTAAAGTATACAAAGTGGCAATCTGATATACATATACATTGTGAAATGATTAACAAAATAAAGTTAATTAATGCATCCATTATCTCACATAGTCACTTTTATTTTTTCATAAGAATGCTTAAGGTATATTCTCAACAAATTTCAAGTCCACCATACAATGCAGTATTAACTGCAGTCAACTTTCTGTACATTAGATTCTCAGAACTTTTTGGTCTTTTAATGGAAAGTTTGTACTCTTTGACCAATATCTTCTCGTGTTCCCTACCTCCCAGCGCCTGGAAACCACCATTCTACTCTGTGTTTGAGTTCCCATAAGTCTTAAAAGGGCTTCATTTTTGCCTGGAGAATTCTATGGACAGTCTATGGGATCACAAAGAACTGGACACAACTGAATGACTAACTCTTTCACTGTTAGGCCTTAAAGTACTCTCCAGTGAATCATCTCTTTGATAGAGTTTTTTCTTTCATAGACTCATGTGCTTGTTTTTGTTTGTTGTTCTGTTTTTCTTTTTCCAAACATCTCAGTCCACAGGGATCAGAATAGACTCTTCACTTTCTGCAGAAGGATCCTCAGTGCACAAGCCATCCCCAGTGTTTCTTTTCCTTGCCCCCTTCTCCTTTCCCACTGCTTCCCACCTAGGTCCCTCTCCTTACTGTTAGCTCAGGAAATAGCTGCTGTTTGCAGGGGTTCCAAAGTCAAATATAAACTCTGCCACTATCTAGATAATCAAAGTAATTTTCTCTTTCTGATCCAATATTTCCTCATTTAAAAAAATGGATGATGATTCTATTCTTAAAAGGTCAGTGTAAAGATTAAATGAGTTAATGCATTTAAAGCACATGGTACAAGACCTTACCCTTGTTACACATTCAGTAAAAGTTGGTTTCTTCTTTTCTCCCTCATCTGGAGTTTTACAGTTGCCTCCAAGCTTCTTGAGGACAAAGGGAAAACTCTTGTCTTTGTCGTCTTTGTATTTCCTGGCACCATGCCAATTCCGCAGAGTGGGAGCTGGACATGCCCATCGTGTGGCATCACTTTGTCTTTTCCTGCATGTCCTCCAGTCATACTAGACTATCTCAACTTATTGAATGTGCCATGTTCTTTCACTGAGCCCCCTCCCAAGTGTAATTTCTTCTGCTGAAGATCTTTTTTCTTTTCTTTTCCTGGCAAATTTCAACTAATTTTTCAAGCCTCAGCTTGGGATGACTGTTCTTCAAAGATCTCCTTAACTCTCTAAACTGAGTAAGAACTCCATTTAATATTTTCCTTGCATTTTGTAGTTTTTCTGGTGCATTTTTCACCCTTGTAATAACTTCACTAATTGAAATTATTAACTGAATATGTATATATTTTAAGAGTATAAACTATATGAGGCATAATTGATGTCAAATTTGTTTAGTGTGTCTTTAATGCCTAGCATAGCATAGTGATTGGCATGAAGAGTTCTATCAACGATTCTTAGTTAATTGACTCTTAACATTTTTCAGATAGGTTTTGGTGCCACCTGAATATAGAAGGTGCACCTATGCTCCAGGGGTGTTAGGTATCCAGAATAGTAACTTGTATCTAAGAAACACTTGACAAATAATGACTCAAATTTAGTTACTAAAAAAAGCACTCATGCATGCACTTTAATATACGAAACAAGTGTTTTTCATTTTTAAAAGCTGTCCTTGTTTCATTATGGAATTATTTCTCAAATTGCTTCCTATATAATACTGCTCTGAAAGCTGTTAATGATTATGAGAAGCACTTTAAACTGTGTCCCACTCTGGGAGAGTCACAGTGAATATGAGCATTTTTAAAGTTTTGAGAAGTCTAGTAGTAATGAAAATGGGCCAACATTACTTAATCTAGGATTTCTAAAATGTATTTGATAATTGACACATCTCTTGCCTGAAAGTTTTTTTTAACATTTGACATAATATAAACTGTGTAGGAAACCCTGACTTAAGGACTAACCCATTTTTTCCCCACTTTCATTGCAAATGATGAAATATCCATCAAGTTTATTTAAGAGTTCAAAACTAAACTCATATTTGTGTTTATAAAAATCACTCTATAAAAGTCTGGAGTGATTAAGGTTTTCATCTTGGATGATCCTTGAAGATTGTAAAGCTGATGTATGATATTGTATGTGAAGGAGGACACCAACATTTCTTGCAGGAATGTACTATAGTGGATAAGGACACGACTCCTCAAGGCAGACTGGGGATAATCCTGGCCCTAACACTCTGGCTCTATCTGTGGGAGTCTGGCCAAAATTCCCATCTTTTTGTGCTTCCTGCTACAACAATGAAACAAACTCCAGTGGCAGTCTGAGGGTGGAGAGGAGGGACAGAGATGAGAGATCCTGGGAGGGCCTATACGGAGGGCCTATCTGTCTGCAAAATGAGAATCCATGCCTAAGTCCCCTTGGCTGAGCTGCTCTGGGGAAAATACAGGTCTTCCCTGCTTTTGAAAAGTACACTTTACCCCACTTTGCTTTTATGCTTTTATGATTTACATTAGGACCTGTCTTTGCTAACTGAAAGAAGTTGAAGGAACATTTTCACTTTTACAAAAAAATAAAAAGGTATAAAACAAAAATAGTAATTAGCATTTGTTTTGCAGCAGGTTATTATAGAGGCAGGGTACACACCTGAGCAGTGAGAGTGGCACTGCCAAGCTCCTTCCCTGGAAACTACACTTAGCATCTCAGCATTGTGTCTCTGAGCATCTGTGCTTGATCTCAATTTATTTTGTGCATCCATTAGTAAGATGTGTCTTCAGGTAATTGTTTCTTTGCTTTATGCCATTCCATCTTACAAAAGTCTTCATAGGAACTCTATGCTTTCAGATATTGGGAGAACTTAGTTGGATCTGGAGAAAGCAAGTATCACTAGGTAAACCTGCTAGAACTGTAACATGTTTACAGAGTCAGCAAAATCACAAATATTTTGTTGTTGACAAAAGCTGTGTTTTTGTCTTTGGCTTTATTCTCAAAGCATGTGTTCTAAAACTTGTTTTCTTTTGCTTACTAATGCTATGAAGTAATTGCATTTCAAATTTGGGATAGTCAATAAAAGAAGTCATCTATCATGTCTAAAAGAGAACACTATTTAAAATAAGAAAAAAGGTCCCAAATATCTGCACTGAATATGTCATTCACTCCTTATGCAAATTTCAATGACTCTCTCAATGGCTTACAACAATATTTCCAAAATGTTATTCTTTGGAACATTAGAAGACTTTTAGGTGTTTCTCAAAAAAAGTGATTTCTAGATAAATAGGTTGAGAAAATACAACTTTAAATAAATTCAAAGCTATTCTATTCAGATATTAAAAAAATAAATGGTTAATTATAAAAAAATGCACATTGAGAGATCCAGCAGTGCTGGGCACAGTGTCTCCACACCTGACCTGCCTCCACCACCATACTGAATTGAGTGTCTTTTCCTGTGTGGCTTCTGCACACACTCCTTGAGGGGAGGTGCTGGCACCACCCTTGTAGACCAGGAATTCTGCTCTGAAGGGCCGGGGTAAAGACCTCTGAATGCAGCACCTATGAGCAAGTGAGACTAGACTAAGCACTCGGGGGCCGGGGGGAAGGTGAAGTCTGTGCTCTCAGAGACCTATATTCAACAGATCAAGCCTTGAGCCTTTGAAGTGGGAGCACTGACTCTAAGTCCCTAGACTACCAGAGAACTAACCCTAGGAACTATTAAATAGTGAAAACTCACAAAAGGGAAACCATTTGAATACAAGACTGAGCATCACCCAACCACCAGTAGCACCCTGTTCAGGACAACTCATCTAAACAGCAAACAAAACAAAAGTACAAACCCAATCACCAGCAGACAGGATTACCACCTCTCTCAGCCTTGCCCATCAGAGGAAAAACAAACAACCAGACAAAAGCTCAACACAAATCTCACCCTATACAAAGCTTAAATAAACCACTGGACCAACCATAGGAGGGCAGAAACCAAAAGGAAGAAAGAATTCAACCTTGAAGCCTGGGAAAAGGAGACCTAAAGAACAATATCTAAAAAAAAAATAATAATAATAATAATAATGAAAAGGCAGAGAAATACTACACAAGTGAAGGAACAAACTAGAAACACAGAAGTCCAAATAATTGAAGAGGAAATAGGCAAACTACCTGAAAAAGAATTCAGAATAATGATAGTAAAGATGATCAAAAACCTTGAAAACAAAATGGAGAAAACGCAGGAATCAGTTAGCAAGGACCTGGAAGAATGGAAGAATAAACATACAGAGACAAACAGCACAATTACTGAAATAAAAACTATTCTAGAAGGAATCAATAACAGAATATCTGAAACAGAAGAATGAATCAGTGAGCTGGAAGATAAAATGGTGGTAATAACTTCAGAAGAGCACAATAAAGTAAAAATAATGAGAAGAACTGAGGACAGTCTCAGAGACCTCTGGGACAATATCAAATGCACCAACATTCAAATAATAGGAGTCCCAGAAGAAGAGAAAAATAAAAGGTATGAGAAAATTTTAGAAGACATTCAGTCAGTTAAGTTCAGTCGCTCAGTCGTGTCCGACTCTTTGCGACCCCATGAACCACAGCATTCCAGGCCTCCCTGTCCATCAGAAACTCCTGGAGTCCACCCAAACTCATCTGCATTGAGTCGGTGATGCCATCCAACCATCTCATCCTCTGTCGTTCCCTTCTCCTCCTGCCCTCAATCTTTCCCAGCATCAGGGTCTTTTCAAATGAGTCAGCTCTTCGCATCAGATGGCCAAAGGATTGGAGTTTCAGCTTCAACATCAGTCCTTCCAATGAACACCCAGGACTGATCTCTTTTAGGACGGACTGGTTGGATCTCTTTGCAGTCCAAGGGACTCTCAAGAGTCTTCTCCAGCACCACAGTTTAAAAGCATCAATTCTTCAGCGCTAAGCTTTCTTTATAGTAAAACTCTCACATCCATACCTGACCACTGGAAAAACCATAGCCTTGACTAGATGGACCTTTGTTGACAAAGTAATGTCTCTGCTTTTTAATATGCTGTCTAGGTTGGTCATAACTTTCCTTCCAAGGAGCAAGAGTCTTTTAATTTCATGGCGGCAATCACCATCTGCAGTGATTTTGGAGCCCCCAAAATGAAGTCAGCCACTGTTTCCACTGTTTCCCCATCTACTTGCCATGAAGTGATGGGACCAGATGTCTTGATCTTAGGTTTCTGAATGTTGAGCTTTAAGCCAACTTTTTTACTCTCCTCTTTCACTTTCATCAAGAGGCTCTTTAGTTCTTCACTTTCTGCCATAAGGGTGGTGTCATCTGCATATCTGAGGCTATTGATATTTCTCCCGGCAATCTTGATTCCAGCTTTTGCTTCCTCCAGCCCAGTGTTTCTCATGATGTACTCTGCATATAAGTTAAAATAGCAGGGTGACAATATACAGCCTTGACGTACTCCTTTTCCTATTTGGAACCAGTCTGTTGTTCCATGTCCAGTTCTAACTGTTGCTTCCTGACCTGCATACAGGTTTCTCATGAGGCATAGTTGAAAACTTCCCCAACATGATAAAGGAAATAGTCAATCAAGTCCAAGAGGCCTAAAGAGTCCCATTCAGGATAAACCCAAGGAGAAACATGCCAAGAAACATACTAATCAAACTAACCAAGACTAAACACAAAGAAAGAATATTAAAAGCAGCAAGGGAGAAGCAACAGGTAATGTACAAGGGAAACCCCATATAATAACAGCTGATTTTTCAGCAGAAACTCTGCAGGCCATAAGGGAATGGTAGGATATATTTAAAGTACTGAAAGGGAAAAATCTACAACCAAGATTAATGTATCCAGAAAGGATCTCATTCAAAACGATGGGGAAATAAAAAGCTTTCCAGACAAGCAAAAATTAAGAGAATTCAGTACCACCAAACCAGCTTTACAACAAATGTTAAAGGGACTTGTATAGTGAAGAAATAGAGGAAAAGAAAAAAGAACTACAAAATCAACTGCCCCAAAATTAAGAAAATAGCAATAGGAACATATATATCAATAATTACTTTAAATGTAAATGGATTAAATGCTCCAAGCAAAAGACACAAACTGGCTGAATGGATACAAAAACAAGACCCATATATATGCTGTCTGCAAGAAACATATTTCAGACCCCAAGACACATATAGTTTGAAAGTGAGAGGATGGGAAAATATATTCCATGCAAATGGGAAGCAAAAGAAAACTGGAGTAGCAATCCTCATATCAGACAAAATAGACCTTAAAATAAAGAATATTACAAGAGATAAGGAAGGACACTATATAGTGATCAAGGGACAAATCCAAGAGGAAGACATAAAAATTATAAATATCTATGCACCCACACGGAGAAGGCAATGGCAAGCCACTCCAGTACTATTGCCTAGAAAATCCCATGGATGGAGGAGCCTGGTTTGCTGCCATCCATGGGGTCGCTAAGGGTCGGGCACGACTGAGCGACTTCACTTTCACTTTTCACTTTCACACATTGGAGAAGGAAATGGCAACCCACTCCAGTGTTCTTGCCTGGAGAATCCCAGGGGCGGGGGAGCCTGGTGGGCTTCCGTCTATGGGGTCACACAGAGTCAGACACGACTAAAGTGACTTAGCAGCAGCAGCAGCATGCACCCAACATAGGAGCACCTCAATACATAAGGCAAACAGTAACAGACATAAAAGGAGAAACTGACAGTAAGAAAATAATAGTAGGAGACTTTACCACCCCATTCACACCAATGGACAGATCATCAAAACAGAAAATTAATAAGGAAACACAAGTCTTAAATGATACATTAGATGAGATGGATCTCATTGATATCTTCAGGACATTCCATCCAAATGCAGAATAATACACCTTATTCTCAAGTGCACATGGAACATTCTCTAGGATAGACCTCAACTGGGTCACAAATCGAACCTCAGTAAATTTAAGAAAATTGAAATCGTATGAAGTATTTTCTCTGACCACAACGCTATGAGACTTGATATCAATTACAAGAAAAAAACTGTAAGAAACACAAACACATGGATATTAAGCAACATGTCTCTAAATAACCAACAGTTCACTGAAGAAATCAAAAGGAAAGTCAAAAAATTTGAGGAAACAATTGACAATGACAACATGGCAACTCAAAACCTATGGGATGCAGCAAAGCAGTTCTAAGAGGGAAGTTTATAGCAATACAATCCTACCTCAAGAAATAAGAAAAAACCTCAAATAGTCAATGTAACTTTACACCTAAAACAACTGGAAAAAGAAGAAGAAGAACAACAACAACAAAACCCCCAAAATTAGTAGAAGGAAAGAAATCATAAAGATCTGAGCAGATATAAATAAAAAGAAATGAAAGAAATAATAATAAAATTAATAAAACTAAAAGCTGATTCTTTGAGAAGATAAAATTGACAAGCCTTTAGCCAGAGTCATCAAGGAAAAAAGAGAGAAGAATCAAATCAATAAACTTAGAAATGAAAAAGGAGAGGTTACAACAGACAAAGCAGAAATACAAAGGATTGTAGGAGACTATTATGAACAACTATCAGTTCAGTTCAGTCGCTCAGTCGTGTTTGACTCTTTGTGACCATATGGCCATAAAATGGATAACCCAGAGTAAATGGACAGATTCTTAGAAAAGTTCAATCTTCCTAGACTGAACCAGGAAGAAATAGAAATTATGAACAGCCCAGTTACAACCACTGAAATTGAAATTTGATCAAAAATCTCCCAAAAAACAAACACCCAGGACTAGATGGCTTCATAGACTTCTATCAAACATTTAGAGAAGAACTAATGTGTATCCTTCTAAAACGCTTTCAATAAATTGCACAGGAAGGAACACTTCCAAACTCATTCTACGAGGTAGATGATCTATGAGATATCATCACCCTCATACCAAAACCAGACAAAGACAACACAAAAAAAGGAAACAACAGGCCAATATCACTGATGAACATAGATGCAAAAATCCTCAATGAAATTTTAGCAAACAGAATTCAGCAATACATCAAAAAGATCATACACCAAGATCCAATTGGGTTTATTCCAGGAATGCAAAGATTCTTCAATATATGCAAATCAATCAATGAGCTACACCATATTAACAAATTGAAAGATAAAAACCATATGATAATCTCAATAGATGCAGAAAAAGCCTTTGACAAAATTCAGCATCCATTTATGATTAAAACTCTTCAAAAAATTGGCATAGAAGGAACCTACCTCCACATAGTAAAGGCCATATATGATAAGCCTACAGCAAACATTATTCTCAATGGTGAAAAACTGAAAACATTCCCCCTAAGATCAGGAACAAGACAAGAGTATCCACTTTCACCACTATTATTCAACATAGTTCTGGAAGTCCTAGCTACAGCAATCAGAGAAGAAGAAGAAATAAAAAGAATCCAGATTTGAAAAGAAGTAAAGCTCTCACTGTTCAGAGATGACATGATACTGTACATAGAAAACCCTAAAGATAGTATCAATAAATTACTAGAGCTGATCCATGAATTTAGCAACATTGCAGGATACAAAATCAACACACAGAAATAACTTGCATTTCTATATACTAACAATGAGACATCAGAAAGAGAAATTAAGGAATCAATCCCATTCACCATTGCAACAAAAAGAATTAAATATCTAGGAATAAACTTATCTAAGGAGACAAAAGAACTGTACACAGAAAATTATAAGACGCTAATGAAGGAAACAAAGATGACATAAACAGATGGAGAGATATTCCATGTTCCTGAGTAGGAAGAATCAATATTGTGAAAATGACTATACTATCAAACAAAATCTACAGATTCAATGTGATCCCTATCAAATTACCAATTGCATTTTTCACAGAACTGAACAAAAATTTCACAATTCATATGGAAACACAAAAGAACCCAAATAACCAAAGCAGTCTTGAGAAAGAAGTATGAAACTGGAGGAAGCAACCTTCCTGACTTCATATTATACTACAAAGCTACAGTCATCAAGATAGTATCGTACTGGCACAAAATAGAAATAGAGACCAATGGAACTAAATAGAAAACCCAGAAATAAACCTGTGCACCTATGGGTACCTTATTTTTTGACAAAGGAGGCAGGAATATACAATGGGACAAAGACAGCCTATTCAATAAATGATGCTGGGAAAACTGGACAGCTATATGTAAAAGAATGAAATTAGAACACTTTCTAACACCATTCACAAAGATAAATTCAAAATGGCTTAAAGACCTAAATGTAAGAGCAGAAAATATAAAACTCTTAGAGAAAAACATAGCAGAACACTCGATGACTAAATCCAAGCTAGATCTTCTATGACCCACCTCCTAGAGTAATGGAAATAAAAACAGAAGTTAGTAAGTGGGACCTGATTAAACTTAAAAGCTTTTGCACAGCAAAGGAAACTATAAGCAAGGTGAAAAGATAACCCTCAGACTGGGAGAAAATAATAGCAAATGAAACACTGAAAAAGGATTAATTTCCAAAATATACAAGTAGCTCATACAACTCAATGCCAGAAAAACAACCCAATCAAAAAGTGGAAAAAGACCTAAACAGACATTTCTCCAAAGAAGACATACAGATGGGTAATGAGCACATGAAAAGATGCTCAACATCACTCATTATTAGAGAAATGCAAATGAAAACTACAATGAGATATTACCTCACACTGATCAGAATGGCCATCATCAAAATGTGTACAAACAATAAATGCTGGAGACAGTGTGGATAAAAGGGAACATTCTTGCACTGTTGGTGGGAATGTAAACTGATACAGCCAGCTTAGAAGATGGTATGGAGATTCCTTAAAAGACTATGAATAAAACCACCATATGACTCAGCAGTCCTACTCCTGGGCATATACCCTGAGGAATCCAAAATTGAGCAAGGCACATGTATCCCATCTTTCATTGCAGCACTATTTACAATAAGCTAGAACATGAAAGCAACCTAGATGTCCATTGACAGATGAATGAAAAGAAGTTGTGGTACATATACACAATGGAATATTGCTCAGCCATAAAAAGAAGTGCATTTGAGTCCACCCTGATGAGGTGAATGAACCTAGAACCTTTTATACAGAGTGAAGTCAGCCAGAAAGAGAGAGGTAAATATCATGTTCTAGTACACGTATATGGAATTTAGAAAAATGGTACTGAAGAATTTATTTACAGGGCGGTGATGAAGAAACAGACATAGATAATAGACTTATGGACATGGGGAGAGGGGAGGAGAGGGTGAGATGTATGGAAAGAGTAACATGGAAACTTACATTACCATATACAAAATAGATAGCCAAAGGGAATTTGCTGTATGGCTCAGGAAATTCAAATGGGGGCTCTGTAACAATCTAGAGGAGTGGGATGGGGCAGGAGATGGGAGGGAGGGTCAAAAGGGAGGGGATATATGTATACTTACGTCTGATTCATGTTGAGGTTTGACAGAAAACAGCAAAATTCTGTAAAGCAATTATCCTTCAATAAAAAAAATTATATTAAAAAAATCTACATTGAAAACATTCAGAAGATATGAAGTGGTATATAAAGAAATGTAAGTTTTCTCTCTCTCCTGTTCTCTGGCTATATAGTTACTCACCCTGGCGGCGAACAATGATATTATTTCCTTATGCATCTTTTTTTTTTTTTTTGAATTCTACATTTTATTTTATTTTATTTATTTATTTATTTTTTGAACAGAGGAAAATTTATGCGTCGAACCTGGACTGGTCACTTATGATAATATACATGCTACAATTCCATTCTCTCCAATCATTCCACCTTCACCCTCTCCCACAGAGTCCCAAAGACTGTTCTAAATGCCTATGTCTCTTTTGCAGTCTCTTATACAGGGTTCAGGTTACCATTTATGCATCTTTCAAGTATATTATATTCATATGTAAATATACACACTTACATCTTCCTTTTTTGAAGCAACAATAGTAATATAATGTTATGTATGTTTTGTACACCCTGGCTGGATGGCATCACCGACTCTGTGGACATGAGTTTGAGTGAACTCCGGGAGTTGGTGATGGACAGGGAGGCCTGGCGTGCTGTGATTCATGGGGTCGCGGAGAGTCGGACACGACTGAGCAACTGAACTGACTGACTGACTGACTCCTTTTTTTTGTCATCTAGCAAGTCATTTTATGGAGAGTAACAGCTAACGTTTATAGAGCACTTACTATGTTCCAGGTCCTCTTTGAAGGATTTTTCATGCAAGAATTCATTTAATTATCTAAGCAGTATATATGATACATATTATTTTATCCTTGTTTTACAGATGAGGAAGCATAAGAACAAAGAGGTTATGTAATTCTCATCAGTAGCTGGTAGAACTGAGTTCAAATAGTGACATTTTGGCCCTAGGGCTTTTATTTTTAATCACTATACCTCTCCATTATAATATGTAAATAAATGAGTTCTGCTTTATTTTTATAATATTTGCATAGTAGTTCATTATAGGAATATATTATAATTTGTTGAATCAGGTTTTTATGTATGGGCATTTTGGTTGTGTTCGGTATTTCCCATGATAAAGAATGCTGCGGTGAATATTGTACACAAGTGATTTTATATATAAAGACGTATATCTGTAGAATAAATTTCTAGAAATAGAATTACTAAATTAAAAGATAGATGGATATTTAATTATGATATGTGTTATCAAATTGCCATCCATAAGATTATATTAGGTTGAACCTGATGAAATTTCTATCTTTAAAAGTAAAAAATAATAAAATGTTAATAGTTTTTCATATGTACTTATTTATTCTTCCAGCAAATGTCATACCAAGAAAGGGGCTATAGCAGCAGTCTGCCTTGGTTCAGGCAATAAGGGGGTGCATTTTCTAAAGAGAATTCTAAAATAATAATAAAAGTCAGCTTCTTTCTTCACAGTAAACTGTCAATTCTAAACAAAATTAGTGACAAATTATTCTTTTCTACCAGAGGAGACTATTCCTATTATACTTCCTCACTTGGGAGATATATTGCTTCCACCTATTTTCTGTCGGTGTGAATTTTTGTCATAAGCATCTTTGCCATAGACATCTTTGCTGCAAACATTTTTGCCACAAAACTAATTGGCCACAAGACAATTTTTCTGAAGGGATAAAATAATGAACAATAAAAGAGGGACATGAAAAAGGACATAGTGAAACACAAGAAACTATTAATAAAATTAAGAAAACTTTATCATGAAATGCAAAGTATTTGAATTCCTTTAAAATGTGTGTATATCCATAGAAATAGTGTGTAAATAACTGATTTTACTTTGTGGGTTGTACCTAAGCACTTATATTCATCTTTTGTTTATAGTATCTTATACATTTTTTTCCTCTTTTGCTTGTTGGTTCACTGACAATTCCACATAGCACTTTTTTTTCCTCTAAAATTTCTTTCTTCATTAAGAAAGATTTCAGTTTCTAAATTTTAGGATACATATATGTAACTGAGCTTTGTATTGTGTTGTGAAAGCCTTCTAAACTGTTCTTGGCATAATTGTCACATGTCCTTTGATAGAGGTTTCAAAGTTTTATGAAAAATGTGAATTCAACTCTTCACCTTCAAGTCACGTGGCCTCTTTATCCTCCAATGTAGTGTGTTTCAAGGGAGAATGTCATTGAAACACGTATGTTGTCATATGTGAAATGAATCACTAGTTCAGGGTCAATGCATGTTATAGGATGCTCGGGGCGGGCATGCGGGGATGACCCAGAGGGAGGATAAAGGGAGGAGGGAGGTGGGAGGGGGGTTCAGGAGGGGGAACTTATGTAAACCCGGGGCGAATTCATGTCAATGTATGGCAAAACCAACCAATATAATATTGTAAAATAAAAAAAAAACAAAAAACAAAATAAGAGACCAAATTTGGGACAGATTGTCATCATCTTTCATGACTTTTGTGTTGTGGGTGTCAAACCCAACTGCAACTAGTTATTTTGCCATTTTAATGGCAAAATTGCCTTACAGCCAATTAGTTAGGCTGCAAATATGCTTGTGGCAAAGATGTTTACAGCAAAGATACTTACAGCAAAAATATCTAGAAACAAATTCTGTGCATGTGTGTGTGCTCAATCACTCAGTCATGTCCGACTCTTTGCCACCCCATGGATGGACTGTAGCCTACCAGGCTCCTCTGTCCATGGGATTTGCCTGGCAAGAATATCAGAGTGGGATGCTGTTTCCTTCTCCAGGGGATCTTTCCAACCCAAGGATCGAACCCTCAGCTCCTGCATTGCAGGCAGATTCTTCACTGATTAATAAAATTTCCATGAATCATTCTTTTAAAGTTGTAGAAGCTTTATTGGGTCCACAGTTTATGTATTATAAAATTCACCTGTTTAAAATATACAATTCAATGATTATTAAAAAAAAACAGATTAGTACTGAGGAAGCCATCACCAGGATTCAGGATTTTAGAACATTTCTACCACCCACAGTTTTCTTTGTACCCATTTTCAGTTAAGGAAAATTCCCATGCCCATTCCTGCTGCTAAGCTGCTAAGTCACTTCAGTCGTGTCTGACTCTGTGTGACCCCATAGACGGCAGCCCACCAGGCTCCCCCGCCCCTGGGATTCTCCAGGCAAGAACACTGGAGTGGGTTGCCATTTCCTTCTCCAATGTGTGAAAGTGAAAAGTGAAAGTGAAGTCGCTCAGTCGTGTCCGACCCTTAGCGACCCCACGGACTGCAGCCCACCAGGCTCCTCCGTCCATGGGATTTTCAGGCAAGAGTACTGGAGTGGCTCGCCATTGCCTTCTCCGGTGCCCATTCCTAGGGAACTGCAAATTTTCTTTGTGGCTCTATAAATTTCTTTTTCTTTTTTTGAATGTTTCATACAAATGAGATTGCAAATGTGCATATGTTGCATCAGACTTTTTTCAAATTGTATAATATTTTCACGGTTTACCCATGTTGTATTCTTTGTTTCTCAATAGTGTTACACTGTATGGACATACCACATTTTGTTTATCCATTCACCAATTAGTGACTGTTTGGATTATTTTGAGTTTTTGACTATTATGAATAATGATTCTGATTTTTTGGTAAATTTATATTTTACTTTATAAGAAAAATTTGCATCAATCAAATTGATTTCTCATTGTGGTTTTAATTTACATCCCTTAATTATTAATGACATTGAGCAACTTTTCATGTACTTATTAGCTATTTGTATATTTCAGGTAAAATATTTATTAAAATATTTTGCCCATTTTAAAATAGATCTTATTGTTGAATTGAGATAATTCCATATTCTGTATACAAGCCCATCATCAGATATATGATTTGCAATTATTTTCTCCAAATATTGTGTTTGTCTTTTCATTTTTGTTTTGTTACCTTTTGAAATGCAAAAGTTTTAATTTTGGTGAAGTTCAGTTCAGTTCAGTTCAGTTCAGTCGCTCAGTCGTGTCCGACTCTCCGCGACCCCATGAATCACAGCACGCCAGGCCTCCCTGTCCATCACCAACTCCCGGAGTTCACTCAAACTCATGTCCATCGAGTCGGTGATGCCATCCAGCCATCTCATTCTCCGTCGTCCCCTTCTCCTCCCGCCCCCAACCTTTCCCAGCATCAGAGTCTTTTCCAGTGAGTCAACTCGTCGCATGAGGTGGCCAAAGTATTGCAGTTTCAGCTTTAGCATCAGTCCCTCCAATGAACATCCAGGATTGATCTCCTCTAGAATGGACTGGTTGGATCTCCTTGCAGTATAAGGGACTCTCAAGAGTCTTCTCCAACACCACAGTTCAAAAGCATCGATTCTTCGGCGATCAGCCTTCTTCACAGTCCAACTCTCACATCCATACATGACCACGGGAAAAACCATTGCCTTGACTAGACGGACCTTGGTTGGCAAAGTAATGTCTCTGCTTTTTAATATACTATCAAGGTTGGTCATAACTTTCCTTCCAATTTATAAATGTTTTTATTTTATGTATCGTGCTTTGGTGGCATGGCTTACAATTTTTTGCTAACTACAGGTTATGAAGGATATCTCCTTATTACACTAATATTTTCTTCTATATTAATTTTTCTACTTACCAATTTTGATTATACTTTCTTAAGGTAAAATTTTATTTTATGAGGAAATAGAAAGCAATCTCCCTTGATTTCTCCACCAAGAGAAAACTCCTGTGAATTTTTGGTGTCTTTTGTTTTCTTCTGTTCTTTCCTTTGTATTCAGTTAGCAATTGATTGAACAAATAGTTCCTTTATTCTTAGAACTATACTCCTTTCCTTTCTTCTTTACTGTGTACATCATTTTCCATTGATATGTTGCATTCTGCATGTAATTATATGTTGTGTATTTTCATTAAATATTGTTTTCTGAATTTTTCCTATGTTGTCAGATATTCTTTGTGAACATTATTTTAATAATTATATTCCATTTGTGAAGATGCCATAATTCATTTACTCCTTTATCTTATTCCTTTATTCCTTAGTAGTTTTTTTTTTTTTTGCTACTCTATACTATTTTAGTGTGCATCTTGATGAATGAAGTTTGTCCTTGTTTTGTATTATCTCCTTAATGATAGCTTCTTAGAATTACTGGGCCAAAGGATATATAGTTCTTAATCCTTTTCATAACTTTTAAAAACAGTTAATTACTTTGAGTATAGTGGTTTTCACATGGACAGCTTTAGAATGTTCTAAGGGGTATGTTTTTGTATCTCAGTCAGGGTCATGCACATACACAAATGACCACCCCATCAGTCCCTTACTACATGAATGAGTCTGCCAAGTAAGAGTCAAAATAGGCATCTCATGGGATCCGGTTGTGACAAGATAAAGATAAATAGACTGTTTCTTATTTAAGTAAACACAAGTGTTCAGTGTAACATAGGGCTCTCTTGAGTCTGTCAACAAGTTTCAATTAATCTTAAATGAGAATCAGAATCTCACATTGGTTTGGAACTGATACTACTCATTACTCTGTCTCAGTAAGAAACCAACTTTGTCTCAGGCATTTAAACAGTGTAGAAACAGCTATATTTTCCAATTTCATGTAATTTTAAATGTGATTGCATGAAATATTATATAATTGCCATTTTAATTGATGTTTTATTCTTCCCATTGATGTACACATAGGCAATTAGCATACAATTTTTATGTTTTCCCCGAAATGTCAATTTAAAGTCCTAAGATCCTGCTGAAATGAATACTCTACTATTTGATTCTCTGTGAATTTATAGTTTATCAATTATACAATTTTCAACCATAGGTAATTCTGTTGAGGTAGTTATGATATCATGCATAGGAGAATTAAGAGTTATTGAAGAACCTAATGATCTGAATCCTAGTTTCATTTTGGGTTCAGGGTACAGTGATACTTCCCTGATTATAGTTTGAGTTTTCCTTTAGTCATATAATTAAGATTGGAAATTCAGATGCTTAGAGGTTGGGAATAGTGGAATGAGTAAGTTTCACATCATGCTTTGATTTGAAAATATTCATGCTAAACAAGATTAGACAGAGAGAAAAAATAAAAGAGAGTTCTTTTTGGTCCAACCCAACTTATTAGACTTTACTTTGGGGTTGAGCTCCTAAGCCACAGCTTAGTTTAGCCACTCATAAAGTTTTCTGCCCACTTTTGCTGGTAATTATCTTTTATATGCTTATATCTTTTCTTCCAGGGTGTCTTAGAAAGGAGTGATTTATTGAGGGCAGAATTAGCCTCCTGGATGAATACTATCTTAAATACATCCTAATTTCACCCATATTTCTATGAACTTCCCCCTTACCCCACCGCCGCTGCACTGGGTCTTCATTGTGGTATCAGGCTCTTTGTTGTGCCATTTGCAGGCTCCTCTAATTGTGGTGTGTGAACTCCAGTTGCAGTGCATAGGCTTAGTTGCCCCAAAGCATGTAGGAATATTAGTTCCCCGACTGGGGATCAAACCCACAACCCCTGCATTGGAAGGCAGATTATTAACCACTGGTACATCAGCAAAGTCTCTGAACCACATATTTTTTTTCTTTTATATTTCTGAGCCATATATGTGGATTATGATAGATCAGATTCTTGCTGGGTCTTAAGAAGAAAAACATTCCTAATTCTTTCCATACCTTGAGCAATGTCTTCATAGTCATTGATCTGTTGATTTACTGATTCACATACATTCTCTGAGAGTCTGCTGTATGCTAGGATATGTACTGGGTACTGTGGATACAACAGTGAATGAAGTGGACCTGATCCCTATTCTTGGAGCTTGATATGCAGATTGCAACATCTACAAATTGATGTACTCAAGTGTCACAGAGACTCTTAAAGGGGTATAACAGAAGACAGTGGGGGCACAAAGACAGAATTGATGTGTGCCCCAGGGGATCATTGCTTTGAGAAAGGAATATTTTGATGGGCTTAGATATGGAGTGCAAGGGCATTTCTGCTGAAAAAAAAGGGGGGGGGGCGGTTATAAGGAAAGACGTAATTGTAACAAACAGCTTACTTTGCTTGGAAACAAATGTTAGTTCAGCTTGGCTGGAACATGTAGTGTAAAAGAGGGATGTGGAACCTGGTGAGAAATGAAGCAGGATACATAGAATAAGATCAAGTATTTATCCTTTTGGTGTGGCAGACCATTGAAAGGTTTTAAAAAGGGAAACAATATAGCCAGATTAAAGATTTAGCAATATCCTTAGCTTTTTTATTTTTGTCATGAAACATTTTATAGCCTTTGAATTTGACTCTCTTATATTTGATTACTAAAAAATCACTGCATTGTTGGATCATGAAGCTGGGAGTTAGAAGCAGAGGGAAACTCTGGCAGAGCTGAGGCTTGCAAACAAGTTCCTGTTGTGGAGACCAATATTTTAAAATCTGGTGTTTGTGCTACTTTTCTTATTATATTTACCTGTTGGGTTGCCAAGGTACTGTCTAGCAACATGGTGCCAGACTTTCTATTCAGATATTTGCTCTTCACTCCCCTTGTAATTAGTGGCAAAGAACAGAATATTTTGATATAGAGTTCCAGTAAGAAAGTATTTACTTTGATTCAAACATTTATGGATAGATATTAGATGCGTGCATACTATGTAAAGCTATTGTCTTGGGCATAGTGATATAGGGATGAATAAAACATGAATCCTGCCCTAAAAGAGCTAGTAGTCTTGAGTGCAAGTTAGGCAAATAAATGGTCAGTTGTCATATGGTGAAATAAGAGATATGTCATATGGTGAATAGAGATAAGCCCCATAGGCTGGGGGAGCAAGAAAAGGGGCCCCTCACACAGGAGGGGATGGCAGGGAGGTACCCAGAATAGGTGGTCTCTGAGCTGAGACTTTAAAGAGTCAGAATGGGTGAGCCAATGAAGATGGGGAGGAGGAGAAGAAAAATTGGAGAATGGGTGAGAGTTTCTATACTGCAAGAACTAGATGAGTAGACACAGAGGTTAGCTAGACTCTGTTGTATGTATAGAAGAGCAGGTTAATATAATTTTTTTATACTGGTTGCTAGGGGATCAGTAATTCAGACTTAAGTTCTGATTTGCTTCGTGGAGGTACTGCTGTAATGAAAATAACACTGCCCTTGGGATAAGGTCAGTTATTCATTCATTCATTTATTCTCTAAACCATTTCTGACGACTGTTTGCATGCTAGAAACTGCGCTCATGCTGAAGAGGATAACCTCCTTTATCCAGCTGTATGAAGTTGGCAAGACTCCTTATTTTTCTGAGCCTTACTTCCACATCTGGAAAATGGGCAAAGACGTTAGGTTTAAAAGACTGGTTTGAAGGTTAAAATAGACTGTGAATATTTTCACAATTTCTAAAGTACTGTACTAACATTTTCATATTAAAATGATATATGTAAGAAGGTTATCTTGATGGACTGAAATAAAATCTGTTTTTGAGAGAAGGAAACTCACAGAATTCAATGCGGAATAATAGAGTGGTCATTCTCTAGGCATATTCTAAGGCATTGAATTTAGCAGATTAAAACAAACAAAATGTCCCAAGAGGCATCTTCTTTAACAGCTCTATCCCTTGGAATTTTATTTTTCCCCCTATTATAAAATAAGCATAAGCATACCTATCTCACAGGGTTTATTGATTTGGACCTTAAATGAGAAAATATATGTGAAAGAAATAATTTACCTCAGTGTTTGGTGCTCAATATGATTTAAATAAATATTTATCTTTTGAGTCTGAGTAAAAATAAAAGATTTGCTTTAGAGTTGAAAATAAGCAAAGGTATCACTTTAGAGCTTGTTATTATCAGTTTGGTGATGGTAGAGAATTGTCACAGATAGTACCAAGAATTTACTATATAATGATCAGTGGAAAAAAGATAGGGATTATTTTTATGGTATTTTGTTCTGAAAGGTAAGATATAAAATTCTCCATTGTGATTGTAACTGTGTGACCTTGGGCACATTTCTTACACTTTTGAGGCCTTGATATTCTCACCTGTGGAATAGGTGTAACAAAATAACTACCTCATAGACTTATATAGAAGAATAAATGAGAAACAGCATATAAAGTACTTGAATGCTTAAGTACAGTGCCCGATAAAGGCACATACCTCTGAAGCGAGTGAAACTTACATCCGAGTCCTTCATTTGCACAGATCCCCTCCAAGGCACTGTTCTTGATTACATATTAATAATTTTGTACTCTTTTTCTTAAGGAGGATCCCCATAAGCTTTTAAGCCCACAAATACTGGATTTACTTCTAATAAATTTTAGGGGAAAACTAAAGTGAGCTGAGTATGTTATTTCCAGAGAAGAAAGCAAGATTGTTAAGTAGAGCATAGAGAGTAGATCTAGAGGAACCTGTGAAACAAGTCATTTGCTTTCTAAGATGACATGTACCTTAAGAGGCCAAGAATATTTGATAAAAAGTTAACTCACCTCTTGAGATTGATACTGTGAAGAAACTGCATTATACTGGCAGCGCTGGCAACAGTGAGTGATATACCAGATTTAGGGTTCGTTTCAACCCTCAAGTTAAGTGATTTGGAATAATCTTACATTTTTTATTAAAAGATAATGTCAAGGATCACCAAATGCATTTTAGTCACATTGTTTTTATTCTATCTTCCTTTCCTGATCAAAAGCTCTGAAGTGGACAGCAGGAGTTGGGAAGGGGGTGGTGTTAGTTTATGGTTTCCTGATGCCTGAGGTAGAATGTTGCTATTGGGAGCTAAGATAATTAGGATTTGGGAATCCAAATATGGCCTTCCATCCTAAGACTGCCTAAAGCAAAAATAGAAGTATAGAGACAAAATAAGTAAAGGAAGTACAGAGTACTAATAACAAGGAGTTAACAGTGTTGGCAAGTGAGAACTGACTTGGATGAATTCTAGAAAGAATGCTGATCTCTGGGGATGGTTTTTCATGAAGCCCAGAATTGACTTAGGTGGCTATATCAGATATATTTATGAGAAATGAAGTGGGACAGCTTCATTTGTCCTGTGGTTAATATTTGGAATTGAGTTTTATATTCTAGAGTAATAGCTGGTTGTTGGCAGAGAGAATTTACTAGATGGGACTCCAGTGTCCTTAGACCCTATGAGGCAGAAATCATTTTTCTTGATAATATTGAGTATTTCCATGCACACAAGGACTTAGATGTGGTTTTTGAAAGCATCTTTTGAAAAATCATTGTTATCAAAAACACTTGGCTTCTCAAGTATCTTGAAAAGTGTCACTAATTAAGCCTTGATGTGGTTGTGCATGGAGAGTGAGAATTTGCCTACTGGGCTAAAAAGATGGTTGGTTGCAATAGTTTTTATTGTTATAATATCTCTAAGGGCAAATTAAGAAAGTTGAGCACCAAAGAATTGATGCTTTTGAACTGTGGTGTTGGAGAAGACTCTTGAGAGTCCCTTGGACTTCAAGGAAATCCAACCAGTCCATCCTAAAGGAGATCAGTCCTGGGTGTTCATTGGAAGGACTGATGTTGAAGCTGAAACTCCAATACTTTGGCTACCTCATGCAAAGAGTTGACTCATTGGAAAAGACCCTGATGCTGGGAGGGATTGGGGGCAGGAGGAGAAGGGGACGACAGAGGATGAGATGGCTGGATGGCATCACCGACTCGATGCACTTGAGTTAGGGTGAACTTCGGGAGTTGGTGTTGGACAGGGAGACCTGGCGTGCTGTGATTCATGGGGTCGCAAAGACTCAGACACGACTGAGCGACTGAACTGAACTGAATGTCTAAGTGATGTGCTCTTAGTGATATAAAAGTCCAGAAGAAAGGTTCAGGAAAAACTTCCTACAGAAACCACTGAAGTGGAGTCTTAAAGGATGAATTAAAATTCTCAGATGAAAAAAGGGTCAGATCAGATCAGATCAGTCGCTCAGTCGTGTCCGACTCTCTGCGACCCCATGAATCACAGCACGCCAGGCCTCCCTGTCCATCACCAACTCCCGGAGTACACTCAAACTCATGTCCACAGAGTCGGTGATGCCATCCAGCCATCTCATTCTCCGTCGTCCCCTTCTCCTCCCGCCCCCAACCTTTCCCAGCATCAGAGTCTTTTCCAGTGAGTCAACTCGTCGCATGAGGTGGCCAAAGTATTGCAGTTTCAGCTTTAGCATCAGTCCCTCCAATGCACACCCAGGATTGATCTCCTTTAGAATGGACTGGTTGGATCTCCTTGCAGTATAAGGGACTCGGTAGGGGGTGGTATTTTCAGCTGTTGCTGCTGCTGCTCTTTAGTTGCTCAACCTTGTCTGACTCTTTGTGACCCCATGGACTATAGCCTGCCAGGTTTCTCTGTCCATGGGATTTCCTGCTGCTACTGCTGCTAAGTCACTTCAGTCGTGTCCGACTCTGTGCGACCCCATAGACGGCAGCCCACCAGGTTCCCCCATCCCTGGGACTCTCCAGGCAAGAACACTGGAGTGGGTTGCCATTTCCTTCTCCAGGGGATCTTCCCCATCGAGGGATCAAACCTGGATCTCCTGGTGAGCAGGTGAATTCTTTAGCACTGAGCCACCTTGGAAGCCCCAGTATCTTTGGCAGATATAACCAAATATAAAACAAATTAGCATTAACAGAGCTGTGATTCATGGGGTCACTGAGAGTCGGACACGACTGAGCGACTGAACTGAACTGAACTGAACACAAGCACAAATATGAAATAAACCCCAGTTTAGCTATGAGCAACTAATGTGAAAGATAGACCAAGAAAAAATAAGAAATAATTTCAAATGAAACAGAATTTGAAGCTGGTACAGTCTCCTACTGCTTAATAAATATCATGTTAATTTTTCTATTTCCATGTACGTGATGCATGTGGTGACTAGATATGATGGTATACCATCTTTTTTATGCTTGCCAGGAGAAAGAGCAAGAGATTTTATACTGCAACTAAATCCAATTAAATGTCATTAATAATCAGATATATAAAAATGCAGTATTTTTATAGATTGAAAATGCTTAGAAAATCTTTTTAAAGATATTGCCAATAATTATCTCCTGATTTTATTTTATTAGTGGGGTTATTTTACTATTAATTTTGAAAATAAGAAAAATAGGAGTGGTATAAAAAAAGAGTAGAAAAATTGTGAAAATTCATCTGACTTTATTTGATCATACTATGGTGTCTCCCTTTACATAATTTCAGCCTAATAGGGTACAACTTAATTAAGAACAGGGGTTTATTATTATCTTTAGCCTTAGTATTAGTGATTAAAAATAGTTATTGTTTAAACATACATTGTATTGCTTTGTTCAGTTCTCTTCTCCTCTCTTGAGTTTTAGTTTCCTCATCTTTTATTAAAAAACATTTTAAATTATACCGCATAGTGTCTCAATATTTCTTCTATACATTATGAAATGATCACCATTTGATTAAATCTAGTAACTGTCTCTGTAGAGTTAATGTAATATTAGTGATTTTATACCTTATGCTGTACTTTACATCTCTATTCCTGTAACTGATTCACTTTATAACTGGAAGGTTGTACCTCTTAATCCTTTTCACTTATTTAGCCCATCTCCCAGTCCCACCCCTCTGGGCACCACCAGTTTGTTCTCTATCAAAGAATCTGTTATTGTTTTGCTTTGCCTGCTTATTTGTTTTCTGATTCTATATATAAATGAACTTATACTGTATTTGTTTTTATCTGTATAGCTTATTTCAATAAGCATAATACCTTCTCAATCTATCCATGTTGTTGAAAAGAGCAAGATTTCATTCTTTTTAATGTCTGAGCTATATTCATGTGTGTTTGTGGGTGCGTGTGTGTGTGTGTGTGTGTGTGTGTCTTTATTTATTCATCTATCTATGGACCCTTAGATTGAATCTGTATCTTAGTTATTATAAATAGTACCTGAGTGAACATTGGAGTGCATATTTATCTTTTTGAATTAGTGTTTTGGTTTTCTTTCAATAAATACCCAGAAGTGGAATTGCTGGATCATTTGGTATTAATAATTCTATTTTTCATTTTTAAAAAAACCTCCATACTGTTTTTCATGGCAGTGACACCAAATTAAATTCTCACCAGTAGTACACAAAGCTTCCCTTTTCTCCACATCCTTACCATCAACATTTGTTATTTCTTATCTTTTTGATAATAGCCATTCTGACAGGTGTGAAGTGATCTCTCATTATGGTTTTGATTTGAATTCCCTGATGATTAGGAATGTTGAACATCTTTTCATGTGCCCATTGGTCATTCGTATGTCTTCCTTGGAAAAATATCTTTTCAGGTCCTCTGCTCATTTTTTATTCATATTTTTTTATATTGAGTTGTATCAGGTCTCTATACATTTTGGATAGTCTCTCAAGCTCAGTCTTGACTGACTCTTTGTGACCCCATGGAGGAGCCTGCTACACTCCTCTGTCTATGGAATTATCCAGGCAAGAATACTAGAGTGGGTAGCCATTCCCTCCTCCAGGAGATCTTCCTGACTCGGGATTTGAACCTGTGTCTCCTACATTGCAGGCAGATTATTTACCATCTGAGTCACCAGGGAAGCCCATATTTTCGATATTAACCCCTTATCAGATATATGATTTGCAAATATCTTCTCCTGTTCAATAAGTTGCCTTTTTATTTTGTTGATTTCCTTTATTGTGCAAAAGATTTTTAGTTTGATGTAATCCCATTTTTTTGGGTTCGTTTCTTTGCTTCTGTTTCTCTTGTCTGAGGAGATAGATTGTAAAAAGTATTGCTAAGACTGTTGTCAAAGAGTATGGTGGTGGTTTAGTCACTAAGTTGTGTCCCAGTCCTGCGACCCCATGGACTGTAGTCTGCCAGGCTCCTCTGTCCATGAGATTCTCCAGGCAAGAAACCTGGAGTGGGTTACCATTTCATTCTCCAGAGGATCTTCCTGACCCAGGAATCGAACCCAGGTCTCCTGCATTGCAGGCGGATTCCTTACTGACTGAGCTATGAGGGAAGCCCTGAAAGTCAAAGAGTATACTGCTGTGTTATCTTCTAGAAGTTTTATGGTTTTAGGCCTTACATTTAGTCTTTAGTCCATTTTAAGTTTATTTTTATTTATGGTATTATATAATAGTCAAACTTTATTCTTTTGCATGCAACTATCCAACACCATTTGTTGAAGATATCATCTTCTCCCCATGGTATGTTCTTGCTTTGTTTGTTGTAAATTAATTGACCATAAGCATGAGTTTATTTGGGGCTCTCTGTTCTGTTTCATTGCTCACTGTGTCTGTTTTGTGCTAGTGCTATACTGTTTTGATTACTACAGCTTTGTAGTATAGTTTGAAATCAGGGATTGCAGTTGCTGCCAGCTTTGTTCTTGTTTTATAAGATTGCTTTGGCTATTTGAGGTCTTCTGCAGTTCCATATAAATTTTAGATTTATTTATTTCAGTTCTCTGAAAGTGCCATCAGTATTTAGATAAGGATTGCATTGAATCTTGCTGCAAGTAGTATGTGGATTTTAGCCAAACTGATTTTTCCTTCCTTGAACATGATATATTTTCCCATTTATTTATGACATTTTCAATGTCTTTCATAAAGTCTTTCTGTTTTTAGACTACAATTCTTTTACTTCCTTGGTAACATTATTCCTAGATATTTTATTCTTTTCAATGCAATTATAAATAGGATTATTTTATTAATTTATCCTGATAGTTTGTTATTAGTGTATAGAAACACAAGCAATTTTATGTTGATTTTTTTGTATCTTGCAACTTTACTGAATTCATTTATTTGTTTTAATAGTTTTGGGTTTGTTTTTTTTTTTTTTTTTGGTGGAATCTTTAGGATTTCCTATATATAGTGTCATGTCATCTGCAGGTAGTACAGTTTTACTTCATCCTTTCCAATTTGGATGAATTTTTAAATCTTTTTCAAGGCTAATGTTTTTTCCAGCATTCAGAAAAGTGGCAAGAGAGATGTATTAGTTGTGGAAAGTTTACTCGTGGAGGGGACGGGCATAGAATAAGACATGTGAAGCACTGTGGTTGGATTTTGGTGCAAAATGAGCCATGCAAGTTTACCACCTTCTCTTCTTGTTACTGTCAGCTAGTGACCCTTAGTAGGAGATCTTAGCCATATGCAGATTAGGTGGTTACCTGGCACTTATGAATGCCAAAGACTCAATTACAGCATTGAGTTTGGAAAGTTTTAGTTCCTAGAATTGCTGAGTTCGGTTTCATAATTATTAGTAGCTCTATAATATCAGGGTTCTATTGTGAGCCAAGCACAATGCTAGTTACTTTACCACATGCAGATGCCATGTAAACTGTATTATGTAATAATATAAGTTGTCATTTCCATTTTACTAAAAAGCAAAAGCCAAACTTTAGACATGTGGAACTATTTACCTGGTGGTTTTCCTAAGTAATATTCCTTCTATATTTGGTACAGTAGTATATCATAAACTTGGATCTTTAGTAGCATTACTCTAATAAGAAAAATGAAGCCAACTTTTTCATTATGCTAAGGACGTTGTTGAATTATGAAGATTGGATTTAGCTTAATGTTACACACAAGACTTAAAAAGACATTTGTTAATTAAAAGAAATTTAGTTGAATGATTAAAATGATAGGTAAATATCACTGTGCATTAAATAATACTGCCCATTCTGGGTACATAGGAGTTAGTGGAAAATTAAGGAAAACAAGATATATCGACTAAGTTGTTCAATTAAAATAGACATTTAATTTGCATTTATTAAGTTTCAGAATATGAAAGATAAATTTCTAATTGCTTCATATTTTTATTTTTAAATATACTTTTTTCTTTAATTTCTGCATACATGCTAAGTCACTTCAGTTGTGTTTGACTCTTTGTGACCCTATGGACTGTAGCCTGCCAGGCTCCTCTGTCCATGAGATTCTCCAGGCAAGAATACTGGAGTGGGCTGCCATTTCTTTAATCCAGTTTCTTTTAATTAATATATAGTATCAAGTCTCTTCCTACCTTTGGATTATGCATTTAGTAAACATTTACTGAGCATCTAGTATGTGGTAAGCCTTTTGCTAAGTTCTGAGATTTAGAAATGAGCAAATGATCATCTCTAATGAACAAATGATGAGAATCCTGGCTGTTTATATGGTACTGGTTGAGGTGAGGATATCAACATATCCACAGTAATCATAAAAGGATTCAAAAGGCTGAAATAGTTGAATGAACAGATTCTAGGAAACACAGGGAGAGAAGTTATTATTCTTGTCTGGAGATATCAGGGCAGTACCTCACAGAGGAACTGACATTTGAGTTGGGACTTAAGAGAATAAGTAAAATTCCACCTGTTGAAAAAGTAAGAAAAAGACAATCCAAACAGAGGGAGTAAGATGCAAAGGCAAAGAAGAATGAAACAATAACATATATTTAAAAATTAGTTCATTGTAACATATACATAGAATTTATGATGAAAGTAAAGGGAGATGGAGATTAATCTGGGAAGGTAAACTGACATCAAGTTAGGAACGGGTTTTAATTGTATACAAGTTATTTGAAAAGCATTTTGGGGGTAATATTGAAAGCGAATCTAATTTTTCTCACTGGACTTCCTAGGTGGCAGAGTGGTAAAGCATCTGCCTGCAATGCAGGAGACCTGGGTTCGATTCATGGGTTGGGAAGATCCCCTAGAGTAGGAAATGGCAACTCACTCCAGTATTCTTGCCTGGAAAATTCCATGGACAGAGGAGCCTGGTGGTTTACAGTCCACGGGGTTGTAAAGAGTTGGCCATAACTGCACGACTGACTGGGCATGCATGCAATTTTTCTAGATAGATGGCTTGCTTTTACTTTCTATTAGCTTTTCTTCCATCTAGGCTCATCAGTTCAGTTCAGTTCAGTTCAGTCGCTCAGCCGTGTCCGACTCTTCGCGACCCCATGAATCACAGCACGTCCATCACCAACTCCCGGAGTTCACTCAAACTCATGTCCATCGAGTCGGTGATGCCATCCAGCCATCTCATTCTCTGTCGTCCCCTTCTCCTCCCGCCCCCAATCCCTCCCAGCATCAGACTCTTTTCCAGTGAGTCAACTCGTCACATGAGGTGGCCAAAGTATTGGAGTTTCAATTTTAGCATCAGTCCTTCCAATGAACACCCAGGACTGATCTCCTCTAGAATGGACTGGTTGGATCTTCTTGCAGTCCAAGGGACTCTCAAGGGTCCTCTCCAGCACCACAGTTCAAAAGCATCAATTCTTTGGCGATCAGCTTTCTTCACAGTCCAACATTTACATCCATACATGACCACGGGAAAAACCATAGCCTTGACTAGAGGGACCTTTGATGGCAAAGTAATGTCTCTGCTTTTTAATATGCTGTCTAGGTTGGTCATAACTTTCTTTCCAAGGAGTAAGCGTCTTTTAATTTCATGGCTGCAACCAGCATCCGCAGTGATTTTGGAGCCCAAAAAAATTAGCATAGCTCATAACAAAGTTTGAACAAAATCAAATTCAAAATAATATAAAATTTCCACTCAATTAAAAGAAAAAATCCTACTTCCTAACACTTCTCCCCCAGTAAGAATCCTAATTCTCTAAAATAAAGTCCTAAAATAACAATGTGGTTAAATAATTTGTACTTCAAAAGACTTAAAAATACGTGTCAAACTGTCCTCTAAAAATGTTTGTATCAATTTCTACTAACATGCACTGAATGAAAATTAGATTTTTTCTAAATTCTCGGCAGCATTGATAATTGCTATCTTGCTTCTTTACTGATTTGTTAGGTGAAAAAAAATAATGTTATGTTTTTGTTAAATTTTGCACTTCTTTAGTTACTAGTAAGTTTGAATATTCTTGTATCTTAAGTTTATATTCTTCTGGTAAGTTATCCATTCATGATTTTCACTCATTTACCAGTTTTACTCTATTGTTTTCTTTCTGAGGGGAAAAAGAAGAATTTTCCAATCATTGTATATAGTTCTTATTAAAAGCTAATATTACTCCTTTTTTTTCATGGTACATAAATAAAGATAAACGAAATATAAAAATAGCTAGTTTTGAGCCTGAAAAATAAAAACAATAAAACACACACACATAAAACTGTAAGCTGTCTGATGCTATGGTATGTCTACTATCTCAACAGCACAGAATTCCTGGTAATGTGCCTATAGGCTTCCAAATGATTTGAACAGTTTCTTAATGAGACATGACCACTACCAACCACTCTTTATTTAAGTACTCATTGTTCTTTTGCTTTATAATTTCCTGGTGCTATTCTTTTTAGAGAATGTGCTATATGTAGCTTAAGGAACTCAAACACTAGAAATATTCTTACATGTAGAACAATGATATAAGGAAAGTTAAATATTTTACAAGTTGTAATTAATGGAAAATTGATTATTACCACAAAAAAAGAATTAACAATTATTCACTAAAGTGTACTCTTCTGAAACATTATTGCAATGAAATGGATGAAAAGTTGATAGAAGAATCAGTGAAAGAAAATTAATATTCAAAACTTCAATGACAGGCATAAACGTAGCACATTAATGTCATGGGATCACTTTATATTATTTTATATTTTTCTTTCTTTGCTTGATTTTTCTCTTTGTTAGATATTATTCTCTTTTCTGATGATGTTTAAATTATTTTGTAGTAAAATCAGTCGATCTTTTAAGTTGTCTGATTTGGTGTTAAAATTTAGAATTTTTTTTCCCCACATACTTGTATGTCTAGTCACCAGATATTTCTAGTACTTTTGTGAGTTTGTTTTCACATTTAATTTTTCATTATAGCCGTAATTTATATTAATACACACAGAATGTGGTAGAGTTCTAACTTATCTTTTTTCCCAAGTGATTAGCCATATGTTCTTTGCTGTTGTTTAGTCCCCGTTGTGTCTGACTCTTTATAACCCATAGACTGTAGCCCGCCAGGCTCCTCTGTCCATTGGATTTTCCAGGCAAGAATACTGGAGTGGGTTGCCATATCCTTCTCTATGGGATCTTCCTGACCCAGGGATCAAACCCATGTCTCCTGCATTGGCAGGGGGATTCTTTATTACTGAGCCACCAGGGAAGCCCTATATGTTTTTAGCCATTATTAAATAATTTTTTATCAACTGGTTCAAATGCTCTCTTTTTTATGTATTAAGGTTTTTAGTACACTTGGATTAGTTTGTAGACTTTCTGCTCAGTATCACTGAATTGTTTATTTGATACATATAATGTACTGACATTTTATAGAAGTGTCATGTCACTGTCTAGAAAGGGAAGGTATTACATGGTGTCTTGTCATTCCCAATTTCATTATTTCTTATTTACTAGCCACCTTAATGAGTACCAGAGAATAAAACCAATAGCTATTCAATCAAGATATTGTATTGGGTATCCTAGGACTTCAGTCCACAGGATTTTGCAGGTACAGAAAATATGACTGTTTTTCATTATCATGCTTGAACTATTGATCCCTTGCAATTAGGAATTATAACTGTATCTTAAGTCCTCCTGCATCTAGAGAGGGAAACTTGACCTTCTTCAGTTTTAGTAATATTTAAACACGTAGTGGGCTTCCCTGGTGGTGCTAATGGTAAAGGACTTGCCTGCCAATGCAGGAGACATAAAAGACGTGGGTTCAGTTCCTAGGTTGGGAAGATCCTCTGGAGGAGAGCACGGCAGCTCACTCCAGTATTCTTGCCTGGAGTATCCCAGGGACAGAGGAGCCTGGTGAGGGTTCAAAGGGTCACAAAGAGTCAGATACAACTTAAGCGACTTATCACAGCACAGCACACATAGTATTATCATTGTCTCATTTGTAAAGATTTTTCTTATTCTCCATTTAATTTTTTCCCCCCATCAGCAGTACTGTCAGCTTCATGATGTGATCTGCTGGTTCTGGGTCCTAAAAGACTGAAGTGTGACATTTCCACAAAGTAGGTCAGATCTTACTTTTTAGGTGGAGATTCTTGCAGGGGGAGTTCAACTTAATAAACCCTTGCAAAATTCTCTTCTGTCTAGAAAGATCTTCTGCAAACAGGGCTTCTCATATATACTTGACTCAAGAGTAGTCCTTCTCTGTCTTGGAGGGTCATCCTTTTTGATAAAGTGTACATGCATACTCTTGACCAAAGAACAGAGAGACCTCTTCTGTCTAGGAATGTCATTCCTTTGGCTCATGCACTACTTGCAAACACTTAACTAAAGACTTATTCTCTCTTTGGAAAGTTGTCTTTCTTAGTAAACTACTTGGCTTTCAGAGGAGCATATGTGGAATAGGTAAAAACAAAGGCTTCTGACTCAATTGATCATAATTGGTGAACTGGTGACATGTTTAGGGGAGAGCATTGTTGGGGCTACAGATGTTGCACTATTTTATCTCTAAAAAGTGGTTGATGTAAATCTGTTTTGTTTTTGTTTTATTTTTAAAAGTTACTTTTCAAATCAAATTTTAAAAATATATTGAATTCTGTATTAAGAACATCATTATCTTAGCCATGTTATGGCATTTTGATCTCCATTCTATGCCAGAGATGATCTCTCTCCTCTGGGTTCATTTTTTTTTTAATATATAAAATATTGATGATGCCTACCTCGTAAAGCTGTTGTGAGAATTTAATGATTTAATAAATATAAAGCAATAAAATGCCTTTTAGTTGATGCTCAAGAAATGCTTAGTTCTTATGTGATTATACTTAGGAAGTTGGTGGAGCGTTTTAGAAATATGACACTTCTTTAGACACTCTAGGTCCTACCCTTTGGTGAAATTGAAGATGTGTAGATCCTATGCTTCGACTCATTCCCAGATCTGTGCCTAGCATGCAGTGTGAGCCATGCTGTGCAGGGCTAGTGTTGAGGCTAAGCAATTGTCAAAAGCCATTCCAAACCAGGAATTTAGAAATATGTTAAAATCAAAAGTAAAGCAGAGTCAAACAATGGAGAAACAGACATAGAGAATAGACTTATGGATATGGGAAAGGGGAAGAGAGGGTGAGACATATGGAAATAGTAACATGGAAACTATATGTACAGTAGATAGCCAACGGGAATTTGCTGTATGGCTCAGGAAACTCAAATGGGGGCTCTGTATCAACCTAGAGGGATGGGATGGGGAGGGAGATGGGAGAGAGTTTCAAAAGGAATGGTATATATGTATACCTATGGCTGATTCATGTTGAAGTTTGACAGAAAACAGCAAAATTCTGTAAAGCAATTATCCTTAAATAAACAGTGAATTAATTAAAAACAAAAGTAAACAGGGTCAGAAACCTATTGGACAAGCATCCGAGGGAATGCATGGATGCTGAAGCAGGAAGAATGGACTCAACAATCATATAAGATCCCAGAGAAATCTGGACAATGTGTGAGGCACATTGAAATCTGATGTTCAGGATAGTGATAATCTTCAGGAGTTGAAGGGATTAGAACAAAGCTGGCTGGACAATAAACTGAAGATCTCAACATTATGAAAATCTTGGCTTTATAATCTAGAATCTTAAAATCTTTGTGTAGTAAGGAATCTTAGTAGTCATCTAATCCAGCCCTTAGAGAAGGAAATGGCAACCCACTCCAGCACCCTTGCCTGGAAAATCCCATGGACAGAGGAGCCTCGTAGGCTACAGTCCATGGGGTCGCAAAGAGCCAGACATGACTGAGCGACTTCACTTTCTTTCTTTAATCCAGCCCTTAAGGTGGTATTTGATGCTCCTGTAAGACTGGGCTTCTGAGAAAGGAACATGGAACTGGGGACAAGACCAAGTACAGAAAGCCTGAGGACCACTGGGAAAGGACCATCATGGGGGTGGGAATGAAAAGATAATCACCAAGATTAAATATCCATGTTTCTGGCTTGCTTTTCAAACTGACTAGTCCCTGGAACACGAATTAAAGGTGCATGTTAAGTTCAAAGGTATAACGGGAACCGAGGACCCAGATTGAAGAATAGCAGGAACCTGCGTTACCTGGCTGAAAGTGTCTGTGTATGAAGGAGAAGGGTGAAGCGCTGAGTAGACCCAGGAAGCTCAGAAGCCACTGACTTGAGATAAAGCTAGTTCATGAGTCCAGAGTAGCTTCTAAGAACTCCACATAGACTAGACTGGGGTGTAAGAGTTGGAACACTAGCAGAACTTTGGTTGTGTAATGCCAGAAACAATGTAGTGCCGGAAGAGAGTATAATAGGGACATTCTTTAGCAAATATGAGAACTGTGTCAAGAAGGTAGAAAATCTGCAGTGGATTTTCTTGGAACTCCTAGTAATATAAAGAAAAAATATGAGTCTAGTAATTATATTCAGTGGCCAGAAACTATACCCATGCAGTATTGAAAGGGAACAGTGAAATAAGCACAGGATTCAAAATCCATAGAACTGAATATCTGTGCCATCCCTTGGTAGGCATGTAACCTTGGGAACAGTGAAGGTTAAGTAAGATAATCTACTTCAAGTTTCCTGATAATGTCTGGCATTGGTTGGGTGGTGCTCAGCAAATAATAATCTAGATTCACCTTCCTACGTGAAAGTATATCAAACTAAAGATGGCTAACAAACACATGAAAAAATGCTCAACATCCCTCATAATCAGAGAAATGCAAATCAAAACCACAATGAGATACCATTTCACACCAGTCAGGATGGCTGCTATCCAAAAGTCTACATGTAATAATTGCTGGAGAGGGTGTGGAGAAAAGGGAACCCTCTTACACTGTTGGTGGGAGTGCAAACTAGTACAGTCACTATAGAGAACAGTGTGGAGATTCCTCAAAAAACTGGAAATAGAACTGCCATATGATCCAGCAATTGCACTCCTGGGCATACACACCGAGGAACCAGAATTGAAAGAGACACATGTACTCCAGTGTTCATTGCAGCACTGTTTATAATAGCCAGGATATGGAAGCAACTTAGATGTCCATCTGCAGACAAATGGATAAGAAAGCTCTGGTACATAAATACAATGGAGTATTTTTCAGCCATCAAAAAGAATGCATTTGAATCAGTTCTAATGAGGTGGATGAAATTGGAGCCTATTATACAGAGTGAAGTAAGCCAGAAAAAAATACCAATATATATTGATATTTTACAGTATATTAACGCATATATATGGAATTTAGAAAGATGGTAACCTTAACCCTGTATACAAGACTGCAAAAGAGACATAGGTGTATAGAACAGTCTTTGGGACTCTGTGGGAGAGGGTGAAGGTGGGATGATTTGGGAGATTGGCATTGTAGCATGTATATTATCATATGTGAAATGAATCACTAGTCCAGGTTCGACGCATGATATAGGGTGCTTGGGGCTGGTGCACGGGGATGACCTGGAGGGAGGATATGGGGACGAGGGAGGTGGGAGGGGGGTTCAAGAAAGGGAACACATGTACACCCGGGGTGGATTCGTGTCAATGTATGGCAAAACCAACCAATATATTAATGTAAGGTAATAAAAATAAAAATAAATAAACTAAATTGAATTGTGGGTGAA
Organism: Moschus berezovskii; assembly: GCF_049115385.1. Classification (NCBI taxonomy): domain Eukaryota; kingdom Metazoa; phylum Chordata; class Mammalia; order Artiodactyla; family Moschidae; genus Moschus; species Moschus berezovskii. The sequence goes on along the minus strand of NC_142463.1, from coordinate 24,399,734 downwards.
GAAACATGGTCAAATAGTCCAGTAATTTTTCTTTTGGTGTATCACAAGAGTATAGTTCTCAGAGTGGTATGCAATTTATCTCTAATTTGAGGAAGCAATGAACCTATTGTATTTACTTGAAATGGTGAACATAGAACAAATTAGGAAAAGGGGTGAGTAAATACTTCTAAGTAACAAGATATTCAAATTGTGCTAATTTTTTACTTAGTGGAAAAGTATAAGCTTCGATGTCACGAAGACTTGAATTTGAATCTCATCCATGTGATTTAGGGCTTTCTAATAGCAAGAATAAGGCAGGTTACGCTGTAGCATAACATAATGAACTTTACTTTCTCAGCATGTTTTATGTGCCAAACATTACTTTAGGAACTGATCATTTAGTATTGAACAAGGCAGACATGATCCTGCCTGCCTTTGTGGAACTTATAGTCTACTATCCTTCCAGACAGAGTTGCATTGGCTAAGCTGAAAGATAAAGATGAGGGAAAAGGATTTTTCTCCTCTGAGATAAAACTGATAGGAGGATGTCAGTTTTCCTGTTATGATGGGAAAATAACAAAGGGCCATACTTCATTCTAGAGAGGCTGTCTTTGATTTCCTTTGAAGTCCTAGTGGGATAACTAAAGTTGAAATAGAGTGTATGTACATTTTTACTTATAGTGTTCATTGGAACATCAGAGTATGTGTGTAAGTTTTTTTTTTCCTAGGATGTTGTGAAATCATGCTTATATTTCCTCTGATGCCTATAAAAATCAGAACCTTTTGTGGGATGAGACAGATAATGAATAGTAGCGTGCTACCATAGGAAAACCATGGGCATTTGAATTACACACAGTTGGGTTAAAAACCTGCCTCCATCTTTTGATAGATGTGTGACTTTGATAAATTATAAAACTTGTCACAACCTCAATTTCCTTATCTATAAAATGAGGATAACAATAACTACAAGATAGTTATGTGAATTAGAATATGATATAAATATGAATATATGATGTATATAAAGCAGTGTCTTACTGTATCTCTCTCCAGCTTTGTATCCATTCTCCAAATTGTTGACACAATAATCCTTATAAAATAGCAATCTGATATTGTAACTTTTCAGTTTATAATTCTTCATTGACTGTGTAGCATTCAAGATAAAGTTCAAATTCTGGAGCTTCATATAAAAGACTTTTACGACCTAGATATTGTCTGTACTTGTAACTTTACCTCCTACCACTTACACTTTTCCGTTTATTCATGCACAAAGCTCCAACAATAAAGAACTACTTGTTCTTCCATATAAACCAACTATAAGATTTCTAACTTTCTTGTTTTGTCCCTTCCATTTTCTGTCCTTGAAATATCATACTTACCTCTACTTTTTTTTTTTTTTTTGTCTAGCAGTCACCTACTCATCTTATAAATGTCAGTTACCCTGAGAATCTTTTCCTGAGCAGCTAAACCTTTGGATGTCACCTAAACCTTTTGTGTTCCTATAGCTATATCTTTGATTGCTCTTCTGACCCCAATCATTCTGCATTAGAGTTGCTTACTTCCTGTCTGTCTCCCTTACAGGTCAATGAGTAATATGAGGGCAGGAATTATATTTTATTAGTCTATCTTTATCATCTAGCATTGTACCTGGTAAATGGTAAATGTTTCTGAGAGTAAGTGAACGAATGAACAAACCAGGTTTAGATATGCTAGTAATTCAGAGGTAGGTCATGAGAGGGGGAAGCTTGGAACAACTAGATACACTAACAAATTTGTGGGGCTAAATCATATAGAGGGGTTATATTAATTAGAATTCTTTGTAAGGAAGTGACAGAAATCTAACTAGTTTGAGAGTAAAGGTTTTTTTTTTTTAAAAAAAAACAAAATTTTATTAAAAGATAATGAAGTTTCTTATAAATGGAAAGGGTAACCAGGCCTCATGAAGGATCTTGAAACTCATTAGACACTCTTGTTTCTTAACTCAGATGTCATTCTTCTCTGTTATTTCCTCCCTACAGGCCTTTCTGTTTCTTTTTTTCCATGGCACAATTTGGTGATCCCATAAAAAAACCCTGTATTTCTCTCTTTCTTATAATTTACCTTCTACCTTCTATCATCTTGGTCCTCAATCCTCAAATATCACAGTGACTCAGCATCTGTAAAATGAATCACTTTTGTAAGAGACTCTACACCCAGAGACTAGCTGTCTCTCCTAATCTCTATTTCCTTGGAAGGAAAGTTATGACCAACCTAGATAGCATATTCGGAGAAGGCAACGGCAAGCCACTCCAGTATTCTTGCCTAGAAAATCCCATGGACGGAGGAGCCTGGTAGGCTGCAGTCCATGGGGTCGCTACGAGTCAGACATGACTGAGCGACTTCACTTTCACTTTTCACTTTCACACATTGGAGAAGGAAATGGCAACCCACTCCAGTGTTCTTGCCTGGAGAATCCCAGGGGCGGGGGAGCCTGGTGGGCTGCCGTCTATGGGGTCGCACAGAGTCGGAGACGACTGAAGTGACTTAGCAGCAGCAGCAGCAGATAGCATATTAAAAAGCAGAGACATTACTTTGCCAACAAAGGTCCGTCTAGTCAAGGCTATGGTTTTTCCTGTGGTCATGTATGGATGTGAGAGTTGGACTGTGAAGAAAGCTGATCGCCGAAGAATTGATGCTTTTGAACTGTGGTGTTGGAGAAGACTCTTGAGAGTCCCTTGGACTGCAAGGAGATCCAATCAGTCCATTCTAGAGGAGATCAGTCCTGGGTGTTCATTGAAAGGACTGATGCTAAAGCTGAAACTCCAATACTTTGGCCACCTCATGTGACGAGTTGACTCACTGGAAAAGAGTCTGATGCTGGGAGGGATTGGGGGCGGGAGGAGAAGGGGACGACAGAGAATGAGATGGCTGGATGGCATCACCGACTCGATGGACATGAGTTTGAGTGAACTCCGGAGTTGGTGATGGACAGGGAGGCCTGGAGTGCTGTAATTCATGGGGTCGCAGAGAGTCGGACACGACTGAGCGACTGAACTGAACTGAACTGAGTGAAGAAAATATGATTAGTCTAATTCAATCAGTCAGCTGTTACCTGGGGGCCAGGATTACACAATGCAGACATGCTGCCACAGGCCAGGGGACTAATTCTTGATAACCAAGAGCTAGAGATGCATCTCAAGTATTTCCTGCCTGCTGAGTAGAGCACATCTTAAAGTATTTCCAGGTTGAAGCAAAGCTATTTGCCTATTTCATGGTTAGCAGTCTCTTCATTCTGGCTAGAGTAATAGATGAGAAGGGTCTTAGCTACTTGATGAAGCATAAGTAACAGTGGTAAATTCCCTGAGGGGATGATCTGACAAGAGCTGTGAGATTTGTAACCAGTGCAATCAAGTGGGATGGGATTCAAAGCAAGACTTTATTTTCATGGAAATTCCTATTGGTACTTAAAGTGAAAATTAAGAGCTTGACATAACTTGTATAGAATGAATTGGGAGCAGTAGAAGGAAGGCTGCAGGTAAGTGGAGGCTCATGACTGAGCATCTATTAAAAGCTTATTTTTGTTTGTTAATTAATGAATGAATAATGGTGCCTGCTTCCAGACTCTAAACACTGAGCTCAAGGCTATCAGCCTAATTTTCTATTCTGCTTTCTGGTAGGCATAGGACTCTCCACATACATGCTTGGTACTCATGGACTTGATGGCTGGATAAGATTAATGTATAGGATGCAGGTCTCTAGTACCTGCCACTTGGTGGGGCCAGGGCCCCTGGGGAATGACCATGAAAATGGAGAACAATTTTCTCCCTTAGTACTTGGTTCCCTTTTCTTTTGGGAGAGTAAATACACTGAATTGCAGTTAGTTTCACAGAGTATATCTACCCTGCAAGCTTCTAGTAGTCCGTTCCGTTCCGTCGCGCAGTCGTGTCCGACTCTATGCGACCCCGTGGACTGTAGCCTACCAGGCTTCTCCATCCATGGGATTTTCCAGGCAAGAATACTGGAGTGGGTTACCATTTCCTTCTCCAGGGGATCTTCCCGACCCAGGGATCGAACCCGGGTCTCCCGCATCGGAGGCAGACGCTTTAACCTCTGAGCCACCAGGGAAGCCCTCAGGTACAAGTTTTATTTGTATATTTCCAGTTTCTGGCACAGAGTCAGACACAGTTGCTCAACCAATTTTTTACTTAAACAAAAGATAAATAATTTCCAAGTATAGTATTGTTAATCTAGTATCTTTTTTCTTCTCTAATCATGCCAAGTTAGAGTACATGTATTTTCTCATCTCTCTGTCTCTGCTTGATTTGGTTTTAGAAAATATGCTTCCATCACTGCTTTTAACTTTAAGAAGTCACTCCAGGATTACACAGTAAATGCTATTAGCGGTCAATTAAATGTCATGCACAGTGTCAGACACAGAGAATAAATATTTCTCTTCTGGACAAAATAACCATTGCTCTGTTGTAATTGATGTTCGTGGAAAGAACTCTGTCATGTTGTATATCACACACTCTTTGTCATTCTCTGATACACATTCATTTGGCTATCATTCTAGACATTGATTTGTCACTAGGGATGGGATTTTTTTTAATGATGCATTTAAATTAGATGCTTTATAGTGGATACAAAGCCACTGGAGACGGGCATCCTTGGTACCACATGTCTATTTTTGCATTTGACTATCCAAAGAGAGGAGATTCCTAATAGCTATAAACATAAATGACTAGATGCTTGTTTTTTTGGCTTTTTTTGTTGTTGTTGTTAAGCAAAGGCTATTTAAATTATAAAGCTTTTAAAGCATTGTTCTGGTCATGGTTTAGAAGTTTCTGTTTTTATTTGTGTGAAATACTTCTAAAGTAAGCATGGCTATATAACGAAGTCCAAATATAAGATCAAGAACAACAACAGTAAAATAGGCCAGACTTTCCAGATTATATAGCGTGTTCTTTTTAAATCTTTTTAGTGGTTTAACATAGAGTTCTCAGTAAGATAGTGTTATTTGATCAAAGTTATCTTCCTTTTCTGTGAAAAGAGGCCTTGCTTTGCAGCAGAAGTCCTTTTGTTCTCTTAGTAGATATTTACTGAGCAGCTGCTGACACTGACAGCCAGGGCCTGACTGTGTAGCCATCTACTCTGCCACTTCAGATTTCTGTGGGGCCCCTCCTCAGGAGACACTCTGGCCAATGCCATGGTTTTTTTTCTTAGTGAGGCCCGTACTCCTAATTTCAGTTCAGCCTTCTTCCTGGTGATCAATGAGGGCTCCTTTTCTCCTTTTACATAAGATCTAGGTCAAATAAAGGCAAGCTTGGTTTTGTGTTGCCTTTCCATGGGCCCCTATATTTCAGTGCCAAAACAGGAGGCTCCTATAGGCTTGTTCATCATTTCTGCTGCATGGAAGAGAGAGACCTCATTACAAAAAGAAAAGATTCTCTGACCCTCTCAGATCTTTTCTACTCGAAGCCACTCCTTTTCTCTGTCACCTGGGTAGCTCTTGCTCTGAGGTTCTGTTTTGATCTAAGTTTTGACCTGGTTCTGTTTCTAAGTCAGAAAACCTCATTTCTTTGAAGACATGGTTAGTGAGGATGTGGTGATCTTTCCCAGACATTGACATGAATAAGTGTGTGTGTCTGGGTCAGTGCTCTGTGACAAGCCCTATAGAGGTTCTCTGGAAATTAAAGAGGAGTTAAAAATAAAAGTCTCTGGCATTCAGGAGCTTATAGTCCTGCAGGAGAGACTTCCATAAACATATTTATAATACAAAGTGTCACGTTCTATAATAGGATACATAGAAAACAACATGAGATTACTAATGTTGGAGTGACTCATACTGTCTAGAGAGATTAAGGCATGCTTTAGAAAGGCAGTGGTGTTTAGCTGTTTGAGAAGGAATTTGACAAGTCTCAAAAGGGCCCTTTCCTGACATAGAGTACAGAACAGGGAAAGAGGATGGCACCCCTAGAAAAAGTAAGGAGTAATTCACGAGGCAGTGGGGCCTATTGGTTAAGAACATAAACTCTGAATCAAGCTGCAAGCATTCTATATCAGTTTAGCTACTCACTAGTTCTAAAATGTTACTTAATATTTGGTGCCTCAGTTTCCTCATCCATAAAATGGAGATGCTAATAAGAGGACCTGTCTCACAGGATTTTATTAAGGAATAAGTGAGAAAGCATTTAGAATAGCATCTGGCACATATTGTGACCATTTTATCATGACCATGTGGCTGGTAATATTGAAAGCTGAGAATGAAGAGTAAATATCAGATCATGAAGAGCTTTGTCCAAACTATGAATTTGGACTTAATCCCGAAGACAGTGACAGCAGGGGATGCTCTGAAGGTAGTGCAAAGCCACCAGGGGAAGCCCTGAAGACAGTGCACAACCATTTTCAATAGGCAAGTGAGACAATCAGCTTTTTTAAAGTACTTTTTAAAAGAAAGATCATTCTAATTAATAATTTCCTTACTTAGCAAGAAATCATTTGATAATTAATAATAGCAACATAAGAAACAAAGCCAGAAAATTATTTTCTTCCTATCAAAGATGGAATAATAAATGAAACCAATATTTTGGACCACTCTCCTTGCCTTGAACTCTATGATGTAAATTTAAACCTTTTATTTGGGGATGCTGCATAGGTCTCTTCACAGGGCATAGCTTCTGATAAGTAGACGTAGGGTTCAGCCAGATTATCTGATCCTGTCAGGTGGGCATTAGCTTCTTCTAATATCTCTTAGGAAAATGAAACTTGGCTTATGTCGGAGACTATAAAATTAGAGACATTCTTTTTTTTTTATTTAACTTTTATTTTATATTGGACTATAGTTGATTTACAGTGTTGTGTCTGTTTCTGCTATACATTAAAGTGATTCATGTGTGTGTGTGTGTGTGTGTGTGTGTGTGTGTGTGAGTGTGTGTGTGTTCAGGCTTCTCCAGTGGCTCAGATAGTAAAGAATCTGCCTGTAAAGCACGAGGCCCAGCTTCAATCCCTGGGTCAGGAAAGTCCCCTGGAGAAGGGAGTGGCTATTCATTCCAGTGTTCTTGCTTGGGAAATCCTATGGACAGAGGAGCCTGGTGGGCTAGAGTCCATGGCATCACAAACAGTTGGATACAACTGAGCGACTAACACAACACATATATGTGTATATGTGTGTGTATATATATATATATATATATATATATATATATATATAAAACATGTATTTATATCTATGTATCTTCTTTTACATGTCTTTTCCATTAAAGGTTGGATATTGAGTAGAATCCCCTGTGCTATATACCACTATACACCAATATATAGTAGTGGTATGTTAATCCCAAACTCCTAATTTGTTCCTCCCCCCATCTTTCCCCTTTGGTAACCATAAGTTTGTTTTCTAAGTTTGTGAGACTTAGGTTTTTATTTATAGATGAGAGGTCAAAGGAATAATTTACCTGAGATGATGTGGTTGCAAGTTTTGGAGCAAGGGTCAAATCAGGTTTGACTAAACCTAAACCTGAACTGAACTGAAACCTTATATCCTTTTATTAGACTATTCAGTCTTACCCCAGGCACTATTCTTTTCTGAGCTAGCTATCGAAGTGAATTACACTGGTTTTTGCCCTTGGCCAGGGGGCTCACAGTTTAGGGAGAAAGATGAACAAATCAGTGATTATAAGCTAGTATCATAGGAATTGTACCAAAGGTATGGATAAATAGCTATGATGTTGCAAAGAAGGGATCAAGGTAAGTTTCCTGGGGCACAATTTCTGTCTGATAATGGAAAAAAATATTCTGTGTGACTACAGTGACCATATGGACTTAGGTTAAAGTGACTCCTCTCCTATTTCCTCTCGCCCTCCAGAACTTGCAGAGTAATTAAGAAAGCAACTTTGGCTATAGACTGCTTATGTTCAAACCCAGGCTCAAGTATTTGTGTGATCTTGAGAAGTTATTTACCTTTCTTTAAAATGAAGTTACTAATGATACTTAACCTGATTGACGGGTGTGAAGATGAAATCCATCAATATAGTTAATGTGTGTAGAACAAAACCTGGCACATAGCAAGCATTTACTATTATTATTATTAATGCTAGTGGGGAGCTGAATGTATGTGCTTAGAATCCCAAAACAAGTGTTGAGTAGGGGAGCATGGTAAGGAAGTGAGTTAAGATGTTTTAAATGTATAAGCCACCTGTAGCTTGTGGCATTTCTATGAAGGTTAAATGCCATAATATTCCCCAAGTGCCTGCCACATAGTAAGCACTCAGGAAATGCTTAGTTCCGTGATCATGACCATGGTGATGATAATGTTTATCATCATCTCAAGCCTGTGCAGCTTGACTGAGCCTCTTGAGTTTGGCACTTGGCAAGCCGTTGTGGGTATAGCTATGAGAGGACAGACCCAAAGCCACATAAAACTTAGATATGAGTTCAGGTCAAGTGCAAGGGTCATGCTTTAGTCACTTTTATGTTCAGTGCCTAATACTGTGTGATCTCTTGATAACTATATTGAACTGATTCATTCATTAATGAGATGAAGCTGAGTTTGCATTTTACTGATCTGCCTTGTTATCATTCAAATGGAAGGATTGAATCAGTCTTATGTTATATGTCAAGGATCTTCTCTGAACAATGTCTTTTCCTTTTACTTTCACTTCCAAGTTATCATATTCTTAAATTTAGGGAAATTATACTAGGTCTAAAAGAAACCAAACAAATACCAGTTTTGTTTTGTTTTCAAATCAAGTAAAAGAAGATTGTAATTGAACCAATAATTTAAAAAATCTAGTACTATAGCAGGCACTGTACTGAATACTTTAAGTACATTAACTTATTTAATCCTCACAACTCTGAACTGTATGAAGGGGAAATTGAGCTGTGGCACAAAGGACCCCCAGGGACTTACTTGTCCAGGCCCACTCATGTAGTAAATGGGGGAGGTGTGACTATATCAAATAGTCTTTTTACTCTCAATCCTATGCTTATTCCAGTTTGTCTCTCTGCATCTCTAAGATCTCCTCTTGATAACCTTAATTGCCTCTCACTAATAGATTTATCCCTTTCACTACACTACCTACTTTATGGATGATATTCATCAGTTATCACTGTGAAATATAGATGAATTCAGCATGTCAAGGGTTAATGGGGCACTCCTAATGATGAGAAAACCTGAGTACTCCAAAGATTAAGCTTACTGGAGGAATTTCAGATGATCAGGGTTGATTTTTGCAGTAAAAGTCCGTACTTGAACCCTTATGAACCCCATCCTGCCTCTGCAATGTACCCTACTTGCTTCTCTGTGCTGAACATTTCCAAGGGGCAAGTGCTCCTTTGTTGGGCAGAGGATAAACATTAGCAGTTTGGTAGAGTGGAAAGAAGAAACACTTGCAAAGAAGCTAAGGAGACCTACTCCTGTATTATTATGTGAATTAAACCAAGTCCCTTTTCTTCTTTGGGCCTTGGATGCCTCATCTATAAAATAAAGAGATTATTCCAGTTCTGTGTTATGTCTAACCTGTATTTAGTCTAATTTGAGGATTCTGCTTTTGTGTAAAGAGCGCAAAGCAAAGTGTCTTTTGTGCCAGAGTGTACCTGACTCAGCAAAATTAAGCCAGCATGGATAGTTCTTGCTGACTTAGCTGGCTTGCCCTGATACCAGCTGACTGACCTGTAACTGGCAAGGAAGGGGAAGGAAAAGCTGCAGCAGAATTTATTGCTACTCATGGTGAGCAGGTGACTTGTTGTGAGCCCACAGTGTTCCCTCCACTCTAGCAAACTGCTTGCTTTTGTCCTTTGTCAAGCAAAGAAGCACCTGCTCCTGGGTCACACAGATCAAGCAAAGAGGGACTGCCTGGACACACTGCTAACTGTGATGCTGTGATGAAGGAGAAGCGGGGTAGTGGAGAGGGTTAAGCATCTGGAAGGAAAGAGGATACTGAATGTGTCCTCATAACATAACTGGAAAATGGCCAGTGAACTAGACTTTTGAGTGAATTCCAGAGGGTCAGATGATGGCTTTAATTTGCCGAATTAGTCTGACTAAATTGCCACCCTTACCTACATTGTAGCAAGTACTTTGAGAAAAACAAGAAATGAGAAGTGTTGAAAAGGTCGGGATGAGTGGTTCAAATCTGAGACTGTGAATGGCAGACACTCACAGAAGCATCCCCTTCATTTATTGGCAAGTGCCTGTGGTTCTGAGGGAGGTGCAGAGATGTAAAGAAATGGGTTGGGCTGGAACTAGTGGTAGGAGTGCTTCAGTAGTGAGTATTGTCTAGGTATTAGTAGTTACTGGCATCTGGCCAATGCCAACAATGTGCTTCTGCATGGTTGAAAGGTACTTCTGGATTGATGAAAGGGAGAGATGCAAGCTAATAACTAGAAAAATGTCAAAATCATGGTCTACTTCTAGGAAAAGAAATGATCAGGAACTGGGTGAAAGGGTTTTTTTGTTTTTTTTTTTGTAACTGAGTGGTGCTCCTATAGACTTGAAATAAAAGTCAGGGATTATGAAAAAGATTTATTTATATATTCAAGAGATATTGACTGAGATTTTATAATGAAGTGGGGACTGGGCAGGACTGGGAATATGGAGTTCACCAAAACTAAGAAATGCAAAAAGGCAAAACAGTTGTCTGAAGAGGCCTTATAAATAGCTGAGAAAAGAAGAGAAGCTAAAGGCAAAGGATAAAAGGAAATATATACCTACCTGAATGCAGACTTACAAAGAATAGCAAGGAGATATAAAAAAGCCTTCTTCAGTGATGAATGCAAAAAATCTAGAGGAAAACAATAGAATGGGAAAGACTAGAGATCTCTTCAAGAAAATTAGAGATACCAAGGGGACATTTAATGCAAAGATGGGCACAATAAAGGACAGAAAGGGTATGGACCTAGGGGAAGCAGAAGAGCAAAAGATATTAAGAAAAGATGGCAAGAATACACAAAGAACTATACAAAAAGATCTTCATGACCAAGATAACTATGATGGTGTGATCACTCACCTGGACATCCTGGAGTGCAAAGTCAAGTGGGCCTTAGGAACCATCACTGCAAACAAAGCTAGTGGAGGTGATGGAATTCCAGATGAGCTATTTTAAGGCCTAAAAATGATGCTGTGAAAGTGCTGCACTCAATATGTCAGCAAATTTGGAAAACTCAGCAGTGCCCACAGGACTGGAAAAGGTCAGTTTTTATTCCAATCCCAAAGAAAAGCAATGCCAAAGAATGTTCAAACTGCCACACAATTGCACTCATCTCACATACTAGCAAATAATACTCAAAATTCTCCAAGCAAGGCTTCAACAGTACGTGCACCCTGAACATCCAGATGTTCAGGCTGGATATAGGAAAGGCAGAGAAACCAGAGATCAAATTGCCAACATCCATTGTATCAGAGAAAAAGCAAGAGAGTTCCAGAAAAAAATCTACTTTTGTTTTCTTGACTATGCCAAAGCCTTTGACTCTGTGGATCACGGCAAACTGTGGAAAATTCATCAAGAGATGGGAATCCCAGACTACCTTACTTGCCTCCTGAGAAATCTGTATGCAGGTCAAGAAGCAGCAGTTAGAACTGGACATGGAACGACAGACTGGTTCCAAATCAGGAAAGGAGTGTGTCAAGGTTGTATAATGTCACCCTGCTTATTTAACTTCTATGCAGAGTACATTATGCGAAATTCCGGGCTGGATGAAGCACAAGCTGGAATCAAGATTGCTGTAAGAAATATCAATAACCTCAGATATGCAGTGACATCACCCTTATGGCAGAAAACAAAGAGCAACAAAAGAGCCTTTTGATGAAGGTGAAAGCGGAGAGTGAAAAAGTTGGCTTAAAGCTTAACATTCAGAAAACAAAGATCATGGCATCCAGTCCCATCACTTAATGGCAAATAGATGGGAAACAGTGGAAACAGGGGCAGACTTTATTTTGCAGGGGGGCCTCCAAAATCACTGTAGATGGTGACTGCAGCCATAAAATTGAAAGACGCTTGCCCCTTGGAAGAAAAGCTAGAACCAACCTAGACAGCATATTTAAAAGTAGAGACATTACTTTGCCAACAAAGGTCCACATAGTCAAAGTTATGTTTTTTCCAGTAGTCATACATGGATGTGAGAGTTGGACACTAAAGAAAGCTGAGCTTCGAAGAATTGATATTTTTGAAGTGTGGTGTTGAAGACTCTTGAGAGTCCCTTGGACTGCGAGGAGATCAAACCAGTCAATCCTAAAGGATATCAGTTCTGAATATTCATTGGAAGGGCTGTTGCTGAAACTGAAACTCTAATATTTTGGCCACGTGATGTGAAGAACTGACTCAGTGGAAAAGACCTTGATGCTGGGAAAGATTGGAGACAGGAGGAGAAGGGGATGACAGAGGATGAGATGGTTAGATGGCATCACCGACTCGAAGGACATGAGTTTGAGTAAGCTCTGGGAGTTGGTGATGGACAGGGAGGCCTGGTGTGCTACAGTCCATGGGGTCGCAAAGAGTTGGACACGACTGAGCAACTGAACTGAACCACTAGTTATTACAGAGCTTATAGACTGGTAGAAAATGTAGACATTAATCAAATATTCACAGAAATAAATAGGTGTAGCAAATTGGTAAAAGGGAAAGATAAGTGCTATGATAAGTTCTGATAGATTAATGTTTGGTCTGGTGATGCAGGGTAGTGTCTCTGAGCAGGTAACCATTAAGCTAAGGTTGGAAATTGGCTGGAGGTTGACTCAATGAGGCAGAGGATTGGAGTGGGTAAGAATCATTTGGAAATTAGGATCACTGTGTCAGTCAGTTACTTAAGGTGACATGGTAGCTACAGTTGTTCACATAGGGGTCAGAGCTTATGAGAATAGCTAACTAATATCTGTGATACTGGATGAAGAGAGAGAATTCTGAATCCCAAAGAAGGTTCTTAATGGTCCAGGTCCTTTATTTTCATAGGCCCTCCTCTCAGTAACCAACACTGTTGTAATGTAAAGTTAGTTGTCTTTCTTTGTACATATTTTAAGAACTCTCTGATGGGATAGATAATGCATTGCCTTTTTTGTTTAACAAATAGTAATTGAATATCTGCTGTGTGTTAGCTAGATTCTGTTTTGTGTGTTGCTCAGTTTTAGGGAATGTAGTTACAGAGATGAAAATAAACAGTCCCTGCTCTATTTACATTTCAAACAAGTTTCAGGAAATGGTCCTCAAAATGTGGTCTCAGAGCAGCACTGGCATCACCTGTCAATTGCAAAGACTGCAGATTCATAGAGCTGACTCCCACCTAATGATTCAGAATTTCTGGAGATTCAGGACACTGTTTTAACAAGCTGTGCAGTTAATTCTTATAAACATTAAAGTTTGAAAACCACTGTTCTAGGATATGTTATGATAAATATATTTAAAATTTATGACAACAAAAAGACATTTATTGAGAATTTCCTATGTGCCAGATATTGTTCTGAGAATTTTATATGTATCACTTCATTTTTTTTCTCTATAATAACCTTATGAATTGATATTATCATTATGCCCATCTCACTGATGAGAAAACTAAGGTTTAGAGAGCTTAATAAACTTGTAACTGATTAATGATAAAACCAGGATGAATAGATAATTACAGTAGACAGAAAATCTAATTCAATATGGTAAAGCAATAATAGAAGTGTGATCAAATTTTAGAGGTTATTGGCAGTTCTATGATAGAGTGCACCAAATTTTCCTTGATGGGACTTACACATAAATTTAATGTATAAAGTGAATACTTTTCAGTGAGTACTGAACTTCTAGATTCTAAACTAAGAGGTGGCATTCCATGTAATTTGCAATAAGAATTCACTGAAAAGGAGAGAAGTGCCATGTGTGTTTGGAAATCAGGATTTGTTTGGGTCCCTAGATGTGGTGTCAGATCAGGCAGCCAGGTCAATAGTGGTAAATGGCATGAGGGTTTAGAAACCCAAAGTCTAAAATCGTGACTGAGTATAGCACTTGATGGGTAAGTGCTCAGAATGCCAAAAGTAGGATGTCCAAAATCCAGGGGCAAATATGAAAGGGAAACTAGAGGTCGGGCATTACTAAGAAGTTTGAAAACCCTAGACTTTCTTACTTTTTGGGATCTACCTTTCAGTACAAACATTAAAATATACTGACCTCTCAAATCAAACAAAATTAATATTTATCTCTAAAAATGTTGGCTAGTTGTTGAATTTATAAATATTTAATCCATACTTATTATTTTTAGTTTTAAACATTAGTTTGTTTTCATTTTTGAGACTTTAATTTTTCAGGTTTCAAAAATTTTTCATTGACTCTTGAAATCCCTTAGACTCTGGGCACTGTGAGTTTAGCACCTAGTGGATAAAACAGCCTTAACCAGAGGAAGGAGTCAGATATTACCAGATAGGAGCAATGAGAAGGTTGTCAATGTCTCCCAGAAGTCTCTAGAATAAAGAATGAGACATCAATAGATAAAACAGGCCAGCTTTATCCCATCATTGGTCTAGCTTTGCCAAAGGAGTCCCAGATTATGCTTTGTTTAGTTCTTAGAGGCTGTGCAGGACTTCATATGTCCACAACACACTCACAGTATATTTTTATTTTATTTTACCTTTTTTTTTTTTTGAAGGTCAGGGATCCAAATTTATTTTACCACTGAATTCTTGCAGAGAAAAAGAAACTAAAAGATAAAAATACATGTTCATTTTGAATCATTTCAGAATCACCATCTTCTTAAAATATTTGCAAACACCAGTTACTAAGGTCATGGCCACATTCTGAGTACATGATTTCTTTGGAGAATTAGCTGTGCTCAAGAGTATAAGCACTCAGAAGAATAAGAAGCTTCCTTGTTGAAAGCCCACTTTGAGATCTGAATTTCTCAGTTTGATTTCTGACATGGTCATATTTAGCTGGTTTTCACTCCAAATTAGCTGGATGACCACCAAATTTTCCCTTTTTACATACTTTTATTTATTTATTATTTTTGGCTGTGCTGGGTCTTGGCTGCTGCGGGGGCTTTTCTCTAGCTATGGTGAGCAGGAGTCTACTATCTAGTTGTCATATGCAAGCTTCTCATTGAGGTGGCTTCTCTTGTTGCGGAGCTTCGGGTCTAGGTGTGTGGGCTTTGGTAGCTGCAGCTCCCACACTCGAGAGCAAAGGTTGAATAATTGGTGGCACATGGGCTTAGTTGTTCCACAGAATGTGTTTTAATATTATAAATTTTATTTTTTAAATTATAAAAATATGATAATACGTTTACAGGAGACTTGGGAAATACAGAACAAGTTTACATATGGTTCCCCTGTACCTTACAATTAGTTTTTAAGTAGATAAGTTAGAGTTTTTAGTTGGAGTTTCAATATTCAGCTCTCAAAAATTAATAGAATGAACATATATATATAGAAGTAGAAAGCTATAGTAGACCTGAAAAGCACTGTGAGCCAATTCAACATAATTAAGATTTCTTCAATATTCACACAGCAGTAGGAAAGAAATTCTATTCAAGGTTCCATAGACTGTAAACTAGGAGTCACTGGAACATATCCAGGGACATGAAACAAGGTACAAAAGTTTCATGGTCTAAAGGTTTTTGAATCATACAGAGTGTGTTCTCTTACCATTGGGGAATTATGTTAGAAATCAAATCAAGATGTGTTTTTAAATCCCACTCATGCCCCACCTCCACTCTCCTCTGCTCACTGTCCCACACTAACAGACACAGAAACCAGATTAGAAAACAAACAAGCAAGACAGCCTGCATTCTGAAACTGGCTGCTTTCCAACACTTCAGGCCTCTCTGCATTTCCCATTTTTAGTCTTGGCCAAGCTCAGAAGCTTCGTGTCGTCTCGTTTGGATTGGTGATTCCTTAGCACTGTTACCTGGCATGGACCTGGAAACAGAGTTATATATACTAAAAATGATGATATTCATATCAATTAACATCTTTAAATTGGTCTACAAGTTAAAAGAAAATATTTTTTTCATAAGTGCAGTCTCAATTGTTGCAATTAATCTCATGTGTGGCTGTCTTATTTTCCATATTTTGGAAGATCAGAAAGCTGAGTATCATTTAAGAGGCTCAGTCATGAGTGTAGCATCAAATAGTAGAACCAGGACTCAAGTTTGGTATTCTGATGACAAATGCTGTTTTCTTTTTGCTATGGCATATCAATGCCATCCTTCAAATTCAAATTGGTGAAACTCATTAGTATACTTTCAATTAATATAAAGATTGAAAAATTTAGACCAGTGTTTGCATGTTGTATGCAGGCTTATCCTTAGTAAAGCAAATAATGGCATAAACCTCTTTGTAATAGAGGTTATATATAGTCTTGACTGCTTTTGAACAGTTCAAAATCATCTACTTGCACAAACCAATATGAATACTTTATAACTATGCCATTAAATTAACCTCCAAATGATCTTTACTAACTGATAGCTTATTGGACTACCTTCAGTTGCTGCAAGTGTTAGAAAGTAATACATTGCATTTATTTTAAAATATATTGTGATTCATCCTTTTAATTAAATCAGAGACTTCCCTTAATAATGAGGATGGAAATAAAATTCATTGTATCTTCACATCCCTTTATAAGTATTCTTTTTCATTAAAATATAGTTGATTTACAATATTAGTTTCAGGTGTGCAATAAATGACTATGTTTTTATAGATTCTGCTCCATTTAAAGTTATTATAAAACATTGGCTATGTTCCTGTGCTATACAATGTATCTTTGTAGTTTCTTTATTTTATACATAATAATTTGTTTCTCTTAATCCCCTATTCCTATTTTGTCCCTCCTCCCCTTCTCTCTGCCCTCTGGTGACCACTAGTTTGTTTTCTTTATCTGTAAGTCTGTGTCTGTTTTCTTATATTCATTCCTTTGTATTAGTTTTTAGATTCCACATGGAAGTGATAGCATAGAGTGTTTATCTTTCTCTGTCTGACTTATTTCAGCATAATACCCTCCAGGTCTGTATCAGTTCAGTTCAGTTCAGTTCAGTCGCTCAGTCGTGTCCGACTCTCCGCGACCCCATGAATCACAGCACGCCAGGCCTCCCTGTCTATCACCAACTCCCAGAGTTCACTCAAACTCATGTCCACAGAGTGGGTGATGCCATCTAGCCATCTCATTCTCGGTCGTCCCCTTCTCCTCCCACCCCCAAACTTTCCTAGCATCAGAGTCTTTTCCAGTGAGTCAACTCGTCGCATGAGGTGGCCAAAGTATTGGAGTTTCAGCTTTAGCATCAGTCCTTCCAATGAACACCCAGGATTGATCTCCTTTAGAATGGACTGCTTGGATCTCCTTGCAGTCCAAGGGACTCTCAAGAGTCTTCTCCAACACCACAGTTCAAAAGCATCAATTCTTCGGCGATCAGCTTTCTTCACAGTCCAACTCTTACATCCATACATGACCACGGGAAAAACCATAGCCTTGACTAGAAGGACCTTTGTTGGAAAAGTGATGTCTCTGCTTTTTAATATACTATCAAGGTAACTTTCCTTCCAAGGAGTAAGCGTCTTTTAATTTCATGGCTGCAATCAGCATCTGCAGTGATTTTGGAGCCCCAAGAAAATAAAGTCTGACACTGTTTCCACTGTTTCCCCATCTATTTCCCATGAAGTGAGGGGACCAGATGCCATGATCTTTGTTTTCTGAATGTTGAGCTTCAAGCCAAACTTTTCACTCTGCTCTTTCACTTTCATCAAGAGGCTTTTGAGTTCCTCTTCACTTTCTGCCATAAGGGTGGTGTCATCTGCATATCTGAGGTTATTGATATTTCTCCCAGCAATCTTGATTCCAGCTTGTGCTTCTTCCAGTCCAGTGTTCCTCATGATGTACTCTGCATATAAGTTAAATAAGCAAGGTGACAATATACAGCCTTGACGTACTCCTTTTCCTATCTGGAATCAGTCTGTTGTTCCATGTCCAGTTCTGACTGTTGCTTCCTGACCTGCATACAGGTTTCTCAAGAGGCAGGTCATGTGGTCTGGTATTCCCATCTCTTTCAGAATTTTCCACAGTTTATTGTGATCCACACAGTCAAAGGCTTTGGCATAGTCAATGAAGCAGAAATAGATGGTTTTCTGGAACTCTCTTGCTTTCTCCATGATCCAGCGGATGTTGGCAATTTGATCTCTGGTGCCTCTGCCTTTTCTAAAACCTGCTTGAACATCTGGGAGTTCACGGTTCACATATTGCTGAAGCCTGGCTTAGAGAATTTTGAACATGACTTTACTAGCGTGTGAGATGAGTGCAATTGTGCGGTAGTTTGAGCATTCTTTGGCATTGCCTTTCTTTGGGATTGGAATGAAGACTGACCTCTTCCAGTCCTGTGGCCACTGCTGAGTTTTCCAAATTTGCTGGCATATTCAGTGCAGCACTTTCACAGCATCATCTTTCAAGATTTGAAATAGCTCAACTGGAATTCAATCACCTCCACTAGGTTTGTTCGTAGTGATGCTTTCTAAGGCCCACTTGACTTCACATTCCAAGATGTCTGGCTCTAGGTCAGTGATCACGTTATTGTGACTATCTTGGTCGTGAAGATCTTTTTTGTACAGTTCTTCTGTGTATTCTTGCCACCTCTTCTTAATATCTTCTGTTTCTGTTAGGTCCATACCATTTCTGTCCTTTATCGAGCCCATCTTTGCATGAAATGTTCCCTTGGAATCTCTGATTTTCTTGAAGAGATCTCTTGTCTTTCCCATTCTGTTGTTTTCCTCTATTTCTTTGCAGTGATCACTGAGGAAGGCTTTCTTATCTCTCCTTGCTATTCTTTGGAACTCTGCATTCAGGTGCTTATATCTTTCCTTTTCGCCTTTGCTTTTCGCTTCTCTTCTTTTCACAGCTATTTGTAAGGCCTCCTCAGACAGCCATTTTGCCTTTTTGCATTTCTTTTCCATGGGGATGGTCTTGGTCCCTGCGTCCTGTACAATGTCACGAACCTTCTTTCAGAGTTCATCAGGCACTCTATCTATCAGATCTAGTCCCTTAAATCTATTTCTCACTTCCACTGTCTGTATATGTTGTTGCAAATGGCAAAGATTCATTCTTTTTTATGGCTGAGTAATATTCATCCATTGTATGAATGTACCACATCTTTATTTCTTCATCTGTTAATGGAAACTTAGGATGCTTCCACATCATGGCTGTTATAAATAATGTTGCTATGACCATTAGGGAGGATATACCTTTTTAAATTATTACATTCATTCTCTGCTGCTCTATGCCTAGGAGTCAAATTGCTGGTTCACATGGTAGTTCTATTTTTAGTTTTCAAGGTGCTTTTGCATTCATTGTGCCATATGATCTTAAAAATAATTCTGTGAGTATTTTCCTAGTGGCTTGGTGGTAAAGAATCTACCTGCTAATGCAGGAGGCATGGGTTTGATCCCTGGGCTTGGAGGATTCCATGTGCCTAAAGCAACTAGGCCTATGTGCTATTATGCCTGAGCTCTAGAGCCCAGGAGCCACAACTACTGGGCCACACAATGCAGCTACTGAAGCCTGTGTGCCCTAAAGCCAGTGCTCTGAAACAGAGAAACCATGGCAATGAGAAGCCCATGCCCCAGAACTAGGGAGTAGTCCCTGCTTGCTGCGACTAGGGTAAAGCCAGTACAGCGACAAAGACCCAGCACAGCCAAAAATAAATAAATAAAATTTAAAAATAATGCTGTGAAATGAAGAAGGCAAATATTATGTTTATTTCACAGATAAGAAAATCATGGACTAGTGAAACTGACTTGTTCAGAGTTACACAGCAAGAGTATACAAAAGTAAAGTTGCTAACATGCTGAATGACACAACTTACCAGTGTTTTCAAAGGCTATCACAGATATTTTGGGGGGTCAGATTACAAACTCATGAGTGCAGGCGGCATTTCTGTCTTATTTAGATTTGTTCCTCAATACCTAGCACAGTGTGTGGCATACAGTAGTTACTTATTAAATACTAGTTGAATGAATGATGAAAGTTTCGGATCATGGAATCATAGGTCATGAAGGGAAACTACCCATGGAATGATTAACTGGATTATGCTTGAAAAATGTGCTGGGTATCAGAATTTTTTATAGATAGGAAAATCCTGGATTTTTGTCAGATGAATCAGCCTCCAGACTGAATGCATATAACCTGACTGTGCTACACAGCCCCTCTGAGCATCCTGAAGTCATAACACCTCTCATTTTGTGTGATGCTTCTCTGTTTGGTTGTCTGGCTGCTCTTGCAAACCATGAGTCTCTTGAGAGTGAAATAATGTCCCATTGTACTTCTGTCCATAGCCCTGAGCTTAGCTTATGATAGGCACCAGGTAGATATCTGAAATGAAATGAATGAATGAATGAATGAATAAACATATAATATGATTCGGTATACAAGAGCAAAATAGGCAAATCACTTAGGAAGGAACAGGGTTCACAAAGTATTAAAATAATTGTATGATTTAACATTAGGTTGATAAGAAAGGTAATGACAACTTTCCATGGTATATTTGCCTTTTAAAATTGTCTGTATATCTTTATTGTTTAAAAGCTTCAAAAAGTCATTTTTTAACCTTTTGCTTTACCTATTGTTTACCTCTGTTTAATCTGAGTGTCACTTTTTTAAAGGAATAGTTTGTGCTTAAGGAGAAACTGAATGTGGGCTTTCTATTAAGTCTTGAGCTCTACTTGCCTCAGTTTCTTTATTTGCAAAATAGGGGGTAGTAATACTTCATTCTATTAAATGAGACAATACTGAGAAAGCTCCTAGCACAGTGCCTGGCTTATAAGAAAGTGAAAGAAAGTACAAGTGAAAGTGAAGTCGCTCATTCGTGTCCGACTCTTTGTGACTCCATGGACTGTAGTCTACCAGTCTCCTCCGTCCATGGGATTCTCCAGGCAAGAATGCTGGAGTGGGTTGCCATTTCCTTCTCAAGGGGAGCTTCCCAGCCCAGGGATCGAATCCTGGTCTTTCGCATTGTGGGCAGATGCTTTATCCTTTGAGCCACCAGGGAAGCCTTATATTGGGAACTTTATAAGTATGGGCTTCGCTGTGGTCTCAGACAATAAAGAATCCTCCTGCAATGCAGGAGACCCAGGTTCAATCCCTGGATTGGGAAGATCCCCTTGAGAAGGGAATGGCTACCCACTCCAGTATTCTTGCCTGGAGAAATCCACAGACAGAGAAGTCCAGTGGGCTACAATCGATGGGGTAGCAGAGTTGGACATGACTAAGTGACTAACACTTTCACTTTTCTTTTTTATAAATATGTATTGAATGAATGACTCTCATTTTTCTTTGGCTGCCATTCTCCTGTCACTGAACTCTTTATCCTTTCTGCAAAAACCTGCATGAGGAAGAAAAGAGTGAGACATTTTGGTGTCGACTGAAAATTCAGCTTTTAAGTATCATGTGTTGTGACTATGCTACTATTGCCCGGAGGGATGTCCATTCCCTGATAATATATATATATATTTGCCTCAACCTCTGAAGAGTTTTAGAATTAATATTATTTTCCCTCTTTGGGTATGTTTTCCTTTGAGAGTGGAATTTGGGTCTTGGTACTGGAGAAGGCAATGGCAAGCCACTCCAGTACTCTTGCCTAGAAAATCCCATGGATGGAGGAGCCTGGTAGGCTGCAGTCCGTGGGTCCGCTAAGGGTTGGACACGACTGAGCGACTTCACTTTCACTTTCCACTTTCACACATTGGAGAAGGAAATGGCAACCCACTCCAGTGTTCTTGCTTGGAGAATCCCAGGGACGGGGGAGCCGGGTGGGCTTCTGTCTATGGGGTCACACAGAGTCGGACACGACTGAAGTGACTTAGCAGCAGCAGCAGCAACTGGTATATTAGATCTGTCCTCTGTCCTCGGTTTAGTCTAGTGTTTCTTCTCATTTCACATTGCCCTTCATGCAGAGCCGAGCTCGTAACACACCCTTGAGGTAATGTGAAAATGCTTTCACTAGCTCAGTTCCCTTACCCACCAGCATGCCTGGGTCACCTTCACAACATCAAGATTAGGTGTACATGCGTTGTAATAAATAATGCCTTGTGCAGGAGTAATGTAACTGGAATCTGTTGAAATATGGCCTATTATATTAAAATTTATGTTTCGATTATCACTTTTATTATATGAAACAAGCTTGAGTTTTATAAAGTCATCCAGAAAAGAGATCTGCATCACTGATAGGACTGGCTGTCTACTTGGCATCTGTGCCTAGCAGAGTGAGAATCATATTTTTCTAAGGCTATTATTTTTTCTGTCTCCACTTTGAAGATCCAGATTGGATTACTTAGCAAATTATTCTTTGAAATACCTCTAATGGTGTTATATGAAAGTCCTAGACATAGCACTTCTTCATCCCTATGTCAGAAGGATCTTCATGAAATGCAAATCTAATCACATATCCCTTTCTGCCTTACCTCCTTCAATGACTCCCTATTTCTTACCTTGTATAATAAAATAAGCTCCTTACTTTGACAATACCTTCAATACCTGTGACTGATTTCTTCCTTTCCCCTCTCACCTCGTTGCCTAGGTCCTAAACTCAAAGTCTTTCCAACAGCAATTCTTGTAGTTTTCTCTCACATGAAGTATTTCTTTCTTCTGTTCTTTCTCCAAAATTGTTCCCTTTCTATGGGAGGTACCACTTCCCATCTTTACCTGAAAACATTTCTTTAACACTTGCTCATTTGAGAGCTCATTTTAATTGTCACTTTCTTTAAAGAACTTCCCTTGATTTCTAAGCTAAGTTAATAGCTCCTCTTCTGTGTTCTCATAGCACCTTGGGACTTTTCTTTATCATAACATTTCTGACCTTGTAGTATAATTCCATGTTTATTTGTATATCTTCCCCATTAGATTTTGAGATTCTTGGAGACAAAGAGGCTGTCATCCATTTCAGTATCCCAGCATCAGTTAGCTCCTAATAAAACTTTATGTGAGTCAGAAAAAACATACCCTTTTTGTTAGGCCAGCTTTAGCCGATAACAGAAAGTCTTCCTGTAAGACACATCCTGAAAAACTACATAACAACTCTGCTTAGGCCCTCCACAATATGTGATAAGTGCTCAAAGTATGTTTGTTATGATGAATGTATCAAGTCAAGTAGACAATTGACACAAGATGGCAGGAATAGTTGAAAAGCAATTGAAACAGGCATTTATAATGACACTTAAACATTAAGAAGAAAATGTAAATCAAGCATCATAAAGAAACTTGATATACCTTTAACAAAGCAAATGTTTCTGAGACAGTTCTTGCTGTAAACACAGGAGAAGTTGTAAAAATGGAAGATATTCACAGTTAATTAGTAGATATACAGGCTCTGAAACTACCTTAATTTCTGTTGGTTTGTTTTACTGAAGGTATGTCATACTTTGTGTGAGCTGCCTGTTTTCTTCAAAGCTATCACCAATGTATCTCAGTAGCAGGGTGCTGACTTTTTAATCCAAACTGACCGGAACAGGGAAAGAGAATTGATAACTACTTAAAAAGCAGTGTGGAGAAGTATAGAGAAAACCACAACAACTTTAAAAGTTTGTTTTTCTTTTACTTTTGTCTCTTTGTAAAATAACAGACCTCTCTCACAATGTGAAAAACTTTGGTAGAGAAGAAAATGATATTGAAAATAGAGAATAGAAACATTGAGTTCAAACACCAGCTTCACCATTTCCTATCATTGTGACTGTTGTAGTAGACTATTTCAGTGCTCTTGAATCTGGTTCTTCCCTCCTTCCTGGGACCTTGGAAGAAAATGTTACCCAACTCTCTTGCAGTTGATGGAATTATGAGACTAATTCTGCTCAGTGGATGGGGATGGGGGAGGTGATATGTGTCACATCCAGGCAGAGTAAGTGAAAATCTCCTGCATGACCGTCCAGCTCTTTCCTCCCCTTTGGTAACACAGGAGTTACCCACTGGGTGCCCTGAGACCTATAATTAATTTTATAGGGCAAGAACTAACATTTCTATGTTAGGACACTGATATTTGGGGTGTTCTTCTTTAGTATTAGCCTGTTCTTTCCTGACAAATTCAGTGATCTTAGGAAAGTCTTTGACCTTCCCTGAGCCCTCAGCTTTTTAAATTGTCAAATGGGAATAATAATATAGTCCTCAAAGTATTGTTGTGAAAATCAAATAGGAGAATAGATAAGAAGAGTTGTAAAATACTATCAAAATGAAGATATTTATTAATGCTTTTTGAGTGAAAGAGAAAGAATTTACCAGTGTGACTATCTTAAGTAGACCCATATATTTTCCTGTTGATCTAATGGCTACAATTTGGTGAAGACCTGCTGTATACTAGAAATTTACTTATGTTTTGCTATTTAATTCTCCTCCTGAATCCTCTGATATAGGTGTTATTATCCCCTTTTGGGGCTTCCCTGTTGGCTCAGATGTTAAAGATTCTGCCTGCAATGCAGGAGACCCGAGTTCGATCCCTAGGTCAGGAAGGAAATGACTGGAGAAGGGAATGACTACCCACCCCAGTATTCTTGCCTGAATAATTCCATGGAGAGAGAAGCCAGGAGAGCTACAGTCCATAGGGTCGCAAAGAGTCAGACATGACTGAGCAACTAACACTATCACTTCATCCCCATTTTTAGAGATAAAAAAACTAAAATTTAGAAGGGTACAGTAAGTTATTTAAATTCACACAGTGACAAAAATCAAGATACTAACTCTGACCTGTCTGATGCAAACATGCATCCCTAGTTGGAGTTAGTCCATTATTTTGTAGCTAAAAAGTTAGAACCTATCTTCTTTTTTTTCTTCCTCCACATAATACTTAAGTCATTACTTTTTAATGATTAAAGAGTAATCATTATATTATACCTTAATATGAAGAGCTGGTTCACATGAAAGAATAATATCATTTCCCTTTAGATTTAATCCATGTTGTTACATAGGAGAAGACTTAAATGCCAAATAGTAAGAGATTAGAAACTTGATCATTGAACTAAAGGAGAAGATTATTTGAACCCTAGGGAAAGACTTTTCCAGTTGAGTTCACTGACACTTGTTTAAGGGTCCATCCCAATACATAAATTTCAGAAATGATAGTGAAAGCAAAGCATCACTAATTTTGATATGGGAAGAGAAATCATCTTTCTGGGGTATTATGGTATATTAGTCTTGAACTTTGAAGATATGGCTTCATTTCCCAGTTATGCCACCTGGCAGAGGTTGTGGTGTGATTGCTGTTTGTATGATATTGAATAAGTCATTTATCTTCTTTAGGCTTTTATTTTCCCATTTATAAAATGGGAATGGCTATTCTTGGTTTCTCCCAGGTGGGGCAGTGGTAAAGAATCTGCCTGCGAATGCAAGACATGCAAGAGACATGTGTTTGATCCCTGGATTGGGAAGATCCCCTGCAGGAGGAAATGGCAATCCACTCCAGTATTCTTTCCTGGAAAATCCTGTGGACAGAGGAGCCTGGTGGGCTACAGTCCGTGGGGTCACAAAGAGTTGGATATGACTGAGTGACTGAACACACATGAAAGATCTTTGGTTAGCCTACATCGCAAAGTTGCTTTAAGGATAAGATAAAGTGTATTTTTCTTCTGAACTTCTGGCCCTCTACTTAAAAGCCCTTATCCTGCCATCTTCACAAAAAGAGCCTACTTGGTTGTGGTTAAGAGATATCACTATTAATTTTTCTTCTGTGAACCACACTAGAGGTCAAAGATGGTAAGCCCACTTATGCTTAGTTTCTAATTGTAAATGTTGGAGCAGAAATATATGTAGTTATCCTTCTGAAATTTCATAACACTAGTATTATCACTTCTCATTTATCTGGAACTTCTAACTTTTCAGAAAACATCCTTTAATATTTTGTGTATTTTTGTAGAAGAGATTGGAAAAATTATATTAGACAATCCCTAAGATCTCTCTTAATTCTGAAGTTAAGATTCTGTGATTTTGAAGCTCACAACTTAATTTTCCATTTTATGTTTATTTGTGTAACTTTGAATCATCTTTACAGTATAAGGGTATATACTGCCTCCATAAGGGTGGAGGCATTGTCTGTATTTGCTCACCTCTGTATCCCCAGAGCCTACACATAATAGGTATTCAGAAAATATTTGTTGGTTGAATAAAGAACTATATGAGATTGCAAGGTGATTATCATTGCTATTTGATATATTATTGAATCAAAGTCAAGAAGAAAAATGACTATTTAAGAACAACTGCTGTTTAGTGGCAGAGCCATTCTGAAACCCATATCTCCTGGCTTTTGGGTTGTTGGCATGAACAGATAAAGTAATAGAATTCTGAATTCTTATAGATTATCTTATGGTTATTCTTAAAGTCATTACTAGTCATGAGAATTAAGCTCTTAAATATTTATCTAATAATAAAATGCTCCTTTTAAGAAAAAATAAAGCAAAAACTTTAAAATAGTTACAGGTAATTTTTTCTCTTCTCAGAAGTACCAGACTTTTCGTTGAATTTTCTTCATCTTTTAACTCTAGGTTAAAGGAAAGTTTTCTTTGAGTCTTGTTACAGAAGTGATTGTAAAGGCAGCAGCTTCACACACTCACCAGAATAAAAAAGACTGAAATTAATAAATGTTAGTGAAGTTGTAGAATAATAGAACTTTCATATACTTTCAGTAGGTCAAGTCCATCTTATTTGATTTTATATAGCTCTTGAATAAAAAATGATTTTTACAGATGAACATTTGAAATTGATTTGATGATAGGCAACACTGGCATTGCACCTGAAATTAGAAAAATATTATTCCCCCCAGAAAATTCTAGTCTATTCATTACTAAACATGTATTACCAATAAACTTCAGTTTATTATTATTATATTTCATTATTCAATAAAAATTTTTGTAGAAATCTTTTGCTCTTGTTAAATAAGCTCCAATATAGTGTACTTCGTTTTTGCTTCTGCTATCTGGCCGAGAAATATATATCTGGGAGAAATATCAATAACCTTAGATATGCGATGACACCACCCTTATGGCAGAAAGTGAAGAAGAACTAAAGAGTCTCTTGATAGAAGTGAAAGAGGAGAGTGAAAAAGTTGGCTTAAAGCTCAAAATTCAGAAAACAAAGATCATGGCACCTTGTCCCATAACTTCATGGCAAATAGATGGGGAAAAAGTGGAAACAGTGGCTCCAAAATCACTACAGATGGTGACTGCAGCCATGAAATTAAAAGACGCTTACTCCTTGGAAGAAAAGTTATGACCAACTTAGATAGCATATTAAAAAGCAGAGACATTACTTTGCCAACAAAGGTCCATCTAGTTAAGGCTATCATTTTTCCAGTAGTCATGTATGGATGTGAGAGTTGGACCATAAAGAAAGCTGAGTGATGAAGAATTGATGCTTTTGAACTGTGATATTGGAAAAGACTCTTGAGAGTCCCTTAGGCTGCAAGGAGATCCAACCAGTCCATCCTAAAGAAAATCAGTCCTGAATATTCATTGGAGGGACTGATGCTGAAGCTGAAACTCCAATCCTTTGGCCACCTGATGCGAAGAGCTGACTCATTGGAAAAGACCTTGATGCTGGGAATGATTGAAGGCAGGAGGAGAAGGGAATGACAGAAGATGAGATGGTTGGATGGCATCACCGACTCAATGGACATGAATCTGAGTATACTCTGGAAGTTGGTGATGGACAGGGTGGCCTGGAGTGCTGCAGTCCATGGGTCGCAAAGAGTTGGACACGACTGAGTGACTGAACTGAACTGAACTGATCTGCTCTTTGCAGAAAAGTTTATCATCCATTGTAATAGATACTGCACATGTTAACTTATTTTTTCTTAATCATAACCCTGGCAGAGATGCATTATTATCCCTAATTTTTAGATAAGGAATCAGGGGATAAAACACCGATGCCAATGACTCCTAAGTAGCAGAACTGAGATCTCTTAGAATTGGGTTTGGTTTGATACTGATGCCTATATCAATATCAAACCATGGCAGTGCTCTGCCATGCTGCCTTCTTCCTGATGCATTTATAAAGAGTGTAAGTGGAACAGAATTTTCAACCTCCTGAGTCTGGGACTGGTGACAATCTTGGTGCTGTGTACAAATGTCTGTGGGAGGCTCAGGCCCTGTTTTACCCCTGCTAATTCCTCCCTGCAGCAAAACCTAATGTCTTATTCTCTCCTTCTATCCTCATATCCTATAATCTAGACCGTCTTACAGATGAAGAAATTGAGGCTAGAGAGTTTTAATGGCTTCCCAAAATCTTACAGATTTTTCTCATAGGAAATACGAGGAAAAGCACTCTTCCCAGATTTGTCTTTTGATTCCTTCTGCGCATTTCCAGATATTACACCAAATGTGAACATTTTCTTACCTTAATTTCTCTATTCATAAAGTAGAACTAATAATTCCTGCCCTGCTTTTGTCATTGTGAAGATCAAAGGAGAAAGTTTATATGAAAAACATTTGAAAACCATTAAACCCTCTATCATTGTATATTATTGTCATTACTGTTATAATTATTGCTGTTTCTGGGACTCTTTATAATTTATCACTAATCAAAATAATAGCATCAGGACCTTCAAACCCCGTTTTTTTTTCTTCCTTTTGAAAGCAAAGATCCTAGAAATGGGGCAAAGGCAACTATGGTCTGCCTTGACATTCGTGTTTTAAGGTCTTTAGTTTTGAGAGATCAGCACAGGATTTCTTGGTGCTAGATCAAATATTATGTGATTACAGGTGCTGACTGCACTAATGCAATCCTGTAATTAGATGTTATTATGCTAAAGGGTCTATTACATCCCACCCCCATTCACAGATGCGAGTTGACTTTTGAGAGTGTGCATATTGAGGAGAGAATAGACCTCTAATTAAGTAAATAAATTTAACTCTTAGAAAATTATATTTTAATAAGACAATCATACCACAGAAATGACAATTAAAGTGTATTAAAATTGTACTAAAAATCTCAAAGCAACGATATTCACCATGTTAATGATGAAACCAGGAATAGGTCTGCAGAGTCAAAAGCCATAGCTCATAGCTCTGTTTCTCTCTGCACTGGGAGTTTAAATTTAGATTTCAATGTGGGCTTCTGTGAATTTTATTTTGTTAAGTTTTGTATTAGGGCTATGAGAAAATGTACTCCCTTATTTAAAATATACCCTAAACTTTCTTTTAAGAACTGAAGTTAGGAATCAGCCCTGGATGGAGGGGCTCAGGGATAGACTGGTAACCCTGTTTCCCAGTCTCATCTTCACCTTCCTAGCCCCTCCCTCTGACCTTGCTGCCGTCAGAGAAATGTTATTACTTGTTTTCAAACCCCATGGTTGAAAACCTTTTTTTAAAAAAATATATATATATTGAATTGTGTAAGTTCTTGATATATTGTTATATTGTACACTTCAAACTAATATAATACTATATGTATGTTATACCTCAATAAGAAAAAAATCATGAAGCTAGAACCTCATGACTAAGATTTTGGAAACATACTGTTTGTCTACAGGATTTTATAAGAGGCTCCTGCTCCCATTTCAGTTTTCTCTTACACCCATCTGCTTATTTTCTGTGTCCCAGATACCCCAGCTCTCTTACATTGTCAATGTCCCATGCCACCTCTTGACTCAGGGATTTTGTGCATGCTGGAAAGCTTTCTTCAGTTCAGTTCAACCTTTGTCTGTTCCCAGTTAACTTTCAGTGGAATGGTACTTTCTGAGAGAGACCTGGTTCCACATTCTAAATTATCCCATTGTTTTATGCTCTCAAATCATCCTGTACTCTTTTAAATGCATATTGTCATTTATATTAGTGTGATTACATGGTTATTTCTCTATATATATTAAACTGTGTGCTCCACAAGGTCAAGGACCACATTTTCCCCTCACATTGTACCTTAGTGCCTCCATAGCACACACTAAGCCATCAGCTTCAGTCCACGGGGTCACAAAGAGTCTGACATGACTTAGTGACTGAACAACAACATTAACACCAAAAACAAACATGTTAAATGAATGAATAGGAAGAAAATGATTGCAAAAAAATACATTGGCTACATAAAGCTAAATTTTCAAAGAAAATTTATTAATAGAATCCCAAGAGACATATACCATTCTTGCTGGTGTCATCTTCAACTCTTAAAAAAATTATTATCAACATCTTTTTTTCAGAGTGATATTGACTAATATCTGATCAATAAAATAACCTTCATATCTCGCCAAAATCATTGAGCAGGAGCAGTCTGTTCATTTGCTGGCAGAAACTGAGAGGAGAAAGGAGGCTATTCCTGGGTTCATGGGTTCATTTTTCCCCATAACAGGTTCTTCCTAACATGCTAGGCAGTTCCCTAAATATAGCAAGTGAGAGACAAGTGTACTACCCTAGGCCTCTGGATCAGTATTCTAACTAGTAGAGATTGAGGTAGCTAAGCTCAGAAGGAAATGGCAACCCACTCCAGTGTTCTTGCCTGGAGAATCCTAGGGAAGGGGGAGCCTGGTGGGCTGCCGTCTACGGGGTCGCACAGAGCTGGACACGACTGACGTGACTTAGCAACAGCAGCAAGCTCAGAGCCCACAAGATAGAAATTGGTTGTACAGCACTAGACTGGACGTGTGTGTCTTCTCCACGGCTCACCCTTCTCCCTGACCTGCAGAGCCGCTCCAGCTTTGTGTGCTCAGTTGTGATTATCTCCTCCTTGCCAGTCTTCTTGGTCTCAATTCTATGTAATATGAATGCATGTTTCCCTTACGTGGCTGTGGTTCTGATGAGTTCTTTTTAACTTTCTTCTGTTCCTGAGATCTTGCTGCTGATATTCTAAAAATGAAGTTGCTATCTGCCTCATTTCTAGAATTACATCCCTCGTTGATTTCTCTTTAATGTAAAATTTCCCAAACAAATCTCTTTAAGAGGATTGGAATAATTGGAGGGATGCTTCTTTTACTGAGGATCTGAGATTGTATAGGATCAGAGTCTTAGTCCATGGGAAAAGGGCATGTGAAAAACATTCTGCAGATAATCAGTATTTGAACATGGATCACTTTTTTTATTTAATTTTAATATTTTTCTAAAGAGAAAGCTTCTTGTTATACCTGTTAATTCCAATGACTAATGCAGCTTCTCAGGAACTTTATCCTTTCCTTCTTATAGGTCCCTACCTTCTCTAACTGTCGGCCCCATTATCCCTGTTTTGATTGACACTCAAATCTTCCTCTGAAAGAAGTAAGGGACAAGCTTGGATTCAAGAGGCATAATAAACTAGTAGCTAATCCTGCTTTTCAGGATTTAGAAGTTGTATGTTCATTTTTTTGAAGCCTTGGTTACTTCCAGAAAATGGTGATAATACTAACTACTTCAGAAAATTGTGTTGAACATTAAATATATATACAGTGCTCAGTATAAAGTCCGATACTTATAAGTGCTCAATAAATATTAGTATGCTCTTCTAAGCTTATGTGGTACTGGGGTTCTGCAGTGTATTTCCATAGTTCATTTATAGTTAATTGGAGGTAGAGAGAGATAGCTGCTAAATCCTGGAGAAGGCAATGGCACCTGACTCCAGTACTCTTGCGTGGAAAATCCCATGGACGGAGGAGCCTGGTAGGCTACAGTCTGTGGGGTCATGAGGAATCAGACACAACTGAGCAACTTCACTTTCACTTTTCACTTTCATGCATTGGGGAAGGAAATGGCAACCCACTCCAGTGTTCTTGCCTGGAGAATCCCGTGGACAGGGGAGCCTGGTGGGCTGCCATCTATGGGGTTGCACAGAGTCAGACACAACTGAAGTGACTTAGCAGCAGCTGCTAAATCCAGTGAGAGTTGCAGGCCTAATTTAACAGCACAACTTACCAAGAACTTCCAGATGTACATTCTGGATTTAGAAAAGGCAGAGGAACCAGAGATCAAATTGCTAACATCCGTTGGATCATAGAAAGAGCAAAGAATTTCCAGAAAAAAATTAACTTCATTGACTATGCTAAAGTCTTTGACTATGTGGATCACAACAAACTGGAAAATCTTAAAGATCTTGGAATACCAGACCACCTTTCTTGTCTCCTGTGAAACCTGGAGGTCAACGTCAAGAAGCAACAGTTAGAACAGAACTTGGAACAACATACTGGTTTCAAATTGGGACACGAGTACATCAAGGCTATATATTGCCACTCTGTTTATTTAACTTATACACAGTGTACATCATGTGAAATGACAGGCTGGATGAAGCACAAGCAGGAATCAAGATGCCGGGAGAAATATCAATAATCTCAGATATGCAGATGACACCACCCTTATGGCAAAAAGCGAAGAGCCTCTTGATGAAAGAGAAAGAGGAGAGTGAAAAAGCTGGCTTAAAACTCAACATTCAAAAAACTAAGATCATGGCATCTGGTCTCATCACTTCATGGCAAATAGATAGGGAACAATGGAAACAGTGACAAACTTTATTTTCTTGGGCTCCAAAATCACTGCAGATGGCTACTGCAGCCATGAAATCAAAAGACGTTTGCTCCTTGGAAGAAAATCTGTTGCAAACCTAGACAATGTATTAAAAAGCAGGGATATTTCTTTGCCAACAAATGTCCTCATAGTCAAAGTTATGGTTTTTTCAGTCGTCATGTATGGATGTGAGATCTGGACAATAAAAAAGGTTGAGCGCTGAAGAACTGATGCCTTTGAACTGTAGTGCTGAAGAAGACTCCTGAGAGTCCCTTTGAATAGCAAGGAGATCCAACCAGTCAATCCTAAAGGAAATCAGTCCTGAATATTCACTGGAAGGGCTGATGCTGAAGCTGAAGCTCCAATCCTTTGGCCACCTGATGTGAAGAGCTGACTCACTGGAAAAGAACCAATGCTGGGAAAGGTCAAGGACAGGAGGAGAAGGGGATGACACTGGATGAGATATTTGGATGGTATCATTGACTCAATGGACATGAGTTTGAGCAAACTCCAGGAGATGGTGCAGGATAGCAAAGCCTGGAGTGCTGCAGTCCATTGGGGTTTCTAGGAGTAGGACACGACTGAGCTACTGAACAGCAACAACAGCTTACTTTGGGAAACTTCTAGAATCTACTTAGAGTCACTCATACAGTGATGGAGTCTTGAAGTCTGACAATTCTATCAATGCAGTGACTACGCTTACATATGGTAAAATGAGAACAGATGCAATTGCAGGAAAGTCCTTTAGTCAATTTCAGAGCTGTTTTAATTAGAAAGCAATGTTGCATATTGGAAAGAGCATGAGCTTTGGCATTAGACTGATCTGGATTTTAATCCTTACTCTGCCATCTAGAAGGCGCTCAATAAATGGCAGCTGCTGCTGTTGTAGCAAATTTGCTTTCACTGGAAAATCGATTTAACTTGACTGAGCCAGCCTTTTCTGGGAAACTTTCACCAGTGTTTCATTAAACATTGGCTTCTATCTAGCCCTTTACTGGATACATACTCACAGTCTCTTGATTTTGGATCATGATATTTCCTTCTGGAAAAAATAAATGGGTGAAACCTGTATGTTTTCAGAACTAAGGTCAAATATGGCATTTCAAAGCCAGAGCAGCTTTTCTGGTGTCTACTGTCTTTCTCCCCCCAACCCCCCCCACTCCCCCTTTTCTTTTCTTGAGGAAGAGGGGGCAAAGATAGTCAATTTAGAACTGACTCCCTTTTCTTATACTTTTATACTATTTGGTAATTTAGCATGGGTGAGCTAGAAAAGAGGCCTAGACATTTCCAAAGCTTTGGTTACAACTAGGATGGCTCTGTCTTCCTGGAAGGACTACAAAGCATCTGAAGCAGAAGAGATTTTTAAAGCATTTAAAGCTAATGCAGTGCTTCCTTAAGAGTGTGAACACAATAATCAGGCACAAATTATGTAACTAGGACCAAACTAGGCACCGAGTTGGGTGCCTTAAATAAGTTGTACATTCCAGGAGTCTTCCATTCAGCTATCCGTTAGCTTCTACTTTGTGTGGAATGCTTAGGATACGAACATGGCCTCTCTTCTCAAGAAACTCATAGTCAAGCTCATGCAACTCTACCTGACTCTGTGGGGGATATTTTCTTTTCCTCCCTTATAGCTTAGGAAAAAGAATCTCAAAGAGAGGAAATGATTGATCCAAAATTACACGGGCAGTAGGTAATTAAGC
The DNA here is from genome assembly GCF_049115385.1 of Moschus berezovskii. Classification (NCBI taxonomy): domain Eukaryota; kingdom Metazoa; phylum Chordata; class Mammalia; order Artiodactyla; family Moschidae; genus Moschus; species Moschus berezovskii. The sequence continues at coordinate 24,365,717 of NC_142463.1, read as the reverse complement.
TTAGCTACAAATCCTCTTTTCTTTCCTTTAATTGGGTATTTGTGCTTGTTACGTTTTCTTTTTAGTTATGACATGTTAAAATGATCGTGGAAGATATATATAGTGTAGAGCTATAGTACTGTCTTTCTAGAACCCTTCTTTTTCACAAAGTCTCCTTTTTCCAATCCAGCCATGGGGTTTGAAAAGGAGCTACCTATACCACATTTGGTTGATTCAAGCAGAACAAATTAGAGTTGTTGCACAGGATTTTTCAGATTGACAGAAAAGAAATGAGGACAAAAGTCCATAATCTTTATAGATATTAATGCAAAAATCCAAAATAAATATTTACAAATAAAATCCATCATGTACAGAAAAATACAAGAGTGTATAGACAAAATTATTTCAAAAGGTGTGATTTATCAGCAAATTCAAGGATATCTTAATTACTGTTATTTTAATTTATCATGGGGCTTCCTTGGTGGCTCAGTTGGTAAAAAATCTGCCTGCAATGTGGGAGACCCAGGTTCAATCCCTGGGTCAGAAAGATCCCCTGCAGAAGGAAATGGCAACCCCTTCCAGTATTCTTGCTTGGAAAACCCCATGGACAGAGGCACCTGGTGGGCATATGAACAGATTAAAGTAGCAAAACCTATGTGGTGAAAAAATAGATGAAAAAAAAAATACAATGACTTTTTCTGATTAAATCTCCTAGAAAAGAAGGAATTGAAGGGAGTTTCTTTAACTAGATAAAGGTTATTTATTAAAACCCAAAATTGTTGTCAAAGCCTTAGAAACATTTTCCTTAAATTAAAAAGCACAAGAAGAAACACTTTCTGCCTACATGTTTACCCAACATTACTTGTGAAGCTTTAACCTGTATATGTAACACAAGAAACAGCAGTAAGAAATGAAATTATTTAAAAAACAAGAACAATATATTTGTTATTTACAGCTGATATTATTATCTACATGGGAAATTCAAGAGAAAAATCCATAGAAAATCTACAGATTAAGTATTAGAGCTAATTATACAGGTTGCTGAATGCTCGATTAATATGCAAAAATCATATGTGATAAACATACAAAAATGTGTAGATGAAGAATATATAATAACTGCAAGAAGTCGTTATTTCAGAAATAGAAAAAGAGGAGGATGGTTTTCTGAAGAGATGATTCCAAGAAAAACTTTAATATTTTTATTTGTTTTTAAAGATCTGAAGCTGGCAAAATATTAACACAAATTAAATCTGGTATTTTAGTATTCTTAAATGTTTTGTAACAAAAACTTAAAAATTCAAATAAATAAATGTTAGTACTGCAGATCTTTGAAAATAACATAATTAGTATTGAGATTTAGAGACATTTAATTTAGATTCTTTCAGTCATAAAAAGAGAAAAAAGAATCCAATTTCTGTGGTTTCAAAATCTTGGTTCTAATTACTTCTGATGACTTTATATATATTTAATTGTTTAAATCTACCCTTTTTTCAAGACCGTGCATTTGGTAGTTGGAGTGTCAGGGTTCAAACCCTACCTGTGTGAATTTCTAGCTGTCTTACCTCAGTAGGACAGTTGCTTTTCTAAACCATGTTGTGGTTGTTCAGTCACTCAGTTGTGTCTGAGTCTTTGCAACCTCATGGAGTGCAGCGCGCCAGGCTTCCCTGTCCTTCACTATCGCCTGCCAGTGATGCCATCCAACCATCTCGTCCTCTGTCATAAGGCTAAGTTGACAATGGAACCTGTCTCATATAGCTGTCATGAGGATAGATATAACATATATAAGTCATTTAGTGCAAGATTAGGTACACTGTAATTACATATAAAGATTAGATGTTACTTAAACTTTTTGAACTTCTCAGGACTATTATAAGAATTGAATGGAACAATCTGCATAAAATTCATAGCATAATCCCTGACACCAGTGCTTCCATAAATCTTTATTCCACTGCCCCTTTTCTGTCTCCTCTACTGTTTACTCTTGAACATTTAATTGATTTTCTAAATTTAGCCAGGTACTTGTGTTGAGTATCTTTGATCACATTTGATTTGTGTTATTTTCCTAACGTTTATAACTGTTTGGGGGCAGAGAATGTATTTCTTTTTTCTTTTATCATAGCTGGAAGTTTGTAACCATTGCTGACAACAGAGAAAAGATTATCCATACTATTTGTTCCCCTGTTTCTTGACTTAGGACACATACATGGAGTACTAAGAGTGCCTGTTTCACTTTTGGTTGTATGTAGGAGATATGTACTTTTTCCCTCAGATTTCTAGAACAAGCTTATAGCACATGAAGAATTACTTATCTATCCAAAGTTTTTTCATATGTGGGACTGGCAGTGAGATTTCTCTCGATCTCAAAGTGAAGGTGATGCTGAAATCCAAGGAGAATGAATAAAGCAAGGATAAAGTAGGTAGCTGTGAGCAATGAGCCAGAGGAAGAGGACTGAATAGGTTTCCAGTCTTAAGAGGATGGCTAGGAAACATTGGAAAGTGGATAAGGAGTGTCAAGGAATAACAGAATCTTATAAGGAACACAAAGTGGTTTGTTGAGAGTTTGATGGGAATGTGTTCATAAATTAAGATGGACTTTTTCCTCTATGGCTGTATTTTCCAGATTCTCTGTGGCATGATGCCAGAGGATTAGGTATGTTTAAACCAGGTGTATAGGGGGTGCCGCTTCTAAGGAGAGTTGAACTCATTATCTGTTGAGTATTACTATTTTAAAAGTGCAAGGCTTATGGTGACATCTTTCTTGGTTAATACTTCTGAAAAATAGGTAAAGATTCTCTTTGTATTTCTCTAAAGGTAATTGAGAGTAAGTTGGGCACATATTTGAGAAAGAGCATGTGATTTTGCTATCTGATTTCAGATGCATAATCAAGACTTTGGGATCTGCCTGATTGGAGTGCAGTGTGAGAAGGAAGGAGTCTCCATATACTCCCTCCAAAGCAATCACCAGCCTAAAGCAGCTCTAATAGCAGGCCCTCCCACAGCTAATCAAATGAAAGGAATGTTTTCCTAAAATTCTTCCTTCAGATTTGAATAAAGGGAATGTATTTTGATGTGCCAAATTTTATGGTATAATGAAAACAGGGCCAGTTGGTGTATTCTGATTTTATAACAGGCATGATTGACAAATCCTTTGAGAAAATTGGCGAGCTAATGTTAATGCAATCTGTATTAACCTACAAGATTTGTCCTATGTAGTCACTAATTTATTTTTAAATGAGTACAAATACATTTTCCTAGGAAGGAAGCAAGGAACTTCTGAAAACCCCAGTGTTACCAGAGAGATGGAATAATTTGAAAAGGAAGAGAATAAACTAAAAATTCCCCTGGGCTTAAGAATAAAATGCATCCCTCTCATCATACCATGGTTAATCTAGTATTAATAAATCATTCCTAATAAGTGTGAGTAACTGTAGTTTTATTCCCTAACTCATATTTTATCATTAATGTATTCTTTCTTTAGAAATAAGGATGTTGGGGACAATATTTTATAGTATAAAAGCAAAAGATTTTGGAGTTCAAATCCTTTACTTAGCAAGGTGGCCTTGCATTATTTTAAGTTAAAACTCTCCGAGTATCAATTTCCTCATCTATTATAATGAGATAACAAAAAATCTTACCTTTGTACACATAAGCCTTTTAAAATTGTATACCCTGGGCACCTCACTCTTAAAGAGGCTCTTACTTTCAGGGCTGTGCATGTATAGGGTCAGTACCTGAGAGTGAATACGTCATTAAATTTTGCACCCTTGGCACCATATCTGCCTCACCTTGGTCCTGGACTTGCTGTCCTATATGGTTGGAATGTGATATGTGGTGGGTTGTGGGTAGGTAAGAGTTGAGGAGGAGAACAGTGCTAAGAATAAAGAAGTATGCAGAAGCCATATCACAGGAGGCTTTGTAAATTATATTAAGAATGTTATCTGAGGGTAAATAATTTTTAAAAAATTATGAGAAATTATGATTTCTGAGAAATCACTAAAAAGTTTTCACAGAAGAATAACTTGTTCAGAATTTTACTTGAGAAAGATCATTTTAGCTGGTGGGTGAGGAAAGAAGGTGAGCGGACCAAGAATCAATCAGTGCAGTCCAGTAAGAGATAAATACAGCTCTTCAGGTAAGAGATGATGATGGCCAAGACTGGCATAATGTCAGTGGTATGGAGGGAAGTGGAAGTGCTTGAGACACCTGGCAAATAGAATCAACAGAACTTGGTTATATTTAGACATAGACAGTGAGCTGAAAGTTGGAGAAAGTATGAATAAAGGTTTTGGTTTATGCAACTGTATACATTGTAGTCATGTCTTCAGAATAGGGAACAGTGAAGAAATAAGACTGGAGAGAAGACTATATTTCAGTTTTGCAGGTAGAATTTGAAGTATCTGCAAGACATCAAGTAGAACTGGTTAGTAAAGAGTTGGCTGTATGGGGCAGAAATTGAAAGAGGGATCTAGACTGGAGATGCAGAATTGGGATACAGTGTTTAAGCTGTGAATGATATTGCCTGGTAATGGCATGTTGTTTGAAAAGAGGGCCTACAAAGAACAACAGTGAATGCCAGCTTTTAAAGATTGAGTATAGGAAAAGAAGCCAGCAGAGCTTGAGAAAGTTTGTCCAGGAAGATAGTAGGAAATCTACAGAACTTCACATGAGAAACCTTGGTCACTCCTAACCTATGGGAAACTCACCACTATGGCCTCATTCTGAAATATGAAGCCTCATTTACTCACATTCCTTTTACTAACCTGTTTCTTGCTGCATCAGTTCTGGTCTCTTGCTTCTGGTGCCTACCTTCATCTTTGCACTAACCTTTTAGATCTGACACTTGATCTTCTCCTTCTAGTGCTGACTTTGTCCTTTATGCGTTGCCATATGTCCTATAGGCTGCTGGACCACATCTAAACCTCCTACCAGGTTTGCCTTGACTCATACATAAGGAGATCAGATAGCTTTTTCACCAAGTGGTAGGCCCAGTGGAGGCAGCATTTCATCTTTATCATTGGGAAGTCGTTTGGAGGTAAGCATTGGTTTACTCCTTTCACAGTTCCTTTGGACAATTCATTACAAATCTGCCTAAACAAGTCCACATTATTGAGTTCACTTGTCCAGATATTTTCAATAGGCAAAATAAAATGACAAATGCTCAACTTACATAAGTAATTATATTAAATTCCACCTGAATTGTGCTTCCCTTGTGGCTCAGCTGGTAAAGGATCCGTCTGCAATGTGGGACACCTGGGTTTGATCCCTGGGTTGGGAAGAGCCTTTGGGAATGGGAAAGGCTACATAAATTATATATAGAGTGGAGAGTATTAGATATTGAAGAACACCAACTATTTTTAGTTCAGTTCAGTTCACTTGCTCAGTCATGTCTGACTCTTTGAGAACCCGTGGACTGCAGCACGCCAGGCTTCCCTGTCCATCAGCAACTCCCGGAGCCTACTCAAACTCATGTCCATCGCATCAGTGATGCCAGCCAACCATCTCATCTTCTGTCATCCCCTTCTCCTCCTGCCTTCAAGCTTTCCCAGCATCAGGGTCTTTTCAAATGAGTTTGTTCTTCGCATCAGGTGGCCGAAAGATTGGAGTTTCAGCTTCAGCATCAGTCCTTCTGATGAATATTCAGGACTCATTTCCTTTAGGATGGACTGATTGGATCTCCTTGCACTGCAAGGGACTCTCAAGAGTCTTCTCCAACACCACAATTCAAAAGCATCAATTCTTTGGCACTCAGCTTTCTTTATAGTTCAACTCTTACATCTATATATGACTACTGGAAAAATCATAGCTTTGACTAGATGGACCTTTGTTAGTAATGTCTCTGTTTTTTAATATGCTGTCTATGTTGGTCCTAGCTTTTCTTCCAAGGAGCAAGTGTATTTTAATTTCATGGCTGAAGTCACCATCTGCAGTGGTTTTCAGCCCCCCAAAATTAAGTCTCTCACTGTTTCCATTTTTTCTCCATCTTTTTGCCATGAAGTGATGGAACCAGATGTCATGATCTTAGTTTTCTGAATGCTGAATTTTAAGTCTCCTTTTTCACTTTCCTCTTTCAATTTCATCAAAAGTCTCCTTAGTTCTTTGCTTTCTGCCATAAGGGTGGTGTCATCTGCATGCTGCTGCTGCGTCACTTCAGTCGTGTCTGACTCTGCGTGACCCCATAGACAGAAGCCCACCAGGGTCCCCCGTCCCTGGGATTCTCCAGGCAAGAACACTGGAGTGGGTTGCCATTTCCTTCTCCAATGTGTGAAAGTGAAAAGTGAAAGTGAAGTTGCTCAGTTGTGTCCGACCCTTAGTGACCCCATGGATTGCAGCCTACCAGGCTCCTCCATCCATGGGATTTTCTAGGCAAGAGTACTGGAGTGGCTCGCCATTGCCTTCTCCGGTCGTCTGCATATCTGAGGTTATTGATATTTCTCCCAGTGATCTTGATTCCAGCTTGTGCTTCATCCAGCCTGTCATTTCTCATGATGTATTCTACATATAAGTTAAATAAGCAGGGTGACAATATACAGCCCTGACATACTCCTTTCCCGATTTGGAACCAGTCTGTTGTTCCATGTCCAGTTTTAAGTGTTGCTTCCTGACCTGCATACAGATTTCTTAGGAGGCACACAAACTGTTATAAATATGCTAAAACAAAGAGAGAGAAGACTGCATATATATGAATCATTGATTAGTGATCTTAGTGCTGGAGATGACTCTTGAGAGACCCTTGGTCAGCAAAGAGATCAAACCAGTCAATCCTAAAGGAAAGCATCAATCCTGAGTATTCATTGCAAATACTGATGCTGAAGCTGAAGTTCCAATACTTTGTCCACCTGATGAAAAGAACTTACTCACTGGAAAAGATCCTGATGCTGGGAAAGATTGATAGTACGAGAAGAAGGGGGCGACAGTTGGATGGTTGGATGGCGCCATTGATTCAATCGACATGAATTTGAGCAAACTCTGGGAGATGGTGAAGGACAGGGAAGTCTGGAGTGCTGCAGTCCATGGGGTCGCAAAGAATTGAACATGACTTAGTGACTGAATAACAACAGCAAAAGCTCTCCAAGAAGGAATCAAAAATTCACACAATTTCCTTAGAATTTGTTTTTTATACTTGTATCTCAGTTGGTGGAGAATACCATGAAAAAGACAAACTTTTGGATTTGGCCATTTGCTGTGGAACTTTTCTCTCTAGGAAGTTGAAACTTCTGAGAGAAGTTGAAAAGGATGTTTGGCTCTGAAGATAGTGGTTTAGGTGATAACCAAAATCTGTCTTCTACACATGGCTTATTTGTTTTTGAAGAGGTGCAACTCAGTACAGTACACCAACCTGAACATTAACACAACATAATTCTAGTTCCTGTTTTTACTGTAGTCTACTCTTTGAACTTGAGGAATTTGCTTCCTCTCCTAAGGCCTCAATTTCTCTATTTGTAAAATGAAGGAGTTAAAAGACTGGACTAAAGTATGCCAAGAATCATTCTAACCAAGAATCTACCATCTTTGATCAATAAACAGTGCCTCCCAGATCTTGATCATTTAAAAATATAAAGATGAGTTCTGGGAAAGCCAGAATTTTTTTCTGAACAGTTTTTGTTTGTGTTTTTGTTACATGAATAGTGAAATAGAATCTCAGAGCTAGAAAAGAATTCAGAGTACAAGAGTTTCCTCTAAAACGACCTGACACAGAGGTGATTTGGCCTTTTTTGGACACACTTAGTGAGAGTCAGCTCATTTTATTGTTGAGCTGTTCTGATGGCTGGTACGTTGAGCTGTTCTGATGGCTGGTACGTTCTTCCTATATTAATCTGAAACCTGTCTCCCTATATCTTCTGCTTATTATTTGTGCCTTCTGTCAGATGCAGTACCTAATTTAAACTCCATCATAACTCTTTACTATATTTGTGAGAGTAGGGATGTCTTTTAACATCTCTGAGTTTCTGTTTCCTCATCTAATGTTGTATATTTTAATTACTATACCAAAATTACTGCAGATGCTGATTGCAGCCATGAAATTAAAAGACTCTTACTCCTTGGAAGGAAAGTTATGACCAACCTTGATAGTATAATAAAAAGCAGAGACATTACTTTGCCAACAAAGGTCCGTCTAGTCAAGGCTATGGTTTTTCCCGTGGTCATGTATGGATGTGAGAGTTGGACTGTGAAGAAAGCTGATCGCCGAAGAATTGATGTTTTTAAACTGTGGTGTTGGAGAAGACTCTTGAGAGTCCCTTGGACTGCAAGGAGATCCAACCAGTCCATTCTAAAGGAGATCAATCCTGGGTGTTCATTGGAAGGACTGATGCTGAAGCTGAAACTGCAATACTTTGGCCACCTCATGCGACGAGTTGACTCACTGGAAAAAACTCTGATGCTGGGAAAGGTTGGGGGCGGGAGGAGAAGGGGACGACAGAGAAGGAGATGGCTGGATGGCATCACCGACTCTGTGGACATGAGTTTGAGTGAACTCCAGGAGTTGGTGATGGACAGGGAGGCCTGGCGTGCTGTGATTCATGGGGTCGTGGAGAGTCAGACATGACTGAGCGACTGAACTGAACTGAACTGAACTGATGACACTAGGATTAGTGAGATAGTTCTTATGGGTTGTCTATACTAGGCTCTGGTTGGGAAAGACTTCATAGAGTACTGGGTATTTGGCAAAGATCATGAAGAATGGATAGGAATTTCTATAGAGAAGAATGGAATAGGGAGGAGACAGATAGATGACAGGTAGGTCATTTGGGGCAGAGAAAATAGTAATGAGCAAAAAAAAAGTGAGGCATAAAAATAAATTCCAAAGTTCTCTAGTGGTCAGTTTTGGTTACAACTTTCAGTGCCTAGGGCCAAGAGTAGAAAGTGATAGGAGATGATCCAGGAAAAATAAACTACAGGCAGACTGTGAAAGGATATGTACACCATGCCACATTCAAATATTATGCTACTTCTGGAGGTTACTGGGTTTAAAGGAAATCTCAAAGAGTGGAGAGCTGAGACAATATTTAAATTCATGTCTTCTGAGACTATGTCTCACAACACCATAACTTATTGGACATTTAAAAAAATCATCCATTTATTGTTATAGAATTAGATATAATAAATTGCTCCCTTCCAGTACTCTGCACCAGAATCCAAGAAGAACTCTCACCTAGTTCCTGAGGCCTTACAGCAGGAGAAATCACTGTGCTGTTTTGTCAGTGAAGCAAGTGTATTTGTTTTCTAGGAGACTAGGCTTATAATAGGAAACAAACACTAGGGAGAAAGAAAGGGATATTCTGCCCACTTCTCAAATAGACATGGCTGTACTTTGTATTAGAAAGTGCTCTGACTATGTGAGAAACAAGACTGGGTTCAAATCCTAGCACTGCCGATTACTAGCTGTGTACGTAATATATTTCTAACTTTCTCCTGAGCCTTGGTATGTTCATCAGTAACATGGGAAATATGGTCCTTCTCTGCCTATTTTTAAAAAATCATTGTAAAGGGAATTTGGGTGACTGTCAAAGTCCTTTCAAAATCATAAAGGAATGTTTTATTGCTACTATTATCAGGAAATCACCAAAGTGAAAGGATACCAGTACAGAGCAGGATTGCCCTGATATATGCTCTCTGTGTGTGCTGTGTTAAGTCACTTCAGTTGTGTCCAACTCTTTGTCACCCTACGGATTGTAGCCCCCCCATGCTCCTCTGTCCAAGGGATTCTCCGGACAAGAATACTGGAGTGAATTGCCCTGCCCTCCTCCAGGGCACCTTCCCAACCCTGAGTCACTTTATTTCTCCTGCAGTAGCAGGAGGGTCTGTACCACTAGTGCCACCTAGGCTGTCTCAGTTCAGTTCAGTCACTCAGTCATGTCTGAATCTTTGCCACCCCATGAACTGCAACACACCAGGCCTCCCTGTCCATCACCAACTCCCGGAGTTTTACTCAAACTCATGTCCACTGAGTCTGTGATGCCATCCAACCATCTCATCCTCTGCCGTCCCCTTCTCCTCATACCTTCAGTCTTTCCCAGCATCAGGGTCTTTTCAAATGAGTCGGCTCTTCACATCAGGTGGCCAAAGGATTAGAGTTTCAGCTTCACCATCAGTCCTTCCAGTGAATATTCAAACTGATTTCCTTTAGGATTGACTGGTTTGATCTCCTTGCAGTCCAAGGGACTCTCAAGAGTCTTCTATAACACCACAGTTCAAAAGCATCAGTTCTTCAGCTATCAGCTTTCTTTATAGTCCAACTCTCACATCCATACATGACTACTGGAAAAACAATAGTCTTGACTAGATGGACCTTGGTTGGCAAAGTGATGTCTTTGCTTTTCAATACGCTGTCTAGGTTGGTCATAACTTTTCTACCATGGAGTAAGCGTCTTTTAATTTCATGGCTGCAATCACCATCTGCAGTGATTTTGAGGCCCAAAAAACTAAAGTCTGTCATGCTTTCCACTGTTTCCCCATCTGTTTGCCATGAAGTAATGGGGCCAAATGCCAAGATCTTAGTTTTCTGAAAGTTGAGTTTTGAGCCAACTTTGTCACTTTACTCTTTCACTTTCATCAAGAGGCTCTTTAGTTCTTCCCTTTCTGCCATAAGAGTGGTGTCATCTGCATATCTGAGGTTATTGATATTTATCCCAGAAATCTTGATCCCAGTTTTTGCTTCATCCAGCCCAGCGTTTCTCATGATGTACTCTGCATATAAGTTAAATAAGCAGGGTGACAATATACAGCCTTGATGTACTCCTTTTCCTATTTGGAACCATTCTGTTGTTCCATTTCCAGTTTTAACTGTTGTTTCCTGATATGCACACAAATTTCTCAAGAGGCAGGTCAGTTGATCTGGTATTCCCATCTCTTTCAGAATTTTCCAGTTTGTTGTGATCCACACAGTCAAAGGCTTTGGCATAGTCAGTAAAGCAAAAGTAGACGTTTTTCTGGAACTCTTTTGCTTTTTTAATGATCCAAAAGATGTTGGCAATTTGATCTCTGGTTCCTCTGCCTTTTCTAAATCCAACTTGAACATCTGGAAGTTTATAGTTCGTTTAATGTTGAATCCTATCTTGGAGAATTTTGAGCATTAATTTACTAGCATGTGAGATGGATACAGTTGTGCGGTAGTTTGAGCATACTTTGGCATTGCCTTCCTTTGGGATTCAAATGAAAACTGACCTTTCCAGTCCTGTGGCCACTGCTGAGTCTTCCAAATTTTCTGGCATATTGAGTGCAGCACTTTCACAGCATCATCTTTTAGAATTTGAAATAGCTCAACTGGTAATACATCACCTCCACTAGATGTGTTTGGAATGATGCTTCCTAAGGACCACTTGAGTTCGCATTCCAGGATCTGACTCTAGGTGATAATCGCATAGCAATGCGATTATCTGGGTCATGGAGATCTTTTTTGTACAGTTCTGCTGTGTATTCTTGCCACCTCTTCTTAATATCTTCTGCTTCTGTTAGGTCCATACCATTTCTGTCCTTTATTGAGCCCATCTTTGCATGAAATGTTCCCTTGGTATCTCTAATTTTCTTGAAGAGATTTTTAGTCTTTCCCATTCTGTTGTTTTCCTCTATTTCTTTGCACTGATCACTGAGGAAGGCTTTATTCTCTCTCCTTGCTATTCTTTGAAACTCTGCATTCAAATGGGTATATCTTTCCTTTTCTCCTTTTCTTTTCACTTTTATTTTCACAGCTATTTACAAGGCTTCCTCAGACAGTCATTTTGCCTTTTTGCATTTCTTTTTCTTGGGGATGGTCCTGATCCCCGCCTCCTGTACAATGTCACGAGCCTCCATCCATAGATCCTCAGGCACTCTATCAGATCTAATCCCTTGAATCTATTTCTCACTTCTACCGTATTTGATTAAGCGATTTGATTTAGGTCCTACCTGAATGATCTAGTGGTTTTCCCTACATTCTTCGATTTAAGTATGGGCTGTCTAGACTTAGCGTAAAATCAGTAAGATTCGTCCGTATTGCCTGTGACTTTTCGTCCCTGTCATTGTCCCTTCTTGGTTTTCCTCCAACTCACTTCTTTTGACTGAAAAGCCTGTCTTTGCCTCCTCCCATCCTTCCTATATGTTCTCTGGATAAGCTTTACTGGTATGTCATTGATACTAAGTTCTGAAGGTCATAATAAGACATTTTGTCCTTCATAAAGTTTCCTGTTGAAGCCTCATATTTTATCCGAAAGGAAATAGCATCATTTATTCATTCAGAAATTACTTGTTAAACACCAAAGTTATGTTTTACACATGGCAAAATACTTTAAGAGATTAGACAATCAGGAAATGTAAGAATTTCTGGGAATTCAAGGATTTCTGATTAATTTGTTGATTTATTTGTCATCTATCTCTCAGTTCAGTTCAGTTCAGTTGCTCAGTCCTGTCTGACTCTCTGCGACCCCATGAATCGTAGCACGCCAGACCCCTCTGTCCATCACCAACTCCTGGAGTTCACCCAAACTCATGTGCATCGAGTCAGTGATGCCATCCAGATATCTCATCCTCTGTCGTCCCCTTCTCCTCCTGCCCCTAGTCCCTCCCACCATCCGGGTCTTTTCCAATGAGTCAACTCTTTTCATGAGGTGGACAAAGTATTGAAGTTTCATTCTCAGCATCAGTCCTTCCAATGAACACCCAGGACTGGTCTCCTTCAGGATGAACTGGTTGGATCTCCTTGCAGTCCAAGCGACTCTCAATTCTCCAGCACCACAGTTCAAAAACATCAATCTTCGGTGTTCAGCTTTCTTCACAGTCCAACTCTCACATCCATATATGACTACTGAAAAAACCATAGCCTTGACTAGACAGACCATGGTTGGCAAAGTAATATCTCTGCTTTTTAATATGCTATCTAGGTTGGTCATAACTTTCCGTGCAAGGAGTTAGCATCTTTTAATTTCATGGCTGCAATCACCATCTGCAGTGATTTTGGAGCCCCCCAAAATAAAGTCTGACACTGTATCCACTGTTTCTCCATGTATTTGCCATGAAGTGATGGGACCGGATGCCATGATCTTAGTTTTCTGAATGTTAAATTTTAAGCCAACTTTTTCACTCTCCTCTTTCACTTTCATCAAGAGGCTTTTTTAGTTCCTCTTCACTTTCTGCCATAAGGGTGGTGTCATCTGCATATCTGAGGTTATTGATGTTTCTCCTGGCAATCTTGATTCCAGCTTGTGCTTCTTCCAGCCCAGCGTTTCTCATGATGTACTCTGCATATAAGTTAAATAAGCAGGGTGACAATATACAGCCTTGATGTACTCCTTTTCCTATTTGGAACGAGTCTGTTGTTCCATGTCCTGTTCTAACTGTTGCTTCCTGATCTATCTTTCATTCATTTAAAATACGTGCTTTAGAACCTACTGTGTCTGAGACATTGTATTTGGCACATGTGAGGCACCAAGGACCCAAACATGCCACTTAGATTATCACACATCAGGGTCATACTGGTTCTAAATGTTCTTCATTTATTCTTGGGCACAGTTCCTAGGAATGCAACATCTTAGTGAGGTGAGCAACAATCAAAGAAAATGAGACAGTGTAAAAGTGTTCTCTTTTCTTCATATCCTTGCCAGCATTTGTTATTTGTGTTCTTTTAATGACAGCCATTCTGACAGGTGTGAGGTGATATCTGAGTGTGACTTTGATTTGCATTTCCCTGATAATTAACCACATTATGTATCTTTTCATACACCTCTTGGACATCGCATTTCCTCTCTGGAAAAATTTCTATTCTGCATTTCAATCCATTTTTTAAAGTAGGTTGTTTGTTTTCTTTGTATATTTAGTTGTATGAGCTGTTTTTATTGGCTGTGTTTTTTTTAAGGTATGGACCATTTTTAAAGTCTTGATTGAATTTATTACCATATTGCTTCTGTTTTGGGTTTTTGGCTCTGAGGCATGTTGGATCTTAGGTCCCCAGCCAAGAATTGAACCCACACCCCCTGCATTGGAAGGTGAAATCTTAACCACTGGACCATCGGGAAAGTCTCTGTTGGCATTAATCCCTTATTGGTCATATGATGTGGAAATATTTTCTCCCATTCAGTGTTGTCTTTTCATTGCAGTGGTTTCCTTCACTGTGCAAAAGCTTTTGAATTTAACTAGGTCCCACTTATTTATACTCACTTTTATTTCCTTTACTTTAGGAGACAAATAAAAAAAATTATTGCTGGGACTTATGTCAAAGAGTGTTCTGCCTATGTTGTCCACTAGTAGTTTTATAGTATCTAGTCTTACATTTAGATCGTTAATCCAGTTTATTTTGCATGTGGTATTAGAAAATGTTGTAAATTTATTTTTTACATGTAGCTATCCAGTTTTCCATGTACCATTTATTGAAGAGACTGTCTTTCCTCCAATGTATATTCTTGTCTCTTTTATCATAGAATAATTGACCGTAAGTATGTGGGTATTTCTGGGATCTCTATCCTGTTCAGTTGATCTGTGTATCTGTTTTTGTGCCTGTACAAGACTGTCTTAATTATTTGTTCTTTGTAGTGTAGATTGGGGTAACCTCTGTAGAAAACAATATGGAGGTTTCTCAAATAACTAAAAGTAGAATTACCAGGTGAAAGTGTTAGTCATTCAGGCATGTCTGAGTCTGTGTGACCCCAAGGACTGTAGCTCACCAGGCTTCACTGTCCATGGAATTCTCCAGGCAAGAACACTGGAGTGGGTAGCCATTCTCTTCTCCAGGGATCTTCCCGACTCAGGAATCAAACCCAGGTCTCCTGCACTGCAACTGGATTCTTTACCAGCTGAGCCATCAGGGAGGCCCCAGAACTACCTTAAGACCTAGCAATTCCACTCCTGGGTATATATCTGAAAAAAGACAAAAACACTAATTCAAAACTGCACAGGTACTCCATTGTTCACAGCAGCATTATTTACAATTTCCAAGATATGGACTGAACCTAAGTGTTCATCAACAAATAAATGGACAATGAAGATGTGGTATATATACACAATTGAATACTACTCAGCCGTATAAAGAGAAATTTTGTCACTTGCAGCAACATGGACGAACTTGATGGGCATTAAGTCAGACAGAGAAAGATAAATGCTGTATAATATCACTTATATGCAGAATCTAAGAAACACACCCAACTATGAATATAACATAAAAGAAGCAGACTCACAGAGAACAAATGAATGGTTGCCATTGTGGAGAGGCACAGTATAGGGGAGGGGTAGTGGGAGGTATAAACTCTTGAGTGTAAGACACGCTCAAGGATGTATTGTACAACACAGGGAATGTAGCCAATATTTTATAATAATTATAAGTTGAAAGTAAACTTTAAAATTTTTATAAAAAATAGGAAGTGAAGTGAGACAGTCTTAGCTTACTTACTTCCAACTGTCTTTGAATTTCATCTATGGGAAACTGTCAAGGTATTTAACTTCCCTGACTCTGTTTTCATGGCAAGATACATTAAGTCATAATGTGTGTTTAAGCACATGGCTCAATTCCTGGTGCATGGTAGGTGCTCCACAAGTGTTAGTTTTTTCTTTCTTCCCCTTTTATCTTTTCTTTTTGTATATGTGTATCCATGTTGGTCCTGAAAACAAAGAAGTTGTGACTAGCAAGGTTGAAATATATTTGGTCCAGGAGCAATTTTGCAGGTGGTCTAAAGCAGAGGATTTGCAAAAGGGTATTAGTTTTTCATTATCATTTCTCACACTCTTTCCAGTTTACAAAGCACATTTACACATATCATCTTAATTAACCCTCACAAAAAAGCTGTGTAATCTGAGGCTTATTATCTCATCCTTTAGGTGAGGAAACTGAAGCTTTCAGAGACTTAGTGACTTTCCAAGAACATATAGACAATAAAGGGCTTCCCTGGTGGTTCAGTGGTAGAGTTCACCTGCAATGCGGGAGACTTGGGTTCGATCCTTGGGTTGGGAAGATCCCCTGGGGAAGGAAATGACAACCCTCTAGAGTATTATTGTCTGGAGAATTCCATGGACAGAGGGGTCTGGCGTGCTACAGTTCATAGGGTCGCAAAGAGTCGGACATGACTGAAGTGACTGAGCACATGCACATAGACAATCAGACTTGGCTTTTGGTCTTTATCATGCAATCTTTCCAGAAAAACATCTATTTCTGCTTGACTATGCCAAAGCCTTTGACTGTGTGGATCACAATAAACTGTGGAAAATTCTGAAAGAGATGGGAATACCAGACCACCTGACCTGCCTCTTGAGAAACCTGTATGCAGGTCAGGAAGCAACAGTTAGAACTGGACATAGAACAACAAACTGGTTCCAAATAGAAAAGGAGTACATCAAGGCTGTATATTGTCACCCTGTTTATTTAACTTATATGCCTAGTCCATCATGAGAAATGCTGGGCTGGAAGAAGCACAAGCTGGAATCAAGATTGCTGGGAGAAATATCAATAACCTCAGATATGCAGATGACACCACCCTTATGGCAGAAAGTGAAGAGGAACTCAAAAGTCTCTTGATGAAAGTGAAAGAAGAGAGTGAAAAAGTTGGCTTGAAGCTCAACATTCAGAATACTAAGATCATGTCATGTGGTCCCATCACTTAATGGAAAATAGATGGGGAAACAGTGGAAATAGTGTCAGACTTTATTTTGGGGGGCTCCAAAATCACTGCAGATGCTGATTGCAGCCATGAAATTAAAAGATGCTTACTCCTTGGAAGGAAAATTATGACCAACCTAGATAGCATATTAAAAAGCAGAGACATTACTTTGCCAACCAAAGTCCGTCTTGTCAAGGCTATGGTTTTTCCACTGGTCATGTATGGATGTGAGAGTTGGACTATGAAGAAAGCTGATTGCCGAAGAATTGATGCTTTTGAACTGTGGTGTTGGAGAAGACTCTTGAGAGTCCCTTGGACTGCAAGGAGATCCAACCAGTCCATTCTAAAGGAGATCAATCCTGGGTGTTCATTGGAAGGACTGATGCTAAAGCTGAAACTCCCATACTTTGTCCACCTCATGTGAAGAGCTGACTCATTGGAAAAGACTCTGATGCTGGGAGGGCTTGGGGGCAGGAGGAGAAGGGGACGACAGAGGATGAGATGGCTGGATGGCATCACTGACTTGATGCACATGAGTTTGGGTGAACTCCAGGAGTTGGTGATGGACAGGAAGGCCTGGCGTGCTGCAATTCATGGGGTCTCAAAGAGTCGGACACGACTGAGCAACTGAACTGAACTGAACTGATTAAATCTTTCTTTTGTCTTTCTGTCTCACACTGAATCTTGAGCTTAAAATATTCTATCCAACTTTCCCATTTTCCTGGCTACAGGCCTGTCTTTAAGAACATAGGGTACTGATGCAACTTCCTTTATCTTCCCTCTGCGATGCATGAAATTGATGCTGTCTTTGTGGATTCAGAAGTCCAGAGAGTTGGCTGTTTTGGGAACAGAACTTGTAGCCTATTCCTGTTGCCTTAATTCTGACTATCATCGTTACGTGGACTATTGAAATAGGCCTCCTACTTCTTGACTCCTTAATGTTGACAGAGTCATACCCCTGAGGACATTCTTAAACACTGCAAAGCTCAACTCTGCTCAGATCCTTCCTATGCTATGTTTAGTCACTCAGTTGTGTCCAACTCTTTGCGGTTCCATGGACTGTAGCCCACCAGGCTCCTCTTTTCATGGTGATTCTTAAAACAAAATAAACATCATTTCCCCATATCCTACAAAACTGAGGTCTGAACAACTTGGTCTATGTCAAGGCTCCTCAGCTTCCATCATGTTTAATAAGCATCCTACCTTTTAGGAATACTTGTCTTGCCTTAAGAACATTAAAGATATTTTTCCTTCCTTCTGAAATTTCTTCTTCCTTCATCTCCCTCGGATGTGTTTCAAAAGAACTCGGTGTCTTTCAAAACCGGGGTAGGATTGGATGACACTCAGTTTAACCATCACGGAGTTCCTCCCTGTGCACTGCCATAACACACCTTACACTGTACAGTAGTTACCCATTTTTTAATGCCTGTATGCCTTCAGTGTGGTGTCATTTCCTCATCCCCTCTGTTCTATGTGTAATGTCAAGTGTTATTAATTGTATTTAGCAGAAGAATTAGAGAAACATATGAAAATCATCTTTCTAGAAGCAAAAGTTCAGATTTTTTTTAAGGCTTTTGAATGTTTGATGAAGAGCAGGATTGAAAGTAAAGAGATCATTTACAGGATTCTGCATGGGGAAAAAAATAAGCTGGGTGACAAAAAAAAAAAAAAGATTCTTGAAAAATGTGCAAAACAGTGCAAATGGGGTTGTGGTGATGCTCACAGGGACAAAAATTTGTTTACACACAAGATAGCTTATTACATTTAAAAACTAGACATAGCTCTGAGATTCCTAGCTACCAAAACAGAAGTAATATAGTAACATTTCCCTCGTGTATTTAACAGGCAAAAACAGATCTGTTAAATGAGAAAGCTTTCCCTAGCCCCACATTCTAGGAGGGATTATAATTGTGTATTCTTTGTAAAAGAGAATTGTTTAAATTCATGGTTGGATATCTTTGAACTAGTATTTTGCAAAAATATTAGAATGTTTCTGATAGGTAAGCATTTCTCATACTAACCTTCTATAGAAACTGAAGGCATAACCTATATTTGGTCATGATACTTCTAATAGTCGTTAAGCTAATAAAATTCAAGTATATTGTTTTTGGGTACTTATTGTGTAAAGAGTCAGAGGATTGGATAGCAAATTAGTTCCTTTTGTTGTCTTTCACAAATACTGGATATCTTAGTTTTTTGTCATTAGTGTTTGGCAAGGTTGAATTGCCAAAAATTTTCAAGTTAGTCTCTTTGATTAGTGCATGAAGTGAGTATAATCTGGTATGTTATCTCATGAATATCCATAGTACATGTTTGATAAAGGAATTATTATAATACTGATATATTTAGAACATAAATTTCAGGTTGATTAAATGATTTCCAGAAAAAAAAGTTTTTATCTATACAGAATGTTATGGATGAAATGTATTGGAAGAAAAATAACATTATAGAATACCTGCTATGAATGAGATATTGTTCTACACAGTCTATGTATATTTCTCTTAAATTATAAAATGACTCTATGAAGTAACTTTTATTATTCCCATTTTATAGATAGAGAGACGAGACTGACCAACCAGGGGAAGTTAAATCCTTTGCTCAAGGACATATAGCTAGGTTGTGTCAGATTTGGGATCCTATATTCAATCCATCTCCTTTTCTTCCTCTTATATGAATCATATGTTTCAGCCAGTCTGCTGAAAGTGAAATAGAAAGAGAAAACGAATGTGAAATATTTGATAAGAAGGAAGTGAATGGAAGTGAGAACACAAATCAATGAGTTCAGTTTCTCAGAGACAGTTTAAATGGAAATTATGACAAAGGAGTTTGCAAGAACTGGTTCAATGGTAACTTAATCTTTCTGTGAATTTAATTTCTACAACCTATATTTGGTTTAGCAAGAATCATCAATTATTTGAGGACTTAGTGCTTTATGAGATGTCAGAAAGCGTTTGGGCATTTTCTGTGTAAGTGTATATTGCCAACATATATATGTGTGTGTGTGTGTGTGCTCTGAAATTATTACTTTGATATGGATTAGTTAAAATATAGATACCTTGTAAGCTCAAAGGCTATCTGGGTTGGTGCAGTCTCTTATTTGATCAGTAGGGACCTCATACCATGAGAGATTAAGTGACTTGACTAAGGTTTCATAGTGACTAGCTGTAAAACTGCAACTGGAGCTCAATCTTTCTGAATCCCAGTCCAGTACTCCCTATTAAAACAATCTAACGACTTTCAGAATAAGTCTATTTGTCTCAAGATAAGACTGCCTAATTTTAAATGTTATTTAAAATGTCCAATTCCTTATTCTTATTAGCTTAATATTTTGCAGTGCTATAATTCAATCATTGTGCTTGAAATTATGGCCTTAGAAAATACAATTGAAAAGTACCAATTGCCTTACCTAGAAGGACCTAGTACAGTAAAATGTCCACTCAACTGTGAGCTCCTAGGGAAAAGGAACATATCTCAATTATTTTCTAATTTTCAGCACTTGGCTTAGGGCCCAGTTAAATTTTGGTTGAATGGGTGAATGAATGAAATTCAAAGAAGTCATAACACTATTCAGTATTAGAATTGAAAAATACCTTTAAAAAATCATCTAGTCCAATACCTTAACTTTAAATATGAGAAAATAGAAAAAAGACAGTATATGGCTTAATGCCATAACAGTTAAAAATATAATGCAGTTATACATATTTTTGCCATAAAAAACTGTCCCCTTTCAGGCCATATTCAGATTTCATAATCTTGCATTGCACAATTCCAGGTGGTACTGCTCATCTTATAGTTGATGTGAATGGTACTCTCATAGATGTGTAGCTGTACATAGTGGCTCAGTTCCTGAGTTAGGTGTTATTGCTTCTACTTTAGAGATAAGTGAACAAGCCTAAAGAGGAAGTGACTTATCCAAGATCAGATGAATTGTATATAGCAGAACCAGTATTAGATCCCTGTTTTTTATAATTCAATACTTTCTTTCTTACAGCACTCCAGTCTGAGATATGTCATTTAATCTCCCATGCCTTACCCTATAACACATTCTAGACAACATTTAAAGCAGAAACCCACACACACTGTTTATAGATCTATTTCTGAAACTGTCTTCATGGTTTTCAACCCTTTTCCCACTTTTCTATTTCTAGTTTTGCCTTTTCTCTATGGCTCATGCTATCTTTCCAACTACAACCTTGGCTTGCCTTCATCTTAGGTTTTCTTATACTTTTGGCTGCTTTCACAATTCAGCCTCATTCCCTGTCACCTCCCACCTTAGTTTACTTTCATTCCAGCAAATGCCTTCATTGTCATGATGGGCTTTAGACATGATGTCATTTTATTTCTAATGTAATACTTAACAGAATGTCCCTTGTATATGCTCCTACCTTTTCTGACTTTCCTCTTCAAGTCCTCCCTGAGAATCATCTTGCACCTTGTACAATTTCATTCCCTGCATGCTGTCTCTGGGTGATTCATCTCTTCCCGTTACACAGGCGGGCACACCAACACCTACACATGCAGGTGAATCTGCTCCAATGATATATTTTAATTTCAGATTTAGTCAGAAGTAATTAAGCCTTTCTGTAATGAGGATGGGCACCGAGTTTTAAAAATTCATGTTGTTTCATACATCCCATCCGTGGTTTGTGCCACCCTCGCTTGCAGAGTACGAAGGAGCCCCTAGTGTAGTTAGATTAATTAATAGAAAGAGAATAAACTTAATGGAGCCAGAAAAGTGCAAAAAATGGTACTTTCCCCCCTATATCTCATTCAGATGGAATGGCCATCTTGGGATTGCGGCAGGGGATGGCAATTGCATTTTAATTACAGAACTGATGGTTTCAGTGCTACACCAGATGGAAGGGCCTTTTTAGAGAGTCCCACTCACCACCTCTGTCAATTTTTTTAAAATCTGATGCTGGTTAACAGAACCAGACAGGAGACAAAAGCGATGATGTTGTGTTCTGATCCCATAGATTTTATTCCCTATTCTGTTGCTTGACTTGTGAGTTCAGTCAGATCTTGACTCCTGTGAAAAACATGCTCCTTCAGGCACTTTAACAAATGAAAGGGAAAGGATGAGATTGGAAGAAAGGAAAGATACTTCTTCCTCTTCTATATCATCCTGGTGGTTACTTTATTGCCTACAAAGCACTTTCATTTTCCATTGTATCACTTATCATGATAACTCAGTAACAGACGTATTATTATCCCCATTTTAGTGAGATAAAATAATTGAGATAGGACACTTAGCTTTAACAGGTTTAGCAATGCAAATCTAGCAATGTGAATCAGTGAATTACTAATATTAAGGCAATAATAAAGTAAAAGGTTTATTTGTTCTTAAACTATTAAAAAGTATAGAGTTATGGATCTAGAAGCTTTCCAACATCTCATCTCATCTGATGGAAAAGAAAACTAATATTCAAATGGTGTAATGGAGGGCAGTGTAGGATATTTGAAAAAGCATGGGCTTTGTAACTAGCACTGGAAAAGTTTTACTTCTGCATTTATGTCTTTGGACTCAGGGAACAAGTCCAAGCTTCACTTTACCCATTGTAAGATGCAAGACTGGGCTGGTACAAACTGAAACCCCTGTCCATCCCAGAGCCCAGACTTCTCTACATGTAGGCTAGAAATCTTTTTTTTTTTTTGAATACTTGTGGGTGGTAGTGGCTCATTTTGGGGAATCCAAGTTCTTAAAAATGATTCTTAACAGCATAGACTGCAAAGATGAGTCCTGAATTGTAATTAATGGAGGCTAAATTTTTGAGGAATTTTTAGAATTTTGTCACACAGGAAAAAAATAGCTAGAACTTTCTGGGAAGCCATAATTTACCTAGAAATTACAATAATTCAAATGTGTATCTGGGACTGATGTGAAAATTTCATTCTAAGGCACACCATATTACTCTACCAAATGTCTTGCCAAACCCTGCAACAAGGTTCTGAAATAAAGAGATGAATCATTGGGAATCAGTTCTAGTGTCTTCTGTCTTCATCTTAACCATTTGACTGAGTGGTGTTTGTCCCTCAAAATCTCCCCCTTTGACTTTTTCTCCTTCAAAGAAGAATCATTTGTTATCTTCTCACTATAATTAGATGATTTGAAGGGGATAAACATCAGACCTTCACAGCTGTCAAGGCCTTGATTTATAGGAAAATTATTTGTTCTAATTATACAGAATGATTCATAGCTTATGCAAATGTGTGATTTATTACTAGACCACATCTTTTATAGGTAGGCTCCTTTCTCTTTAGTTTTTAGTAAAGTACTTCCTAAGAATAGTAATATTATCTAGATCAAGCTACTGGATTCCTTTCAGCCTTCTTCTGACAGCCTATAATACTGGTATGCATTCATTCGACAAAAAGTCATTGAACAATCTCTGTGAGCCAAACACTGAGAATATAGAGATGATGGTCACTTTTGCTGATATAAAAGACATGGGAGAAGGGCATGTTCTACAGCATTTTAACATCCCTTATCTCAGGTGAGCCTCACAGCAGCCTTATAAGATAGGGTGATGGACAGGGAGGCCTGGCGTCTGTGATTCATGGGGTCGCAAAGAGTCGGACACGACTGAGTGACTGAACTGAACTGAACTTAACAAAAAGTAACTCTTATCATGAAAGTTTTATAGATGAGAAGATAGGCTCAAAGATGGCAAGTGATCTACCCAAAGTCACTTAGCTATAGTAATTACAGAACCCACTGGAATAATCCACAGTTTCTGGCAACCAGTGACAGCCTGCATGCACTTACATGTGTGTGTTTGGTTGTGTATGTGGCAGTGGGATTGGGCATGGAATCAGGGCTAAGGATTATTTTTCCATGTGTAAAAGGATGGAAAAGGTATTACATTTTCTCAAAATGGTTCCACAGCTAATCTTCCCGACACAGAACCTTACACTCCACTTAAGGCACTGAAGTTTGATATTTAAGTGTTCTTTGGGAGGGATGCATACCTTAATCTATTACTTGTTAGTCGTTCTTTCAGTCTTTTGTTCTGTCATATAGCAAGCCTTACTAGAAATTTTCCAGTGTCTGATCTTGAAGTAGTAGCTAGGTAGAAGAAGAGTGAAAAGTGACTTTTGTGGGATGTGATTAAAAACATCAGTTGGGCATGGTGTGTCTCTTTGTGGAACCCACTGGCTATCTTCAATATTTCCATTAATTGACATACTAAACTTTCTATGTTCAAGCTTCTGAGAATCACACATAGGAAAATGATATTTTTTCTATTTCTGAATTGGGTATCAACTCCAAGCCTCCCTTCTTTCTTCCTCTGCTGGTGTATACTTGTGTTATCTTACTAGACATTGAGGTCTTTGAAATCAGAAATGTATTCCATCTCTGTTTCTTCACTGCCTGGTACGTAGTAAGTTCTCAATAAATGAAAGACCTGGGGATGACAGAATGCGTTAATGCATTGTTAAAGTTGCCTTCACTTCTTTCTCTTAATAATTCCTCTGTTCTAGCCCCAACTTAATTCCTTTTTGTTCTCCAGAGTCAAAGAAATTGTACTCAGAATCTCTTCTTCAATCTAAAAAAATATCAAAAAGTCTTCCTCTGTTATTTTTAAACCCTGCCAAAGGTCTCCCTATTCTCACTCTGTAACTTTCTGAGTGCTAAAGAAAGAATATAAAGAAGGAGTATATTAATGTGAACATAGTGTAACCTTGGATAAGTCACTTAGCTCCCTGAGACTCAGTTTCTTTTCTATGAAATAGTAACAATATCTACATCTTGGTTTGTCTTTGTAAGCAAATGAAAGCCTATGTTCCCAACTTCTATTTAAAATTTACCCTAGGAAACAACTCCTCCAGGAAGTTTTCTCTGACCCGGCTGCTTTCTCATTTTTTCAGTTGCCTGGTTTCCCTGTTTGATACTACATTTGTTCTCTAATTTAATTTGCCTTTCTCCTCTAATATACAGTGGAATTTTAGACTGTCTCTTATTAATCTTTATGTTCAGTAATATTCATCCAACATATATTTATTGAGCACCTGTTATATGTCAGGCACTGTGCCAGATGTTGAGAGTTCAGCAAGCAGTAAGACCAAGGTAGTTTCTGCTCTAAGGAGTTACGGTATTTAGTTTACATTCAGCACAGAACAAGACTAAGTATTTGTTGGATGAATTAATGAAAAATGAATGAATGCATAAATCAGTTAAACAATTTAGTAACTGTGGAGAGTTATTTGGATGTTAGCTATATATACTCTTAAGTGAATTCAGTTGGGATAAGGATTTGATTCAATGTTTAATATAACTTCCCAGAGTTTTCCTTAAATTGATGTGGCATTCCCCACGCTTGTGGTTTATCATCTGAGAATTAGGTTAGACAGAATCCTTTTCCTAGTGTAATCAGTGACCATATCCTTTTCTAACTAATATCTTTCTTTACTGATAACTTTTGACTTTTGGATGAGAGAAAGCCTCAGAAAGCAAGTGAGCCAGATAAACATCTTTCTTTTTTTTATCTTAGAAGTAAAGAAATTTTCTCTGATGATACAATAGTAATCAAGTTAGCTCCATAAACACCCAGCTCCTGAGTCTCTAATTTTTGTTTGAAAGTTAACATTTTAAATTCATGGTAAAAAATTAGGTTGGTCATATAATTTATATTTCAAACCTGAAATTTTTAATGAAGGAGTACTACTGATAATTAAGCAAGGATAACTCTATGCATAAACTAAGACTGTCCTTGGTAAGCCAGGATACATATGTTCTCCATAGTAATAGCATAGTGCCAAACGTGGGCTAAGGATTTGAACCCATGGGCCAAAGTGGGTTCAGCCCTGGCTCTGCAATTTAATGTTAGTATAACCTTGGACAAGTTGCTTGAACTCTCTACAATTGTTTATCTATCTATAAAATAAAGTTACTGAATATATCTTCTGTGTATATAGCATTAATTGAGCTACACAGAAAGCTGCCTAACACAACCTGACATATAGTAGATACTCAAACAATATGTTTCCTTTCTTTTTAATTCTTGTAGTAGAAGCTCTGACATTAACTCGATGTATGATCTTGGAACGTGTCTCCCATTTTCTTATCAGTGAAATGGCAGGGTTGAAATACTTGATCTCTCTATGTTCTAGTCATTTTTCCCATTTCAAATAACCTTGTTGCCATAAACTTCCTCATTATCTTGGGAATCTTGATATCTATAGAATATGTCTCAGATATACATGATATAAAAAACAGCCCCCAAATCCTCCAGCAGACTACAACACTTTTAAGTTCAGAAATTACAGTTGTCACATTAGGGGGCCCTTCTCAGCTGTCAGTCACACTCTGTGCTCCTCTCTCAGAACTAATATAGTCAAAGATGATAACTCTTGAATATACAACCTTGTTGCATCACGCAAAATGGTATATCCAAGAATGACACAAAATAGTTGCTAATACTTTTAATCCAAGCTTTAAGCTATTTGTTGAATGAAGAACTTGTCAGAGCTGATCCATTACCCTCTGAGAATTCTCTTTTCCATATTAAGCAACCCAGATTCTTTAAACTGATCCTTCTAAGGATGTACCGAGGGTGTGTTACTTAGTCGCTGATGGTTCCCTTTGTTGGAATCTAGTCAACTGACCTCCATTTCATTTGAAGTTCAGTTACTCTCTTACCAGTCTGTCACAAAATCTTATTGATTTTACGTCCTTAAATTTGTTGAAATTGTCCCTCTTCCCTGTTTCCTGTGCTCCACAATTCTGTTTAGTTAAACAGTTATTAACATTTATTAAATGCTACTACTAGGCAGTGAAGACACAAAGATGGAAAAGTCAGTCCTAGCCTTCAAGGAGCCATTGTTTCTTAATGTTAGAGCTTGAAATAGCATTGACATTCATCTAACTGCCTAATTATATAAACAAGGAATTTGAGACTCAGAAAGGGAAAGTGACTGGTATTAAATCACACAGGTTAATAGACTGCAGAACCAAGTCTAGGATCCAGATTTTTTGACCCTCCACTCAAGAATCATTTCCTCTTTACCACTGTAAACTTGAAAATGCTAATACCCAGCCCCTTCACTGTATCGCTCTGTGGTATCATTAATATCATAGTTAACATTTTATGTAGTACTTTAGGGTTTATAGTTTCATACCAGTCATCTAATTTAATCCTTATAATACCCCTACAAAAATTTATTATTATTAATCATGCTAACTGAATCTCAGAGAGGTTAGACAACTTGTCTTGGTGTAAGTCCTAAAACTTAAGATTCCAAATCAATTATTTTTTGGTATACCATACTTCTTTTTGTTGGCACAAATAGGTATTATACTATGACTGACAAGTGCTGGGGAACAGAGATGTTTAAGCCATGAATCCTACTTTTGGAGAGAATAATCTACACAGATCATCCACTGAAATTAGTAGCCATGCTAGGAGCTGTATAAGGGCTTCCTAGAACTGTGATAGCCTCTAAAGATTATTGTAGATAACCCCCTAATTTTAAAAGACTGCAACAATAAAAGCTCTAAGTTACTTATTTTTGATAAAGCAACAAATGAAATTTTTACCAAATTAATCTAAGGTTACTTGGGGAAAATTGGAAGGAAAATTATTCCATGTTAACATTGGATTTTATCATATATATAACAAATGTTCACAGCCATTGTGGTCCAATACAGAGAACTGACTTGTCCAAGGCCTTACAGCAGGAAGTTGACAGGAAAAAAAAAAAAAAGGTTAAAAATAAATTGTAGGAATCATTTAGAATGCAATAACTGACTAAAACGCCTTAAAATTTCAACTCAAGACCCTGGAGGAGCTGCATACAGAGAGTAAAATGTGCCTCATTAAGCAGCAGCTTTGAAAGAGCCTCTTGAACCTCTCTAAATGAAAGAGGCCTTGCAATTGCTCAAGCATGCAGTGACTAGTTGTTTAAAATCCTAATCAGATGCAGGTTTGAAGACAGAGGGGAAGACTTGGTGAGGGCTCTGTTGAAATTCTATTTTTAGGTCTGATGTTGAGGGAATTCCTCTCCAAGCCAAAGGGAGGAATCCTTAGGCCGAGTTTCACAGGCATTCATCACTTCCTGGTGCTCAGTGAATCCAATTCCAAACTAAAGACTTGAAAGATGAGGGTGAATATAAAGGATGAACTGTTTATTTAAAAGAAATGCCGGACTTCAGTATTTGTATCTTTAGTTGATTGATGTGTATTGGAAGAATGATTTATATACATATATGCAACTCTTTTTTTTAAAGATTCTATTCCCATATAGACCATTACAAAGTACTGAGTAGAGTTCCCTGTGCTATACAGCAGGTTTTCATTAGTTATCTATTTTGTATGTAGTAGTGTGTATATGTCAGTCACTTTGCTGTACACCTGACCAAGGCATGTGTGCAAGCCATGTCACTTGAGTCATGTCCAACTCTGTGCAACCCTATGGACTGTAGCCTGCCAGGCTCCTCTGTGCTTGGAATTCTCCAGGCAAGAATACTGGAGTGGGTTGCAATGCCCTCCTCCAGCCTGAAACCAATACAACATTGTAAATCAGCTATAGTCCAAGATTTTTTTTTTTTAAAAGAATCATCTGAATGTCAACCAGTAGGCTCAATGTCAACTGGTGATATATTTATAAGCAAGTCAAAGTCCCTGTCCTCATTATCTTGGGATATAAAAGAAAAGAAAGCTATAAAGGAAAGAAACAAGGTAAGGAATAGAGAATTCTGGTTGAGTGTGGGAAGGGGAACTGTTTTGATTCAGATGGAATCTGAAGGCTCCCATGAGGACGTAGAGTAAGGGCAGCATCCTGACTAGTGGAAAAGAATGACTGGTGGGAAGATGTGAGCACAGAGTATGTACACAGAGTATTTGT
The DNA here is from genome assembly GCF_049115385.1 of Moschus berezovskii. Lineage (NCBI taxonomy): Eukaryota > Metazoa > Chordata > Mammalia > Artiodactyla > Moschidae > Moschus > Moschus berezovskii. The sequence continues at coordinate 24,337,341 of NC_142463.1, read as the reverse complement.
GGCTGTTCAGTCACTCAGTTGTGTCCAACTCTTTGTGATTCCATGGACTGCAGCACACTAGGCCTCCCTGTCCTACACCATTGCCCAGAGTTTGCTTGAACTCATGTCCATAGAGTTGGTGATGCCATCCAAGCATGTAATCCTCTGTCGTCCCCTTCTCCTCTGTCTTCAATCTTTCCCAGCATCAAGGTCTTTTCCAGTGAGTCAGTTCTTCACATCAGATGGCCAAAGTGTTGGAGTTTCAGCTTCAAAATCAGTCCTTCCAATGAATATTCAGGACTGATTTTCTTTAGGATGGACTGGTTGGATCTCCTTGCAATCCAAGGGACTCTCAAGAGTCTTCTCCCCATGTATATTACCATATGTGAAATAGATCGCCAGTCCATGTTCGATGCATGAGTCAGGGTGCTCAGGGCCGGTGAACTGGGAGGACCCTGAGGGATGGGGTGGGGAGGGAAGATGGGGGTGCATTCAGGATGGGCGACCCATGTACACTCATGGCTGACTCATGTCAGTGTATGGCAAAAACCAATACAATAATGTAATTAGCCTCCAATTAAAATAAATAAGTTTTAAAAATTAAAATAAAATAAATTTTATAAAAAAGAGTCTTCTCCAACACCACAGTTCAAAAGCATCAATTCTTCAGTGCTCAGCTTTCTTTATGGTCCAACTCTTACATTCATACATGACTATTTGAAAAAACATAGCTTTGACTAGACGGACCTTTGCGGGCAAAGTAATGTCTCTGCTTTTTAATATGCTGTCTAGGTTGGTCCTAGCTTTTCTTCCAAGGATCAAGTGTCTTTTAATTTCATGACTGCAGTCACCATCTGCAGTGGTTTTGGAGTCCCCGTGCAAAAAAGTCTCTCACTGTTTCCATTGTTTCCCCATCTATTTGCCATGAAGTGATGAGCCCAGATGCCATGATCTTAGTTTTCTGAATGTTGAGCTTTAAGTCAACTTTTTCACTTTCCTCTTTCACTTTCAAGAGGCTCTTTAGTTCTTCTTCACTTTCTGCCATAAGGGTGGTATCATCTGCATATCGGAGGTTATTGCTATTTCTCCTGGCAACCTTGATTCCAGCTTGTGCTTCACCCAGCCCGGCATTTCACATGATGTACTCTGCATAAAAGTTAAATAAGCAGGGTGACAATATACAGCCTTGACGTACTCCTTTCCCAATCTGGAACGAGTCCATTGTTCCATGTCCAGTTCTAACTGTTGCTTCTTAACTTTCATACAGACTTCTCAGTAGGCAGGTAAGGTGCTCTAGTGTTCCCATCACTTGAAGACTTTTCCACAGTTTGTTGTGATCCACACAGTCAAAGGTTTTGGCATAGTCAATAAAGCAAAAGTAGATGTTTTTCTAGAACGCTTCAAGATGGCGGAGGAATAGGACGTGGAGACCACTTTGCCACAAATTCATCAAAAGATCATTAGATTACTGAGGAACTTCCACAAAACAACTTCTGAACATTGGTGGAGGACACCAGACTCCCAGAAAGGCAGCCCATTCTCTTCGAAAGTAGGTAGGACAAAGTATATATTTTATACATTGCCTTATTAAGTAGATAATCATTTGAATTCATTTGAAGAGAAAGTATAGGCAATTAGTTTTGTGGTATAATTTGAGGGACACAAGAAAGCCCCAAAATCCAAACCCAAATCATCTCAATGTTAAGCTTCCACCATGGAGTAATAGAATCTCAGGGTTGGAAAAGATACAGGAAATCATGGGGTATATTCACAAATCCGTTTCCACCAAATGGGTAGAGTCTCCTTTGCAGTGCCCAGCCTCTGTCTGGTTGTCTCCAATTAGAGGGAAATTCTAACTTCACAGGCAGCCAGTTCCACATTTGGCTGCTCTTACGGTGAGAAGGTACTTCCCAGTACTGACTTTGAATTAGTCTCCCTACACCTCAGATATACAGTAAATTTTGGGAACTCTAATAAGAACTGGGCAATGAAACAGGATCTCCAGGAGTTTTTTTGTTTGTTTGTTTCCATTTGTCATCCAAGTATTTTCATGATTCTCACCTTTTTCTCAAATTATTCAGTATCATTGTCTGGCTGGGTGAGTTTCTTTTGTCACTGGTTTCTGTAGTCTTTTCTTTAAAATTTCATCTGAATTTCTCATTACCAGGGTTAGAAGAAACTTCCACATTAGGATTTAGTTTGTTCTCATATGATTCTTCTATGCTAGCTGCTTTGAATGGTGGTACTGAATAAAATAGATTATCTTTATGATCACAATAAGTTTTAGAAATTCTATGGGCTGATAATTTCCAATTTAGAAAGTCTTGAAAGGAACCAAAGTGGGAGGCAGGAAACTTGGGTTCTGGTGTAACTCTGCCTTCCATTCATTATTTAACCTTGAGTAAGTCTGTCTCCCTATACGCCTCAATTCTTTTATCTCTAAAATACCTGGGACTGAATTTAGTCTTTATTATCCCTTCTCTGTGCCTATGCACAGGTTTGAAGAATATTTGAAAATTTCCATGCAGCCTCATTAATTAAGTGTTCTTTACCTGATTGGGCACATTTGAGGAGGCTGTAACTTTTTTCATTGTTTCATTTATGGCCAAATTCTGATATAAGAGAAAATGAGAAATTTTAGTGGCAACATATCATTAACTTTATTGCCCTTAAAGCATGTGAAATATTCCATTTTATTTATTTTATTGTTTTTCTTGCTGTTAGCTAAAGTTGATTGAAAGTGATGAGGTAGGGTCGAGTAAAGAGGGCTAAGGCTCCCATTTAGAAAGATTTATGGAAAGATGTCCTTGGCAATTGCCATATCATACCGTAACTTGATAGTTAGTTACCTATAGTAATTCTGCTGCTTTTGAAAGAATCATCATAAAGGATTTATTAGTGGATTGTATTTGCCAACTCCTCATTGAAATTTAGCAGTTTTTTTTTTTCCTCATTGTTAATGGCTTAGGAGAGGGTATGCTGCTGCTGCTGCTAAGTCGCTTCAGTCGTGTCCAACTCTGTGTGACCCCATAAATGGAAGCCCACCAGGCTCCCCCATCCCTGGGATTCTCCAGGCAAGAACACTGGAGTGGGTTGCCATTTCCTTCTCCAATGCATGAAAGTGAAAAGTGAAAGTGAAGTCGCTCAGTCGTGTCCAACTCTTCAGGACACCATGGATTGCAGCCTACCAGGCTCCTCCATCCATGGGATTTTCCAGGCAAGAGTACTGGAGTGGGGTGCCATTGCCTTCTCCAAGGAGGGGGTATAACATTATTTAAAAATCACATCTTAAAGAATGTGTCAGTTAATGGTGACACTGTGTGAATAAGAACCCTTAAGAAACAATCCTGTTTGGTGGCCTTAGCTGCCTCATCCATCTATGTAGGATCATTTATTTCTCTTGGATTCATAAACATTTATTAAGCACTGCTGCTTGCCAGGCTTCATGCTAGATATTGAGGATAAAAAGACAAAAATGCAAGAGTTAATTCATCTTAAACTGTTTTTTTCTGATATGTGTCCCTGCATGAGCATCTGCTATGTGCCTAACTGTATCCGTGGCAGTGGGAGACAGTAGAAATAAATGTCATTAAGCACTTTGGGAGGATTCTCTTCTGTGTCTCCAGCACACACACAGCACAGTACCTGGCGCAGAAGAAGCACTCAGCTAACACTTAGGATAGGGAATGAATTCATGAGTGATAGTTCCTTTAGGGGACCCTTATCTTGTTAGTTCTGAAACTAATCCTTACTACACAATCAGAGAACATCTTTTATATGTGAAGTGCTAAGATAGAGTCATGTGCATGAAGAGATAACAATTAATTCTACCGTGAAGATATGAGGAAGATGAAAGAACATGAGAAAATATAGAATATGATAAAAGCACATGCTCTGTGCTCAAAGATTACCAAAGGCTCATATAATCAAGGTAAAAGTGGGGTGTAATGGGTAACAGATGGGAGAATAGCAGAAAATATCTCAGAGGTACAAGTTATGCAGAGTTTCAAATGCCATAATAAGTAGTAGACCTTGACCCAGTAAGTGATGAAAACATATCAAAGAGTTTTAAGCAGAAGAATGATATATCTTTATTTGTGTTTTACAGTTTTCCCTGGCATTAGTGTGAAGGGTGGATTGGAGTAGGTAAGACTGGAGGCAGAAACATCATTTAGTCCAGATGAAAGGCAGACTGGAACAATATCATAGGAATAGAAGAAAGGGAGTCCACCTTATGTTGGAAGCCTAGTCGAACAAAAGATTTGGGCTAAAGAGAAATTAAACATGCTTTTAGGGAGAGATGAGAGAGCCAGTGGAGGGCACGTGATTGAAAATGTATGAGGGAGAGAGTATAACAGATGGAGGGTGTCCTAGGAGAGGCTGGAAGGATTGGAATCTAGGACATAGGATAAAGGGCTAGTATTGGGCAAAAGGAGAAAAGAAAAAGAAGGACACGATAAAAAAAATGTTCTTATTACAGTCAAAGACTGTCCGTGGGTCTCGATATTTTTTGTACTCAGTTATTCAGCCACACCTCTAAGTTGTTTCAAAGACAGTGTCCAGGTTAACCAATGGGTGATACCATTTCTTTTTCATTCACTCAACAATAGTCTTTGAACAGCAGTTACATGCCAGTCCCTAAGCTGGACCCTGAGGGTATAGCAGTGAATCAAGCCCAATCTCTAGTTATGAGAAGCTCCTAGTCTATAAGGAAAGACTTGTATAAATAAGTCAATGTACTAAAATGTTACAAGTGCTTTAAGAAAAATTAGAAATAATTATTCCTACCTAGGTTGGGAAGTAGGGTGAACAAAAAAGTGCATAAAAAGTAGATGTTACTGTTGTTTAGTTGCTAAGTCATGTCCAACTCTTTTGCTACCCTATGAACTGTAGCCGATCAGGCTCCTCTGTCCATGGAATTTCCCAGGCAAGAATAATGAAGTGGTTGCCCTTTTCTTCTCCAGGGTATCTTCCTGACCTAAAGGTCAAACCCACGTTTTCTGTATTGTCAGGCAGACTCTTTACCACTGAGCTACCTAGGAAGACCAAAGGCACTAGAGCTGAATTTTGAAAGTGTGACTGCCTTAATTTTCATCATTTTAGGATAGTGTGTTTGACAGAGTTCTAAGATACTCCTTATAACTCTCTGTACCTCTCATGATGTACATGTCCTGGATAATTCCCTTTCCTTGAGTGTAGGTAGAATCTGTGAATTTGATTAGAAAGCACTCTCCATGATTATGTTAGGTTATATGGCAAAATGAATTTTGCAAATGTCATTAAAGTCCCAAGTCAGTTGACCTTAAAAGAGGAAGATTACCTGAATGGGCCTGACCAAATTACATGAGCATTTTAAACTTAGGTATAGAGGTCAGATGACTCAGTGGGTAACACCACAATATTCTAAAGTAATTATCCTCCAATTAAAATAAATTAATTAATTTTTAAAAATGTGCCTGCAATTCAGGAGGCATAGGAGATACAGGTTCAGTCCCTGGGTCAGGAAGGTCCACTGAAGGAGGAAATGACAACCCGCTCTAGTATTTTTGCCTGAAAAATTCCATGGACAGAGGAAGCTAGCAGGCAACAGTCCACGGGGTCTCAAAAGTCAGACACAACTGAGCAAGTAAGCACACATGCACCTAGAGGTCAGAGGTGGAAAATGTCAGAGATTCTAAGTACCACAAGGATTTGATATCAGTTCAGTTCAGTTGCTCAGTCCTGTCCGACTCTTAGTGACCCCATGGACTGCAGCACGCCAGACTTCCCTGTCCATCACCAACACCTGGAGCTTACTCAAACTCATGTCTGTCAAGTCGGTGATGCATCCAACCATCTGATCCTCTGTCATCCCCTTCTCCTCCTGCCTTCAATCTTTCCCAGCATCAGGGTCTTTTCAAATGAGTTGGTTCTTCCCATGAGGTGGCCAAAGTATTGGAGCTTTAGCTTCAGCATCAGTCCTTCCAATGAAAATTCAGGGTTGATTTCCTTTAGGATTGACTGTTTTGATCTCCTTGCAGTCCAAAGGACTCTCAGGAGTCTTCTCCAACACCACAGTTCAAAAGCATCAATTCTTTGGTGCTCAGCCTTCTTTATGGTCCAACTCTCACATCCATACATGACTCCTGGAAAAACCATAGCTTTGACTATACAGATCTTTGTCTTTATTTAATGTCTCTGCTTTTTGATATGCTGTCTAGGTTGGTCCTAGCTTTTCTTCCAAGGAGCAAGCGTCTTTTAATTTCATGGCTGCAGTCTCCATCTGCAGTGATTTTGGAACCCAAGAAAATAAAGTTTCTCACTCTTTCCATTGTTTCCCCATCTATTTGCCATGAAGTGATGGGACCGGATGCCTTGATCTTAGTTTTTTTGAATGTTGAATTTCAAGCCAGCTTTTTCACTCTTCTCTTTCACTTTCATCAAAAGGCTCTTTAGTTCCTCTTCACTTAATGCCATAAGGGTGGTGTCATCTTCATATCCAGAGAAGGCAATGGCAAGCCACTCCAGTACTCTTGCTTAGAAAATCCCATGGATGGAGGAGCCTGGTAGGCTGCAGTCCGTGGGGTCGCTAAGGGTCGGACATGACTGAGCGACTTCACTTTCTCTTTTCACTTTCACACATTGGAGAAGAAAATGGCAACCCACTCCAGTGTTCTTGCCTGGAGAATCCCAGGGACGGGGGAGCCTGGTGGGCTTCCGTCTATGGGGTCACACAGAGTCGGACACGACTGAAGTGACTTAGCAGCAGCAGCAGCATCTTCATATCTGAGGTTATTGATATTTCTCCCTGCAATCTTGATTCCAACTTGTGCTTCACCCAGTCCGGCATTTCACATAAAGTACTCTCCATAAAAGTTAAGTAAGTAAACTGACAATATACAGCCTTGATGAACTCCTTTCACAATTTGGAATCAGTCTGTTGTCCCATGTCCTGTTCTAACTGTTGCTTCTTGACCTGCATACAGATTTCTCAGGAGTCAGGTAAGATGGTCTGTTATTCCTGTCTCTTGAAGAATTTTCCACAGTTTGTTGTGATCCACAGAGTCAAAGGCTTTGGTGTAGTCAATGAAGCAGAAGTAGATTGATTTGAAGATGGAGGGGTCCATGTGGCAAGAAATGTAGATGACTTTTAGCGGAGCATTGCCAACTGACAACCAGCAAGAAAATAGGTACCTCAGTTCTACAGAAGGAACTGAATTTTGCCAATAAGAAGAATTAGCTTGAGAGCAGATTTTTCCCCAACACCTCCAAACCCAGCTTGATTTCAGCCTTGTGATATTCTGAAAGAGAATCCAGCCATGCCATGCCATGCTTTGGACATACAGATCTGTGAGCTCATAAATGAGTATTGTTTTAAGCTGCTAAGTTTGTGGTAATTTGTTACACAGCAGTGGATGATGACTAATACAGATGGCTTTGCAAATGAGTCTGTCCTAGTGAGACTCAGAGCTTCGTTTTTCTATGGAGTAAACTTGGAATTGGGTGGGTTTACTGAAAGATTTATTCTTTCCTTGCAGGTCATTTTTGTTTTATAAATAACTTTTTCCTAAAAAGGATTGAGCCAAATATTTCTACTTTATTGTGGCCTCCAAATTAAGCTGTTCCTTTGAAAATATCGTTTTGAAATGAGAGTTAGACAATTAATTTGAAGATGTTACTTACTTTTCCTCTTATTGCTTTTTTGTAGACTCCCTGGACTATATGTTGAGTGAATAGCTGAATGATTCCATTAAGCATTTCTGAAAAATCTTAAAGAATAGTGATTACTTTTTCCAGCGATGTGGAGAACTATAACCACTTATGTAAAACTCTATATAAAGTCAGTGTATAACTTTGACTGGTATTACCTCTTCTGTTCTGTTTCCTACATTGGATTCAATACTTTGCCCAACCATTAAATTTTAGTGTTTCTAGGGGTTCTGTCCTGGCCCCTCTGTTCTTCTCACTTTATTTCATTCCCTGAGTGTTATTATCAAATGTCATGTCTTTAAAGCACTAAACTGATGATTTTTCAAAATTCTATCTCTAGCTTAAGATCAGAGGCTGGGTGGAACCAGGATTTATATAAAGACCTTAAATTTTTCCAACCTAATCTCTTCTTCCTTAATTATATTGAGAGAGTCTTATATTGAGAAGGAGTTTCTAGCCAAGAAAAAAAGAAGCATGTTCTTATTTCAAACATTTTAAGTTTGAAAGCAAATGTATTACTGGAAGATGGTTTCTCCAGGAAAGGTTTCCTATGTGTGGGTCTAGCTGGCAGCCAGGTAAGGTGACCAATCTGCTTGGAGTAGATTCCATAGTGTTGCCTATAATCTGTGTTCCAAAATTATTCTGGGGTGCTCCTTAGTCTCTGAAGTAAAATTTAGATTTGGACACTTGAGAAAGGAGTGCAAAAAAATCCAAAATGGATAGTTTGACAACAGATATTACTGGAGTGGTGAATAAAGAGGCAGATACTGTCTATAGGAATTTGAAAAGTGTAAATAACAGAGAGTGGCTGGCCCTCTAGGAGTGAGTAGGTGAAGCCAGAAAAAGCCAGAAATTGTATTAAATGTAGGTTGATTTATCAAAGAATGCCACCATATAACTGCTGTACCTATATCTATAGGTCTATGGCAGTAACTCCTTCTAAAGATTGTGGTTACTGTCCAAAAAAAAAAATTGTTGGGTGGATCCCACACCAGTATCAGTCTCCTCTCCACCAGAAAATACTTATAGCGTCTAAATACTTCCTATAGTGTCACATCACACCTTTTCCAGAAGATGTGGGCACTTCCTGCCCTATGCTCAGCTCTTGAGGGAATGCTTGCACCTAATCAGAGATGTTGAGGCATGGTCCAATTTCTACTGGTGAAGTGAAGTGAAGTCACTCAGTCATGTCTGACTCTTTGCGACCGCATGGACTATAGCCTACCGGGCTCCACTGTCCATTTAATTTTCCAGGCAAGGTATTGGAGTGGGTTGCCATTTCCTTCTCCAGGGGATCTTCCCGACCCAGGGATCAAACCCAGGTCTCCTGCATTGTGGGCAGACGCTCTACCATCTGAGCCACCAGGAAGCCTTAAGTATTCCACATTTTAAATACCTCATACTAATAAAATAATTCTCTCCATCTTATATGACCTAATTTTATCTCAAATATCACTGCTACTCCTCTTCCATATCACAATCCCTTCCTCAGTTATAAATATTTTCCATGAAAAATCCCCTCATGTAACACAGTATTTCGGAGAATGGGCTTTTAAGTCAGGCAGGACTAGGTTTAAATTCTGCCTCAGCCACTTAGCGGAGAAGGCAATGGCAACCCACTACAGTACTCTTGCCTGGAAAATCCCATGGGCAGAGGAACCTGGTGGGCTGCAGTCCATGGGGTCGCGAAGAGTCGGACACAACTAAGCAACTTCACTTTCACTTTTCACTTTCATGCATTGGAGAAGGAAATGGCAACCCACACCAGTGTTCTTTTCTGGAGAATCCCAGGGACAGGGGAGCCTGGTGGGCTGCCATCTATGGGGTCGCACAGAGTTGGACACGACTGAAGCGACTTAGCAGCAGCAGCAGCCACTTAGATATATAACTTTAGGTATCATCTTTAAAATGGAAATAGTACATATTTGCATTATATTATTTTGCATTATATATATGTAAATTTAATACAATAACATACCTATTGAAGGAACTCAAGAGATTCCAGTTTTTAATTATTTTATAAATATTATTTTTCATTTTAACAATCTTCATTATAAATATTGAGCAATCATATATATCCTCACTTCAAATACCCTAGACTGACCTTACATATTATTCCTATCTCTTGACTGTTAACCATATTTTCAAATTACCTTAAATTTACTTAATTTTAATTCCCCATGCGTCTTATCATCCTTCCATCTTACATGTTCCAACCAAAATCCATCTTAAACAGCATGAATTTTAATTCTCCTACCTCAGTCTTAAATATGTTCTATTTCCAATCCCTGTTTCAGGGTTATTTCATTTAAATAACCTTCATCCTAAATACCATTTGTAGAGAACATCTGCTATTTTAGTTTGCTGGCATTCTTTCCTCCCTTCTCATCATGGTATCTTCTTACCTTTGAAGATAGTTCTTTGTTTATGCCTTGTGATTCTGATGAGGTCTTCAGTTGTGATTTTCCATCCCTCCCTTCACAGAGACTGGCATTTGACCCTGACCTATTACGGATCCTCATCCTCTTGGCCACAGTGATATGTTCAGAGTGTGCAAGGGACACATGGTGGAGGGGCTGGTAGGTACTTTCTCTTCTAAAGCCGAGAAGAAGTCCCTCTTTCTCTTTGAAGTATATGCCATAGAGGATAGAACCCTGGAGCTGTTGGCAGTTCTATCTCCTTTATCGAGAATGAGACTGAGAGCCTGAGGGTAACATTGAGACAGAACCTGAGCAGAGACAGAATCTGAAAGAGCTGAGAGAGTTTTGAGGGCATTGTTTGTGTCTCTGATTTAGTTCTTCAACTTGTTCTCCCTAACTTTAAGAGCTAGTGAATATTCATATCTTGATAACTGGGAGTGGGCTTCAGTTATGTGCAAAAGAGACAGGTCTGAATAATATACATGTGTTAATCTTATAGATATTTTTCTGAACTTAGATCTCTTATCTGAGTTTTTCTTCTGGACTTGACCTTAAGACATTATGCTAATAGTGAAGATTATTTAAAACCAGGCTTTTAGAGCATATTTAAAGGAATTCTTAGCTGTGTCAATTGGAAACAGAGTAGGGAGTATAAAAGAACGTTGTGTATGAATTTTGAACTCCTGGTATAGTCATTTTTAGGGGCACAGAGATGCAGGAATATCTGATACCGTATTAGTTGTGAATATAAGCCAGAATGTCAGACAGCTGGCATTCCAGGACCAGCTCTACTCCAATTTGCTCTGGGATTTTCGGCAAGTGCTTTCCTTCCAGGCGTTTCAATTTCAAAATAAAGTGATTGTACTTGATTTTCTCTTCCAGACCTGAGTTTTTGAGATCTAGACTTTTTCCTAGGCAAAAAGGGAGAAATATCAAAAGTATTACTTGGCAGAGTGGGAATTGATATAATCTGAGTTGACTTAAAATCTGATAAGGTAAAATGACTTTTGAAGAGTATTGTCTTAAAAGAATTTTTTTTGTTGTTTTTACATATACGTCTTTCACTTCAGTCATGCACTCATGTTTGACTCTTTGGGACCCCATAGACTGCAACACGCCAGGCTTCCCTATCCATCACCAACTCCTGGAGCTTGCTCAAACTCATGTTCGTCAAGTCGGTGATGCCATCCAACCATCACATCCTCTGTCTTAAACCTGCTTCTCCTGCCTTCAGTCTTTCATAGCATCAGGGTCTTTGCAAATGAATCAGTTCTTCGCATTAGATAACCAAAGTATCATCTTTAACATCAGTCCTTCCAATGAATATTCAGGACTGATTTCCTTTAGGATTGACTGGTTTGACCTCCTTGCAGTCCAAGGGGATTCTCAAGAGTCTTCTCCAGCACCACAGTTCAAAAGCATCTATTCTACGGCGATCAGCCTTCTTCACAGTCCAACTCTCACATCCATACATGACCACTGGAAAAGCCATAGCCTTGACTAGACGGACCTTTGTTGACAAAGTAATGTCTCTGCTTTTTAATATACTATCTAGGTTGGTCATAACTTTCCTTCCAAGGAGTAAGTGTCTTTTAATTTCATGGCTGCAATCAGCATCCACAGTGATTTGGAGCCCAAAAAAATAAAGTCTGACACTGTTTCCACTGTTTCCCCATCTATTTCCCATGAAGTGATGGGACAAGATGCCATGATCTTTGTTTTCTGAATGTTGAGCTTCAAGCCAACCTTTTCACTCTCCTCTTTGACTTTCCTCAAGAGGCTTTTTAGTTCCTCTTCACTTTCTGCCATCAGGGTGGTGTCATCTGCATATCTGAGGTTATTGATATTTCTCCCATCTATCTTGATTCCAGCTTGTGCTTCTTCCAGCCCAGTGTTCCTCATGATGTACTCTGCATATAAGTTAAATAAGCAAGGTGACAATATACAACCTTGACGTACTCCTTTTTCTATTTAGAACCGGTCTGTTGTTCCACGTCCAGTTCTAACTGTAATATACTGTCTGAGTTTCTCAAATTGTCATTTAAAAAAAGCAAGAGAATTCCAGATAAACATCTACTTTTGCTTTATTGACTGTGCCAAAACCTTTCACTGTGTGGCTCACAACAAACTGTGGAAAATTCTTCAAGAGACAGGAATACCAGACCACCCTAATGGCCTCCTGAGAAATCTGTGTGCAGGTCAAGAAGCAACAGTTAGAACTGGACAAGGAACAACAGACTGCTTCCAAATCAGGAAAGGAATACGTCAAGGCTTTATATTGTCACCCTGCTTATTTAACTTCTATGCAGAATACATCATGAGAAATGCTGAGATGGATGAAGCACAAGCTGGAATCAAGGTTGCTGGGAGATTTATCAATAACCTCAGATATGCAGGTGACACCACCCTTATGGCAGAAAGAGAAGAGGAAGTAAAGAGCCTCTTGATGAAGGTGAAAGAGGAGAGTGAAAAAACTGGCTTAAAGCTTAACACTCAGAAAACTAAGATCATGGCATCAGGGCCTATCACTTCATGGCAAATAGATGTGGAAACAATGGAAAAAGTCACAGACTTTATTGTTTTGGGCTCCAAAATCACTGCAGATGCTGACTGCAGCCGTGAAATTAAAAGACACTTGCTCCTTGGAAGTAAAGCTAGGACCAACCTAGACAGCATATTAAAAAGCAGAGACATTACTTTACCAACAAAGGTCCAAAAAAAAAACTGCTGGTTTTTCCAGTAGTCATGTATGGATATAAGTTGGATTATAAAGAAAGCTGAGCACTGAAGAATTGATGCTTTTAAACTGTGGTGTTAGAGAAGACTCTTGAGCGTCCCTTGAGCTGCAAGGAGTTCTAACTAGTTAATCCTAAGGAAATCAGTCTTGGATATTCGTTGAACGGACTGATGCTGAAGCTGAAACTCCAATCTTTTGGCCACCTGATGTGAAGTACTGACTCATTGGAAAAGACCCTGATGCTGGGAAAGATTGAAGGTGGGATGAGAAGGGATGATAGAGGATGAGATGGTTGGATGGCATCACCAATGCGATGGACATGAATTTGAGCAAGCTCCAAGAGTTGGCAATTGACAGGGAAACCTGGAGTGCTGCATGCAGTCCATGGGGTCACAAAGAGCTGGCCATGACTCAGCAACTGAACTGAACTAGGTTTGTCATAGCTTTTCTTCCAATGAGAAAGCGTCTTTTAGTTTCATGGCTGCAGTCAGCATCTGCAGTGATTTTGGAGCCCAGGAAAAATAAAGGCTGTCATTGTTTCCCCATCAATTTGCCATGAAGTGATGGGACTGGATGCCATGATCTTCATTTTTTGAATGTTGAGTTTTAAGCCAGTTTTTTCACTCTCCTCTTTCACCTTCATCAAGAGGCTCTTTAATTCCTCTTTGCTTTCTGCCATAAGGGTGGTGTCATCTGCATATCTGAGGTTATTGATATTTCTCCCTGCAATATTGATTCCAGCCTGTGCTTCATCCATCCAGCATTTCATGTGATGTACTCTGCATATATTTTGGGCTCCCCTAATATTTCAGTTGGTAGAGAATCTGCCTGCAATGCAGGAGACCCTGGTTTGATTCCTGGGTCAGGAAGATCCATTGGAGAAGGGATAAGCTACCCACACCAGTATTCTTGGGCTTCCTTTGTGGCTCAGCTGGTAAAGAATCTGCCTGCAATGTGGGAGACCTGGGTTCAGTCCCTGGGTTGGAAAGATCCCTTGGAGAAGGGAAAGGCTACCCACTCCAATATTTTGGCCTGGAAGCAAGGTGACAATATATACATCCTTGACATACTACTTTTCCAATTTGGAACCAATCCATTGTTCAGTGTCCAGTTCTAACTTTTGCTTCCTGACCTGCATACAGATTTCTCAGGAGGTCAGTATGGTGATCTGGGATTCCCATGTCTTTAAGAGTTTTCCACAGTTTGTTGTGATCCACACAGTTAAAGGCTTTAGTGTAGTCAATGAAGCAGAAATAGATGTTTTTCTGGAACTCTCTTGTGTGAGATGAGTGCAACTGTGCTTTTGTTTGAACATTCTTTAGCACTGACTTCCTTTGGGATTGGAATGAAAACTGACCTGTTTCAATCCTGTGGCCACTGCTGAGTTTTCCAAATTTTCTGGCATATTGAGTGCAGTACTTTCACAGCATCATCTTTTAGGATTTGAAATAGCTCAACTGGAAATCCATCACCTCCGCTAGTTTTATTCGCAGTGATACTTCCTAAGGCCCTTCACATTCCAGGAAGTCTGGCTCTAGGTGAGTGATCACACCATCGTGGTTATCTGGGTCATGAAGAGATTTTTTGTATACTTCTGTGTTCTTGCCACCTCTTCTTAATATCTTCTGCTTCTGCTAGGTTCATACCATTTCTGTCCTTATGGTGCCCATCTTTGCATGAAATGTTCCATTAGTATCTCTAATTTTCATGAAGAGACCTCTAATCTTTTCTGTTCTATTGTTTTCCTCTATTTCTTTGTATTGATCTCTTAGGAAGGCTTTCTATATGTCTTTAATGTTGTATAAAATAAATCATACCATTAACCACATTCCAGTGTACACAGTCTTGCTCATAAGAAATATGACTTTGTAAACCTCAATATATTTTCAAATAAGTTAACTTTTCTTATTATATATACATATATTAATACACATACATACATATACATGCATATACATACATGAATTGTATATAGGTGTATATATGTATGTGAGAGAGACATTTAGGCTATTTGATTTTACTCCAAATAGAATTTCTAAGTATTTCCATAAGCCCTCAAGAATCACCTATTTGGAAATGCCCCATGGTTTTGCACATGATGTCACCTCTACTTGAAATAGCATTCCCACTTTCAGCCCACAACAACTCTGTTATTGTATTATTCATATTACATTGTAATGCTTGTGTATAATCCCACTTTTTCCACTAAACCATGAACTCTTTGAGAGTAAAATTAGGTTTTTTCTATCTCTCAGGCCCAGTTAGAAACCTGACAAAGAACACCTGCTCAGTAAATATGTATTAGCTACCTTTAAACTTAATTAAGCCACTTCTGGGTCTTTTGTCATAGAGTCTTGTTCCTGTGCTGCTCCACTGAAAAAGGTCATGTTATGTTAGATAGAAGTCCATGATTGGAGGAGGGTTTCAGGGGCCCAGAGTGGTGTATCAGATCCTTAGCAAGATCTTTTAACTACTGACTCAACAATCTTTCCAGGATTCTCTATAAGAAAAAGCTTCTTCCAAGTGTCTCATACAGGGATGGGAGTCTCTTGCTCCAGGGATAATTTCATTCTTCCTATGAAGTAATGCCTCCTACAGTAAAAGTGAAAGTACACAGCATGGCTGGGACACATAGTAGGCATTTTATCAATGAAAATGGATTTCTTCCTCTTACTTTTTTATGTAACTACCCAAATCTGCCGTCAGATTATGAGTTCTGAATGATAGTGGAAAGTTCTTATAATAGTTGTGCTTCCCACAGATTCAGATTCAACAAATTTAGTGAATACCTCTTACGTGTCAGTCACCATGTCAAATATTTCCTTATACATTATCTCATCCAATTTTCTTGACAAATATCTGAAGTACATTTTTCATTCTATTTATTGATGAGTAAACTTAAGCTTAGATATATCGAGTAACTGGTTCCAGATAACACAGCTACATAGTGGTAGGGCCAGGATTCAAATTCAGATCAACTTGTCCTTAAAGTGATATTCTTCCCAAAGACATGCTGCCAATACCTAACCAAATGCTGTGGGCATTTTGTGCTTTCTTAATATTTGTGAAAGAATTAGAATTGATCTTTTGACTGAAGTGATTAATACTTGTTAATATGCTATGCAATTTTGTTTGACCATTAAAATTTATGTACATTGATATGGAGAGATTTATAGAATATAAAAATTAAAACCAGGTAATATGTATGTATGATTTTTTTTTAATATATACATATCTGTAGGAACATATAGGAACAATATGGAGGAACATATACTGAAGTTTTAGCAATTTTTAAGAAATGTAGAAATACAGTGATTTTTATCTTCTCTATGCTATATTTTTTCTCTTTTTCCACTCATTTTTATATATATTGGATATTATTAGTATAATAACCAATTTAAAGTTTAAAATAATTAATGCAAAGAACCATTTACTCCATGGATGCTCATAAGGACATAAATTCTAAGGATTAATGGATCAGATATTTAAAAAAATCTGAATACTGCAAAATGTACACTGGGGATGTAGAAAATATTTAATTTGCATGTCATTTCCAATCACTTAACAAACGTGGCCATTTCTAAAGAAAGTGTTGACATGACACCAAACATGTATGACCAAATATGCTTTTAGAAACAGCATACCAATGTTTGTCTTTCACTGACACATTTGAAAGCATGTCAAAATCTAATTTTGATTAGAGAAAAGAGTGTGACACATCTAGATTATAAATGCAAATCCCAGTAGATATTTGATTTCATCTAATCAAAGATGTTATATTTAATTGCCATGGAACAAGATGATCTTGTGTAAATGAGGCATTGAGTTAATAACAGAACTTTGTATTTACATAGAGATTTTCTATGAGCTTAACATACTTCATGAATTAAAGAAGTTCTATGTTGATGCAATTACTTTGGAAAACTCTTTGACAATGAATTCTAAAGCTGAATATGTGCATATCTTGTGACCTAGAAATTACGTTCCCAGCATATGCTATTGCTACTGCTAAGTCACTTCAGTCGTGTCCGACTCTGTGCGACCCCATAGACGGCAGCCCACCAGGCTCCCCCGTCCCTGGGATTCTCCAGGCAAGAACACTGGAGTGGGTTGCCATTTCCTTCTCCAATGTGTGAAAGTGAAAAGTGAAAGTGAAGTCGCTCAGTCGTGTCCGACCCTTAGCGACCCCACGGACTGTAGCCCACCAGGCTCCTCCATCCATGGGATTTTCCAGGCAAGAGTACTGGAGTGGCTTGCCAATGCCTTCTCCGTCCCAGCATATACTCAACAAAAATGTATCTTTATGTGGACCAAAAGATATGTTCATAGCTGCACTATTTATTATGGCCTCAAGCTGAAAAATACCCAATGTCCATCAACAGTAGACTAGTATGTTGTTCTTCAGTTGCTAAGTTGTGTTTGAATCTTTGTGACCCCATGAACTGGAGCATACCAGGCTTTCCCTGCCTTTCACTATCTCCCAGAGTTTGCTCAAACTTATGTCCATTGATGCCATCCAACCGTTTCAGCCTCTGTCTCTCCCTTCTCCTCCTGTCCTCAATCTTTCCCAGCATCAGGGTCTTTTTCAATGAGTTGGCTCTTCGCATCAGGTGACCAAAAATATTGGAGCTTCAGCTTCAACATTAGTCCTTCCAATGAATATTCAGGATTGATTTCCTTTAGGATTGACTGCTTTGATTTCCTTGCTGGTTCTAATTGTTGCTTCTTGACCTGTACACAGATTTCTCAAGAGACAGGTTAGGTGGTCTGGTATTCCTATCTCTTTAAGAATTTTCCACAGTTTGTTGTGATCCACACAGTCAAAGACTTTGGCATAGTCAATAAAACCAAAGTAGATATATTTCTGGAATTCTCTTGCTTTTTCTGTAATCCAGTGGATGTTGACAACTGACTATCTGGTTCATCAGCCTTTTCTAAATCCAGCTTGTACATTTGGAAGTTCTTGAACCGAGGCTAGCTTGAAGGATTTTGAGCATCAGCTTGCTAGCATATGAAATGAATGCAATTGTTCAGTAGTTTGAACAGTCTTTGGCATTGCCCTTCTTTGGGATTGGTATGAAAACTGACTGTTTCCAGTCCTGTGGCCACTGATGAGTTTTCCAAATTTGCTGCTATACTGAGTGCAGCACTTTATTCTCCCTGATATAGCAAGGAAAAATAAATCAGAGAGAGAAGACTAGTAACAGGTAGATCATATCAGTTCAGTTGCTCAGTCATGTCCAACTATTTGCGACCCCATGGGCTGCAGCATGCCAGGCTTCCCTGTCCACCACCAAATCCTGGAGCTTTCTCAAACTCATGTCCATCGAGTCAGTGGTACCATTCAACCATCTCGTCTTCTGTCATCCTCTTCTTTTCCTACCTTCAATCTTTCCCAGCATCAGGGTCTTTTCCAATATGAGTCTGTTCTTCACATCAGATGGCCAAAGTACTGGAGTTTCATCTTTGGCATTAGTCCTTCCAATGACTATTCAGGACTGATTTCTTTTAGGATTGACTGGTTTGATCTCCTGCAGTCTAAGGGACTTACTGACAGGGAGGTCAATATAAGGCATTAACGCAAGAAATGCTAAGAACCTGAACTAAGGTAAGTTCCCCAAAACCCCATTTACATATGAACCTGCAGCTTATTGGAAGATATAGAGTATGTTTTTATTGGGCCGTAGACAATTTTAATAAAATATTAGACCTACTTGTTCTTAAAATTATTTAGTTGAATTATTACATTACACATTATTATCTATAGCACCCTAAGCCTGTTCTTAAGATCATTTGCCTCTAATGGAACCCCACCTATTAAGGTATATCTTTATACTGGAAAAGTCTTGTCAGAGCTTTCAGGCTCAACAGGTCTTTATGATTCTCTTGGATGTCAGGGACAAAGGAACTGCTCAATGGAAATAGGTATCTCCAAGAGTGCAGAGCACATCAGAAAAGCACAGAGTGTTGTGGAACAGGAGAAAAAAAGAATGGTACCAAGTTTAAATCTAGGGTGGTACAGATATGCAATAGGAATGTCTATTGTTCATAAGGCTGGATATATGCAAAAGGGAGTTTTACTACACTGCTCCATTGCTGACCTGGATGGGAATTCAGATGTTATCTGTGTGTTCTTGCATTTAGTATAAATCATAGTAGCTCTAACAGTGGCAAAATATGGCAGTTCACAGTGCTCCTTATTAATGTGCTAAACTTCAAGAAAGTCATGGGTATTGGAGCTGAGGCCTACCGCACTCTGAAGAATGTCACTAAAGACAAATGAGGGAATGAAACTACCAAAGGGCGGCATGAGGCAGTCTTCTACCAACTGGGGTTGGCTAACGGGCCTGTGGGAGAAATTCAGCCGACTACTTATTTTTATAAATAAAGTTTTATTGGAATACAACAATACTGTTTGTTTACAAATTGTCTGTGATTGATTTTGTACTACAATGGCATGGGTGAATAGTTGTGACAGAGACTAAAGTGAAAGTGTTAGTTACTCAGTCATGTCTGACTCTTTGCCACCCCATGGACTGTAGCCCGCCAACAGAGACCACAACTCACAGAGTTGAAATATTTTTCATCAGGTTCTTTAAAGGAAAAGTTAGGCCACCTCTGTCTAAATGTAAAGAAACTCTGTAACTGCTAGAGAATGTTATTGGAAAGGTGACTGTAAGAGATAAGGTTTTAATTGTAATGGACTCTGAGTTCTTCTAGTCTGGGATGTCTGATCTAGAATTCAACTCTCTAGTTAATTTATCAAATACATAACCTCAGTCCTGTGGTAGCTTATAAATAACTGTGAAGTAGTATTTTATAAAAATCTGTTTGACCAGAATGACTTGGAAGTTTGGTTAAGACAAAACAAACAAACAAACAAACAAAAAAAAACCCACTGTTAATACGTATATACCTAGTTGGAGGAAATGATCTCAACCCAAAGCAGTTTCCCAAGGCTGTGGATGAGGAATAACACAACTGCTTTCTGCTTAAAGTAAACCAGATGAGTCTCTTCAGCTGACCTAATGCAATGAGAAGGACATGCTAGGTTTTCAGTATTCTGGGACAACTAAAAATTCTTTTACTGCTTCAAACTTATTCACCTGGAATTTTTTGGGAATATCTAGCTTTGTAGTCATATGGCTAGCTCGAAATTATATGTTTCCCCCTTTACTCAAACATAAATCTGTGAATTCATTTACTTATGGTGTGGTTCCCTGAGGTTCATAGGCAAGTTGCTCAAAGTTTTTATGTGGTGATAAAGTCAGTAACAAAATATAGTCCATTAGATAGTCTGCCACCACAGACTTTTCCCTGCTCTGTCCACATTGTCTCTTATGGTTTTTAAGATGTTCATCCTCTGCTGGTACCTTTTTTCCCCCTCTAAGATTACGCTTCCTTTTCAAATTCCAAAAGCTCCCTCTGTTTTACAGAACATTCAGTTCTTTCCAAATCCTAGCTCTCATTCCTTTTCAAGGTCCACCTGTAAGGTGCTCAGCAGAACCAGACATCCATGTATTACTTAATGAGGTCCACCTCTGTCTGTAAGACTTGGAGTTGTAAATAGTAATACATTGCATATGTCAAGTACTGACTACAGTCAGTGTTCAATCAGTGCTTTTTCTTTCTTTTCCCTGCTGCTTGTTTTATTGTTGTTATATTCTTTTTCTTCTTATGTCAAAAAATAAATGCTTCATTACATCTGTTGACATTTGTGTTCTCTTATTTTGGATTTAAGCTCATAAAAGAAAATATGTGAATCCTTCTGGCCTTGCACAATACAGCATGTATAAAACATGTAATGCATTTTCTTCAGATTTGGCATCTGATATCAGAGAGAACTTAAGGCTATTTCCTTCACTTTTACAAAGCTATTCCTCCTTCAGTTAGGTAATAGCCTACTGTATCTTAAAATCTTAGAATATAAAGCAGAGACTGGGAATCAGGTAACATAGTAGTTAAGGTACAAGATTTGAACACATAACTTAATGTAGACTTTGGGTTACTTAATCGTCTTGAACCTCATTTTCTTTATCCATAATTACTAATGCTTACCTCATAAAATTCTAGCAAAGATCAAGTGAGACAATGAAAGCAAATTACTTTGCACTCGGACAGGCACAGAACAAGTACTTAATAAAATGGATACTATTGTTCTTATTAATGTTGCCACACCAAAATGATATTTGGCTTTTACAGTTACCTCAAAAAGTGAAAATAAATGGAGCAAACAATAAATGCTAGGATGCAAAGTGAGAATGGGCTGAAGTAAAGCCCATATGCATCTAGGGTGGTATTCAGTAACTCTTTTTTCCACTTTTACTCTAGAAAATTTTCGCTTTGTAGAAAAGCAAACATAAATAGTGTAATGGCCCTCATGTTCTCATAATCCAGGTTCAGCAATGATCAGTTCATGGCCAATCATTTTTCATTTTTATCACTACCCACTTCCTCCTAACCCCTCTCCCACTGTCTTATTTTGAAACAAATCGTATATTGTTTAATTTATTCTATGAACACTTCAGTATATATTTCTGAAAGATATAGATGTTAAAAATAGCTCTCTAAGTACTATCTGAAGCTTGGTGCACTTGAAGCGAGCAGTTCTGGGTAATCCATTTATTTCCCCTATGATGTCAACACATGAGCTGAGGTATAAGATTGTGCCCTTCAGGAATGGTAGCGAGACTGTTTGGTTGAGGGGAATAAAAGAAATATAAAGGTTACATTTTGACTACATGAATAACCTGAATCCTGTCTATCAACATGAGTGTGGCACAGGCACGGTGTGATTATTTTTAAGAGGTATCAAGTTATAATGGGAACAGGTATGTGCCTTGGTCCAGAAAGTTCTGGACTCCAAATATGAATTCTACCACATGTGGCTTTAGCCAAATTATTTGCTCCTAATACTTTTACGTCTAACAATTTGCAGTTTATGAAATGCTTCTTTTGCAAGTGGTGATTCATCTGTTCCTTATTTTCTTAGGGGAAGGAAACCAGCTCAGTGCCGTTAAAGAATTTGCCAAGGATCATACAGCCCCACTTTTTTCAAAGGAAAGGAAAAGATGAGCTAATAGTAGTGAAAGAAGCAGGATTCCAGCTCAATTCCATTTGACAGAAACCCTGCACCCTTTGAACTATACAAGGCTGCTCTGTGGATGCCAGCTTCAGCTCGAGTTCCTCCCCTTATCCGCTCTCCTCTAGTCTTTGGTTTGGTGCAGTAGGGATGAGAAGGATTCTAGCTGGGTTGGGCTGCATGCTGCATGCCAAGTTGCTTCAGTCGTGTTCAACTGTTTGCAACCCTATGGACCTTAGCCCATAACTCCTCTGTCTTTGGGATTCTCCAGGTAAGAATACTGGAGTGGGTTGCCATGCCCCTCTCAGGCTAGGCTAGACAGTGGCAAATCTGACACTGGAAGTGATGAATTCATGTGAGCAGGGATATATCCAAGTTGTGGGACCTCATTCAATTTGATGGATTGCTTATTATAATACAACATTATTATTGTTGTTCAGTTACTAAGTAGTGTCACACTCTTTGCGACCCCATGGACTGCAGCACACCAGGCTACCCTGTCCTTCACAATCTCTTGGAGTTTACTCAAACTCATGCGCATCGAGTCAGTGATGCCATTCAACCATCATATCGTCTATCACCCCCTGCTACTCTGTCCTCGGTCTTTCCCAGCATCAGGGTCTTTTCCAATGAGTCGGCTCTTCGCATGATGTGGCCAAAGTATTGGAGCTTCAGTGTCAATTTTTCAGGGTTGACTACCTTTAGGATTGACTGATTTATCTCCTTGCTGTCCAAGGGACTCTTAAAAATCTTCTCCTGCACCACAATTTGATATTATCAATTTTGCAGTGCTCAACCTTCTTTATAGTCCAACAATCACATCTGAGCATGACTACAAAAAAAACTGTAGCTTTGACTATATGGGCCTTTGTTGGCTAAAGTGATGTTTCTGTTTTCTAATATGTTGTCTAGTTTTGTCATAGCTTTTCTTCCAAGGAACAAGCGCCTTTTAATTTTGAGACTATAGTCACCATCCGCAGTAACTTTGGAGCCCAAGAAAATAAAATCTGTCACTGTTTCCACTTTTCCCCAATCTATTTGCCGTGAAGTGATGGGACCAGATGCCATGATCTTAGTTTTTTGAATGACGAATTTTAAGCCAGCTTTTTCTCTCTTCTCTTTCACTCTCAAGAGGCTCTTTAATCCTTCATTTTTTGCCATTAAAGTAATATCATCTACATATCTGAAGATGTTGATCTTTCTCCCAGCAATTTTGATTACAGCTTATGCTTCATGCAGCTGGGCATTTCACATGATGTTCTCTGCATATACATTAAATAAACAAGGTGACAATACACAGCCTTGTTGTACTTCTTTCCGATTTTAAACCAGTCCGTTGTTCCATGTCTAGTTCTAAGTGTTTCTTCTTGACAATACAAATACAAATGTAGATATGAAAGCTAGAATTGACTTAAAATAAGAAAACATCACATAAATTTTAAAGCTGATAAGTTATTATTTAAAAATGCTACAGATATCACAGAATATTTTTAAATACCATAGTGTTTTTTTATTAATTAACTTTCTAACATAATTCTGTAATAAAATTTCCCCTTGCTTTTGGCTGTATACTCTGATACTCTCACTATACGCCTATGATTCTATAGTATCATTTTCTAAAGAAAAGAGAATAGAAAGCTTATTTAGTCTTTCCTTTAAAATGGTTGTTTTATTTTGTTGCTGCTGTTGTTGTCATTGATGGTTCTTTAAAAATGTACTTTAGTATTGTGGTTTATTGTTGCTAATGACATTTGGGAAATTTTCTATCAAGGTTTTTCATATGTAAATCTTAATATTTTAGAAGTTTTCATGTGCAGTGATTAATCTTAAATTTATTTTAATTGCTGACATTCTTTAACCACATTACCTGGGCTCATTTCAGGTCCTTAAAACGGTCCTATTCAAGTAGGAAATTTCTACTTGACCCTAATTCCCCATTCTCAGACACATATACCATGCTTGAGTTTCATTAGCTTAAGGATAAGGCGGACTCTGCCGATTAGTTGTTTATCTGTCGCCTCTTTTACTTCCTCTGAGATCAGATCTTCATTTCTCACCAGGTCTTACACCTCCCTGGAAACCAAACTCTACTCCAACCCCAGGCGGAGAGTATTAATTCTGTTCCTTTCTAAAAATAGTGTCGAGAGCCCCTCCCCTCCCCTTCAGTGACTGATTTAGGCCCTCAAAGCTTTCTGACCCAGCTGACTATCTATAAACAGTAGTGTATATTGTAAACTTTCAGACTTTGAGACATTGGCTGCCTCAGCTATAGCAGACAGAGCCCTGAAGATGAGGATCTTCCACAAAGATATGTGGTCTTGCTAGAGCTGGGATCAGTTCATTTCCTTCCCACTTTTTCTTTGTATAAATACAACATTTCAGATGTTCAATTAAAATAAATACCCTAAATTTCAAGCTTTAGTCAGTTGTGTGCAATAATTATTCACTGGACTGCCTGAGATATTTCTCACAATTACTTTTCCTTAGTCCCCCAGTGAAATTACTGGTAATTTTTGGTTTCTCTTTTATATCAGGACAAAGCAGAGCACTCTGGGTCTGCCTGCGATATGAATAATGTTGCTTTCTTAATAAGGGCTACCTCTTGGTAAGGGTCCTCTCTAAGAGAGGTGGAAGGGGGAAAATCTAGGATTTATCATTCTTTAAGTGAAGAATTTGGCCTTATCTTTTTAAACTGTTTTATTTTTTCTCATAAACTCAAATATGAAGTTTATATTTCATGAATTGCTAAATTGTTAGAAACAGGTTGGGTATATATCTTATGTAGATCTTGTTTCTCCTAGGATCTTTAAAAATGGCATTGTTTGGGTCATATCTACCTATAAGCAGAGTCCAAGCATTTCGTTCTGGGATTCAGGCCCTTTGGCAGACCAAGGAATGCGTTGCTGGGGCTGTATTTCATACTGGTACCCCCTAGGGTATAGAATAGATCAGAAAAAAGACGCAGAGAAAAGATCTTGAGATGCAGACTGGCATTAACCATTACCAGTACTTTAAATATTGAAAGTTATTTCTCATTGACATCAGGGATTTTTCCAATCTAATTATTTTATTTATTAATGAGCTAGAGAACTTGGCTGTGAGTTTTAATACTGAATTATGTTTGAAATGAGTACATAAGTTACCCTGATAAGTTAGTGTGAGTATCTTTTCTACTAATTTGATTTCTAGTGTGAAAGTTGTTGATCTTCACATAATTCATGGCTATTATGTTCCCTCATCTTCTCATGCCTGACTTGGGAAACCTGGGCTTCAGCAAGTTCCAGAAAACTTATATCCTGTTTATTCAGATCTAGATACTTGGCTTCAGTTCAGTTCCGTCACTCAGTCATGTCCGACTCTTTGCAACCCCATGAATCACAGCACGCCAGGCCTTCCTGTTCGTCACCAACTCCCAGAGTTCATTCAAACTCATGTCCATCGAGTCGGTGATGCCATCCAGCCATCTCATTCTCTGTCGTCCCCTTCTCTTCCCGCCCCCAATCCCTCCTAGCATCAGAGTCTTTTCCAGTGAGTCAACTCGTCGCATGAGGTGGCCAAAGTATTGGAGCTTCAGCTTTAGCATCAGTCCGTCCAATGAACACCCAGGATTGATCTCCTTTAGAATGGACTGGTTGGATCTCCTTGCAGTCCAAGGGACTCTCAAGTCCTATTAAATAAAAGAGAAACCAAAACTTAGAAAATTATGTCATTGAAGAAGTAAGGAAAAGTAATTATGAGAAATATCCCAGGGAATAAACATTTAATTCCTGAGTACTTAGTCTCTGTTGCTGCTGCTAAATTTTATTGAGACAGAGATGAATAAAACACTGACACTGACTTCAAGAAGTTCATCGTCTGAAGGTAAAACAGACAAATAAACATCTGATTATTCTATTAGTCAGTATAAGCCACAACAAAAACTCCAATAGCTTAATAACACTCAGTAGCTTAATATAAAAGTTTACTTCTCATTTAATTATAAGCTATGTGGGTTAGTAAAGGAACTCAGCCTCACAGTTAACTGGGGACCCAGATATTTGCATCTAACTGGCAGATGAGGGAAGAGAAAGTGTGTGGAAGACTGGGCTTGGAAGAAGTAAACATTTCTTCCAGGCGCACTTCCTTTGCTAGACCCAATCTGTGGTCCAACCCAACAGATTGGATAGGTCCAGCCTATGGAAGGCTAAGAAATATAGTCTGATAATGTGTGCCTGGGAGGAAAAGGAATTGGAGTTTGGTGAGCACATATCACATTTTGGTTAACACATTGTCTTTGGAACAGTAATAATATAGGACCATTTGTGCTGTGACAGAATTCAACACAAGGATTATGGGAAGAATATGAATTCTTAACTTAGTCTTGTAGAATGTGGATAGAGGTGGGAATCAAGAATGGCTTCCTAGAGGATGTGCCACTTGAACTGACTTTTGAAGACTATTTAAGAGTAAGTCACTGAGCGACTTCACTTTCACTTTTCACTTTCACACATTGGAGAAGGAAATGGCAACCCACTCCAGTGTTCTTGCCTGGAGAATCCCAGGGACGGCGGAGCCTGGTCGGCTGCCGTCTATGGGGTCGCACGGAGTCGGACATGACTGAAGCGACTTAGCAACAGCAGGTGAAGAAGAGGAGGGTGAGGTTTGACGTAGGTGAGAGGACATGAGCAAAAACAAGAAGACATGAAATAGCACGGTGTATGATTAGAGAACTTAACAACTCAAAAGACTTATATCTAGATCTTACATTTAGATGAGAGGCACAAGACTTTTGATCATCTCTCATTCTGAGGTTAGCAGCAGTTCTGGATCACATGGATACATCCTAATTCAATTGTTCTGATAAAATATTCATTGCCCAATTTTCAAAATCAAAGAAGTATTTTTTTGAAGCTAGTTGAAAGTCAAGCAGCCAGAATGACCTAGTTAAGAACTTTACTCAAAAAAAGAAAAAGAACTTAGAAATAAATTTCCCTGAAAATCATATCTTCATTTATTTGTGAAGACACTGAAACCACACATTTTATCATATATTTTAAGGATGTGTAGAGAGGGACAGTTTGGTGCCTTTCCCTTCATTGACAGCAACATTTTCTATTGTTATATCCAGGGATGTTTTTTCTGTGAGCCCATGAACAAAAGTTTATATAAAAATTGTTTGAATCAAAATCTAATCATCTCTTGTACCTCCATCTACACTGTTGGAGCTGGGATAGCAATGTAAGGCTCTGGTATGCCCTAGAGCTCTTAGATTTTATAAATGTCTGTGTGTTGCTTAAGTCTAAACTCTTATCTGCATAAGAATCTCTCTAAAGAGGAAATAGAGTTCTTGGCTCAACTAGGGATTTTAAAACAGGAATTACTGCACTGAAAGACACATTTCTTGGACCATTTTTAAATATGAGAAAAATGAATAGTACATCTAAATATGGAATCCATATCGATAGAGCTGGAGGTGGGGTGGGCGTCAAAAAGTACTTATGGGAAAGGCAGGAGGGAAGTAAGTTAAAATAGGACCAATAGTGTTTATCTTGAAACTTGGCAGACAAATCTAGTATTTAGTGGTTGGAAGATAGCAGAAGGAGTCAAAAGATGGGAGAGTATCATAAATTTCCAGGCAAGACCACAACAGTAAACCAATACAGGTAGAATTAATGTGTCAAAGTATATAAAGCATTTAACATTATGCCTGGCTCTTAATAAGTGTTCAATAAACATTAGCAATTTATTATTATTAGTGTTCATTTTGCCTTATTGGACATTGTTAACTCAAAATACTCCTTCTTCTTGCTCAATACATTTCTTCTTTTTCTTCTCTTGCAAATTTTCTTTATTCTTGATACCAAACATTGAAAACATTTAAAATTAGGCAGTACATTTTTCAAAATTGGCTCTTCTGAGCCTCCCCATCCAAGCCCCTCCAAATAAGGTATTATTCTTCTCTTATTCCATCACACATACCTTAGGCTTTCCCCCTTGAGCATTTTATTAAAACTTTGTACTTGACTGAAAGCTCCTTGAGGACAGCAATGGAATGTTCCTCATCCTTATATTCCCAGGGAGACTACTGTAGCCTTGACAGAGTAGGCATTTGAATGTTTGAATGAATGGCCAAAAACTTAGTTTACTTAGCCTTTTCACATCTTTTATGCTCAGTTAAGTTCGGTCATATAGATGTTGCTACAAACAAGAACACTAAGGCTTAGAAAGATTTAGGGTTTTGGCTTATGGGGTGAAGTGGTACAATCAGTATTCCAACCAGCCTGTCTGGCTATAGACTTCTTGTGTGTTTCATCAAAACATACCACATTCTTGGAATTTATGATGGTGAGAATTTATGATTCTGTGACCTAAATTCTGAGAGATCTGTGTTCTAACATTGCTTTGTCCCTCTTTTAGGACGTTGGTAATTAAATATTGTCTTATTTTCTTCACTACAATCATGAGAACTCTTTGAAAGCATGAGCGGCTATTTTCTTCACATCTTTATCTCTATCACATAGGGCAGGATGTGTTACAGAGTAGGTTCTCATTATACAGCTGTTGGACTGGTTGGATGAATGAGTGAAAAAATATAATTATTCTTGATAATAATAGAAGCAACAGTAATTGCATTTTATTAAAATAAATACAGTGAACTTTAGTATCCACTACTTTTTTTTTGTCCTAGCCCCACTATTTTAGATTTGACAAAATTAGTTTATTTTCCTTATTTTGGAGTGAGGCAAACTGAGTCTCAGTGAATCTCAGCAACATGCCAAAACTCATTCCTTTGATTTAGAGCTGGGATGCCAACCCAGATATATCTGACTCCATATAGCATGCCTTTTCATCACTGTTAGTCTGTTTCAAAATCAGAGAGATTTTCATTTTTACAAAAGACTCCAAGAAGACCAAAACTTTAATAAATAGAAAGAATACTTGTATTACTGATAGAATTTGGTCATTTGGGCTACCAAAGGTGAGATTTCCTTTGGGTATACTTTTTTGTCTGTACTTCTCAAGCTTCATTGTATATACAAATTATCAGGGAATCTTGTTAAAATGCAGATTCTGATTTGGTCAGTCTGCCATGAGAATCAGTCTCTATTTCTGATAAACTTTCATGTGATGCTGATGCTGCCAGTCCAAGAACCACACTTGAATAGCAAGGTTTTCATGGCAAGGTTTTATATCACTTATGCATGGCCCCTATCTCCTCCTAAGCCTGGGCCCTGTGGGGTGGGCTTGTTATTCCCCATTCCACCTCTTGCTTCAATGATAGAATTTAAAGCTACGTTATTTTTCTGAGTAACCATTTATGGTTCATAGAATTATCATCTAAACTTATAGTCACTCGGGCAGGGATTTGAACCCTAAGGGAAAGGGTTTACTCTATTTATTTTGTTCTTTTGGACAAATAGATCACACAAAGTGCTGCTGACGTACAACTGAAATGTAATACCTCCCAAAGGGACTGCTTGAGATTTTGTTTATTAGATAGATGCCTTTGGAGAGCATTGGTGCATCCCAGAAGGGATCATCAGGGATCTGGAGAGCATCCTTTTTCATTCTGAGACCAATCAAAGCACTGGTAAATCATGAGAGAGAACTAGGGTGGAAGTCCCTGCCTTACCTTATCTGCGACACGTTTAACAAGCTGTTGAGGTTTCAATATTTGTTGCTGTAAAGTGGGAAATATATTACCTACATTACAGAATCATTGTCAAAATTGCAGGAATACTGTATCCCCTGTATAAGATCATGAACTTCTTAAAGGTAGAACCTATGTTACAGTTGACTTCTGACAACCAGAGCTCTAAATACATTGTTTTTTGTATAGTAGACCACACGTTCCTGATGGTGGAATAAAGAAACTGTTCACCTGGAAGGATACTGTAAGTGTAAAACATTACTATACTGCTATTTTTGTGTATTGTGTTAGTAGAACAAAGAGGAACATCCATTCATCCAATTACAAACCTGTACTGTGTTTAGCCTGCTGTTCCTTCTCAAATTCATCCTGTCTTTAGCACCCCCTTTCTGATCAAAGTCATCTCATCTCTCCCCTGTAGCTGTTGCTCAGTTGCCAGTCATGTCTGACCCTGAGACTCCATGGACTGCAGCACACCAGGCCTCTCTGTCGCTCACCATCTCCTGACGCTCACCCAAGTTCCCATCCATTGCGCTGGCGATGCCATCCAGCCAGCCAGCTCGTCCTCTGACACCCTCTTCTCCTTCTGCCCTCAATCTTACCCAGCATCAGGGACTTTTCCAATGAGTCAGCTGTTTGCATCAGATGACTAAAATATTGGAACTTCAGCTTCAGTGTCAGTCCTCCCAATGAGTATTCAGGGTTGATTTCCCTTAAGAGTGACTGGTTTGATCTCCTTGCTGTCCAATGGACTCTTAAGAGTCTTCTCCAGCACCACAGTTCAAAGGCATCTCTCACCTGGGACTAGTCTAATAGTCTCCTAATTTTATCTTCCCTCATCTCCTGCTATCTATAATAAAGCCACAATGATATTTAAATTTTTTTAAGTCTTATAGTGCCATTTCCTTGCTTAAAGTCCTCTCCCATTATACTTTGAGCAAAGACAGAGTTCCTGAACAAAATCTGTAATGCCATTAATGAACTAGCCCTCGCCTGTGTCTAAATTTAGCTCACACCTCTCCCCTCCATGATCTTAGCACACCACTCAGTAGTCCTTATTCAGTCCCTTGAATGAAGCGTATGCTTTTTAGGCTCAGGAAGGAATGCAGATGGTTCTCTTTGGTTTAAGTACACGACCCATCCCTTACTTTATTTATTTATTTTTTTATCATAGAATTCAACATTTTATTTTTTATTTGTTTATTATTTATTTTATTTATTTATTTTTAAAAATCTATTTTATTGGAGGCAAATTACCTTACATTAATGTATTGGTTGGTTTTGCCACACATTGACATGAATCCGCCCCAGGTGTACATGTGTTCTCTTTCTTGAACCCCCCTCCCACCTCCCTCTTCCCCATATCCTCCCTCCATGTCATCCCCACTAGTACAGCCACTATGGAGAACAGTGTGGAGATTCCTCAAAAAACTGGAAATAGAACTGCCATATGATCCATCCCTTACTTTAAAAGGCTTTGTATTTTAGCTCAACCATCAACCATCTCCAAGGAAGTTACCCACAACCCTACTGATTGAGTCTGAGTTTTTGTTGTGCTATTTTTATATGTTCTCATATTGTCTTATACATTAAAAGCACATATCGCATAACCAGATATTTTTAAATTATTCACACAATATTCTTTTCACGTATAATATGAGCTCCTTTATCTTGTTCATTACTATAACAACAGCTCTTGGCACAGTGCTTTGCACATAAAATTTTTATCAAATATTTGCAGAACTAATAATATATTTGATTAATTGATTTATATTATTGCTTTATTATTAATCCTTTTGATGTCTTCCTTATGTGCTATGCTTAGTCACTCAGTCGTGTCAGACTCTTTGTGACCCCAAGGACTGTAGCTTGCCAGGCACCTCTGTCCATGGGGATTTTCAAGCTAGGAATACTGAAGTGGGTTGCCATGCCCTCCTCCAGGGGATCTTCCCAACCCAGAGATCAAACCCAGGTCTCCCGCATTGCCAGCAGATTCTTTACCATCTGGGTCACCAGGAAAGCCTATGAATGTTGGGGTGGGTAGACTATCCCTCCTCCAGGGGATCCTCCCAACCCAGGAATTGAACCGGGGTCTCGTGCATTGCAAGTAGGTTCTTTACCAGCTGTGCTCTAGGGAAGCCCTATCTTCCTTATAACCGTGTGTGTGTGTGTGTGTGTGTGTATAAACATTTTGGTTAGTGCTTTTCATCTTCTCGCTTAAATATCTCCTAAGTCCAACTTGTAAAATACTTATTTTTAATTCCATTTTTTTGGAAGAAGGACTGAGGATAACTGAGGTAAAGTGACTTGATCAAGGCTGTACAGCCAACTTGTGGCAGAGTCTACATTAATTAATGATAAATCCAATGTTCTTTCTACCTCCAGCTTCTAAGCTCAGATTGTTGTGAAAGTGACAGGTGAGGATATAGCCAAGAAGGTTTAGCTTGTCAAAAAGCAAGGTTGTGTGCTATTGGGCCACTGACCTATATTCTAATTTAAAATAAATCTCTTATCATTCAAATCCTAAAATGTAAAAGTAGGAAAGACCTATGGAGACATATCTAACATGTATTTGTATAGAATATGTATTATACAATAACAATTTGTTTTCCATCCCTAGGTACTCTTACAGTGTAAATAAGGACAAGTCATTAGAAGTTAAGGCAAAGATCTAGGGTGGATTAGTGTAATAATTATCTGTTCCTGAGAAGAAGCTGTTAAGTGGAACAGTGATTCCCAAATTTGTCTGAGCATGAGAATTGTTTGAATTAGGTGCTCAGTCATGTCGAACTCTTTGTGGTCCTATGGACTGTAGCCCACCAAGCTCCTCTGTCCATGGGATTTCCCAGGCAAGGATACTAGGGTGGGTTGTCATTCCCTTCTCCAGGGGATCTTCCCCACCCAGGGATCAAACCCAGGTGTCCAGCATTGCAGGCAGATTCCTTACTGTCTGAGCCACCAGGGAAGTAAAGAATCATTGGGGGTACTTATTAAACATACAAATTCCAAGGCCCCCTCCTTAACAGTTCTGGAGTGAGGTCTAGGAACCTGCATGTTTAGTCAATACCTCAGATTAGGAGGTAGGGTAACAATGAAATGTGTGAAAATGGACAAACACTAGCACTCTGATCTGGGCAAATGAACATGAACCTTTTAATTGTGGTGAAATAGTTCAGACTCAAGAGAAAAGACTGACAGTTCTTGGGAGGTATTTGCTGACTCTCATTTGTGCTAAAGAGGATACTGTTTTAGAATACTAAAGACTGATTTCTGGTACCAGGTTGGCCTTGGCTTGGATAAGGAAGGGGAAGGAGAAGGCAGAATTTTAGAAATTAAACAATGGAGCTACGCAAAGGATATGAACCTAGAATCTTGCTAGACTAGACAGGGAAGAAGTTAGTCCAGGGGAAGTCTTGGAATAGCCTTATTGTATTACATTTAAAGGGGCTTCCCCAGTGGCTCAGTGGTAAAGAATCTGCCTGCAATGCAGCAGACACAAGAGAGGCGGGTTTGATCCCTTGGTCTGGAAGATACCCTGGAGGAGGTCATGGCAACCCACACCAGCATTCTCGCCTATAGAATCCCATGGACAGAGGAGCCTGGTGGGCTACAGTCCATAGGGTCACAAAGAGTCAAACACGACTGAAGTGACTAAGCAAGCATACAAGACATGTCATCCAGAGGACACATTTAGGAAGTTAAAGTGAAATGCATAATTCTAACTTTAGAATCTAAACCATCCATAGAGTTCCTCTTTTGCATCGATTTAAACTACACACTACATGAGTTACTTTCTCTGGCAAGATGGATTTTATAGTTGATTTCATGTCAAAAGGAAAAGGAGAAGGAAATGGCAACTCCAGTATTCTTGCCTGGAAAATCCCATGGATGGAGGAACCTGGTAGGCTACAGTCCATGGGGTCGCAAAGAGTCAGACACGACTGAGCTACTTCACTTTCACTTTTAATGTCAAATCCAAAACCCAGCTATGTAAGCATTCATAAAAAGCAATTAATATTAACCTAAGATACATCATCCCAATGAATTACAAAGTTGCAAAGAGTTGAACACAGCTTAAGGTTACAAGACCACCTTTGTTTTCTTGTTTCCTTCCTCCAGAAATTCTTAGAAGATATCATACACTGTTATATTTTATTCTATGCCATTTTATATTTCTCTACTGTGAAGAAAGCTGATCGCCAAAGAATTGATGCTTTTGAACTGTGGTGTTGGAGAAGACTCTTGAGAGTCCCTTGTACCGCAAGGAGATCCAACCAGTCCATTCTAAGGGAGATCGATCCTGGGTGTTCATTGGAAGGACTGATGCTAAAGCTGAAACTGCAATACTTTGGCCACCTCATGCGAAGAGTTAACTCACTGGAAAAGACTCTGATGCTGGGAAAGGTTAGGGGCGGGAGGAGAAGGGGACGACGGAGAATGAGATGGCTGGATGGCATCACCGACTCTGTGGACATGAGTTTGAGTGAACTCCGGGAGTTGGTGATGGACAGGGAGGCCTGGCGTGCTGTGATTCATGGGGTTGCAGAGAGTCGGACACGACTGAGCGACTGAACTGAACTGAATTGAACTGAACTCTCTTAAAACTGGACTAGTTAACCATTCTCCCAAATCCTCCCTAATTTCTTGCAGTCTTTGCAGATGAACCCAACTTTGCAGATGACCCAACTTCTCCCTCTCCCTTATACGGAAATACTTTCTCCATCAGGTGGAGTTTTTTGTTTTGTTTTTCTTATTCAGAACTCCCTTCTGGTATAGCAAAGAGAGACTACACAGCAGGGAAGCTGTAGGTTTTGACTGAGCCTGCTACTCTTCCACCTCTCTCTTCCTGCATCTGATCATGCTTTTTCTCTGTCTTTTCAGTTTAATGAACCATTTGGTTACTCTAGTGCTAAAATTCACCCAGTTTGTTTTTGTTTTTTCTGCTACAGAATTCCTGGGGCATTCTTCTTCAGTTCACAGTGTCTCCTCAGATGCTTTCTCTGGTCACAGTCTGTATCACTTGTTTTTCCTTAGGCCTAAAGGGATATTGTCAATTGTACCACATGCCTGCATCATGTGTGTTTCATGGACCAGAACACATAACACTGTAGGCAAGAGTATTAGTAGTTTAGTTCACCGGGTGAGTGAACTTTCTCTGATTCTTCTGGTCTTTTCATTTTCATTATTGCAAAAATCACATTCATTTTCTTTAATGTGTTTTCACATTTTTTTTTCTTTTTTTGTGTGCCATTTTTGCAACTGAGTATGAATTAACTGCCTTCCATGCCCATGTGATAAAAATTATAATAACATACAGAGTGCATATTCTATGCCAGGCCATGTGTTTAACTATATTGACTGATACATGTACCGTGTCTTTCTCTCTTCCTCTCTCTATGCATTTATAGATAGATATTAACTCTCTATAATATATATACATATATGTAATCTTATCAGGTAAAACTATTATAAAAGTTCATTTTTTTAATATGAAGAAATTGGAGCTCAGAGAAGCTCAATGACTTTCCCAAAGTGTCATAGTTAATAACTAGCAGAATTAGGACTAAGCCCTACTCCAGAGCCTGGACTCTTAAATGTTATATTGTTACATTTGTCTGAGGCTCATCACAAAGCTTGTTTGCATATGTCATATGATCTCCACAGAAACCCCATAATTATTCCCATTTTACAGATGAGGAAATAGAGACTCTAAGATATGGAGAACATGTTACAAAATACATAGCTGGTAAGAAGTTGAAACAGAATATGAGCCAAAGTTACTGATTTTAGAGATTTTTCTACCAAACCATTGATATTCAAAATTTAAGCATCTGAGAGTAAATTTGTATCTGATTTAACTTACAGGTATGCAACCCACTCCAGTGTTCTTGCCTGGAGAATCCCAGGGATGGGGGAGCCTGGTGGGCTGACGTCTGTGGGGTTGCACAGAGTCGGACACGACTGAAGCGACTTAGCAGCAGCATGCTCAGACTTATATACAAATGTGTGTATATGTTTCTTCACACATATGGATCTTTTTTTATTAACAAATATATACATAAGTTATTATCTGGAAACTTTTTAACTTTTAATTTGGTTAGTTGGTGATTCTTTTGAAAAAAACCAGTAAATAATTTGTTATACCCTTTATAATTATTAGATCCATGTAATCAAATTTCACCTTATTGGAAAGTTGATACCTTTGACACTGATTTTCACATGTCCTTTCACTAAGCCCTTTATCTGAGAGGTATTGAGGGAATGTGGTAGGTAGATACAGGTGTTGGCATACCATGACCAGATTTTGAATTTTGATTCTACTACTGATGTTTAGCAAATTACTTTTACTTCACTTTTTTCTCTAAGCATCAATATTTTAATCTCCTAAAAATAAGAAATTTTTCTAACCATGAGGCTTTCTTCCTCTAATTTGCTCTTCGCATAGTTGTCAGAGTGATAGTTCTGAAACACTATCCACATTATGTCACTGGCTTCCTTAAAATCCATCTCCCAGTTTTCCTTGTTTTAAGGATAAAATTAAAATTCTTTAGCCTGAATCTCAAAGCTCTTATAACCTTTCTTTCCAATTTTATACCTTTCAAATTTCCCTCATCCTCCCTGTGTTGAATGACACCAGCCTAAGTTCATCCAGTTATTAACAGGTTGAAGCTTAGAACCCAGATTCTCTAACACTGAGTTCAATCCTTTTCCTATTTAACAAACCTAATCTCTAACAAACCTCTTGAGGTAACTTATTATTGAACTGATTCCATTTACTTACTACAGAGCATGGCTGCTATCTGATTTTTTCTTATATTGAATAATAATAATAAATAATCAGTTAATACTTATATTTATACCACTCTGCCAGTTGCTACATAATCTGATAGAAATAAGATACAGTCCTTTCTTATAAAGAGCTCACAATGCAGTAGGAGAGATGAAAACTAACAATATGGGTTTTAATTAAGATAGAGTCTGTCCCTCTCTTCTGACATAATGTAACAGACATCAGAGGAAAGTGATAGAAACAGAGTCACGTGGCTAGTGAAGAGGTAGGAAGGAGCCCAGAATTGGGAGCTAGGATGACCGAATTCTACTTAGAGTCCTGTTATGAGCTTTCTACATGACCTGACAGAAATAATTTCCCTTCTCTATGACTCAAATTCCACATTTTAAAAATTATTGGTTTGAAGTAGCGTTAAATGATGTTTAAGACTCAAGTGAACTCTGATATTATCATCTTTCTTACAGCTAACATAACCTCCAAAATAAAAACAGCAACTATCATTAGTTGAGTGCTCTCTATGAGCCAGCGACTGTTTTAAATACTTTACAGCCACATAATATTTACAATAACTCGGTGAAGTAGATATTATTACTATCATTCTTAATATACAGTTTAAGAAGCTGAGGTAGAGAGAGGTTAAGTAAGTCATAGGTTTGTGATTTGGACCTAGGCTTTTGTGTTTGCAGAACTGATACTTTTCACCACTGTTTTCTGTGACTTCTTAAAGATTCTTGCTCACAAAGCAATTATGCTCAAACTTCAGCTCCATGGAGACTTCAACATAAACTTTGTCATAAATCACTTCGCTATATTCCTTTGATCTTATAAATTTTAAACAGTATAAGCACATCTTTAGTGATTCTCTCTTGGAATCAATGCTCATCATCTCTCATTCTAGATAAGCCAAATCAAAAATTATTTAAGAAGCCGATGTGCATGTTGTTGATGACTTTTAAGAACTTTACAAACAACAGTATGGTCCATTTGCTAATGTTTTAGAAGCATGATTAACAATATAACCAAATATATCTTTAAAATAAATAAATGAATAGCACAATTTAAATTTTTCTAATGTGTTTCCCATTTAAACTTATGATTTTCAATGAGAATGAGTAAAAACTTAGGGATAATTTATTTACCTTTTATCATTCTTTCCAAGGTGCTTTCATATACATTGTGGTTGGATCATAAGGCCTTTATGATTCTTCCTAATAAAGAGATTTTGATTATGTGATATTATTTTCATTTTGGGAGCCACAAGCCCTCAGTAATGAACTATGATGGGCAATAATTATACTTCTCATTTACAGATGAAGAATTTGAGCTTCAAAGAGATAAAGTGAGCTGTTTCAGGCCACACAACTAGGGAAAGGAAGAACCAGTATCGGGGACCTGCCTCCATATGGATCCAGGGTATCCTCGGGATGAATGGCGTCGGCGTCAGTGAGAGAGAGAGAGAGAGAGACAGGGGCTGATAATTCCTTGGTTTACGCAGGAAACCAATAAAACCCCAGCACGGGGTTTGCTCTGTTTACATAGGCCGCAGGCGCCCTCTCAAATCACTGGAG
Organism: Moschus berezovskii; assembly: GCF_049115385.1. Classification (NCBI taxonomy): domain Eukaryota; kingdom Metazoa; phylum Chordata; class Mammalia; order Artiodactyla; family Moschidae; genus Moschus; species Moschus berezovskii. Next base: position 24,299,446 of record NC_142463.1, on the reverse strand, counting down.
GCACCCCACCAGGGCACCCCCTCAAGTGGGTCTTAGAAGCCCAGGCAGATAAGTAAACGCAGAGGGCCCAGAGCTCCAAGGATCTCAACCAGAAAAAGGAGAATAGAGAAAAGGATGGAAAAAGAGAAAGAACGACACGGGGAGACCAAGCTTCAGTGAGAAAGGCCCCAAACTTTATTTTCCAGTGCTGCTTTTATACCCTAAGTTGTGCACATAAAAAATAGAGAAAGGGAGGTATAGAGTCATGACAGAATCATGCGGGGTCAGCAATCTTGACCCTTATCAGGATCAGGGCTTATTTTGGTATGTCTCATGATATACAAAAGTTTTAGGTGGTTTACATCATCTTCTGGCCAGGAGGCCGGCTAACAGTTTATGGCCCTCTCTCCTAACAAAGGTTAGTTAGCTAGAAAAAGGCTTATATTCTTTCAAGGTGATTTTCCTAAAGTCAGGCGCTATTCTCCAAAGACACATGACAAGGTTACATTCCTATAAGGCAAGGGTGTAGTGAGTTACAAGAAAGGAATTTATTAACTTAAGATCTGATGTGATTAAATCAAAGGCTACTACTTATTTTCTCTATATGTGATTAATATATTTCCACGGATACAATATAAAATATGGAAACTTTGAAGCAAGCATTGATTCAACAATGAAATATTTTTTAGTACTATTCTAATGATTTTAACTTCTTCAACAGATTCCTGTATTTTAGAATATTAGGCTTTCTGTCCTTACATGGCTAGGAGGCTGTAAACAGTCACATTCATAGGTGTAAGAGCCCGGACAAACTTGTCAGGCAAGTTAGAAAGCTATCAGAGGGGTTTGGATTGGAACACTCCTATTAAGCCGAGGAGAACTTTTTAACTACCGCTCTGAATTAATGTTTTCAGAGAAAGGTGGTTGGGGGGAAGCCTCCGTAAGTATTGGAGGACTTGGTAAGAGACGTAAGATAGTAAGGCAGTCAGACTCCGGTTTTCTTTGGGGTAGATGCTCGGGTAAGTCCAGGGGGTTCCTCGAGTCCTGATTAGCCTTTGCCCGTCAGGCCTCTTCCCCAATTGACCTTTGCCATGGGTAGGATTTCCCTCGCTGGCTCCCAGCAAACCAGGACTTGAAATCAAGTTTCTCTGATCCCAAAGTTAGCATTCCTTTCACTCTTCAATTGTGCCGCCCCTGTGTTTTTCACACATGACTTTATTCAAGTCTGGAATAGATCAGGCAAACTAGAAGCCTTTTGGCTGCAGGCAGGCCACAAGATCAATAGGGTTACTGCTGCATTTGGTAAGATCCAGTGAAAGATAAGCCAGATTCCCTTGCATGCAAGGAAGACATACATAAGCCCAGGTCAGGACCATGGAGAGTTCCCAGTGAGTTTTGTTTTGTTTTGTTTTTAATAATTCTTTTCTAGTTGGGCTTCACCCTCACGTCTAGGAAAACACATTGACTGCTTATATATAGTCTCATCTGTCCTTGCCACATGGAACCCTCATTCATATACAGTTCATTCAAACTGCTTTCTATTTACTTTGTGAGTGAGTGAGTGAAGTCGCTCAGTTGTGTCCGACTCTTTGCGACCCCACGGACTGTAGCCCACCAGGGTCCTCCATCCATGGGATTCTTTAGGCAAGAGTACTGGAGTGGGTTGCCATTTCCTTCTCCAGGGGATCTTCCCGACCCAGGTATTGAACCCAGGTCTCCCGCATTTTAGGCAAACGCTTTACCATCTGAGCTACCTTGTCTTCCCTTCTACGTAGACACTATTGATCATAAATGCTTTGAGGTCAAGGTCACATCAGTTTTCATTCATTATTGTATCCCTGTGGCTAAGAACAATGCCTGGAATTTGGTAAACACCCAATAAATGTTTGTTAAATAAATGTTGAATACATACAAATAGTAAATGTTAAGTACCTACTCAGCACTAGTCTCTATTTTGGATGCTTTTACTTTCTGCTTATTGAACCTCGCTGAATCATAATCACTCTCAATATTATGACCTCATAGTCAAAATTTTTGAGATAGCTGAACATATTTACTGCTTCTGCTTCCTTGGTTTCCATTCAGTCTTCATCCTTCACTCTGGTATCTGCCTCCACCAAGCAATTTGAAATTGCTTCTTTGAAAAACTTTGAAACATCTATTATAACCTCATCTCAAATGATCTTTGAATTTGACATGGTGACTCACTCTTCCTCCCTCATTTCTCTTTTTCCTTTCCTAGCAACTTTCTTAGTTTTCTTCTCACATCTCCATCTATTTCCCATGTGTTTCTTAGACTTCCTTCTTTTGTGGACTGCCATGGGTTGGGATTCCCTAGGTTTTCATCCTACTCTCTTCCCACAGTCTCCCTGCTTTTCTCATTCACACTCTTCAGTTCCTATTACTTCAAGTACCATCTACAAACTTTAATTGTTGAATCTATCATTTCATTCTAAATATCATTATGAGTTTTAAGCTCACATTTCCAAACATCTACTTGGAATGCCCCAGGTGGAACAGTGGTAGAGAATCCACCTGCCATTGCAGGAGTTCAATCCCTGGGTCAGAAAGATGCCCTGAAGTAGGATATGGCAACCCACTCCAGTATTCTTGCCTGGAAAATTCCACAGACTGGGAAGTCTGGCGGACTTCAGTTCATAAGGTCACAAATAGTTAGACACGACTGAGCACACAACACTCACACAAACTCACAGTGGCCAGTGGAAAGGACAGGATGGACATTCTTTCAGAGGGTGTGGTGGGAGTAACAGTATAATAATGGCAAAGCTTCTAGCATGTTTGAGTGTGAGTACGAATAGTTAGACATTCATTTGATCTTACTAGTACAGATTGCTTTTGCAAAAAAAGAAAAAACTAACATGACTGAGCGACTGAACTGAACTGAATATCAAGTAGGAACATAACAAAAATTTTGAATACATAAATGAGTGGATATATGAAATACAGGACTTGATGGGTCTAAAAAGAACCTCTCCACTACAGGTTTTGCAAATGTAATTTACTATTACAGCAGCTAGTAATGATAATATTTGGCATATCTGATATTTTCTTTCCCATGTCTCCTTTGCCACTATACTCACTCAGCCTTCTATCATCCCTATTTTAAGCTGTTTGCTCGTCTCTAATCTGTCTGTCATATAATAGTCAAAATAATCTTTCTAAAAAGTGAATTTACTTGTGTCAGTGTCCTGCTCTAACTCTTCAATTAACTTATGTTTCTATAAGACAAAGAAATGGCTCTTTGTTTTATATTCAAAGACTATCCCATTATGTCCTCTAGTCACGCTGGACTACTAACTGTCCTTGATTCATTGTCTTCATTTTATATATTTTTTTCTAGGACTTCAACTACTTAAGAGGACCTTGATATCCAACCCTTTATACACACTGTTATCTGTCTGAAATACTTTATTTAACCTTCCTCCTTTACCCTCTAACTCATTTATAAAGCATTTGGTACAGTGCATGGCATACAGTAAGCATTCAGTAAACGCAGTGAATGCCATCGTCATTGTCTTCGTTGTCGTTGCCCTCACCTTCATCAGATGTATGGGATCCTAGCTGCCAGAGATAGTGGGGATTTTCCAGAATAGTTGGTTCAACTTAAATTTTGTGTATTCTCAAGTAGATCCAGAAAGAAGAAGAAGTTTGTTCAACCTTATACAGCTTGTAAGAAAGACATGAAAGTAAGAGAGCTAAAACATAGCTGAAATGACTTTTCCTATCACCCAAATGGTCCTGTTATTATTTTGAAATTGTTTTACATTCTGATCAATTAACCAAATTTTATACAAGGAAGATGTGGTCAGTCTTCGCTGGGCTCAACTCTTGGCTCTTCTGTTTACTTGATAATATTGCTTAACTCATGTAGCTGTCAACATGGGTAATGTATACATCAGTTCAGTTCAGTTCAGTTCAGTCGCTCAGTCGTGTCCGACTCTCCGCGACCCCATGAATCACAGCACACCAGGCCTCCCTATCCATCACCAACTCCCGGAGTTCACTCAAACTCATGTCCACAGAGTCGGTGATGCCATCCAGCCATCTCATTCTCTGTCGTCCCCTTCTCCTCCCTCCCCCAACCTTTCCCAGCATCAGAGTCTTTTCCAGTGAATCAACTCGTCGCATGAGGTGGCCAAAGTATTGCAGTTTCAGCTTTAGCATCAGTCCCTCCAATGAACATCCAGGATTGATCTCCTCTAGAATGGACTGGTTGGATCTCCTTGCAGTATAAGGGACTCTCAAGAGTCTTCTCCAACACCACAGTTCAAAAGCATTGATTCTTCGGCGATCAGCTTTCTTCACAGTCCAACTCTCACATCCATACATGACCACGGGAAAAACCATTGCCTTGACTAGACGGACCTTGGTTGGCAAAGTAATGTCTCTGCTTTTTAATATACTATCAAGGTTGGTCATAACTTTCCTTCCAAGGAGCAAGCGTCTTAATTTCATGGCTGCAATCAGCATCTGCAGTGATTTTGGAGCCCAAAAAAACAAAGTCTGACACTGTTTCCACTGTTTTTCCATCTATTTCCCATGAAGTGATGGGACCAGATGCCATGATCTTTGTTTTCTGAATGTTGAGCTTCAAGCCAACTTTTTCACTCTCCTCTTTCACTTTCATCAAGAGGCTTTTGAGTTCCTCTTCACTTTCTATGTAGCAAAAACCTTGGCACAAAGAAAGTACTACCCCCTTTACTTCAAACTTGGTCTGTGTCCCCTTGGACATGTAGACTAGAGGGATTTTGCTGCTGCTGCTACTGCTAAGTCGCTTCAGTCATGTCCGACTCTGTGCGACCCCATAGATGGCAGCCCACCAGGCTCTGCCGTCCTTGGGATTCTCCAGGCAAGAACACTGGAGTGGGTAGCCATGGACCTTATAATTATGTTGGCCAGAAGAGTAAAAGTGAAAGTCGATCAGTCATGTCCGACTCTGCGACTCCATGGAATTCTCCAGGCCAGAATACTGGAGTGGGTAGCCTTCCTTTCTCCAGGGAATCTTCCTAACCCAGGGATCGAACCCAGGCCTCCCACATCACAGGCTGATTCTTTACCAGCTAAGCCACAAGGGAAGGCCAAAATAGTGATTTGTTTAAAAAATTTGCAGGAGGGAAGTATCATAGGAAGAAAGTTAAGAGCATATTGTCTTCAGCATGAGCAGAAATCCAAAATAGATTGCTGCATATAGGTTTCTAGTCGTGCTTGGGAATGCATCTGACTGAGCACAACATGGTCTTATCCTGGAACTCAGCCAGCTTTGCCCTCCCTGCATGTGGGACAGGTGTATCTGTGCCTGGGGCCAATATTTTGCATTCATAAGAGATTCAGGCAGGTTTGGAATAAAAAAGAGTTGTAGAGAGGTCTGCGGAGGGGTCTAGGTACCTCAAACCTGTTTCCTTCATCTTAATACTCTGGAATCCAAACCACTATCTGTAGAAAATTTTACAGGTTCAGGAGGAAAGTGTCCTTACAGTCCTGCCTGTCTTCTTCCTCCTCCTACTTCTGTCTCTCAGACCTGATCTTTCCCATTTGAGCTTGAATATGTTAAAGTGGGATGATCTTCTGTTGAGGAGTTTTAGAATATTTCTCTCCTTCTGTGAGGCAGAGATGAAATTGTATCAAAGGAAACTTGAACTGTAATTCATTAAGTGGCAGTGAAGTAGAACTTGGTTTTTTCTATCTTGCTCTCTCTTTTACTTCTCATTAACCCTCTGAAATAAGTATTAATGTATTTTAACAAATGAATAAGCTGAGATATTAATAACCAGTGATTATAGTAACTTAACTAAGGTAACAAAGTTGGGAGCCCCAGAGAAAGATTTTAAATGTATGACTATCTGACTTGAGCTTTGCCATGTAATCCCCAAGTAGACACATTGCCTGACTTCACTTCTCAGCTCAGGTTTTGTCAAGGTCTCTGGGTTGTGTTTGCGATCAAATTCATAAAAGAAGTACAAAGTATATATTTCCAGTCCCCTCTACTCATTTTTTCCCTCCTTTCCCTTCCTCAAAGTTATCTCTCCTCTCTGACTTATGCTTTCAGAAGGAATGAATAGCATTGATTAGTTAAAGTATCACTTTCTGATTAATGTCTTCCCCAAATCTTTAGTTGTGAGCTGCATAATTCTCTAAAAATAGGCACTAGATTTCTTTGTTTTATGGTATGCAACAGTGTTAAGAAGTCATACATGTAATCTGCAACAAAAAGGTTATAATATTGATTTCATTACTTTGACAATTTGGAAGAGTAATTGAAAGAGAAAAAATAGAAGGAGAGAAAAAGACGGGGAGGGAGAAGACAGAAATAGAGAGAGAGGGAGAAGAGAGAGGAATGAGAGAGAAAGAAAGAAATGAGTTTAGAGTAAGATTGGTTTAGGCCTCTAGCCTATGTAAGCCTTCCTCAGTGATCAATGCAAAGAAATAGAGGAAAACAATAGAATGGGAAAGACTCGTTACCTCTTCAGGAAAATTAGAGATACCAAGGGAACAGTTCATGCAAAGATGGACACAATAAAGGACAGAAATGGTAAAGACCTAACAGAAGTAGAAGATATTAAGAAGAGGTGGCAAAAAAACACAGAAGGTCTATACAAAAACGATCTTCATGAACCAGATAACCATGATGGTGTCATCACTCACTTAGAGCCAGACATCCCATAATGCGAAGTCAAGTGGGCCTTATGAAGCATCACTACAAACAATGCTAGTGGAGGTGATGGAATTCCAGTTGAGCTATTTCAAATCCTAAAAGATGATGCTATGAAAGTGCTGAACTCAATGTACCAGCAAATTTGGAAATCTCAGCAGTGGACACAGGACTGGAAAAGGTCAGTTTCATTCCAATCCCAAAGAAAGGCTATGCCAAAGAATGTTCAAACTAATGCACAATTGCACTCATCTCATATGCCAACGAAGTAATGCTCAAAATTCTCCAAGCCAGGTTTCAACAGTATGTAAACCAAGAATGTTCAAGCTGGTTTTAGAAAAGGCAGAGGAACTAGAGATCAAATTGCCAACATCTACTAGATCATCGAGAAAGCAAAAGAGTTATAGAAAAAACAATTACTTCTGTTTTATTGACTATGCCAAAGCCTTTGACCATGTGGATCACAATAAACTCTGGAAAATTCTGAAAGAGATGGGAATACCAGACCACCTGACCTGCCTCTTGAGAAATCTGTATGTAAGTCAGGACGCAACAGTTAGAACTGGACATGGAACAACAGACTGGTTCCAAATAGGAAAAGGAGTACATCAAGGCTGTATATTGTCACCCTGCTTATTTAACTTCTATGCAGAGTACATCATGAGGAACGCTGGGCTGGAAGAAGCACAAGCTGGAATCAAGATTGCCGGGAGAAATATCAATAACCTCAGATATGCAGATGACACATCCCTTATGGAAGAAAGCAAAGAAGAACTAAAGAGCCTCTTGATGAAAGTGAAAGAGGAGAGTAAAAATGTTGGCATAAAACTCAACATTCAAAAAATGAGGAACATGGCATCTGGTCCCATCACTTCATAGCAATTAGATGGAGAAACAATGGAAACAGTGACAGGTTGCGTTTTTTGGGTGTTCCAAAGTCACTGCAAATGGTGACTGTAGCTATGAAATTAAAAGATGCTTGCTCCTTGGAAGAAAAGCTGTGACCAACCGAGACAGCATATTAAAAAGCAGAGACAATACTTTGCCGACAAGGTCCATCTAGTCAAAGCTATGGTTTTTCCAATAGTCATGTATGGATGTGAGAGAGTTGGACTGTAAAGAAAGCTGAGCACCAAAGATTTGATGCTTTTGAAATGTGGTGTTTGAGAAGACTCTTGAGAGTCCCTTGGACTGCAAAGAGATCCAACCAGTCCATTCTAAAGGAGATCAGTCCTGGGTGTTCATTGGAAGAACTGATTGAAGCTGAATCTCCAATACTTTGGCCACCTGATGTGAAGTACTGATTCATTGGAAAAGACCCTGATGCTGGGAAAGATTGAAGGTGGGAGGAGAATGGGATGATAGAGGATGAGATGGTTGGATAACATCACCGACTCGATGAACATGAGTTTGAGTAGGCTCTGGGAGTTGTTGATGGACAGGGAAGACTTGGGTGCTGCAGTCCATGGGGTTGCAAAGAGTTGGACGTGACTGAGTGACTAAACTGAACTATGTAACTGTGCCTGGGACTAGGAATGCATTTAACTTCTGTGAGCCTTAGTTTCCTCTTCTGGTTTCAAAGAGACTCCTCTCAATCTTATCTTCCTCACAACATTAGAGTGAAATCAAAGATAACAGAGGTGTAAAATATTTTACAGGTTGCAAAATGCTTTCCCATTACAGATTTTTATTAAAAATCCTTATATAACATTTAGAAATAACTGTTTTCTGATGCTTCTTTTCCCTCTTTATTATGTTTTCTCAATATTTTGGACTATAAATTTGTTACTCCATGGTCCAAAAATCTTATTTAAAATAAATAAGTTCTGTATTACTGAGAGTTCTGAATTCACTGAGGTCTAGAGATGGAGGAAGCTGTCTCTTAATCGATCATGCCCTAACCCTGAAATCAGGGGAAGGGACAGAACCACAAAATTTAGAGTATAGACTAGAGAGCCAGAGACTAATGAGTCAAAAATAAGCAGAATTTAAACAGGGTATCTGGGGTGGAAATGTGACCCCAGATTATAACCTAAAGGCACAATGAGACAAAGGTAGGCTGGGATAATTTCATAGTATAGGCCTTGCTCTTTGTAACTGCATTTTGGTCACATTTAAATAATGACCTGAGTTATCATGGACACACATGATTTGGATATTTTCATTTGATGTGTTCCATTTGACTATCAAACTGCTCTTCCAGATGGGTCTCATAAATTACTTTTCACTTTCCAGGTATCAGAGTGCTTGGAGCTGAATTAACACCAAAGCTATTTGGGCATCTGTATAGTTTTTTTCAAAGTTGTCGTCCTTTCTTGTTTTATTAAAGAATGCAGTTTTTGAAAAAAGATATAAATAGTCAACTTCATCATTTCCTTTTGTGAGGGAATTCTACTTAACTTTGGAGATTTATCATCTATGATGTAATGGTCTGCTTCTTAATAGATAGGAATATGTATACATGTATTAGTCAGTGTTCTCCAGAGAAATTGAATCAATGGGTATATAAACATATAGAAAGTGATTTGTTATAAAGAACTGACTCACACAGTTATGGAGGCTGGCAAGTCCAAAATTTTCAGTGTGGGCTGATAGGCTGGACACCTGGGAGAGCTGATGGTGCAATTCAGTCTGAAGGCCTATTGGCTAGAGACCCAGGAAAGCTGATGGAATAGATGAGTCTGAAGATGGTCTTCTGGAGAATTTTCTCTTCGTTGGAAAGCTGGTCTTTTTGTTCTGTTTAGGCCTTTAACAGATCAGATGAGGCCCACCCACATTATGGAGGGAAAACTGCTTACTTCAAAGTCCACTAACTTTTAAATTATTAATATCATTCTCAAATACCCTCAAAATTGACGTTATCCAGTTGCACTACATTGTATGTATGTATATGGGCTTCCCTGGTAGCTCAGTTGTTAAAGAATCCGCCTGCAATGCAGGAGACCCCAGTTTGATTCCTCTGTCAGGAAGAGCCACTGGAGAAGGGGTAGGTTACCCAGTCCAGTATTCTTGGGCTTCCCTCATGGGCTCAGCTGGTAAAGAATCCACCTGCAATGTGGGAGACCTGGGCTTGATCCCTGGGTTGGGAATATCCCCTGGAGAAAGAAAAGGCTCCCCACTCCAGTATTCTGGCCTGGAGAATTCCACGGACTGTATAGTCCATGGGGTCACAAATAGTTGGACATGACCAAGCGACTTTCACTTTCATGTATGTATGTATATATGTGTGTGTGTGTGTGTGTGTGTTTGTGTGTGTGTGTATAGATATGGATATTTAGGTTTATTTTATTTGTTTTAGTTTATTTATAGAGATATTAGTTTTACTTGTTTTGAAGAACTTTTTTAAAATGACCATTTATTATAGACACATGAAAGTTTGTAGTAATAAATCAAGTCACCACAGAACAAATCCATTATTTTTTCCAGCTTTATTAGATATAATTCAGATATAATATTGTGTACATTTAATGTGTACACCTGTGTTTATTCACTACGTTTGTATGTTGCAAAATGATAACCACCATGCTGCTGCTAAGTCGCTTCAGTCATGTCCGACTCTGTGCGACCCCACAGACGTCAGCCCACCAGGCTCCCCCGTCCCTGGGATTCTCCAGGCAAGAACACTGGAGTGGGTTGCCATTTCCTTCTCCAATGTGTGAAAGTGAAAAGTGAAAGTGAAGTCGCTCAGTCATGTCCGACTCATAGCGATCCCGTGGACTGCAGCCTACCAAGCTCCTCCATCCATGGGATTTTCTAGTCAAGAGTACTGGAGTGGCTTGCCATTGCCTTCTCCGGATAACCACTATAATGTTAGCTAAAACTTCCATAATGTCACATAATTATTATTTAATGTTGTGGTGAGAGCTTTTAAGAGCTACTCTCTTAAGAAATTTTAAGTATATAAATACCCTATTGTTAACTATACTTATTATTCTTATTTTATTATTTTATTAATCAGTTAAACAGTGATTGTTTAACTGATTTATTAATCAGTTAAAAAACATATTTGCACTATGGAAGTATAAATATAACCAAGATCTATTGGATCATTACCCTCATGGTTCTTATAGTCTAATGATGCTTATAAAAACATAAGCAGGTAATTACGTACCTTATGTCAAGTGCTGTAGTAGAGAAGGTATGGGGATCTTTTAGTCGGCTTGGGTTGCTATAACAAAATACCACAGATTGGGGAGAACAAGATGGCAGAGGAGTAGGTGGATGTGGAGTACATCTCTCTTCATGGTTACACCAGGAATACACCTTTAGACACAGAAGTGCATGCAGTACACCAGCTGAGAGCATACAGGAGTACCTGACCAGAGGAAAAGAATATATAGAACCACACACAACTTGGTAGGATGAAGGAACTAGGGAGAAAAACAGGAATGTTAGTAGGACTGGACCCGCCCTGAGTGGGTGGGGGAAGAGAAGCAGAGGTCTGAGCCACATCAGGGCAATTGTTTGAGTCAGAGGAGAAACACTGAAGTCTGAGAGTAAAACAGCTGACTGTGGCAGCCTAAATGGAATGAGAATCAGACAGTCCTTGCCACAGCCATACATACCCCAGACAGGGACGAGGGTCCCCTGGAAGGCACAGCAGCTGGGAGTTTGGGGAGCATAAAACAATCCCAGGGTGAAGGCTGCTGTTGACAGGGATGGAGGGGAGGGGAGGGGAGAGATTGTGATAGGAAATGCCTGTGGAGGAAAGTGGGGCAGGCTTGGAAGCAAGGTGATACTGCTGAGTCATGCATAGGGTGTGGAGCCATCACCATAGCCTCTCTCTCCTCACACACCAGCACTACCCTCTGAACAACAGAGAGGCTGGCCCATCAAATGCCTGACACACTGAACTACAGAGCAGGACCTCATCCAGGGTGGTCCTTTAAGTGACTGATGTGCAGGATTACAGAGTAGGACCCCAGCCGGGGAGCCCCTCTATGTGTCTGATGTGCCAAACAAAAGAGAAGCACCCCAGGCAAGGGAGCCCTCCCTCTAAGTGCCTGTAGGGGTGGAGCTACGGAGAAAAACTGGCCGAAGAGGCCTTCTGATTTCCAGCTACAAGAGACTTGAAAAAGACTCTAATAGGGCTATAACCCCTAGGGCGGAGGCAGTCCATGTCCATGCACACTTGGTGCCACCAGGATCACCGCAAGCTAAGCAGCTGTGCCAAATTGAAGAATACACCTTCTTCTCAAGTGCACATGGAACATTCTCTAGGATAGACCACAGTTGGGTCACAAATCGAACCTCAGTAAATTTAACAAAATTGAAATCGTATCTTGATCTACTCTGACCACAACAATATGAGACTAGATATCAATTACAAGAAAAAAAGAAAACAACTAAGAAACATGAACATGTGGAGATTAAACAACGTGTTCCTAAATAACAAACAGGTTACTGAAGAAATCAAAAGGGAAATTAAAAAATTTCTAGAAACAAATGACAATGAAAACATGACAACTCAAAACCTATGAGATGCAGCAAAAGTAGGTCTAAGAGGGAAGTTTATAGTGATACAATCCTACCTCAAGAAACAAGAAAAACTTCGAATAGATAACATAACTTTACACCTAAAACAACTGGAAAAAGAAGAAGAAGAAGAACAACAACAACAACAAAAAAAAAAAACCCAAAATAGTAGAAGGAAAGAAATCATAAAGATTCCAGCAGAAATAAATGAAAAATAACTGAAAGAAACCATAGTAAATATTAATAAAATTAAAAGCCGGTTCTTTGAGAAGATATGACAAGCTTTAGCCAGATTCATCAAGGAAAAAAGAGAGAAGAATCCAATCAATGAAATTAGAAATGAAAAAGGAGAGGTTACAACAGACAATGCAGAAATACAAAGGATTGTAAGAGACTTTTATGAACAACTATATGGCAATAAATGGATAACCTGGAAGAAATGGACAGGTTCTTAGAAAAGTTCAATCTCCCAAGACTGAACCAGGAAGAAATAGAAATTATGAACAACCCAGTTACAAGCACTGAAACTGAAACTGTGGTCAAAAATCTCCCAAAAAACAAAAGCCCAGACCAGATGGATTCACAGGAGAATTCTGTCAAACATTTAGAGAAGAGCTAATGCATATCCTTCTAAAACTCTTCCAAAGAATTTCAGAGGAAGGAACACTTCCAAACTCATTCTACGAGGGCACCATCACCCTGATACCAAAACCAGACAAAAACAACACAAAAAAAGAGAACTACAGGCCAATATCACTGATGAACATTGATGAAAAAATCCTCAATGAAATTTTAGCAAACAGAATTCAGCAACACATCAAAAAGCACATACACCATGATCCAATTGGGTTTATTCCAGGAATGCAAGGATTCTTCTACATATGAAAATCAATCAAAGTGGTATACCATATTAAAGATTGAAAGATAAAAAACATATGATCATCTCAATAGATTCAGAAAAAGCCTTTGACAGAATTCAGCATCCATTTATGATTAAAACTCTTCAAATAATGAGTATAGAAAGAAACTTCCTCCACATAGTAAAAGCCGTATATGTTAACCCTACAACAAACATTATTCTCAACAGTGAAAAACAGAAAACATTTCCCCTAAGATCAGGTACAAAACAAGGTTGTTCACTTTCCCCAGGATTATTTAATGCTGTTCTGGAAGTCCTAGCTACAACAATCAGAGAAGAAAAAGAAAAGGAATCCATATCGGAAAAGAAGAAGTAAAGCTCTCACTGTTCACAGATGACATGATACTGTACATAGAAAACCCTAAAGATAGTATCAGAAAATTACTAGAGCTAATCAGTGTATTTAGCAACATTGCAGGATACAAATTAATACACAGAAGTCACTTGCATTTCTATATACTAACAATGAAAAATCAGAAAGAGAAATTAAGGAATCAATCCCATTCACCATTGCAACAAAAAGAGTTAAATATCTAGGAATAAACTTACCTAAGGAGAGAAAAGAACTGTACACAGAAAATTATAAGACACTAATGAAGGAAATCAAAGATGACATACAGATGGAGAAATATTACATATTCCTGAGTAGGAATATTCAATATTGTGAAAATGATTATACTACCAAATACAATCTACAGATTCATTGTGATTCCTATCAAATTACCAGTGACATTTTTCACAGAACTAGAACAAAAATTTCACAGTTCATGTGGAAACAGAAAAGACCCCGAATGGCCAAAGCAGTCTTGAGAAAGAAAGATGGAGCTGGAGGAATCAACCTTCCTGAAATCAGGTTATACTACAAAGCTACAGTCATCAAGACAGTATGGTACTGGCACAAAAACAGAAATATAGACCAATGAAACAAGACAGAAAGTCCAGAAATAAAACCTGTGCGCTTATGGGTACCTTATTTTTGACAAAGAGCAAGAATATACAATGGGGCAAAGATAGACTCTTCATTAAATAGTGCTGAGAAAACTGGACAGCTACATGTAAAAGAATGAAATTAGAACACTTTCTAACACCATACACAAAGATAAACTCAAAATGGATTAAAGACCTAAATGTAAGACCAGAAACTATAACACTCTTAGAGGAAAACATAGGCACAACACTTGATGACATAAAGCAAGATCCTCTATGACCCACCTCCTACAGTAATGGAAGTAGAAAAAAAAGTAATCAAGTGGTGCATAATTAAACATAAAAGCTTTTGCACAGCAAAAGAAACTATAAGAAAGGTGAAAAGAAAACCCTCAGAATGAGAGAAAATAATAGCAAGTGAAACAACTGACAAAGGATTAATTTCCAAAATATGCAAGCAGCTCACACAACTCAATGCCAGAAAAACAAACAACCCAATCAAATAGTAGGGGGAAAATAAAACAAAACAAAACTTAAACAGACATTTCTCCAAAGGCATACAGATGGCTGACAAACTCATGAAAACATGCTCAACATCGCTCATAATTAGAGAAATGCAAATCAAAACTACAGTGAGATATCACCTTCACCCTTGAGAATGGCCATCATCAAAAAGTCTGCAAGCAATAAATGCTGGAGAGGGTGTGGATAAAAGGGAACACTCTTACACAGTTGGTGGGAATGTAAACTGATACAGTCACTATGGAAGACGGTTTGAAGACTCCTTAAAAAACTAGGAATAAAACTACCATATGACCCAGAAATCCCACTCCTAGGCATATACCCTGAGGAAACCAGCGTTGAAAAAGACATATGTATCCCATTGATCACACCTTGAACATGGAAGCCACCTAGAATGGGTAAAGAAGCTGTGTTCCATTACACAACGGAATATTCAGTTCAGTTCAGTTCAGTCGCTCAGTCGTGTCCGACTCTCTGCGACCCCATGAATCACAGCACGCCAGGCCTCCCTGTCCATCACCAACTCCCAGAGTTCACTCAAACTCATGTCCATTGTCGGTGATGTCATCCAGCCATCTCATTCTCTGTCGTCCCCTTCTCCTCCCGCCCCCAACCTTTCCCAGCATCAGAGTCTTTTCCAGTGAGTCAACTCATCGCATGAGGTGGCCAAAGTATTGCAGTTTCAGCTTTAGCATCAGTCCTTCCAATGAACACCCAGGATTGATCTCCTTTAGAATGGACTGATTGGATCTCCTTGCAGTCCGAGGGACTCTCAAGAGTCTTCTCCAGCACCACAATTCAAAAGCATCAATTCTTCGGCGATCAGCTTTCTTCACAGTATTACCATAAAAAGGAAAGCATTTGAGTCAGTTCTAAAGAGGTGGATGAACCTAGAACCTATTATACAGAATGAAGTGAGTCAGAAAGACAAAGATAAATATCGTATTCTAACGCGTATATATGGAATCTAGAGAAATGATACTGAAGAATTTATTTACCAGGCAAAAATGGAGAAACAGAGAATATACGTATGGACATGGGGAGAGGGGAGGAGAGAGTGAGATGTATAGGAAGAGTAACATGAAAACTTACATTACCATATGTAAAATAGATAGCCAATGGGAATTTACTGTATGGCTTGGGAAACTGAAATGGGGCTCTGCATCATTCTAGAGGGGTGATGGGGCGGGAGATTGGATGTAGGTTCAAAAGGGAGGCGATATATGTATAGCTACAGCTGATTCGTGTTGAGGTTTGACAGAAAACAACAAAATTATGTAGAGCAATTATCTTTCAGTTAAAAAAATTTAAAGAAATACAACAGATTGAGTGGCTTAAACAATATAAATTTATTATTTCACAACTTTAGAGGCTACACATTCATGATCAAGTTGATAAAAATATTGGTTTCTGGTGTGAGCTCTTTTCCTCGCTTGCAGCCAGCCACCTTATTCCTATGTACCCTAGTGTGCACACGTGGAAAGGGAACATGAACACGCTCTCTGGTGTCTCTTCTTATAAAGATACTATTATTATTTTGTCAGGGCCTCGCCCTTATGATTTCATTTAATCTTGATTACTTCATAGAGACCGTCTCCAAATATAACCACACTGGGTGAATTAGGACTTCAACATATGAATTGGAGGAGCTGTATGTGTGCTTAATTTCTCAGTTGTGTCCAACTGTTCGTGACCCAATGAACTGTGACCCACCAGGGTCCTCTGTCCATAGGGATTCTGCAGGCAAGAATACTGGAGTGGATTGCCATGCCTTCCTATAGGGGATCTTCCCAACCCAGGGATCGAACCCAGGTCTCCTGTATTGCAGACAGATTCTTTACCATCTGAAACACCAGGGAAGCCCAAGAATACTGGAGTGGGTAGCCCATCCCTTCTCCAGGGGGTCTTCCCGACCTTGGAATCAAATTGGGGTCTCCTGCATTGCAGGTGGATTCTTTACTGGCTGAGCCACCAGGGAAGCCCTGGAGGAGGTGTAGAAGCACAAGTACTCAGTCCATAATAAGTGGGCTATGTAATCACATATGAGAGTGCTGAATCAGGCATGGGGATGGTGAAGCAAGAAATTATTTTTTAAGTTTAGACTTGAAGAATAAAAAGAATTTAGCCATGTAAATGGGAGGAATTAGGGGAGTGACCCAGAAGCTGGGAAATGAAAATAGGAAGTAGGGGGAGTAGAAAGGTAAACAGAGGTTAAATCAAGCAGAGCTTTGAAGCATATGTTAAAGAACCTGGGCTACATTTTAATAGCAATGGGAAGCCTTTGAAGAGTTTTACTTGAGTGAGTATCACGAATCAAGTTTTTGTTTTTAAAAGTAGAATTCTGTCTGCAGTGTGGAAAGTGGATTGGATGGGGAGAAATCTGAGGCTGAAGGGTGTGTTAGGAGGCTCTTCAAAGTAACCGTGGCCATAAAAGATGATCACTTAAATTGGTGTGGATGGAGATAAATGGACAGATTTAAAAATGTATTTCAAGATATGATATAATAAAATATTTTATAAGTAAACATAGGTATAAGAAAGAGGAAGGAGTAAAAGATTCTGTAAGATTTTTTACTTTAATAAATGGAGTGTTGTACAGTTTACTGAGGAAAGGGACAAAAGAGCAACAGCAGGTTTTTTTTATTTGGGAGTATATGGGACATACTGTATTAAAAAGATCTAAGGCAACCATGGAGTGTTTTCCATGGGCAGTTGAATATTCTACCTGAAACTCAGAGGAAGTATCTGCTTTGGAGATTTAAATTTACAAGTATTTAACATATTCACATTCGATCTACTACTCTGGGCAAGAATCCCTTAGAAGAAATGAAGTGGCCCTCACAGTCAGCAGAGGAGTCCAAAATGCAGTACTTGGATGCACTCTCAAAAATGACAGAATGATCTCTGTTTATTTCCAAGGAAAACCTTTCAACATCACAGTAATCCAAGTCTATGCCCCAGTCACTAATACCAGAGCAGCTGAGGTTGAATGATTCTATGAAGACCTATAGGACATTCTATAACTAACACCAAAAACAAGATGTCCTTTTCATCTTAGGGGACTGGAATGCCAAGATAGGAAGTCAAGAGATACCTGGAGTAACAGACAAGTTTGGCCTTGGAGTACAAAATGAAGCGGGGCATATGCTAACAGTTTTGCCAAGATAATGCACTGGTCATAGCAAACACCATTTTCAACAACACAAGAGATGACTCTACTACACATGGACATCACCAGATGGTCAATACCAAAATCAGGAAAGCAGTTTAAGAGGAGTTGTTCTTTGAGACCAAACCATAATGTAATGGGTGAAAGAATAAGGGGGAACTAAGCAAGAGAGTTTCAGAAAAAAATCTATTTCTGCTTCATTGACTATGCCAAAACCTTTGACTGTGTCGATCACGATAAACTGTGGAACATTATGAAAGAGATGGGAATCCCAGACCACCTGACCTGCCTCTTGAGAAACCTGTATGCAGGTCAGGAAGCAACAGTTAGAACTGGACATGGAACAACAGACTGGTTCCAAATAGGAAAAGGTTGTATATTGTCACCTTGCTTATTTAACATCTATGCAGAGTACATCATGAGGAACGCTGGGCTGGAAGAAGCACAAGCTGG
The DNA here is from genome assembly GCF_049115385.1 of Moschus berezovskii. Lineage (NCBI taxonomy): Eukaryota > Metazoa > Chordata > Mammalia > Artiodactyla > Moschidae > Moschus > Moschus berezovskii. The sequence continues at coordinate 24,281,332 of NC_142463.1, read as the reverse complement.
AATCAAGATTGCTTGGAGAAATATCAATAACCTCAGATATGCAGATGACACTACCCTTATGGCAGAAAGTGAAGAGGAACTCAAAAGCCTCTTGATGAAAGTGAAAGAGCAGAGTGAAAAGGTTGGCTTGAAGCTCAACATTCAGAAAACAAAGATCATGGCATCTGGTCCCATCACTTAATGGGAAATAGATGGAAAACCAGTGGCAACAGTGTCAGACTTTATTTTTTGGGGCTCCAAAATCACTGCAGATGCTGATTGCAGCCATGAAATTAAAAGACGCTTGCTCCTTGGAAGGAAAGTTATGACCAACCTTTATAGTATATTAAAAAGCAGAGACATTACTTTGCCAACCAAGGTCCATCTAGTCAAGGCAATGGTTTTTCCCGTGGTCATGTATGGATGTGAGAGTTGGACTGTGAAGAAAGCTGATCGCCGAAAAATCGATGCTTTTGAACTGTGGTGATGGGAAGACTCTTGAGAGTCCCTTGGACTGCAAGCAGATCCAACCAGTCCATTCTAAAGGAGCTCAATCCTGGATGTTCATTGGAGGGACTGATGCTAAAGCTGAAACTGCAATACTTTGGCCACCTCATGTGACGAGTTGACTCACTGGAAAAGACTCTGATGCTAGGAAAGGTTGGGGGCGGGAGGAGAAGGGGACGACCGAGAATGAGATGGCTGGATGGCATCACCGACTCTGTGGACATGAGTTTGAGTGAACTCCGGGAGTTGGTGATGGACAGGGAGGCCTGGCGTGCTGTAATTCATGGGGTCGCGGAGAGTCGGACACGACTGAGCGACTGAACTGAACTGAACTGAAGGAATGCTGGGCTGGAAGAAGCACAAGCTGGAGTCAAGATTGCCGGGAGAAATAACAATAACCTCAGATATGCAGATGACACCATCCTTATGGCAGAAAGTGAAGAGGAACTAAAAAGCCCCTTGATGAAAGTGAAAGAGGAGAGTGAAAAAGTTGGCTTAAAGCTCAGCATTCAGAAAACTAAGATCATGGCATGTGGTCCCATCAGTTCATGAGAAATAGATGGGGAAACAGTGGAAACAGTGTCAGACTATTTTTTTGGCTCCAAAATCACCACAGATGCTGATTGCAGCCATGAAATTAAAAGACACTCCTTGGAAGGAAAGTTATGACCAACCTAGGTAGCATATTATAAAGCAGAGACATTAACTTGCCAACAAAGGTCCATCTAGTCAAGGCTATGGTTTTTCCCGTGGTCATGTATGGATGTGAGAGTTGGACTGTGAAGAAAGCTGATCGCCGAAGAATTGATGCTTTTGAACTGTGATGTTGGAGAAGATTCTTGAGAGTCCCTTGGACTGCAAGGAGATCCAACCAGTCCATTCTAAAGGAAATCAGTCCTGGGTGTTCATTGAAAGGACTTATGCTAAAGCTGAAACTCCAATACTTTGGCCACCTCATGTGAAGAGTTGACTCATTGGAAAAGACTCTGATGCTGAGAGGGGTTGGGGACAGGAGGAGAAGGGGACGACAGAGAATGAGATGGCTGGATGACATCACTGACTCTATGGACATGAGTTTGAGTGAACTCCGGGAGTTGGTGATGGACAGGGAAGCCTGGCGTGCTGTGATTCATGGGGTCGCAAAGAGTCGGACACGACTGAGTGACTGAACTGAACTGAAGAAAGTAGAGATTGTGAATACATTCTTTAAGATGTTAACTTATACTGTATTTGAAAATAATCTGTAAGTCATCATCACTGATTACTCCTTTTGCAGTCCTCCCCTTCATATCCAATCCAACAGTAAGTCAATTGGATCTATCCTGAAAACATATCCCATTTCATCTATTTCTTTCCTTCGTCACTATTATAACCTAATCAAAACCACTGTAATTGTTTACTTAGATTATGGCAATACCTCCCATTTCATCTGCTTAATTTTACAGTAATCTGCTGAAAACATAAGTCAGATCCGTTGTTCCCCTGCTTACAACCTTTTAGTGACTTTCAGTTGTATTCATAATAAATTCCAAATATCATACTCTGTCTTACACATCTCTTTGTATTCAAGCTTCTGCCTATTCCTCCAACCTCATTTGGTACCACTCTGTTCATGTCCACATGCTCTAGCCACACATATTTATTCCTGAAATAATTTGTGTTTGTCTCTACCTTCGATTTTTGTGCCAATTGTTCTCAGTTCCTAGGATACACTTTCCTCCATCTTTACTTATCTGGTTCCTTTATTCAAATTTCGTCTTAAAAGTCACCTCTTAAGTGATGAATTTCAATCAGACAATCTAACTACCCACTGCTGCTGCTGCTGCTGCTGCTGCTAAGTCACTTCAGTCGTGTCCGATTCTATGTGACCTCATAGACGGAAGCCCACCAGGCTCCCCCGCCCCTGGGATTCTCCAGGCAAGAACACTGGAGTGGGTTGCCATTTCCTTCTCCAATGTGTGAAAGTGGAAAGTGAAAAGTGATAGTGAAGTCGCTCAGTCGTGTCCGACCCTTAGTGACCCCACGGACTGCAGCCTACCAGGCTCCTCCATCCATGGGATTTTCTAGGCAATAGTACTGGAGTGGCTTGCCATTGCCTTCTCCGAACTACCCACTACTTTCTACTATTTTATATCTGCATAATATCTGTAACTCTTTGATATTTTCTCTTTTCTTGTCTGTTTATTTTTGTTTGTATTCCCTTCAACAAAGAATTCCATAACAGCAGAATCCTTCATAGTCTATTCATTTTATCCTGCACTTAACAATTTTTGGCATATAGGAAGCCTTCAAATAAACTTATTAAACATATGTGTGAAAAGATGGGTGAATGGACCTTTTAAAGAGATTGGGAGAGGTAGTGTGTTGGCTTGAGAAATATGGGGAGTCAAGGAAGGCTAATTTTTAAATTGGAGTGTTAGTTGCTCAGTTGTGTCCAACTCTTTTTGATGCCATAGACTGTAGCCTACCAGGCTCCTCTGTCCATGGTATTCTCCAGGCAAGAATACTGGAGTGAGTTGCCATTCCATTCTCCAGGCGATCTTACTGACCCAGAGATCTCCCTCATTACATCCAGATTCTTTACCATCTGAACCACCAGGGGAGCCCTTGAAATTGGAGAGACTTTAGCAAATTTAAATATTCATAGAAAAGGGAGAAGTTAATGTAAAATAAATTCACAGGAGAATAATGCACTTGGCATCGTTCATTTTTGACAAATGGTCACCTTAACCAAGTTGTTTTTTACCTAAATATTCTGACCCAACTTTGTATTACCAGTTCTACCAATGTGTTGTTGAAAGCTGGGTAGTTGCATTATCATGAGTTGTTTTGTAATGAGAGAATGCCCTGACACAGTAAAGAAGGGTCTTTCAAGTAACCAGAGGTCTGGCTTCTGTGGGTATCTGGTATCCAATGGTCTGGGGAGAACAATGATGAGAAAGAACACCTGTGTCTCCCACACCATGTAAAGATACATGCACACACATTTCCATTATTTGTATCCTCTGGCCTCACTATGATATCTTGGGCAGATGGAACACTGCTAGCCCCAATAAAGACCCATTTCTCAGTGGGGTGCAACATTTGACAGCAGCCATTGCATAATGAGTGCCTCCTGTCAAGAGGCCAGGAGCATGCCTGTGTTTACTTATTCTCTCATTCATGCAACAAATATTTAATGAAGCCCTACCTTGTACCAAGAGCTGCACAGAAAGAGGAAATGGCTGGGACTTCTTTTCATAAGAAGTAAACTCAAATCTTTACTTTGCTAACAGTGGAGAGATGGAGAGAGAGAGAACAGAAAATAATTTACATGAAAGAATTTAACATTTTGAAATATAGTTTTACATTCTGCTCTATTCACACAATGTTATATCTTGAGCATTTTTATACTTAAATATTCTCAGAGTACATAATACTCAAACATATAAATGTATTACTATCCAATATGTTGAAAATATGATTTTTTGCTTTTTTCCTTTTTTTGCTATAAATAATGTTGCACAATTTTCACTTTAATTCCCTTGTTAGAAGAATCTTCTTTTTTAGGGTGGTATTTATGGTGCATTTAGATTATTTTACTTCTCCCATTACTTGTCAAACATATACACATACACATTTATGCACACCACACCCTTATCCTAGTTTCTTTATTTTCTGGTACTTGGATATACAGCGTGTATTACACAGAACATCACATTATTTATGTTTGAACGGTTCTTTGTTTCTGATATCTGACCTTTGCCTTAGGGCGTGTCATGAAAACACAATGCTTTGGGCTACCAATGTTCTGTATTGTTTTCTTTGAGTTAAGTCTCTGAAAGATAGAGGAACATAGGTGAAGACTGTGATGGGAGGTCTATATTTCATCAAAAGTTGTTCTGGTGCAGCAGAACAGCTGTTGAGTTCTCTGGTCAATGGATAATTTGGTTAATGTAGTCTCTGGATCTCCAAGTCTTGATTAGATGGAGAACAGAATGTCTTCCTATTAATCCTTTTGCAGTCAAAGTGGTAGAGAAGATGCTCTGTTTTATGAGATTATGTTTTAGACAGGAACACTGATACATACATGTAGGCAGATAGATCTTCCCAACCCAGGGATTGAACCCACATCTCCTGCATTGGCAGGCAGGTTCTTAACCACTAGTGCCACCTGGGAAACCAAGATAGATTGACCACATTATCTATTAATATCTATCTAATAATAATTTAGTATAATTTTTACAGCACTTCCAAGACATGTTCCATACTCCTTCCTTCTGTGCTCCTTTCTTCTTTCTTTCTCTTTTCTTCACTCCCATTCTCCTTGTGCTTCTCTCAGTTTCATTCAGGCATTCTTTCATTCATTCACTAGTTATTGAATAACTGAATAACTAACATGTTCCAATTACTAACCTATTACTGGAAACATGATTATTAAAAAAGAGACCAGTCCTTTTCTCTTCAAGATGATATCTGTACCTAAACAATTATATTACAATATATAAGTGACCTGACTGGGTAGCCCAGGGTATCATTCAGTTCAGTTCAGTTCAGTTCAGTCGCTCAGTCGTGTCCGACTCTTTGCGACCCCATGAATCACAAGAGCATGTTAAACATATTTAACCCAGAACTGGGCACATACGTGCTTATTTCATCTGAATGACTTCTTAATGTGTATGCATATTTCAGAGCAAATATGTGAAAAAAGATTTCTCCTCCCCCCCCACCAAAGGAGATGATTCAGGATTATACCAAACAGTACCTTTATAATAGCAAATGTTTCTCTATTGTAGCTTGGCATACAGGGTGAGTTGTACCTGACATTTTTTTCCCCCTGTATCATTCTAGAACAGGGGCCCTACTTGAAAAACAGGCAAGATTCGTGGTTTGACTTAATTTTTCTTTTAGGATTTGGGAAGTTTCATTCTTTTTGAAGCAAAGCATTAGCCTGAGACCAGAATGACAATAAACACCTGATTTTCTGTACTGTGGGTTGAGAATCATCTGGGGATTGAAAAGCAGAGTTTGCAGATATAAATGAAGATGCTCATTGACTCAGCCCATCCTCCCTGCAGAGGCGAACTTATTGCTGAAACAAAATGTAATACCTAGTGAATTTTAAGCAATGTTGGAGCAGAAAGAAGGTTAGGCTGACATATAGTAAATTCCTTGCACCAAATATATCTTTTCCATGGAAATTCTCAATTTAAGAAACTTTTAATACACTTTCAGCTTTTTTTTTCTTTCTGTGAGGGTTGAGGTGAGTGTTTGCCCTTCATTTAAATATTAAAATATCAATCAGTTTGATGTGCCTGTAATGTGAAGCAACAACAGTGAGGGGGTGGGAACAAGCTGACTTGGTGTTTCTATATTTTTTGTATACATATATATAAAAGAAACACCTATATATATATATAGGAGGCTAATTACTTTACAATATTATATTGGTTGGTTTTGCCATACACTGACATGAATCCGCCCCGGGTGTACTTGTGTTCCCCTTCCTGAACCCCCCTCCCACCTCCCTCCTCCCCTTATCCTCCTGAAATCTTAAAGAAGTTGCCTACTTAAAAAAAAAACCGGGCTTGGTCCAATGGGTAAAGTAGGACTGTTGAACATGAATTTCAGATCGATCTCCTGCCTCTGACAGTTACTGCAGGAGTTCCAATCACATTAGCGCCTCTTCAGCTTTAGCCAGAATTTATAGCATAAATTCAACATTTTTCAAATCTTAATCAACCCGGAGGTCATTTTCCTCAAAGTGCAGTTTTGCTGCTGCCTCTGGAAAATCAATGGGGAAGGGTTGATACTTTCCTGCTGCCATAGCATCAGACACAAGATGAAATGCTCCAAAAAGGTCTGCTCCATTTTTAGCTGTAGCTCTTAGAGAAATTTTCATTTTAATGCTAGTGGCATTTTGATCCCCAGTGTCTAGGTCCTCCCCAGGGGAAATATGCAGTCAACAGTAACATAATCAGATAAAGAAAGGAAGAAACTTTGGTCGTATTCCTTTTTGTCTTGAAAAACTATTTCCATTGTCTGTAGAATAAAGTCCCACTTCTTTGACTTGGCAATTAGAGACCTTCTCATACCACCTAATCAGTTTAGCATGTTGCCTGGCCCAGACGAGTGCTCAGTAAGTATTGTTTTGAGTAGTTGAATAATGAATTTGTCTTCTCCCTATATAACAATGCATCCTGAAGTCTTCATTTACACAAAGCTTTATGCATTCCATGCCCTTTTCCGTCTTATTTCTCTATCAAAATATTTTTGTTCCTTTGAGATGTGGCTCAGAGGTCACCTCTGTGAACCTTCTCTGTCACTGCCCTAAGACAAACAGGACTACTAGTTCCTTTCTCTGAGGTCCCACTGCAAAGTTCTATATCTGTGTAATAGCCCTTGACAGTGTTTTCACAATAGGAATGGGTGGATGTTACTCTGTAGTAGAACATGAGTTCTATCAGAAGTAAGACCTTGTCTTGCTCATCTAGCATCGAGGGTATTTAAACATACCAGTTGGACTAAATTGGCGTTCTCTGTAATTTAAATTTTTTTTGATATATAAAGGCGGAAGATTGGGAATGAGAAGATTTTTTTCATCCAATTGTGCAATCTTGGTCCAGCTCCTCTGGACCTCAATTTCATAACCAAGTGACACAATTAGCCTAGTGAGTGAGTGAGTGAAAGTCGCTCAGTTGTGTCCAACTCTTTGCGACTCCGTAGACTGTACAGTCCATGGAGTTCTCCAGGCCAGAATACTGGAGTGGGTAGCCTTTCCCTTCTGCAGGGGATCTTCCCAACCCAGGGATTGAACCCAGGTATCCCACAGTGCAGGTGGATTCTTTACCAGCTGAGCTATCAGGGAAGCCCTGATAATTCATGATCAATTTCATGACCTAGTGACACAATTAGCCTAACTGTTCCCTAAAGTTCAGTCTTACTTTAGCATTATTATTGTTGTTGTTAATTGTTGTTTTTGTTATATTTGTTATTACTACTGATAGTATCCCTTCCTAGCGTTTTAACAAGAGTTACCACTTCAGTTAACTACACCAGTACCATTCATTGAGTTCTGATGACATGCCTTGTTCTGTAATAAGAAATTAGCTTACATTATTGCATTTAATCCTCAAAACAACCACATGAATTAGATATTTTTATATTCATTTCACAGAGGTGAGAATTGATGCTTACAGATTAAGAAACTTGTCTGAAGTCACATTGCTAGAATGTGCCAGATCTAGAATTTAAGCCCAGTGTTTTGATTTCCAGTTTCTTAAAAGATGAACTTTTTATGATACCAATTACTTTGAACTGAAGAAAATATGTATTTTACTAGAAATAAGTAATCAGTTTATTATTTTAAAATAACATATGCTCATGATAGATGGTGCCTTCCAAAGTAAAAAAATAATTAGTAAATCACTCATAATTTTACTATCCAGAGAGAACTGTATTAAAATGCTTGTGAATTTCCTTTATTTATTTTCTCTACATATGTGTATGTATGTGTGTATACACAGTTGGCAACTGCATATTGTTGTTTAGTTGCTGAGTCATGTTCAACTCTTTGCAACCACATGGACTGTAGCATACCAGGCTCCTCTGTCCTCCACTATTTGAGTTTGCTCAAATTCATGTCCATTGAGTCAGTAATGATATCTAACCATTTCATCCTCTGCTGTCCACTTCCCCTTCACAACAGAGTAAGCATTACTGTTGATACAGCATCTACTTTGGCCACACACTGTGTTAGGTACTTGCCATTCATTTTATTGCTTCATTCTCTCATTGACTCCTTGAGGTGATGGTGTTATCTTCTTTATAACAATAGATAGGAGGAAACTATGATAAACTGATTTGTTTAGGTTGCAAACATCTAGGAAGTGGCAGTACCAGGATTTGAATGTTTGTCTATTTGACTCTAAAGTCTATATTCTTTTAGTGATGCCATGCTTCTGAGGCTTTCTGACTCTCAGAACAGAGCTAGTGCTGGTGAGTGCTTTGCTATTTCATTGGTGCAAAAGTAATTGCTGTTTCACGTTGTTGAACTTTGCTGTTTGATATTGGAATACATTCTTCTTTAAAAAATTAATTTGTTTTTTATTGAAGAATAATTGCTTTACAGAATTTTGCTATTTTCTGTAAAAGCTCAACATGAATCATCCATAGGTATACATATATCCCCTCCCTTTTGAAATTCCCTCCCATCTCCCTCCCCATCCCACCCCTCTAAGTTGATACAGAGCCCCTGTTTGATACTCCTGAGCCATACAGCAAATTCCCACTGGCTATCTATTTTACATATGGTAATAGATTAGATTATGTATTAGATTATGTATTAGATTACCATAGATTCTTCAGTACCATTTTTCTATATTCCATATATATGCGTTATAATACAATATTTATCTTTCTCTTTCTGACTCTCTTCACTCTGTATAATAGGTTCTAGGTTCATCCACCTCTTTAGAACTGACTCAAATGTGTTCCTTTTTATGGCTGAGGAATATTCCATTGTGTATATATACTACAACTTCTTTATCCATTCATCTGTCAATGGGCATGTAGGTTGCTTCCATGTTCTAGCTATTGTAAATAGTGCTGTAGTGATCAATGGGATACATTTGTCTCTTTCAATTTTGGTTTCCTCAGGGTATATGCCTAGGAGTGGGATTGCTAGGTCATATGGTGGTTTTATTTCTAGTTTTTTAAGGAATCTCCATACCATCTGCCATAGTGGCTGTATCAATTTACATTCCCACCAACAGTGCAAGTGTGTTCCCTTTTCTCCACACAATTTTCAACATTTATTATTTGTAGACTTTGATAAGGGCCATTCTGACCAGTGTGAGGTGATATCTTATTGTAGTTTTGATTTGCATTTCTCTAATAATGTGTGAATCACAATAAACTGTGGAAAATTCTGAAAGAGATGGGAATACCAGACCACCTGACCTGCCTCTTGAGAAACCTGTATGCAGGTCAGGAAGCAACAGTTAGAACTAGACATGGAACAACAGACTGGTTCCAAATAGGAAAAGGAGTACGTCAAGGTTGTATATTGTCACCCTCCTTATTTAACTTCTATGCAGAGTACATCATGAGGAACGCTGGGCTGGAAGAAGCACAAGCTGGAATCAAGATTGCTGGGAGAAATATCAATAACCTCAGATATGCAGATGAAACTACCCTTATGGCAGAAAGTGAAGAGAAACTAAAAAGCCTCTTGATGAAAGTGAAAGAGCAGAGTGAAAAAGTTGGCTTGAAGCTTAACATTCAGAAAACAAAGATCATGGCATCAGGTCCCATCACTTCATGGGAAATAGATGGGGAAACAGTGGAAACAGTGTCAGACTTTATTTTTTTGGGCTCCAAAATCACTGCAGATGCTGATTGCAGCCATGAAATTAAAAGACGCTTACTTCTTGGAAAGAAAGTTATGACCAACCTAGATAGTATATTGAAAAGCAGAGACATTACTTTGCCAACCAAGGTCTGTCTAGTCAAGGCTATGGTTTTTCCCGTGGTCATGTATGGATGTGAGAGTTGGACTGTGAAGAAAGCTGTCACCAAAGAATTGATGCTTTTGAACTGTGGTGCTGAAGAAGACTCTTGAGAGTCCCTTGGACTGCAAGGAGATCCAACCAGTCCATTCTAAAGGAGATCAATCCTGGGTGTTCATTGGAAGGACTGATGCTAAAGCTGAAACTCCAGTACTTTGGCCACCTCATGTGACAAGTTGACTCACTGGAAAAGACTCTGATGCTGGGAGGGATTGGGGGCGGGAGGAGAAGTGGACGACAGAGAATGAGATAGCTGGATGGCATGACTGACTCGATGGACATGAGTTTGAGTGAACTCCTAGAGTTGGTGATGGACAGGGAGGCCTGGCGTGCTGTGATTCATGGCGTCGCAAAGAGTCGGACACGACTGAACAACTGAACTGAACTGAACTGAACTGAATAATGAGCAATGTTGACCATCCTTTCATGTGTTTATTAGCCATCTGTATGTTTTCTTTGGAGAAATGTCTGTTTATGTCTTTTTCCCACTTTTTCATTGAGTTGTTTGTTTTCCTGGTATTGAGTTGTATTAGCTTGTATATTTTGAAAATTAATCCTTTGTCAGTTGTTTCATTTGCTATTATTTTCTCCCATTCTTAGAGTTTTCTTTTCACCTTGCTTATAGTTTCCTTTGCTGTGCAAAAGCTTTCAAGTTTAATTAGGTCCCACTTATTTATTTTTGTTTTTATTTCCAATACATTAGGAGGTGGGTCACAGAGGATCTTGCTTTGATTTATGTCATTAAGTATTCTGCCTATGTTTTCCTCTAAGAGTTTTATAGTTTCTGGTCTTACATTTAGGTCTTTAATCCACTTTGAGTTTATCTTTGTGTATGGTGTTAGAAAGTGTTCTAATTTCATTCTTTTACATGTAGCTGTCCAGTTTTCCTAGAACCACTTATTGAAGAGGCTGTTTGCCCCATTGTGTATTCTTGCCTCTTTTGTCAAAAATAAGGTACACATAGGTGCACGGGTTTATTTCTGGAATTTCTATCTTGTTCCATTGGTCTATATTTCTGTTTTTGTGCTAGTACCATATTATCTTAATGACTGTAGCTTTTTAGTATAACCTGGAGAAGGAAATGGCAACCCACTCCAGTATTCTTGCCTGGAGAATCCCAGCAATGGGGGAGCCTGATGGGCTGCCGTCTATGGGGTTGCACAGAGTCGGACACGACTGAAGCGACTTAGCAGCAGTAGCAGCAACAGGAGTCAGGAAGCTTGATTCCTCCAGCTATATTCTTCTTTCCAATATTGGAATACATTCTTAAAAATAAATGTGGTTATATTACATATCATTTTAATGCACATTTCTCACTTTATGCTTTTTTACTAGTAGCTTACTACTTGCTTTGTATTTTATATTTATTTTAGACTATGGAAATGATGTTAGACACAAAGAAAATTCAAGCGATTTTCTTATTTGAATTAAAAATTGGCCATAAAGCAGCAGAGACAACTCACATCATCAGCAGTACATTTGGCCCAGGAACTACTTAAGAAAGTACAGTACAGTGATGGTTCAAGAAGTTTTGCAAAAGAGACAAGAGTCTTGAAGATAAGAAACATAGTGGCCAGGCATCTGAAGTTGACAATGACCAACTGAGAGCATCACTGAAGCTGACCCTGTTACAACCACATGAGAAGTTTTCGAAGAACTCAAGGTTGACCATTCTATAGCTGTTTGGCATTTGAAGCAAATTGGAAAGGCGAAAGGGCTTCCCTGATAACTCAGACTTTAAGGAATCTGCCTGCAATGCTTGAGACCTGGGTTTGATCCCTGGTTTGGGAAGATTCCCTGCAGGAGGGCATGGCAACCCCATCCAGTATCCTTGCCTGGAAAATCCCATGGACAGAGGCAGTTGCTGGGCTACAGTCCATAGGGTCTCAAAGAGTTGTACACAACTGAGTGACTAAGTACAGCACAGCGCAGAAAGGTGAAAAAGCTTGGAAAGTGAGTTCCTCATGAGCTGACCTAAAGACAGAAATATAGATCAATGGAACAAAATAGAAAGCCCAGAGATAAATCCACACACCTATGGACACCTTATCTTTGACAAAGTATGCAAGAATATAAAATGGAGAAAAGACAGTCTCTTTAACAAGTGGTGCTGGGAAAACTGGTCAGCCACTTGTAAAAGAATGAAACTAGAACACTTACTAACACCATACACAAAAATAAACTCAAAATGGATTAGAGAGCTAAATGTGAGACCAGAACTATAAAACTCCTAGAGGAGAACATAGGCAAAACACTCTCTGACATAAATCAAAGCAGGATCCTCCATGACCCACCTCCCAGAATATTGGAAATAAAAGCAAAAATAAACAAATGGGACCTAATTAAAATTAAAAGCTTTAGCACAGCAAAGGAAATTATAAGCAAGGTGAAAAGACAGCCTTCAGAATGGGAGAAAATAATAGCAAATGAAACAACTGACAAAGAATTAATCTCCAAAATATACAAGCAGCTCCTGCAGCTCAATTCCAGAAAAATAAACGACCCAATCAAAAAATGGGCCAAAGAACTAAACAGATATTTCTCCAAAGAATACATACAGATGGCTAACAAACATATGAAAAAATGTTCAACATCCCTCATAATCAGAGAAATGCATATCAAAACCACAATGAGGTACCATTTCATACCAGTCAGAATGGCTGCTATCCAAACGTCTACAAGCAATAAACGCTGGAGAGGGTGTGGAGAAAAGGGAACCCTCTTACACTGTTGGTGGGAATGCAAACTAGTACAGCCACTATGGAGAACAGTGTGGAGATTCCTCAAAAAACTGGAAATAGAACTGCCATATGATCCAGCAATCGCACTCCTGGGCATACACACCGAGGAAACCAGAATTGAAAGAGACACATGTACTCCAATGTTCACTGCAGCACTTTTTATAATAGCGAGGGCAGGGAAGCAACCTAGATGTCCATCTGCAGACAAATGGATAAGAAAGCTTTGGTACATATACACAATGGAGTATTACTCAGCCATTAAAAAGAATACATTTGAATCAGTTCTAATGAGGTGGATCAAACTGGAGCCTATTATACAGAGTGAAGTAAGCCAGAAAGAAAAACACCAATACAGTATACTAACGCATATATGTGGAATTTAGAAAGATGGTAACGATAACCCTGTATACGAGACAGCAAAAGAGACACAGGTGTATAGAACAGTCTTTGGGACTTTGTGGGAGAGGGTGAGGGTGGGATGTTTTGGGGGAATGGCATTGAAACATGTATATTATCATATGTGAAATGAATCACCAGTCTAGTTTCGACGCATGATACAGGATGCTCGGGGCTGGTTCACAGGGATGACCCAAAGGGAGGATAAGGAGAGGAGGGAGGTGGGAGGGGGTTTCAAGAAGGGGAACACATGTACACCCGTGGCAGATTCATGTCAATGTACGGCAAAACCAATATAATGTTGTAAAGTAATTAGCCTCCAATAAAGAAACTGCAATACTTTGGACACCTCATGCGATGAGTTGACTCACTGGAAAAGACTCTGATGCTGGGAAAGGTTGGGGGCGGGAGGAGAAGGGGACGACTGACAATGAGATGGCTGGATGGCATCACCGACTCTGTGGACATGAGTTTGAGTGAACTCCGGGAGTTGGTGATGGACAGGGGGGCCTGGCGTGCTGTGATTCATGGGGTCGCAGAGAGTCGGACACGACTGAGCGACTGAACTGAACTGAACTGAACTGAAAAAAATAATAAAACAAACAAACAAAAAACCTAGTTTGAAGTGTTGTGCGATGAAAAGTGAATTTTATACAAGAACCAGCGACAACTAGCTAAGTGGTTGGACTGCGAAGATGCTCCAAAGCATTTCTCAAAGCCAAACTTACACCAAAAAAGATCATGGTCCCTGTTTGGTGGTTGACTGCCCATCTGATCCACTAGAGCTTCCTGATTCCCAGCCAAACCTTTATATCTGAGAAGTATGCTAGTCAATCGAAAAGATGCGCTGGAAACTGCAATTCCTGCAGCCAGCATTGGTCAGCAGAAAGGGCCCAGTTCTTCTCCGTAACAACAAAAGTTGAACAAATTGGGCTATGAAGTTTTGCCTTATCCACTGAAATCACCTGACCTCTCACCAACCACCACTTTTTCAAATATCTTGATAATTTTTTGCAGGGAGAATGTTTCCACAACCAGAAGGAAGTGGAAAATGCTTTTCAAGAGTTCATCAAATCCCATGGCACAGATTTTTACACTACAGGAATAAGCAAACTTATTTCTGATATCTTATGGTGAATGATGTTTGGATGCTTAATCTCCAAAGAACATTAAGCTTCGGGACCAGGGACCAGGCTTGACCCCTCAAGAGCTTTTGTGTAGCAGAATTTTATTAAAGTAAGAAAAGGGACAGAGAAAGTTTCTGACAGAGACATCAGAAGGGGGATGGAGAATGCCCCTCCTCGCTAGTGTTAGTAAGGGAGTTACGTACTTTTTAATTAATTATTTCAAGTTTGTGAAAATTTTCCAGACCCACTCCCACAATTTACATTTTAGGGTAACAGACTTAGAATTCAACAATAAGAAATGCCTACCAGACCCACTCCCGTAATATACATTCTAAAATACCAAGATTAGTCAGAAGGTTTTCAGGAAGGAGTAGCTGTCCTCAAGCAGGATACATTGTTATTTTATAATCCCTCAGTTCAGTTCAGTACAGTTCAGTCGCTCAGTTGTGTCCGACTCTTTGGGACCCCATGAATCACAGTACGCCAGGCCTCCCTGTCCATCACCAACTCCCGTAGTTCACTCAAACTCATGTCCATCGAGTCGGTGATACCATACAGCCATCTCATTCTCTGTCGTCCCCTTCTCCTCCTTCCCCTAATCCCTCTCAGGATCAGAGTCTTTTCCAGGGAGTCAACCCTTCGCATGAGGTGGCCAAAGTATTGGAGTTTCAGCTTTAGCATCAGTCTTTCCAATGAACACCCAGGATTGATCTCCTTTAGAATGGACTGGTTGGATCTCCTTGCAGTCCAAGGGACTCTCAAGAGTCTTCTCCAGCACCACAGTTCAAAAGCATCAATTCTTCTGTGATCAGCTTTCTTCACAGTCCAACTCTCACATCCATACATGACCACTGGAAAAACCATAGCCTTGACTAGACGGACCTTGGTTGGCAAAGTAATATCTCTGCTTTTTAATATGCTATCTAGGTTGGTCATAACTTTCCTTCCAAGGAGTAAGCGTCTTTTAATTTCCTGGCTGCAATCAGCATCTGCAGTGATTTTGGAGCCCCCAAAAATAAAGTCTGACACTGTTTCCACTGTTTCCCTATCTATTTCCCATGAAGTGATGGGACCAAGTGCCATGATCTTAGCTTTCTGAATGTTGAGCTTTAAGCCAACTTTTTCACTCTCCTCTTTCACTTTCATCAAGAGGCTTTTTAGTTCCTCTTCACTTTCTGCCATAAGGGTGGTATCATCTGCATATCGGAGGTTACTGATATTTCTCCTGGCAATCTTGATTCCAGCTTGTGCTTCTTCCAGCCCAGCATTCCTCATGATGTACTCTGCATATAAGTTAAATAAGCAGGGTGACAATATACAACCTTGACATACTCCAACTGAGTTGTTTGTTATGTAATCATCAGTTCCTGGCTTAAAGGAAAATCAAACAAACAAAAGGACAACAACACCAAAAAAAAAAAAAATTTTGATATGGCTAAGACTAAAGTATGCAGAGAAAAAATAGTTTGTCCTTTCCTCCTTCTTGAGAACCCCAGATCCCTGTCTCCTCCTCAGGAACCCCGGACTTCTTATCAACCTGCCTAGGAATTGACTTATTTCTTGTTGACAAAAATGATCTGTTGATTGTAATGGTTCCTATTTTGATTAATAAATTGTGCTTGATCCTAGTTATAATGCTTTAAAATTCAGAGTCTAAAACCACAGTTACATTTGTACCAACTTATATATCATTTCTTAGGATAGCTGTTGTGCCAGTCAGGGTACCATGTGAGCAGCACACTCATTATGAGTGTGGAGGGGATAGGAGTTCATGGAAGAAATCAGAAATTTCATGACTGTGGGAGGATCTGGAGAAGTGACCAGAAAGTTGGAGGATCAGAGAAGGATTACTAACCTATTAATCTTGAGAAGCAAGGGATCAAAGTGAGACAGCAGAGTAGGTAATTATGAAGAGGACTTCGGAAACTATGGCCTTTGTGTAACTACTGATTCTGTGCATCTGCACCTAAAAATCTTGTGTCAGGTGTCTCTGTCTAGTCAGCCGAGCCAGGGATAAGGGGGAAGAGCTGAAATTTAGAGCAGGGTGGGAGGAGGACAAGCTAAAATTTGCAGGATATCTCTGTTTGATGCCTAAGAAAATATCTTCAGAGACAAATGGCTACTGCTTTATTTTCACTTTCTAAATCATGAGCAAGTTATTCTTTTGACCAACTTTAACCTATAACCATACAGGAAAAGTCATTCAGAGAAACATAGTTCCCTATATCTTCCACAGCTGCCATTTGGACCGTTCTGGAGTATAAGGATATCCAGCCTGCTATCCTAAAGGCAAATATCTACAGCAGCACTATTTAATTCTTCAATGATGGGAATGTTCTGTATCTATGATGTACCATGTGCCTCTTTCTTTTCCACCCTCTATGAGTTCCTTTAAGTGTACAGATTATATTTCCAAGGGTCAAATGAAGAATCTAGCATATGACTGTGGAATAAATGAATGGTCACTGTCATTGTCATAGGCAATAAACTATCAAGAAAATTACTAGTGAATTAAAAGGCAGAATAATATAATAATATAATTTTAGGATTGGGATAGGCCACTTAGGAGCTATGGTAGAAAGAACATAGGTTTTGGAGTTCTAGTCCTAGCTCTGCTACCAAGCTCTGCTTGGTTATGTATCTTGGGCAAGTTATTGGACCTTTCTAAGCTTAATTTTCCTCATCTGTAAGGAAAAAAAAGAATATACCTATTTCAGAGTTGTGAGAAATAGTAAAAGTATGTAAGGCACCTAGCACAGGGTCTGGCAAATATAATTTTCAGCACATATAGTTTCTTTCCTAGAGATTTTTAGAATGACTCCCTCATTCTTAGTGAAACTTTCTGGCAGCATTATAATCCACCATTTTTAGGATACACTGCAAATAAAATGCTATTCTGACTATAATTGGCCATCATCTGGTGCCAAGATCAGAGGGCCATTTGAGGCATCAATTTAAAGAAGAT
Organism: Moschus berezovskii; assembly: GCF_049115385.1. Taxonomy (NCBI): domain Eukaryota; kingdom Metazoa; phylum Chordata; class Mammalia; order Artiodactyla; family Moschidae; genus Moschus; species Moschus berezovskii. Next base: position 24,264,069 of record NC_142463.1, on the reverse strand, counting down.
TTTATAGATTTAACAGCATATTGGGCAGATCCTCTGGGACCTCAAAGCCTTTCTGAGAATTACAAGGTTAAATGGTAACTGAATTATTTTTGCTGCATGAACATTACTGTCCACGGTGATAGTCACTACTCTGCCTCTGACCACTTCCATCTGTAGGATCATCATTTTGTTTCATTTCACAAGCCATTTAGAAATGAATTGAATTTACTAGAGCACAGGATTGAAAATATATTTAATGGGATCCATAGAAACAGAGTCCAGAAGTATAGCCTGGCATGGAGTTTTGTTGGTTATTCGGGGGACAGCCCTCTTTCTCCTTGCTCCGTCTGCTGCCTGCACTTCTACAATTATCAGAATCCTCAACTGGATTATACTTTTATGTAAGTCGAGCAAGTGAAGTATTAAAAAATACATAATTCATTTTTACCCAGAAATTTAAGCCAAGACTTCTATTGTAGTAGCTAATCTGATTTCCTGGTCATATGAAACCTTAAAAGCATCTTCCAAGGGCATGGAACCACCGAGTTTCTCCTTTTTCCCTCACTGTTTGTCAGTTCTATATATAAGGAGCTCAGATTTTCTCTCAAGTCAGGATGTTTATGGTGACATTTATAAATGAGTCCAAGTTTAAGTATTTTACTGAGCTTTCAGCAATATTTGTAATAAGTAGTGTCAGGCAACAGCTTAGTTCAAGGCACGAGAAAGAGCTTAGGAGGACAGACAGCATTTGATTAGAAATCGAGAAACTGGAATTTGAGTTCTAGCTCTACTCTTTATCTACTGAACCACTTGACTTTCTTAGCTTCCCCACCTGTAAAACACAAAAAATTGGAATTTTTGTACGATTGTGGTGGGTCTGAGATGAGGTGATAGGCAACTAGACAAATAGAAGAGCAAAGGGCTTTGGAGAGTGGCAGGATAGATAGGGAGCCTGTCTCCTCTTTTCCTCTGTTAACTCATTTGCCCTCAGCTGAATCACTTATCCTTTCTGAAACTCTAGGCGCTATTCAAAAAAATTTTTAAAGATGGCAGATAACCTCTAAATTCCCTCTAAGCTAACAAGTCTGTGATGATCATTCTCTCTTTATTCTTCAGTTCAGTTCAGTTCAGTCGCTCAGTCGTGTCCGACTCTTTGCGACCCCATGAATCACAGCACGCCAGGCCTCCCTGTTCATCACCAACTCCCGGAGTTCACCCAAACTCATGTCCATCGAGTCGGTGATGCCATTCAGCCATCTCTTTATTCTTAGCTGAAAAGAAAAGTTAATAGCACTACAAATCTCTTCCTGCAAGAAGTTCTGGATGCTTCTAAGTTGGTCATCAACCAAGCCAATTCCAGTTCCTTTGTTTTAATTCCTTCTAAGTCACTTCTTTGTTCCTTAATTTTTTTCCCATTTAAACTGTGATCTCATCATTTTCTTCCACTAAACACTTTTTAAAATTTAATCTCAGATGATCTTTCTGAAGCATTTGATGTAGTCATATTCCATGTCCAAGGAAACTGGACCTCAGCTCTAGGAGGAACCTCAGCCATCATTCTGTGTAACTTTCTCATTCCCTACTCTTGATCCCTTCTGTACTTCTCCTAACAGAAGGTGTTCAGCTTCTGTTTGAGTGCTTCTAGTGATGTGGCACCCACTGGTGGGGCACTGTTTCTGTTTACCATGCTTTATTACTTATACCAATTTGCTCCACAGAGCTTGAAGTTTGGTGATACAACTTACAGCAAGGGATTGTTACTACTTCAGGTATTATGTAAGAGCAAATGATTCACAAACCTGCTTGTTTGTTGAAGTACTTTGACATTCACTTATTCTGACTCATACTTACAGGCTATTGTAGCATATTTAATCAATAATTAAGATGTACTTTTGTCTGCTGGATATATTACTTAGCATTGTAAGGTTCCTAGTTTTCCTCATCTGTGAAATGGGTATAAGAATAATGAATCTGTCTTCCTCTAGGTTTTTGAAAAGATAAACTTAAGGTGACATAATTAATGTGCTTTATAAAGTAACATGGGCTTCCTCAGTGGCTCAGTGGTAAAGAATCTGCCTGCAATGCAAGAGCTGCAGAGATGCAAGTTCAGACCCTGGGATGGGAAGCTCCCCTGCAAGAGGGCATGACAACCCACTCAAATATTATTGCCTGGGAAATACCATGAAAAGAGGAACCCGACAGGCTACAGTTCACAGGATCACAAACAGCTGGACACGACTGAAGCGATTTAGCATGCATGCGCGTAAAGTAATATAGCGGGGGTCAGGAAACTATGACTTATGGATTGACAGCCTATTTTTGTAAATAAAATTTCATTGTAACACAGCCATACCCTTTCCTTTAACTATTACATCCGTGACTGCTTTCATATTACTTTGTCTGAGTTGAATATTTGCAACAGAAAAGGTATGGCCTACAGGACTAAAATATTTGCTATTTAGCCCTTAAGAAAAAGTTTGCTGACCTCTGGCTATACAAATATATGTTTATTATTAGCATTACTAAGAGGACTATTTTAGAAAAAGCATAAAATGATATTGAAATATATTAATACAAAGACATTAAGTAAACTCACTTCATTTCAGTTCAGTTCAGTTCAGTCCCTCAGTTGAGTCCGACTCTTTGCAATCCCACGGACTGCAGCACGCCAGGGTTCCCTGTCCATCAGCAACTCCCGGAGGCTACTCAAATTCATGTCCATTGCGTTGGTGATGCCAGCCAACCATTTCATCCTCTGTTGTCCCCTTCTTATCCTCCCTTCAACCTTTCCCAGCATCAGGGTCTTTTCCAGTGAGTCGGTTCTTTGCATCAGGTGGCCAAAGGTTTGGAGTTTCAGCTCTAGCATCAGTCCTTTCAATGAATATTCAGGACTGATTTCCTTTAGGATGGACTGGTTGAATCTCCTTGCAGTCCAAGGGACTCTCAAGAGTCTTCTCCAACACCACAGTTCAAAAGCATCAATTATTTGGCACTGAACTTTTTTTTATAATCAGACTCTCACATCCATACATGACTACTGGAAAAACCATAGCTTTGATAAGATGGACCTTTGTTGGTAAAGTAATGTCTCTGCTTTTTAATATGCTCTCTAGGTTGGTCATAACTTTTCTTCCAAGGAGCAAGCATCTTTTAATTTCATGGCTGTAGTCACCTCTATAATGATTTTGGAACCCCCAAAATAAAGTCCCTCACTATTTCCATTGTTTCCCCCATCTATTTGCTATGAAGTGATAGGATCAGATGCCATGATCTTAGTTTTCTGAATGTTAAATTTTAAGCCAACATTTTTACTCTCCTCTTTCACTTTCATCAAGAGGCTCTTTAGTTCTTCTTTGCTTTCTGCCATAAGGGTGGTGTCATCTGCTTATCTGAGGTTGTTGATACTTCTCCCAGCAGTCTTGATTCCAGCTTGTGCTTCATCCAGCCCAACATTTCTCATGATGTACTCTGCATATAAGTTAAATAAGCAGGTTGACAATATACAGCCTTGACGTACTCCTTTCACAATTTAGAGCCAGTCTGTTATTCCATGTCCAGTTCTAACTGTTTCTGCTTGCCCTTCATACAGATTTCTCAGGAGGCAGGTCAGGTGGTCTGGTATTCCCATCTCTTGAAGAATTTTCCACAGTTTGTTGTGATCCACACAGTCAAAGCCTTCGGCGTAGTCAATAAAGCAAAAGTCAATGTTTCTCTGGAACTCTCTTGCTTTTTTGATGATCCAGAAGATGTTGGCAATTTGATCTCTGGTTTCTTTGTCTTTTCTAAATTCAGCTTGAACATCTGTAAGTGTACAGTTTACGTACTCTTGAAGCCTGGCTTGGAGAATTTTGAGCATTACTTTGCTAGAGTGAGATGAGTGCAATAGTGTGGTAGCTTGAACATTGTTTGGCATTACCTTTCTTTGGGATTGGAATGAAACCTGATCTTTTCCTGTCCTGTGGCCACTGATGAGTTTTCCAAATTTTCTAGCATATTGAGTGCAGCACTTTCACAGCATCGTCTTTTAGGATTTGAAATAGCTCAACTGGAAATCCATCACCTCCACTAGCTTTGTTCATAGTGATGTTTCCTAAGGCCCACTTGAATTTGCATTCCAGGATGTTTGGCTCTAGGTGAGTGATTACAGTTATCTGAGTCATGAAGATCTTTTTTGTATAGACCTTCTGTGTATTCTTGCCACCTCTTCTTAATATTTTCTGTTTCTGTTAGGTCCATACTATTTCTGTTCTTTATTGTACCCATCTTTGCATGAAATGTTCCCTTATTATCTCCAGTTTTCTTGCAGAGATCTCTAGTTGTTCCCATTCAATTTTTTTCTCTATTTCTTTTCATTAATCCCTGAGGAAGGCTTTCTTATCTTACCTTGCTATTTTTTGGAAGTCTGCATTCAAATAGGTTTATTTTTCCTTTTCTCCTTTGCCTTCAGCTTCTCTTCTTTGCTCAGCTATTTGTAAGACATCCTCAGAAAACCATTTTGCCTTTTGCATTTTTCTTGGGGATGGTTTTGATCCCTGCCTCCTGCCCAATGTCATGAACCTGCATCCATGTTTCTTCAGTCACTCTGTCTATCATACCTAATCCCTTGAATGTATTTCGCATTTCCACTGTATAATTGTAAGGGATTTGATTTAGGTCGTGCTGGAGACTGCACGGAGATCCAACCAGTCCATTCTAAAGGAGATCAATCCTGAGTGTTCATTGGAAGGACTGATGCTAAAGCTGAAACTCCAATACTTTGGCCACCTCATGCGACGAGTTGACTCACTGGAAAAGACTCTGATGCTGGGAAGGATTGGGGGCTGGAGGAGAAGGGGACGACAGAGAATGAGATGGCTGGATGGCATCACCGACTCGATGGACATGAGTTTGAGTGAACTCTGGGAGTTGGTGATGGACAGGGAGGCCTGGCGTGCTGTGATTCATGGGGTCGCAAAGAGTTGGACATGACTGAGCAACTGAACTGAACTGAACTGAATGGTCTAATGTTTTTCCCTACTTTCACTGAGTGTGAATTTGGCAATAAGTAGTTCATGAACTCAGCCACAGTCGGCTCCCAGTCCAGTTTTTGCTGACTGTATCTTTGAAGATTCTCCATCTTCAGCTGCAAAGAATATTAATCTGATTTTGGTATTGACCATCTGATGATGTCCGTGTGTAGAGTCTTCTCTTGTGTTGTTAGAAGAGGGTGTTTGCTGTGACCAGTGTGTTCTTTTGGCAAAACTCTGTTAGCCTTTGACCTGCTTCATTTTGTACTCCAAGGCCCGATATGCTTGTTATTCCAGGTAGCTCTTGACTTCCTACTTTTGCATTCCAGTCCCCATATAATGAAGAGGACATCCTTTTTTTTGTATTACTTCTAGAAGGTCTTGTAGGTCTTCATAGAACAGTTCAACTTCATCTTCTTTAGCATTACTGGTTGGAGCATAGACTTCGATTACTGTGATATTAAAGGGTTTGCCTTAGAAATGAACAGACACAAAAATGTATTCCCAATCAATTGAGACTGAGCCAGAACTGTATCTGAGTGTCTCCTGTGGAGGTATGGGTCAGCAGTGACCTACTTCAGGGGCTCTGGGTGCAGCAGACCTGGGTATGGCATAAACCCCCTTGAGGAGGTCACCATTAACCCCACCGTAGAACCACCAGAACTTATACAGGACTGGGAAAATAGACTCCTGGAGGGAAAAACAGAACCTGTGTGCACCAGGACCCAGGAGAAAGGAGCAGTGACCCAACAAGAGACTGAACCAGACTTGCCCGAGAATGTCCAGGAGTCTCCAGTGGAGGCATGGGTCGGTGGTGCCGACTGAGTATAGCAGTGAGTGCATGGGATATTTGAAGGAGATCGACATTGTCTTCCTCACCTCCACCACCCTTTGGCCTCAGATCTAGCAACGGGGAGGGAAGATAGCCCCACCCATCAACAGAAAATTGGATTAGAGATTTGCTAATCATGGCCCCCGCCTATCAGACCAAGACCCAGTTGCCCCTTCAGTCAGTCTCTCCCATCAGGGAGCTTCCATAAGCCGCCTCTTATACTTATCCATAAGAGGGCAGACAGAATGAAAACCACAGTCACAGAAAACTAATCAAACTAATCATATGGACCACAGCCTTCTCTAGCTCAATTAAACTATTAGCCATGCTGTGTAGGGCCATCCAAGTCTGATGGGTCATGGCAGAGAGTTCTGGCAAAACGTGGCCCACTGGAGAAGGGAATGGCAAACCACCTCAGTATTCTTGCCTTGAGAACCCCATGAACAGTTCAGTTCAGCTCAGTTCAGTTCAGTCACTCAGTCATGTCTGACTCTTTGCAACCCGATGAATCACAGCACGCCAGGCCTCTCTGTCCATCACCAACTCCCGGAGTTCACTCAAACTCACCTCTATCGAGTTAGTGATGCCATCCAGACATCTCATTCTCTGTCGTCCCCTTCTCCTCCTTCCCCCAATCCCTCCTAGCATCAGAGTCTTTTCCAGTGAATCAACTCGTCTCATGAGGTGGCCAAAATACTGGAGCTTCAGCTTTAACATCAGTCCTTCCAATGAACACCCAGGACTAATCTCCTTTAGAATGGACTGGTTGGATCTCCTTGCAGTCCAAGGGACTCTCAAGAGTCTTCTCCAGCACCACAGTTCAAAAGCATCAATTCTTTGGCAATCAGCTTTCTTCACAGTCCAACTCTCACATCCATATATGACCACAGGAAAAACCATAGCCTTGACTAGACGGACCTTTGTTGGCAAAATAACGTCTCTGCTTTGTAAAATGCTATCTAGGTTGGTCATAATTTTCCTTCCAAGGAGCAAGCCTCTTTTAATTTTCTGGCTGCAATCAGCATCTGCAGTGATTTTGGAGCCCCCCCAAAAAAGTGTGACACTGTTTCCACTGTTTCCCCATCTATTTCCCATGAAGTGATGGGACCAGATGCCATGATCTTTGTTTTCTGAATGTTGAACTTCAAGCCAACCTTTTCACTCTCCTCTTTCACTTTCATCATGAGGCTTTTCAGTTCCTCTTCACTTTCTGCCATAAGGGTGGTGTCATCTGCATATCTGAGGTTATTGATATTTCTCCCGGCAATCTTGATTCCAGCCTGTGCTTCCTCCAGCCCAATGTTCTTCATGATGTGCTCTGAATATAAGTTAAAGAAGCAGGGTGACAGTATACAACCTTGACGTACACCTTTTCCTATTTGGAACCAGTACATTGTTCCATGTCCAGTTCTAACTGTTGCTTCCTGACCTGCATACAGGTTTCTCAAGAGGCAGGTCAGGTGGTCTGGTATTCCCATCTCTTTCAGAATTTTCCACAGTTTGTTGTGATCCACAAAGGCTTTGGCATAGTCAATGAAGCAGAAGTAGATGTTTTTCTAGAACTCTCTTGCTTTTTCCATGATTCAGTGGATATTGGCAATTTGATCTCCGGTTCTTCTGCCTTTTCTGAAACCAACTCGAACATCTGGAAGTTTACGGTTCACATATTGCTGAAGCCTGGCTTGGAGAATTTTGAGCATGACTTTACTAGTGTGTGAGATGATTGCAATTGTGTGGAAGTTTGAGCATTCTTTGGCATTGCCTTTCTTTGGGATTGGAATGAAGACTGACCTTTTCCAGTCCTGTGATCACTGCTGAGTTTTCCAAATTTGCTGGCATATTGAGTGCAACACTTTCACATAATCATCTTTCAGGATTTGAAATAGCTCAACTGGAATTCCATCACCTCCACTAGCTTTGTTCGTAGTAATGCTTTCTAAGGCCCACTTGACTTCACATTCCAAGTTGTCTGGCTCTAGGTCAGTGATCACACCATCCTGATTATCTTGGTCATGAAGATCTTTTTTATACAGTTCTTCTGTGTATCCTTCCCATCTCTTCTAATATCTTCTGCTTCTATTAGGTCCATACCATTTCTGTCCTTTATCGAGGCCATCTTTGCAAGAAATGTTCCCTTGCTATCTCTAATTTTCTTGAAGAGATCTCTTGTCTTTCTTATTCTGTTGTTTTCCTGTATTTCTTTGCATTGATCGCTGAGGAAGGCTTTCTTATCTCTTCTTGCTATTCTTTGGAACTCTGCATTCGGATGCTTATATCTTTCCTTTTCTCCTTTGCTTTTCACTTCTCTTCTTTTCACGGCTATTTGTAAGGCCTCCTCAGATAGCCATTTTGCTTTTTTGCATTTCTTTTCCATGGGGATGGTCTTGGTCCCTGTCTCCTGTACAATGTCACGAACCTCCATCCATAGTTCATCAGGCACTCTATCTATCAGATCTAGTCCCTTAAATCTATTTCTCACTTCCACTGTATAATCATAAGGGATTTGATTTAGGTCATACCTGAGTGGTCTAGTGGTTTTCCCTATTTTCTTCAATTTAAGTCTGAATTTGGTAGTAAGGAGTTCATGATCTGAGACACAGTATGAAAAAGCAAAAAGGTATGACCTTGAAAGATGAACTCCCCAGGTCGGTATATGCCCAGTATGCTACTGGAGAAGAGTGGAGAAATAAGTCCAAAAAGAATGAAGAGATGGAGCCAAAGCAAAAGCAATACCCAGTTGTGTATGTGAAAGATGATGGAAGTAAAGTCCAATGCTGTAAAGTAAACTCACTGGCAAACATTAATTGAGTTTCTGACAATGCCAAGCACTATCTGGTGTATTTTACCTTCACTTTCTTGTTTAATCTTTATACCACTGTGTGTTCATTATGTTACTATATGTGTTACAAGTGGAAAATGAAAGTGCAGTGAAAGTGTTATTCTCTCAGTCATGTGCAATTCTTTACAACCTCATGCGCTGGGGCCCACCAGGCTCCTCTCTTCATGGAATTCTCTAGGCAAGAATACTGGGTTTGGTAGTCATTTCCTTCTCCAGGGGATCTTCCTGACCCAGGGATCAAACCCAGGTCTCCCACATTGCAGGCAGATTCTTTAACATCTGAGCCACCAGGGAAGCCCTATTACAAGTGGACTGACTTAGAATAACTTAACCTAGGATACACTAGCAGAGACCCAAAATTTAAATTTAGTTATCTATTCAAATATCTGTGTTCTTTTTATGATGCTACCTAGCCTCTCATAGTTATGAGAGTCTTAACTCTAAGTATTGTTATTCTTACCTATTTGAGCCTTTATGGAACATGTTAAGGATCTGAAAAGTTGTAAATGATCACATTAATAATGGATACAAAAGTCTAGCATGCATTATAAATACATTACTTTCAGAAAGGAGTTCAGCATATCGGTAGGATCAGTGCTTTGAAAACACAGAATCAGATAAGAGCAAAAACTAATAGACTGATGAAAACTGACTAGTAAGGATTATTGAATCTCTGAATATTTTGACATCATCACCACAATTTTCTCATCACACACCAGCCTTTTCCAGTCCTTTTTCAGTTTAGATATGTATTAGTTCAGTACTTAAAATCTCAATGGGATCACATGTGGTGAAAAGACAGTGAGAAAGGAGTCTAGAAGCTGACAGGCTGATTGTTCCTCCAGTCTATGTTTTTTTAACATCTTCTAATCGCCGAAGAATTGATGCTTTTAAACTGTGGTGCTGGAGAAGACTCTTGAGAGTCCCTTGGACTGCAAGGAGATCCAACCAGTCCATTCTAAAGGAGATCAGTCCTGGGTGTTCATTGGAAGGACTGATGCTAAGGCTGAAACTCCAATATTTTGGCCACCTCATGGGACGAGTTGACTCACTGGAATAGACTCTGATGCTGGGAAGGATTGGGGGAGGGAGGAGAAGGGGACGACAGAGAATGAGATGTCTGGATGGCATCAACGACTCGATGGACATGAGTTTGAGTGAACTCCGGGAGTTGGTGATGGACAGGGAAGCCTGGCGTGCTGTGATTCATGGGGTCGCAGAGAGTCGGACACGACTGAGCGACTGAACTGAACTGAACTGAACTGAACATCATCTGTAATATAATTAAAACTTTAGTAAAGTAGGTTGGGCTACTTCATTAAGTGAGGCATAAAAGAAATGATTAGTTAAGAGTTTATTTCAGAAAGAATGTAAAGGCTATTTTATCAGCTACCAACGACAAAATGGTAACACTATATATTCCTTTCTTTGCTTGAAATAGCTAATATCACACTAGTCGTCCATGTATAATTTGTAGGATTTATAGTTGAAAGAAGTTTCTCCTATTTAACACTCTTAATTTTTAGATAAGAAAACTGAAGTTCTGAAAAATTTAGTCATTTGCTTAATGTCAGACAGCTAATGTTTTTCAGAAATGGAACTGAAAAACAGACTTCTTTTTCATTAATTTATTAGTTTATTCATTTGTTCATCTTAAAATTTTAATTCAGTCTTTCGTCTAACGTTTATTGAGGCTTCGCTGTATAATATCCACAATACTAGATGTCATCATATGTGTTTCATTTAATTCTCATAAGGTAGACATTAGCTTTATTTTATAGGTAACTAAGATTAAGAAAACTGAGATTAAAAATGTTGCTCAAGGTCTCATGCTGCTGCTGCTGCTAAGTCACTTCAGGTCTCATGCTGCTGCTGCTGCTAAGTCACTTCAGTCGTGTCCGACTCTGTGTGACCCCACAGACGGAAGCCCACCAGGCTCCCCCGTCCCTGGGATTCTCCAGGCAAGAACACTGGAGTGGGTTGCCACCTCCTTCTCCATCAGGTCTCATAGTTGGACATAAATTAACTAGCTAGAGAGAAAATGGAAACAATTTGAAGCTTCCCTGTAAAATTCCAAAGTCAAGCACAGTAGGGAACCCTCCTATTCCTTTGGTGGGAATGTAAATTGGTGCAGCCACTATGGAGAAGAATTATGGAGGTTCCTTTAAAAAAGTAAAAACAGAGTTACCATATGATCCTGTAATCCTATTTCTGAGCATATATTCGAAAAAGACCAAATTCAAGCTTAGTAGAGATAAGCAAGCCTCTGCTCCAACTCTAAAACAATAATTATCTTGGTCAGGCTTTCAACCTGAGCTGGTAGAAAACTTACTATTTGAAGTGACTAGTCAGAGCCTGAAAAGATGATACTCTAAACTGTCATCTGAACAGAGATTTATGTTTTATTTTATTTTACATCTTGATTTCCAAATATAAATTTAAAAACAATAAAAAAAAAACTAGAAAATAGTCCAGCTGAGGCACAAGGGTTTCCATTTTTGCCTGTTTCCTTCCAATATTCTTTTTTTATGTATACACATTTTAAATGGCTGCAGTCATAGAACTACAAGATTATATATTGCTTTTTATTAGTTAACATGGGAATATTCATATAATCTTTCAATGTCAACCTATATTCTGTTACATGCATAACATATAATTTTAATAATCAATAACTATCCAATTGCATAACCATACTATGATTTACCTTATTCTCTTTGCTGAACATTTATTTTTTAAACTAACATACTAGTGAACATATTTTAGTCTCTAGAGTTAGTGTTTTTTATCTCCTGTTTTATCATTTGTTAAATCAAGTGGGATATAGTTTAAGATCAGTGAGTCAAGATGTATATAATTATTGGTCTATATACTTCTGTATTGTCAAAAAGATTGGTACAAATTTACAGTGCCTACATGAATAATTAAGGAAGCAATTCATCACATTGGGGTCTATTATATTTTTGGCCGATTTTGCTAATGTAGTAATTGGCTAGCTGCTTTAGATAACTGGCATATATGTAAAACAGATGATATTTTGTAACTTAAATGCAAAGATTTAACTCTCATTTTTGCTTCAGTAGAGTGTTATTCCCCATCTGGTATAGTATATTAATCTCAAAACTTAGGGCACAGAATATCAAAAATTATAGACGCCCTGCTGTGAGTGATGATGAAAAAAATAAAGCAATTTCAAAACTAAGATTTGCTACAATATTCCTGTCCTCTCTTCTTTGAGTTTCTTTCATATTAAGACTAAAATAACTTTGCATATAAAATTGTGCAGAGGATATAAAGACTTTTGATTAAAGACTCCTTCAAATGTTGATATATTTTTAATATATAACCTCCTTTAATATTGTAACCAACAATTAAAGTAAATCTACATCAGAAAACAATAAAGAAGCTAACCATGAAAATTCTCATTAAATACAGTTTTAATGAATTCATTTTATTTCATTTAAGACTATTTTATAAAGGAATGTATTTTGGAATAAATAACAGGAACCCTCTGTGGTATATCTTGGAGGGTTTTGAATATTGTAGGAAGAAAAATGTTTTAGTCATTCATCCAATAAATCTCTATTACTTAATATCATTTGTTTATTGTGGTAAAAACCATATTTTGTAAAATTTAGCATCTTACCAATTCTAAGTATATAGTACAGTGGAGTTAACTATATGCACATTTTTGTGCAAAACCTCTCTAAAATTTTCTCATCTTACAAAACTAAAACTCTGTACCAATTGAACAAAAACTTTCCTTTTCCCACTTCCTCAGTTCAGTTCAGTTCAGTCGCTCAGTCGTGTCCGACTCTTTACGACCCCATGAATCAAAGCACGCCAGGCCTCCCTGTCCATTACCAACTCCCGGAGTTCACTCAAACTCATGTCCACAGAGTCGGTGATGCCATCCAGCCATCTCATTCTCTGTCGTCCCCTTCTCCTCCTTCCCCCAATCCTTCCCAGCATCAGAGTCTTTTCCAGTGAGTCAACTCTTCACATGATGTGGCCAAAGTATTGGAGTTTCAGCTTTAGCATCAGTCCTTCCAATGAACACCCAGGACTGATCTCCTTTAGAATGGACTGGTTGGATCTCCTTGCAGTTCAAGGGACTCTCAAGAGTCTTCTCCAACACCACAGTTCAAAAGCATCAATTCTTCGGTGATCAGCTTTCTTCACAGTCCAACTCTCACATCTATACATGACCACTGGAAAAACCATCGCCTTGAGTAGACGGACCTTTGTTGGCAAAGTAGTTTCTCTGCTTTTTAATATACTATCTAGGTTGGTCATCGGAGAAGGCAATGGCAAGCCACTCCAGTACTCTTGCCTAGAAAATCACATGGACAAAGGAGCCTGGTAGGCTGCAGTCCATGGGGTCACGACTAGTCGGACACGACTGAGTGACTTCACTTTCACACACTCGAGAAGGAAATGGCAACCCACTCCAGTGTTCTTGCCTGGAGAATCCCAGGGATGGCGGAGCCTGGTCGGCTGCCATCTATGGGATCGCACAGAGTCGGACACGACTGAAGTGACTTAGCAGCAGCAGCAGCAGGTTGGTCATAACTTTCCTTCCAAGGAGTAAGTGTCTTTTAATTTCATGGCTGTAATCAGCATCTGCAGTGATTTTGGAGCCCAAAAAAATAAAGTCTGACACTGTTTCCACTGTTTTCCCATCTATTTCCCATGAAGTGATGGGACCAGATGCCATGATCTTGGTTTTCTGAATGTTGAGCTTCAAGACAACATTTCTCTCTCCTTTTTCACTTTCATCAGAGGCTTTTTAGTTCCTCTTCACTTTCTGCCATAAGGGTGGTGTCATCACTTCCTCACCCTGAGAATAAATGTTCTTGTTGTTGTTGGTCAGTCACTCAGTAATATCTGACTCTTTGAGACCCCATGGACTGCAGATGTCAGGCTTCCCTGTCCTTCATCATCTTCCCAAGTTTGCTCAAACTCATGTCCATAAGTTGGTGATGCCATCCAACCATCTCATCCTCTGTCATCTGCTTCTCCTGCTTTCAGTCTTTCCCAGCATCAGGGTCTTTTCCAGTAAGTCAGCTCTTCATGTCAGGTGACCGAAGTCACCTTCACCTTCAGCTTCAGCATCAGTCCTTCCAGTGAATATTCAGGGTTGATTTCCTTTAGGATTGACTGGTTTGACCTCCTTGCAGTCCAAGGGACTCTCAAGAGTTTCCTCCAACACCACAGTTCAAAAACATCAATTCTTTGGCATTCAGCGTTTTTTATTGGCCAGCTCTCACATCCATATATAGCTACTGGAAAAACCATAGCTTTCACTAGAGGAGTCTTTGTTGGCAAAATAATGTCTCTGAGTTTTAATATGCTTATCTTGTAAAGAGCAAGCATCTTTTAATTTCATGGCTTCAGTCACCATCTGCAGTGCTTTTGGAGCCCAAGGAAATAAAATCTTTCACTGTTTTCATTGTTTCCTAATCTATTTGCCATGAAGTGGTGGGATTGGATGCCCTTATCTTTGTTTCTTTGAATGTTGAGTTTTAAGCCAGCTTTTTCACTCTCCTCTTTCACATTCATCAAGAGGTTCTTTAATTCCTCTTTGCTTATGCCATAAGGGTGATGTCATCTTCATATCTGAGGTTCTTGATGTTTCTCCCCACAATCTAGATTCCAGCTTGTGCTACATCTGGCCTAGCATTTTGCATGATGTACTCTGCATATAAATTGAATAAACAGGGTGACAATATACAATCTTGACATATTCCTTTCCCAATTTTGAACCAGTCCATTGTTCCATGTCTGGTTCTAAATATTGTGTCTTGACCTGCATACAGGTTTCTTAGGAGGCAGGTACAGTTGTCTGATAGTCCCATCTCTTTAAGAATTTTCCACAGTTTGTTGTGATCTACACAGTCAAGGGCTTTAGTGTAGTCAATGAAGCAGAAGTAGATGTTTTTCTGAAATTCTCTAGCTTTTTCTGTGGTCCAACTGATGTTGGCAATTTGATCTCTGGTTCCTCTGCCTTTTCTAAATCCAGATTGTACATCTGGAAGTTCTCGGCTCATGTACTGTTGAAGCCTAGCTTGAAGGTTTTTGAGCATTACTCTTCTAGCCTGTGAAATGAGTGCTACTTACTCAATACACACATGTTCTACTACTGTTTCTAAGAGTTTGATGACTTTTATGAGGTATCTATGGAAAACAGTATGGATATTGATCAAAAAATTAAAATGGAGTTACTATATAATACAGCAATCTCAAATCTTATGCAATGTATGTTTTTCTGTGACTGGCTTGTTTTACTTAGCATAGTATCCTTAAGGTTTATGCATTTGTAGCATTTAACAGGATTCTCTTTTTTAAATTTTATTGGATTATCAGTCAGTCAGTCACTTCAGTCGCTCAGTCGTGTCCGACTCTTTATGACCCCATGAATCACAGCACTCCAGGCCTCCCTGCCTATCACCAACTCCCGGAGTTCACTCAACCTCATGTCCATCGAGTCGGTGATGCCATCCAGCCATCTCATTCTCTGTCATCCCCTTCTCCTCCTGCCCCCAACCCCTCCCAGCATCAGAATTTTTTCCAGTGAGTCAACTCTTCGCATGAGGTGGCCAAAGTATTGGAGTTTCAGCTTTAGCATCAGTCCTTCCAATGAACACCCAGGATCCATCTCCTTTAGAATGGACTGGTTGGATCTCCTTGCAGTCCAAGGGACTCTCAAGAGTCTTCTCCAGCACCACAGTTCAAAAGCATAAATTCTTCGGTGATCAGCTTTCTTCACAGTCCAACTCTCACATCCATCCATGACCACTGGAAAAACCATAGCCTTGACTCGATGGACCTTTGTTGGCAATGTAATGTCTCTGCTTTTTAATATGCTATCTAGGTTGGTCATAACTTTCCTTCCAAGGAGTAAGCGTTTTTTAATTTCATGGCTGCAATCAGCATCCACAGCCATGGTTGATTTAAAATATGGTGTTAGTTTCAGGTGTATAAGAAAATTAATCAGTCATATATATATATATATATATATATATATATATATACATATTTATAGCTTGCTCAAACTCATGTCCATCGAGTTGGTGATATCATCCAACCATCTTATCTTCTGTCATCCCCTTCTCCTGCCTTCAGTCCAAGGACTCTCAAGAGTCTTCTCCAACACTACATATTCACTCTTTTATTTGAATATTCTTTTCCCAAGAAGTCCATTACAGAGTACTGAGTAGAGTTTCCTGTGCTATATAACAGGTTATTATTAGTTATCTATTTTATATATAGTATACCAGTTCCAAACTCCCAATTCATCCCTCCCATCTCCTGGTAACCATAAATGTTTTCTACACCTGTATGTCTACTTCGGTTTTGTAAATAAGTTCATTTGTACCTTGTCCACTTTTGCTGTTGTTGTTCAGTCTCTCAGTTGTCTTTGCCTCTTTTCAACCCCATGGTCTGCAGCACACCAGGCTTCCCTGTCCTTCACTATCTCTCGGAGTTTGCTCTAACTCATGTCCATTGAGTTGGTGATATCATCCAACCATCTCATCCTCAGTCGCCCACTTCTCCTACTTCCCTCAATCTTTCTCTGCATTCATGGTTTTTTCCAATGAGTCGGGTCTTCACCTCAGGTTCCCAAAATATTGGAGCTTCAGCTTCAGCATCATTCCTTCCAATGAATAGTTAGGACTGATTTACTTTAGGACAGACTGGTTGGGTCTCTTTGCAGTCCAAGGGACTCACAAGAGTCTTCTCCAATACCACAGTTAAGCCTCATCAAGAGGCTCTTTAGTTCGTCTTTGCTTTTTGCTCTTAGAGTGTTATCATCTGCATGTCTGAGGTGATTGATATATCACTTGGCAATCTTAATTCCAGCTTGTGATTCATCCAGCCTGGCATTTCACATGATGTTACTCTGCATATAAGTTAAATAAGCAGGGTGACAATATACAGCCTTGACATGCTCCTTTCCCAATTTTGAACCAGTCTGTTGTTCCATGTCCATGTCTGGTTCTAACTGTCACTTCTTGACATGCGTACAGGTTTCTAGAGACGTGTAAGGTGATCTCTCTCTTTAAGAATTTAAGATAGTCCCAGCTACTTAATAATTTTCCACAGTTTGTCCTGAGCCACATCATCAAAGGCTTTAGCATAGTCGGTGAAGCAGAAGATGTTTTTCTGAGATTCCCATGCTTTTTGGATTTCACATATAACTGATATCATATAATACTTGTCTTTCTGTGTCTGACTTGCTTCACTCAGTATTACAATCTCTAGGTCCATACATGTTGTGACTGATGGCAGTTTTTATTGCTGAGTAATATTCCATTTTATATATGTACCACTTCTTCTTTATTCATTCCTCTGGTGATGGACAATTAGGTTGCTTCCATGGGGTTCTCCTTATTTTTAAGACTGAATAATATTCCTTTTTGTGTGTACACCATATTTTCTTTATCCATTTATCTATCAGTGGACATTGAGGTTGCTTCTACCTCTTGGCTCTTATGAATAATTTGCCAGTGAACATGGATGTGCAAATACCTTTTTGAGAGCCCATTTTCAGTTCTATCATATATGTACCCAGAATTGAGATTGCTGAATTGTCTAGTAACTCTATTTTTAATTTTTTGTGCAGCCTCCATACTGTTTTCCACACCAACAGTGCACAAGGGTTCCAGTTTCCCATGTCCTCATGAACATTTGTTTTTATTTTAAAAAAAGTAGTAGCCACTCAAATAGGTATGAGATAATATCTCACTGTGGTTTTGATTAGCATTTCCCTGATAATTAGTGAAATTGAGGATCTTTAATATGCTTGTTGGCCAGTTATATATCTTTTTCAGAGAAATGTTTATTAAGTACTTTGCCCATGTTTTTAATTGAATTATTTTCTTGTTGTTGAGATGTGTTTTTTTATATAGTCTAGATACTAACCTTTTATCATATATATGAATGCAAATATTTTCTCCCATCTCTTAGTTTTCCTTTTAACTTTGTTGATTTTTTTTTCACTTGCTGTGCAGAAGTCTTTAAATTTGATGTAGTCTCCTTTGTTTATTTTTGCTTTTGATGCTTATGTTTTGGGTAACATATCCAAGAAATCATTGCCAGATTTAATGTCATAAACCTTCCCCCTACATTCTAGGAGTTTTATGGCTATTATATTTAGCTACTTAATCCATTTGGAGCTAATTTTTGTATGTGATATGCATGCAATTTCATTGTTTTGTATGTAAATATCCAGCTTTCCCAACACCCCCGTTTATTGAAGAGACTGTTCTTTCTCTGTTGCATAGCCTTCGCACTCTTGTTAAAGATCATTTGAACATATATATGACATGTGTATGTTCAGATTATATATATATATAATATTTAGTCTCTCTATTCTGTTCCAAGGGTCTATATGTCTGTATTTATGCTAATACCATACTGCCCATTCTGCTTTGATTACTGTAGTTTTGTTTGGAAAGAAGGAAGTGTGAGACATCCAGCTTTGTTTCTCTCTCCCTTGAGTGTTTTGTCTTTTCAGGGTTCTTTGAAATTACAGATAAATTTTAGGATTTTTTTTTTTATTTCTATAAAAAAGTGCCATTAGGATTTTTACAGAGATTCTATTAAAATCGCTTTGGATAGTATGAACATTTTAACAATACTAAGGTTTCCAATCCATGAACTTGAGATGTCTTTCCACTCATTTGTACCTTCTTTAATTTGTTTCATTAATAGTATGTAATAATGAGTGTATAATTCTTTCACCATTTTGGTTAAGTTTATTTCTAATATTTTGTTCTTTTCCATACAATTATAAATGAAATTGTTTTCATAAATTTGTTTTCTGATAGATTATTGTTAGCTTATAGAAACCCAATTGATTTTTGTATGTTGATTTTTGAATTGTGCATCTTTACTGAATTTATGAGTTTTAACAGCAGTCGGACAAGACTGAGCGACTTCACTTTCACTTTTCACTTTCATGCATTGGAGAAGGAAATGGCGACCCACTCCAGTGTTCTTGCCTGGAGAATCCCAGGGACGGGGGAGCCTGGTGGGCTGCCATCTATGGGGTCACACAGAGTCGGACACAACTGAAGTGACTTAAGCAGCAGCAGCAGCAACAATCTGTGTTTTTACTGTTTAGGGTTTCTTTATATAAGATAATACAGTCCAAAAACCACATAAGTTTATTTCTTCCTTTTCAATTTGAATGCCATTTATTTATTTTACTTGCCTAATTGTTATTTCTGCGCCCTAGTACCACGGTGGGTGGAAATCAAGAAACTGGAATTCTTGCCTTGATGTTACAGGGAAAGATTTCAGTTTTTCTCCATTGAAGAGGATGCTATCTATGAAATTTTCATATATGGCTTTTATTATGGTGAGGTGGTTTTTTTCTAATCATAATTTTTGAACATTTTTATCATGAAAGGTTATTTATTTTTTTCAAATCATTTTTCTACATCAGTTGGGACAATTTTGTAGTTTATGTCCTTCATTCTGACAATATGGTATTTTACATTGATGGATTCTCATTATTGAACCAGTCTTGCATTCTAGGATGCATTGGTTAACTTCTAGTGTGCAATTTATGAATAGTAAGATGACAAAACTCAAACCTTGAAAAGAATCCTGAAAGATCAGGGGAGATATCATGGAGGCAGTGATACATTTGAAGTGAGTGAGATTTTAAGGGTGAGAAATCTAATGGTGGAGAAGTACAAACCTGCACAGCCCCTTGAATTCATATCCCTGCTACTTCCTCACCTCATTAAGGTGTGAGAATCTCTGTGCTCATCCAGTCTCAGAAGTCTCACCATACTGCTATTATCCAGAGACCTCAGCCTTCTTTCCATTTGACATGTGGGCATAGTGGGGTGGTTGCCATGATGATGAGCTGCTCATAGCTTTCTTCAAGAAAACCTGCTCTGGAGAATATAGTTAACAGATAAACATATCAGACCACATGTCCACTGAGCTACTCTCAGTCACTGGACCAGGTTTGGTCAGATATCTAGAGCTATACCATACTGCCCAGTGTGGAAGATTGACAAGGGCAACATTTCTCAGATTCTCTATTGGCCTAACAGATTCTCTCAGAACAGCACTGCAGCTTGAAGTTCTTCCTGCCTAATTCTGCCTTTTTCCCTCCTTTCACAGGTACCAGGCCCTGCTTTGCTATTTGGAAGTTCTCCTTTATCAGTCTTAGTCCCTCCTTCTTATCCTTAATGGGAAATTCTCCCCAAAACTCTCTAGCAGATCTAATGCCATCTTGCTTTCTTCTTGTCAAAGGGCCTGAACTGACAAAGAGGAAATCCTACAACTCCCTCCCCACCAGGGTTATCTCTCCATTATGGCCAACTTGAAGTCAGTGGTCTCTGTCCTTTGGTACTCTGACTAATATATTTCCTTAACAGTGTAGGTGTTCATAAGAGCTAAGAACAGAAGTTGTCTTCAAGAAACTTCTGTCTTCAGGCCTGTGGTACCCTTGAAGCAAGAGAATACAAAGGTCTGATTACTTTCTTTTCATCAGAGAGGGGGAAATATAGAAAACAAAGCACATGGAGCTCTTATTACTCTGAAATATTTTTTTGCTTATTATGACATATTTGAACTGTACTCTTTCACATATCGTATTTCATTTGATATTCACAATGGTGTTTAGAGCTAGGTATTGTTTGTATTTTTCTAGATGGAGGCATTTAGAGTAAAACAGATATGTATTTTTTCTTAAGTTACACAGAGAGCAAATGGTCAACCTGGCAGTTTGCCCTCTAGCCGGCTAAATATCAGATACTGTGTTTTTTCCAATGAACCATCCTGCAACCTGCTTTCTTTTTAAGGTCTTAGTAATGGATGAAATTACTTCAACAATGTGTGACCTGTGCAGCTTTACACTAAGAAATATCCTGTGCCTGTTTTAATGTTTTCTGAAAATTCTTAATAAGTTTTGAACTAAGGGGCTCATATTTTCATTTTGCATTGGCTGCCACAAATTATGTAGGCAGTTCTTAATCTTAGGTTACTATCTTAACCCTTCATATACCCTACATCTTACAGCAAAATCCCCTAGATTGTATAGCTTATACACAACATTTATTGCTCATAGCTTTGGAGGCTATATGTGCAACTTGTTTGGATTCTAGTGAGGGCCTTTTTCTGGGTTGCAGGCTTCTTGTTGTATTCTCACACGGTAGAAGTGGGCTACAGAGCTCTGCGGGAATCTCTATTGCAAAGGCACTTCAGGCTTCACCCTCATGTCCCAATCCCCTTTTAAAGGGGATTGCTAATACTATCTCCTTTGGGGATTAAGATTTCAACATATGAATTTTGGGGGTATACAAAGATTCAGACCATGGAAGTTATGGATTTTTCAGTTGTCAAAACTAATCCCTCAAAAAACGTCAGCAATGTTAAATCCCCCTACCTGACTGTGAGACTTTAAGCAGATTCTCATCCCAAGGTCTTCTGGGCCAAATATTACTCTCTTCTCCACCCCCATCACCAGCCAATGCTCCTAATATGTTCAGATTTGCATTTTAGCCAGATCTTTATGGCACTTCTGCAGAGGGACATGGAGGAAGACAAGTTGAAATATAGATGCTTTGATGTTTAGAAGTAGATAGTGTTGTTTATAGGGTTTCTACAGTGGCTTACTGGTAAAGAATCCATTTGCGGTGCAGGAGCTTCAGGAGACATGTGTTCGATTCCTGTGTCGAGATGATCCCCTGGAGGAGGGCATGGCAACCAACTCTAGTATTCCTGCCTGGAGAATCTCATGGACAGAGGAGCCTGGGGGCTACATTCCATAGGGTTGCAAAGAGTTGGACACAACTGAGGGAATTTAGCATGCACACTGTTGTTTATATGATTACTAAGTGAGCTGGTATAGGGCCATAATCCTTCATCTTTAATTCTGAAAATGGTAGGTTTGGATATGAGATGACAATCTTTATTTATGCCTCTTAGTGTGAATATTCATATATTTTGCTGCAGAAATATTGTTTGATTATTGATTTCTGCTCTGAAACCCCATTGATTTAGTTTGTTAAAGAATATAACTTTTAATACTTTAAAAAAACTAATCCCCCAACTTTTCAGTTCCTTGGTGTTTTGGCTGGAGGATTATATACCAGTATTTTTTTTTTTTCACTCACTGGTGAAAATATTATGTAGCTTCATAAGGAATTGATCTCATGGAAGCAATTTTAAGCCCACCAAATATTGTAGAGTCAATGATTTGTGGAATTTCTGGGCTTGCTGAAACAATCTCAGTAAGAACCCTGGGAGAGGGCAAGTCAAGAAAGGTAAAATTGAGGAATGAGTTCAAAAATAAATCTGAATATTATATGGATATTCAAATTGTTAAAAGGGCATTGCCTGAATTTTCTTTGACTTTATATTCAATTAGTTTATCTAGTACCTATGGAGCTTGCAATTCACTCAAGTTACTTTTATAATTAAGAAATTTTACTTTATTGGTTGGGCATAGTGTAGTCAGTCTGCCTAGCACAGAATAGGAACTTAATAAATGTTTGTCAAATGAATGAATAGTTGAAACAGATTCATTAATATTCACATTTGTTTACTTATGATGACATCTATGTGCTTCAGTTAAATGTATTCATTTGAAAAGTAGACCCGTGTTAGTCATTAAGCTATCTTTATAAAAACTTTAATAGAGAGAAGTTTTTGGATTCAGACAACAACGTCATACATGTAGCAAACCTTTATTTGATACCTGATGTGTGCTAGATCCAGTAGCAAACTGTTGTTCTTTAGTTGCTTAGTCATGTCCAGCTCTTTTGCCATCCAGGGAGTGTAGTCTGCCAGACTCCTCTGTCCATGGGTTTTCCCAGGCATGAATACTGGAGTGGGTCGCCATTTCCTTCTCCAGAGAATCTTCCCAACCCAGGGATGAAATCCATGTCTCTTGCATTGTCAGGCAGATTCTTTACCACTGAGTCACCTGGGAAGCCCTAGTAGCAAGCAGTAAAAGTATAGTAATGAAGTACAGTTCCTTCTTGTGAAGAAATTTTATGCGGGATCCACAACAGTGTTGAAATCATACACCTGTTTTGATTCTCTGTCCATGACTTCCCTTGCCTCCCTCTTGGTATATATTCCTGAAGATTTATGATTTTTGTCTTCTCTGCCTTCTATACTCCCTTATTTAATGAAAAAACACATTTTTAGAGCCATAGTTCTGGCTCTGCTATCTTCTCTTGGTGAATTACTAAATTTCATTAAGATTCAGTTATTTTTTCATAAAATGAAGATGAACTATTAGTCTCATCTACCATATTCAGTTGTAAGAGCTTAAAGAAAATGCTTGTGTTTGTTGTAAATTACAAAAGTTTATTTTATCAATTACCTGGATAACATAGTCCCTTTAGTTATTTTTTTTTTAACTTTTATTTTTTTTATTTTTTTATTTAGGTAATTAATTTATTTTTTATTGGAGGCAAATTATTTTACAATATTATATTGGTTGGTTTTGCCATACATTGATATGAATTTGCCCCGGGTTTACATAAGTTCCCCCTCCTGAACCCCCCTCCCACCTCCCTCCTCCCTTTATCCTCCCTCTGGGTCATCCCCGCATGCCAGCCCCGAGCATCCTATAACATGCATTGACCCTGAACTATTGATTCGTCTCACATATGACAACATACGTGTTTCAATGCCATTCTCCCAAATCATCCCACCCTCACCCTCTCCCATAGAGTCCCAAAGACTGTTCTATACATCTGTGTCTCTTTTGCTGTCTCGTATACAGGGTTATCATTTGCATCTTTCTAAATTCCATATATATGTGTTAGTATACTGTATTGGTGTTTTTCTTTCTGGCTTACTTCACTCTGTATAATAGGCTCCAGTTTCATCCACCTCATTAGAACTGATTCAAATGTATTCTTTTTAATGGCTGAATAATACTCCATTGTGTATATGTACCAAAGCTTTCTTATCCATTCGTCTGCAGATGGACATCTAGGTTGTTTCCATGTTCTGGCTATTATAAACAGTGCTGCAATGAACATTGGAGTACACGTGTCTCTTTCAATTCTGGTTTCCTCGGTGTGTATGCCCAGGAGTGCGATCGCTGGATCATATGGCAGTTCTATTTCCAATTTTTTGAGGAATCTCCACACTGTTCTCCATAGTGGCTGTACTAGTTTGCATTCCCACCAACAGTGTAAGAGGGTTTCTTTCTCTCCACATCCTCTCCAGCATTTATTGCATGTAGACTTTTGGATAGCAGCCATTCTGACTGGTGTGAAATGGTATCTCATTGTGGTTTTGATTTGCATCTCTCTGATGATGAGGGATGTTGAGCATTTTTTCATGTGTTTGTTAGCCATCTTTATGTCTTCTTTGGAGAAATGTCTGTTTAGTTCTTTGGCCCATTTTTTGATTGGGTCATTTATTTTTCTGGAATTGAGCTGCAGGAGCTGCTTGTATAATTTGGAGATTAATCCTTTATCAGTTGCTTCATTTGCTATTATTTTCTCCCATTCTGAAGGTTGTCTTTTCACCTTATAGTTTCCTTTGCTGTGCAGAAGCTTTTGATTTTAATTAGGTCCCATTTGTTTATTTTTGCTTTTATTTCCAATATTCTGGGAGGTGGGTCATGGAGGATCCTGCTGTGATTTATGTCGCAGAGTGTTTTGCCTACGTTCTCCTCTAGGAGTTTTATAGTTTCTGGTCTTACATTTAGCTCTTTAATCCATTTTGAGTTTATTTTGGTGTATGGTGTTAGGAAGTGTTCTAGTTTCATTCTTTTACAAGTGGCTGACCAGTTTTCCCAGCACCACTTGTTAAAGAGACTGTCTTTTCTCCATTTGATATTCTTGCCTCCTTTGTCAAAGATGAGGTGTCCATAGATGTGTGGATTTATCTCTGGGCTTTCTATTTTGTTCCATTGATCTATATTTCTGTCTTTATGCCAGTACCATACTGTCTTGATGATTGTGGCTTTGTAGTAGAGCCTGAAGTCCGGCAGGTTAATTCCCCCAGTTCCATTTTTCTTCCTCAAGATTGCTTTGGCTATTCGAGGTTTTTTGTATTTCCATACAAATTGTGAGATTATTTGTTCTAGTTCTGTGAAAAATATCTTTGGTAGCTTGATAGGGATTGCATTGCATGTATAAATTACTTTGGGTAGTATACTCATTTTTACAATATTTATTCTTCCAATCCATGAACATGGTATATTTCTCCATCTATTAGTGTCCTCTTTGATTGCTTTCAGTAGTGTTTTATAGTTTTCTATGTACAAGTCTTTTGTTTCCTTAGGTAGATATATTCCTAAGTATTTAATTCTTTTCATTGCAACAGTGAATGGAATAGTTTCCTTAATTTCTCTTTCTATTTTCTCATTATTAGTGTATAGGAATGCAAGGGATTTCTGTGTGTTGATTTTATATCCTGCAACGTTACTGTAATCATTGATTAGCTCTAGTAGTTTTCTGGTAGAGTCTCTAGGGTTTTCTGTGTAGAGGATCATGTCATCAGCGAACAGTGAAAGTTTTACTTCTTCTTTTCCAATTTGTATTCCTTTTATGTCTTTTTCTGCTCTGATTGCTGTAGCCAAAACTTCCAGAACTATGTTGAATAGTAGTGGTGAGAGTGGGCACCCTTGTCTTGTTCCTGACTTTAGGGGAAATGCTTTCAGTTTTTCACCATTGAGGATAATGTTTGCTGTGGGTTTGTCATATATAGCTTTTATTATGTTGAGGTATGTCCCTTCTATTCCCACTTTCTGGAGGGTTTTTATCATAAATGGATGTTGAATTTTGTCGAAGGGTTTCTCTGCATCTATTGAGATAATCATATGATTTTTATTTTTCAGTTTGTTAATGTGGTGTATTACATTGACTGATTTGCGGATATTGAAGAATCCTTGCATTCCTGGGATAAAGCCCACTTGGTCATGATGTATGATCTTCTTAATATGCTGTTGGATTCTGATTGCTAGAATTTTGTTAAGGATTTTTGCATCTATGTTCATCAGTTATATTGGCCTGTAGTTTTCTTTTTTTGTGGGGTCTTTACCAGGTTTTGGGATTAGGGTGATGGTGGCCTCATAGAATGAGTTTGGAAGTTTCCCTTCCTCAGCAATTTTCTGGAAGAGTTTGAGTAAAATAGGTGTTAGCTCTTCTCTAAATTTTTGGTAGAATTCAGCTGTGAAGCCGTCTGGACCTGGGCTTTTGTTTGCTGGGAGATTTTTGATTACAGTTTCAATTTCCGTGCTTGTGATGGGTCTGTTCAGATTTTCTATTTCTTCCTGGTTCAGTTTTGGAAAGTTGTATTTTTCTAGGAATTTGTCCATTTCTTCCAGGTTATTCATTTTATTGCCATATAATTGCTGATAGTATTCTCTAATAATCCTTTGTATTTCTGTGTTGTCAGTTGTGATCTCTCCATTTTCATTTCTAATTTTATTGATTTGGTTCTTCTCCCTTTGCTTCTTGATAAGTCTGGCTAGTGGTTTGTCAATTTTATTTACCTTCTCAAAGAACCAGCTTTTGGCTTTGTTGATTTTTGCTATAGTCTCTTTTGTTTCTTTTGCATTTATCTCTGCCCTAATTTTTACAATTTCTTTCCTTCTACTGACCCTGAGGTTCTTCATTTCTTCCTTTTCTAGTTGCTTTAGGTGTAGAGTTAGGTTATTTAGTTGACTTTTTTCTTGTTTCTTGAGGTGTGCCTGTATTGCTATGAACTTCCCCCTTAGCACTGCTTTTACAGTGACCCAGAGGTTTTGGGTTGTTGTGTTTTCATTTTCATTCATTTCTATGCATATTTTGATTTCTCTTTTGATTTCTTCTATGATTTGTTCGTTGTTCAGCAGCGTGTTGTTCAGCCTCCATATGTTGGCATGTTTAATAGTTTTTCTCCCATAATTGAGATCTAATTTTACTGCATTGTGGTCAGAAAAGATGCATGGAATGATTTCAACTTTTTGAATTTACCAAGGCTAGATTTATGGCCCAGGATGTGATCTATCCTGGAAAAGGTTCCATGTGCACTTGAGAAAAAGGTGAAATTCATTGTTTTGGGGTGAAATGTCCTATAGATATCAATTAGGTCTAACTGGTCTATTGTATCATTTAAAGATTGTGTTTCCTTGTTAATTTTCTGTTTAGTTGATCTATCCATAGATGTAAGTGGGGTATTAAAATCTCCCACTATTATTGCATTATTGTTAATTTCCCCTTTCATACTTGTTAGTAATTGTCTTACATATTGCGGTGCTCCTATGTTGGGTGCATAAATATTTATAATTGTTATATCTTCATCTTGGATTGATCCTTTGATCATTATGTAGTTTCCTTCTTTGTCTCTTTTCACAGCCTTTGTTTTAAAGTCTATTTTATCTGATATGAGTATTGCTACTCCTGCTTTCTTTTGGTCTCTATTTGCATGGAATATCTTTTTCCAGCCCTTCACTTTCAGTCTGTATGTGTCCCTCGTTTTGAGGTGGGTCTCTTGCAGACAACATATATGGGGGTCTTGTTTTTGTATCCATTCAGCCAGGCTTTGTCTTTTGGTTGGGGCATTCAACCCATTTACGTTTAAGGTAATTATTGATAAGTACGATCCCGTAGCCATTTTCTTTATTGCTTTGGGTTCGAGTTTATACACCCTTTCTGTGTTTCCTGTCTAGAAAAGATCCTTTAGCATTTGTTGGAGAGCTGGTTTGGTAATGCTGAATTCTCTCAGCTTTTGCTTGTCTGTAAAGCTTTTGATTTCTCCTTCATATTTGAATGAGATCCTTGCTGGGTACAGTAGTCTGGGCTGTAGGTTATTTTCTTTCATCACTTTAAGTATGTCTTGCCATTCCCTCCTGGCCTGAAGAGTTTCTGTTGAAAGATCAGCTGTTATCCTTATGGGAATCCCCTTGTGTGTTATTTGCTGTTTTTCCCTTGCTGCTTTTAATATTTGTTCTTTGTGTTTGATCTTTGTTAATTTGATTAATATGTGTCTAGGAGTATTTCGTCTTGGGTTTATCCTGTTGGGGACTCTCTGGGTTTCTTGGACTTGGGTGATTATTTCTTTCCCTATTTTAGGGAAGTTTTCAACTATTATCTCCTCAAGTATTCTTTCATGGTCTTTCTTTTTGTCTTCTTCTTCTGGGATTCCTATGATTCGAATGTTGGAGCGTTTAACATTGTCCCAGAGGTCTCTAATATTGTTCTCATTTCTTTTAATTTGTTTTTCTTTTTTCCTCTCTGTTTCATTTATTTCTACAATTCTATCTTCTAGCTCACTTATCCTGTCTTCTGCCTCTGTTATTCTACTGTTTTTTCCCTCCAGAGTGTTTCTGATCTCATCTATTGTATTATTCATTGTATATTGACTCTTTTTTATTTCCTCTAAGTCCTTATTAAACCTTTCTTCCATCTTCTCAATCCTTTTCTCCAGGTTATTTATCTGTAACTCCATTTTGCTTTCAAGATTTTGTATCATTTTCACCACCAAAATTCGAAATTCTTTATCAGGTAGATTCCCTATATCGTCCTCTTTTGTTTGTGTTGATGGGCATTTATCTTGTTCCTTTACTTGCTGGGTATTTCTCTGCTTCTTCATCTTGCTTATAATGCTTTGCTTGGGGTGGCCTTTCCCTCTTCTGGCCGTTTGTGGAGTTCTCTTTATTATGTAGTTTCCTTGCTGTGTGTGGGGCTGGACAGGTGACTTGTCAAGGTTCCCTGGTTATGGAAGCCTGTGTCGGTGTTCTGGTGGGTGCAGCTGGATTTCTTCTCTCTGGAGTGCAATGAAGTGTCCAGTAATGAGTTATGAGATGTCAGTGGGTTTGGATTGACTTTGGGAAGCCTGTATATTGAAGCTCAGGGCTAGTTTCCTGTGTTACTGGAGAATTTGCGTGGTATGTCTTGCTCTGGAACTTGTTGACCCTTGGGTTTAGCGTAAGTATGGAGACGTTTGATGAGCTCCTATCGATTAATGTTCCCTGGAGTCAGGACTTCTCTGGTGTTCTCAGGATTTGGGCTTAAGCCTCTTGCCTCTGGTTTTTGGTCTTATTCTTGGAGTAGTTTCTAGACGTCTCTATCTGTCATTTCCAAGGTGGTTCCCTCTGTTTTAGCTTCTGTCTGCTGGTCTCTTCAGTGTCTAATTTCCGCCCTGATACTAGGGGGTGGGTGGACACTTTTTAAGGCTCAGTTGTTCAGTCCTGTTCTGGGAAGGGAGGAACACTGCAGTCGAATATCTCTGGCGTCTGTGGGGAGTGCTCGCAGCGTCTCGGCCACACTGGGTTTGCCCCCGCTCACAGCACCTATGCTGTCCCAGTCTATACTGAACAGGCTCTAGGTTGCTCTGCTGGGAACTGTCCGAGGCCGGCACCGGGTTGTATGCACTTCCCAGGTCTGAGCGGCTCAAGTTCAGGTTCTCAGGTACTCCACAAAGGCGCAGACTTGGTTGGGCCTGCGTTTTGTGCCTTCCCCAGTCCGAGCAGCTCAGGGGACCAGGTGTTTGGCGAGCACGGTCTCTGCGACTTATCGCCTCCCCAGTCCCCACCACTCAGTTTTCTGGGTGTACAATCGGCGCACCTTCTCAGGGGGATATCGACCGGCCCGAACCCAAGAAGTCCTGATTAGCAACAAGCCTGTCTGCAGTTTGTATCAGATGCCTTTCTGGGGCCACGGTTGCCTGCTCCGGCTCTGGCTGCGCTCCCTGCCTGTCTCAGCGGGGGATGGGGGATGGGCCGACCGCAGCCGGCTCGCTCTGCTCAGTCCTTTATTCTGTGAGCGGGGCTGGCCGAGTCATAGGTTAGAGCTTTCCGCCTTTTCGTGGGGAAGCTATCCCACAGTCTGCTTTGCTCTCCCCAGTTCTCTCAAATTGTTCTCGTGGCATTCAAGCCCAGTCCTCTCTCTAAGCAGTTCAGCCGGCTCCTCCCTGCCCAGCCCCCGCTGCTAATGGCGTATGCAGGCGTCTGCGCTGCTTCTCCGCTGGGAGTTACCATTTGGCGGGTAGTCTGTGGGTTTTAAAAAAATCTTAAAAAAAAAAGAGGGTTATGTGGCCCTCTGAGCTTCCAAGGTTTGCCACAGATTCGCCAGTGAGAATGTTTCCTGGTGTTTGGAAACTTCTCTCTTTTTAAAGCCTCCCTTCCCGGGACAGAGCTCCGTCCTTACTTCTTTTGTCTTGCTTTTTATCTTTTATGTTTTTTCCTACCTCCTTTCGAAGACAATGGGCTGCTTTTCTGGGTGCCTGACGTCCTCTGCCAGCATTCAGAAGTTGTTTTGTGGACTTTACTCGCGTTCAAATGTTCTTTTGATGAATTTGTGGAGGAGAGAGTGGTCTCGCCGTCCTATTCCTCCGCCATCTTGTTCCTCCTCCAGTCCCTTTAGTTATATATCAAATTTCTATTTTCAAATTTCATTATACCTGCTGGGTGTTTCCCCTTAGTTATTGTGCAGTGAGCTGAGACTTTCTGTTGGCATGACTTCTCTGTTTGCCTCTTGACTCTCTGAAATGTTTCATAATATGTTCTGGGACCTGCTGTGGCCCCCTGTACTCCTTGACTTTTAGACAATAAAAAGCATCTTCTAAGTAAAAAACATCTAATTGTTCTAAAGAGTTCTTGTAAGAATGATTCAAGGGGAAATAAGCTTGGAATAAGGTTGAGTGTGCTCTTTTTAATGCTAGACAGCCAGAATCTTTCTGGAAGATATTTAGTAGATGATTTTTCTTAAATGACAATGAACTAACCTCAGAGGATTTAAAGTATTAAGAGTATTTATTGGGTGTTTGCTCTGTACCAGGCTTCATTTATTTTATTCTTCTCAGACAACTAGTGAGGAGTTCTTTTGTGACACCACAATTGCCATCTGACTGGATTCCTGGCCTTAAGAGATGATAAGATCCTTGACACTAGAAGTATTTATGTAAAGTTCCTGAGAGGAAGTTTGTTATTAGGAGACAATTCATGAATATCTCATGTCTTTTTTTTTTTTTTCAAATGCCTCACATACAAAGGGAAACTGCTTGCCTTTGTTCCAAACTGTCTTTTCTGTAAAGTTTGTATAGTGCTCAACCAAGGAAAATAGAGACCATGTCTTCTTCTAGAGCAGCAAACTGATATACTTATTGTACAGTATAAAAGATGGGAATTCTCACATCTCAGAGTTCCTCTCCTGGCACCCAGCCCACTCTATGTTCAAGTATCATCTGGCCCTCCTTACATTGCCCCATGGAAAGTGGGCCTTAGGGAACCAGTACAAATGCTTACACTATAGCTGTTAAAACTACTACTGCCTTGAGTCCTTTGTGTATGATCCAGGTATCTTGTATCTTCTGCCAGTGTCCATGAAACTGTGGCAATTATTTTGTAAAGTAGGATAAAATCTCAATGGCAACCCACTTCAGTACTCTTGGCTGGAGAATCCCATGGACGGAGGAGCCTGGTAGGCAACAGTCCATGGGGTCGCAAAGAGTCGGACACGACTGAGTGACTTCACTTTCAGGATAAAATCTCAGACCTTTTGCAGTTCTTAACAGTTTGAAGGTGGTGAGGAATGATGTCTGACACGTCTTCCCTGTGCTGAGATCAAAGAGCCTTATATTTAAAGCCAGAATATTGTAGATAGGTATGATTCTTTGACACTTACTAGCTGTGTGTTCTGGAGAAGGCAATGGCAAGCCACTCCAGTACTCTTGCCTAGAAAACCCCATGGATGGAGGAGCCTGGTAGGCTGCAGTCCGTGGGGTCGCTAAGGGTAGGACACGACTGAGCGACTTCATTTTCACTTTTCACTTTCAAACATTGGAGAAGGAAATGACAGCCCACTCCAGTGTTCTTGCCTGGAGAATCCCAGGGACGGGGGAGCCTGGTGGGCTTCCATCAATGGGGTCACACAGAGTTGGACACGACTGAAGTGACTTAGCAGCAGCAGCAGCTGTGTGTTCATGAATGAGTTACTTAACATTTCTGAAAATAATGTTCTTATTGGTAACATGAAGGTAATAATACCAGCCTCACTAAGTTGCTGAGAGAATTAGCAGAAATAATAATTATTTTAACGCCATGTATAGAGAGTCTGAAAAACAGAAGGTACTCACCTAGCATAAAATTACTGCCCTGATTTTTTAGTCTTACGATTCTGTGTCACTCTCATTTTTAAATCTTCTCTAGCCCCAACTCTTCTGAGTGAGGTTAAATAGGTGTTAGAATGACACTTCACTGATTTATCTTCTTTTCTCAACAAAAGTTTTCTTTCTCTTCTCCCATACCTACCAATGAAAATTTTGCTTTCTTTTCATTTTTTGATTGGGTTGTTTGGTTTTTTTGATATTGAGCAATGTGAGCTCAGTTCAAATAGTATTTATGAAGTAAATTCTCTGAGTCAACTGCCAAAGATATATAGAGAATTTAGATTTAAGCATGTAAGCATTCATTAAACATATACTGAACACATACAATGTACCAGACACATGTTAATTGTTGTTAACACCATGTTAATTGTTGGATAAATAACATGAACAGTACAAGCATGGTTCCTGGTCTCATGGAATTTATATTTTGTCATGATAGTTAATAATCCAATATGGTGAGCATAAGATAGTAATACAAATAGGGATCTGTGGATATAACTGGCTCTGTAACCTAGCTCTGAAGATTCCTGGGGACATACCCCTTGAACTGATCTTAAAGGGTGAGGCAGGATTAGTCAAGTTATAAAGGCCTACCTGTCAAGTCAGTCTCAGCAGGAAACAGACGGTATATCCAAAAAGAAGAGAGTTTTTACATAGATGAATGGAGGTTTAAGAGAATCGTCAAGGGATGGAAGAGCATCTAGGGACTGGCAATAGTATAAGCTATTCCCATCCCAAAGACTGAAGCAATAGGGGAGGAAGTTGTTACTAGAATCTTGTAAGAACTGAAGCTAACAGCTCTTCTGTAGCTGATGTGAGGGAGAAGGTCAGAAGAAATATCTCAACCTCTTGCTCCTCCTGCCCTCCATTCTCTTGCCAGTGCTTGCCACTGGCCTAACCCAATAGGAAGAGAGAGGGCCAGGAATCTGACAGAATATAGTTTATAAAAATCAGCCTCCTAGCCTCCCGGGATACAAGATGACTGAGAAGAGTAGAAAATACATAGGAAGGGCTAAAAGAGAAAAATTACCACAGGGAGAGGGCGAAGGTATTCCAGGCAGAAGCAACATCCCTGAAGCATAGGTGTGTGAAATGGTGGGAACAGAGCACCGGTTGTGTAGGGCCCAAGAGCCTACAGCAAGTAGTGGGCTGTAGAAGTAGGTGAGGTTGGGCAGAGGAGAATCTTAAATGGCTTGGGGAGGAGCTTATATGTTTTCTTACAATATATAGTGAGGCATGGCCAAAGGGATCAAGGAATAACACAATTAGATTTGTGTTTTAGAAAATTAGCTTTTCTGGGGGATAGAATGGGATTTGAGGGGAGATGTTTCTATTCGTAAATTGACTGAGAGCATAGACAAGGAGAGAGGCAATGTTGTTAGAAGTAAGAAGGGTCACACGCTGTCTGGAAAAGGCAGTGAAGGCCTTGTGTAAAATAGCCTCATTGTAGGGCATTCTTTCTTGTCCTTTCTTGAAATGTAAATGGAATCTTTTGTGAAGCAGGGCAGAGCTGGCCTTGAAGCTACCTTTCTCCCGATAATCACTTTCCTGAGAAGAAATGATGAATTGTGCTTTGTCCATATTCCGTCAATGATTGCCTCTGTAACCTTCCCTTAAACACATTCCCAAGAGCAGCCTCTTTCATTAAGATGGGGCCATTTTCCTTCTTCGGGTTTGTTGGAAATGTCCAAAAAGGAAATGCAATTCCATTTCCTTCCTGTCCTAAGAGTCATTACGTATTAATAGAATATCTACATGTAGATAAGCTCTGTGTTCCTTTGTCCTACAGGAAGGCATCAAAGGGCACCATGACTTTTAAAACAGTCCTTCAAGGTGGGTAAAGGTGGCCTTTAAAAAGAAATCATCACTTCTCAGAAATCACATCCCCTGAGAAGTTTTATTCATTCATCCAAGTTGACAGGCAGCAATGCCATAGGAAAGGATAAATGGCACTTTCTATAACTGAATGTTCAGGACACAATGAAGCACATGCAGGAACCAGGGCAGAGGACATTTGGAACCTTCCCCCATGGGCTAGTACCCCCTGACAAGCTTCTTAAGGGCAGTTATCATATCTAAATTATATCATATTATCAGTCACACCAACCAAGCGAAGTTGCTCAGAAATCATTTTACGAATGAATAGTACCTTTCCAGACAGTAGAAATAACCTATGCAAATGTCCAGAGGCATGAGAGGGCATGATTCATGTCAAAAAATGTAAATAATTTGATAAGGCCGAAGAAATGTGTTTGGGGAGGAGGAGAGGTTGGTGAGAGATAAAGCAATAGAAGTCAGAAGTAGAATCGCCTTTGCCTTAAAATTCTAGAGAAGATTTTGGACTTGTTCTTGTAGTTTTGGAGGAGCTATTGGATAGATTTAACTATGGACATGATATGGTCAGGTATAAGATATAGAGAGATTATTCTGACTAGTGTAATGAATGAAACAAAGAGATAAAGTCTAGGGAGAAAGTTAGTGAGATAGCCTAATCTATGCCAGTGACAGTGAGAATGGAACTGAGTGTTTGGGTATGTGCAATACATAGGACATATAAAGGATGGAATTAAGATGATGTTTAGAAGGAGATACCATGGACAGACGAGTCTGGTGGGCTATAATCTGTGAGGTCGCAGAGTTGAAGACGGCTGAGCAACTTTCATTTTTCGAAGTAGATGATGAAGGTAAAGGAGAAAAACAGGGTCAAGATTCCTACCTGACCAAATTCCATGAGGAAAGAGACTATATCTGATTCATTTTTACATCCCTCATTGTAATTATATCCGCTCTTGTCTGTAGATATAGTGGATACTCAGGGAATATTTATTGCGGGTTGACTGAGGGGTTTGGAAAGGGTTCAGTGAGGGACAACACCAGGAGCATGTCTGAAGCAGAAAGCTGTGCATGGAGATGGTGCAGGTGGATGACAGGTTAGGTCTGAGTTAGTATATAGTTAGTAAATTGTGGAGAAAGTGCAAAATATCTCTGATGCTAACCAACACTCTTAATCTTAAGGTCTTTAACTATCCGGTCATGTTACCAGAGAAGCTAAAGAGTAGGATTCCTTGCTTCAAATCTGGAGTAACACCTAAGTTAACCCTTACTGAATATTTGCTAGAAGAAGAAGAAAAAAAACATGAATAAATACATGAGTGAAGCCTAAAACTTCTTTGAAGTGATCAGGTATTGAGTTATCAGGGAAACAACCCATTTGTCCCAGGGCCACTGCACTCTGGAAAATACTAAAACATATCAAAATTGTTTTTTAAATGAGATATTATGTCTAAATTGACCAAATAGTGCCCAATTTGTAGAAACATTCAGTATCTGTTTTATGTTGATATTACTTTATGATTTTGATTGAGAGATATATTTATAATGCAAATCAGAAAGGTTGTCTTCAGTGTAAAACAGAGTCTGAACTGAGACAAATTTTGGAGAAGTTTTGACCCAGTATTAAAAATAGGATCACTGTGATCATGAAGAAGCTACATACTTGAACGTCTGTAAAAGACAAATAGTCCTGGAATCTTTTCCCTTCCCCTAAAAATATTTCTGAGGCTGTTTTTTCCTTTATGGTGTCTTACCCTAGAATTTGAAGTCAGACAGAACTCAATACAAATCTCAGATCAAGTACTCCTAGATCTGGAACTTTTGACTAACTACATAACTTCTCCAGATCTCAATTTATTTCTCCACAAAATGAGAATAATAATATCTGTATTATTGGGAGGTTAGGGATAAATTAGATAATCTCAATAAAACACTTGGCAAAGTTCATGGATTATAGTAGTATTTTAAAATGTCCTACTTTTTATTCTATTCAGACCTTCAAATATTGCATGAAGCATATCCACATTATGGACAGCAATCTGCTTTACCCCAAATACAAATTTACATGTTAACCTCATCCAAAAACATACTCTAAAGCTGACATAAAAAATTAACCATCACATTTGGTAATGTGAATTGCTCCTAGCATTGTGTGAACTTTGAGGCTTTTTCTGGCTGCTCCTGTCCAGTGGTTCTCTCTTTACTCTTGGGTACTTTCCAGACACAGGGACCACAGTGTACTCAAATGAATATTCTGAAGGACGCTGTGAACTCTAGCAGCTTTGGCCTCTCCAGACTCCCAAATTCATTCTCAACTCACAGCGATCCCTAGGATTCATTTTGGTTCATTTATCTATGCTGTGGTCTGGAAACTCTATTTAGACAGTCAACAGGGTAATCCCAGGGCCACCTTGTTTATTTACTTTCTCTCAGGCATCATTGTCATTTCCTACCTGTTTTCCAATATCTGAAAACTGTTGCTTAACTTTTTTTTTTGTTTTATAGTTGTTTAAGGCAAGAGATTATATCTATACCCTACTACATCATTTGGCAAAAAACAGAAATTCCTCTTTATAAGATTTTCTTTGTAAAAGGGATTATACTACTACTTTTTTTTTTTGTTTTTACTTTACAATACTGTATAGGTTTTGCCATACATTGACATGAATCTGCCACGGGTGTACATGTGTTCCCCATCCTGAACCCCCCCTCCTACCTCCCTCCCCATCCCATCCCTCTGGATCATCCCAGTGCACCAGCCCCGAGCGTCCTGTATCATGCACTGAACCTGGACTGGCAATTCATTTCACATATGATAATATACATGTTTTAATGCCATTCTCCCAAATCATCCCACCCTCACCCTCTCCCACAGAGTCCAAAAGACTGTTCTATACATCTGTGTCTCTTTTGCTGTCTCGTATACAGGGTTATTGTTACCATCTTTCTAAATTCCATATATATATGTGTTATTATACTGTGTTGGTGTTCTTCTTTCTGGCTCACTTCACTCTGTATAATAGGCTTCAATTTTTGAAAGCTGACCTCTTCATAAGTTCTAAAGATATCTAAAGGTGATACTGGAATGATCATTCTCTTAATGAGTTCTAAAGATACCTAAAGGTGATACTGGGATAGTCATTAAATTTGGTCACCACCTCACAGATCTTTCT
The DNA here is from genome assembly GCF_049115385.1 of Moschus berezovskii. Classification (NCBI taxonomy): domain Eukaryota; kingdom Metazoa; phylum Chordata; class Mammalia; order Artiodactyla; family Moschidae; genus Moschus; species Moschus berezovskii. Next base: position 24,227,316 of record NC_142463.1, on the reverse strand, counting down.
GGGAGAAAGGACAGTAGTATTGGCTTTAGTAAACTTCTGTGCTGCTAATTTTGTGAGATTGTGAATAAATTACTTTTCACCTCTTAGCCTCAAGTTTTCTATATATATATAATGGTAATTAAATCTAATTCTACTTGTAAAAATGCCTAGTACATAGAATGCTTTAAAATCTTAGCATAACTAAAAGGCCCCATAGGTTGTTTGATAGAGTGGAGACAGGCAGAGTCAGGTATATTCCAGGGCTCATTACATTTTCCTCAAGAACAGCCAGACAAGGTGAGCTTGAAAGTAAGCCTAACTTTGTGACTCAAAGTCCAGGCTTTATAGTCATGGAGACCTGGTTATTGAAAAGTTACTGATTCCTTAGTTTCATTTGGAAAAACAGAGATAATATTAGCACCTTCCTCATAGAATTGATAGGAGGATAAAATGTGAGATATGTATTAAATGCTTTATACATGTATATTTTATAAATGGAGATTAACCTCATACATTTTTGGTAGAAATGTAAAATGGTTCACCACTATGAAAAACAGTTTGGTGATTCCTTAACAAGTAAAACATTGAACTGCTATAGGATGCAATAATTCTACTCCTAGGTATATACCCCAAAGAAATGAACAGGTGTTTGAATAAAAACTTACACATAAATGTTTGTAGCAGCTCTTCCACAATAGCCCAAAGGTAGAAACAATCTAAATGCCCATCAGCAGATGAATGGATAAACAAAATAGCATACCCTTACAGTGGAATATTATTCAGTCATAAAAAGGAATGACAGACTAATACATGCTGCAACACGGATGAACCTTGAGGACATTGTGCTAAGTGAAGGAGTCTGATATGAAAGACCACATACTGTATGATTTCATGTATATGAAATGTGCAGAATAGGCAAATCCAGAGAGGCAAAATGCAGATTAATGTTTGCCAAGGGATGGGGTGGGGGGAATGGGGAGTCACTGTTTAATAGATACAGGATTTATGTTTGTGGTGATGAAAATATTCCATATCTAGATACTAATGATGATAGTATAATTGTAAATATAAATATATTAAATAGCATGAATGGTACAGCTTAAAATTGTTAAAAAGGTAAACTTTATATTATTTATATTTTATAACAATAAAACCTTAAAAGGTTAATTAATAAAAGTTTATATTTGTTCCTCTATCTTAAGAACACATACTGCTAGGGTCATATCCATATATTTCCTTGAAGCCGTTGGCTTGCATGTGATGATGGATCTTTAGAATGTGTTTTACTCCTGCCCACGCTTGGTTCTCTCAGACAGTGACACCCACTGGAGTTTTTATTACTCATTAAATGTCCTGTCCTATTTATTACTCATTAAATATCCTGTCCGATGATAGACCTCGGAGAAAGCAATGGCAAGCCACTCCAGTACTCTTGCCTAGAAAATCCCATGGATGGAGGAGCCTGGTAGGCTGCAGTCCGTGGGGTCGCTAAGGGTCGGACATGACTGAGCGACTTCACTTTCACTTTTCACTTTCACACATTGGAGAAGGAAATGGCAACCCACTCCAGTGTTCTTGCCTGGAGAATCCCAGGGACGGGGGAGCCTGGTGGGCTGCCGTCTATGGGGTCACACAGAGTCGGACACGACTGAAGTGACTTAGCAGCAGCAGCATGATAGACCTGGGTGGCTTCCAGAGGGCACTAGCCAGGTAGAGAAATTTCCCAAATGATCATGCCTGCCATAGCCCAGCATTCTAAAAGGTTTAAATGACTGTCTTTATGCCTCACCCAACTTGTCTCCCTCATGCCATGCCAAGTAGGATATCAGGTTTCACTCAGAGCTTCCTGGCTCCAGTCTGCTTTTTGTTATAGCTCAGTCCATCTGCTTTAGCAAAAACTCTGACTCAGCTCTAGCCAAATGAGAACCTTTCCATGTCTAGAAATCCTTGGCAAGACTATTATCTAGTAAATTTGAAAAGCAGCAGGAAGAATGAGTTCAGGTTGATCCTAGCTAGGAATGATATAGGTGGCTATTCATTCAATAGACATTTTGAGCATCGCCTTTTTGTAGAAATTGTGCTAAGCACAGTAGGAGATGAGAAGAGGGAAAACTAACCGTTTATTCACTCACCATTTACTCATGCACTCATTAATCTAATATTTATTGATCTAATACAATTGCTTTTGGCCCTAGGGATATAGCTGTGATCAAGACACATGTAATTTCTGTTTTTAAGGAGCCCAGAGAAGGAAGGAATTCATCTTTTCTGGAGGGCTAAGGGAAAATTTCCTACAGGTAATGATATTTGAGTTAAGCATTTCTAGCTGACTTGAATTACCACTGTTGATGGAGAAGGGAGTGAGTGTATAGAAGAGTCTAAGCATGGGAAACAAAAGGAATTATGAGTACTGAAAATCTCTGTATTTACTCCCAGCTAACAAAAAATACTTTCTCTTGGTATTTTTGCATGCTGTTTCTTTTTTTTTGCATGCTGTTTCATTTGCTAATCTCTGTGTGTTTTTATCATCTTTGTTTTATAGAAAAAGGATCAATGAGTTTCAGTAACTTATTCATGGTCTACTAACCATAAAGTGACAGAGCTAGGATTCAACTCCAGATCTTCCTGAAGTCAAAGTCTATGCTGTTCTTACTTATCCCTCTCCATTTCACTCTAAAGCGAGTACCCATTTATTGTGTCATGCAGTACTTCCTGGGCAGTAAAGAATCTGCTTGCAATTCGGGAGACCTGGATTCAATCACTGGGTCAGGAAGATCCCCTGGGGAAGGAAATGGTGACCCACTCTAATATTCTTTTTTTTTAATTTTTTAATTTATTTATTTTAATTGGAGGCTAATTACTTTATATTATTGTATTGCTTTTGCCATACATTGACATGAATCTGCCCCGGATGTACGTGTGTTCCCCATCTTGAACCCCCCTCCCACCTCCCTCCCCATCCCATCCCTCTGGTTCATCCCAGCACCCCAGCCCTGAGCATCCTGTATCATGCATCAAACGTGGACTGGCGATTCATTTCACATATGATAATATTCTTACCTGGTGAATCTCCATGGACAGAGGAGCCTGGCAGGCTACAGTCCATAGGGTCTCAAAGAGGGACTGAGGGATTAAGCACAGTGATAATTACTATAAGACATGCAGCTCTTGACAAATGCTCTCTTTAAGAGAACAACAGATCTAAAGTGAGAATAATTGAAAAAAACTTCTTGAGAAGGATATTGCTCAAAATGAGAAAGATCAGTAGTATGTGTGGGGGTGGGGGGGGGCGGGGGTGGTGTGTGGCTGGTGAGAGTGAGTTTCCAGGAGAAGATGCAGCACAGACATTAAGGCATGAAGAAATCAGCAGCTGTCTGGCAGTGTGTGCTGTCACTTCAGTCCTGTTTGACTCTTTGAGACAATATGGATGGTAGCCCTCCAGACTCCTCTGTCCATGGGATTCTCCAGGCAAGAATACTGGAGTGGGTTGCCATGCCCTCCTCCAGGGGATCTTCCCGACCCAGGGATAGAATCTGTGTCTCCTGCATTGGCAGGTGAGTTCTTTACCATCAACCCCACCAGAGTCAGAGCTTTATATAGATTGTGCTTTGCCATGGTGTATGTATAATCTGTAAATTATTTCATAGGAACTGATATCTCTCCATTTTTAATAGATTGAAGATACATGTTTTACTCATCCACTCTTGTCCCTCACTCTTGTGAATAAGATGTGGGCAGACAGAGAGAAATCAGATTATTTTTCAACATGAGCCCAGACTGAATAGAACTCATTTGGAGTGCTTATACTCTGATCTGTTTGCTCTCACCATACCAGCACCTTGCTCACTTGATGGAATGAATATTAGAGGGGACAGGAGAAGAATCATAAAGAAGCTTTAACAATTTCTAAGAAAATGTAATAAATCATGAGGATTTTTCAAAAGAAATAAAAGGTGTCATTTATAATGGTTATAACTCCTACACCCACTAAGATTCTTGTACTGGTGCACTTTAGATTCTCCCAAGGTAGATATTACTTGATCTGTCAAAATGAAGGGACACTTTTTTTCCCCTCCTTCATGCAGGCATCTTATTTTAAGCATGCAATTCTGTTATTCCCTGTCCTCTCTCTGTGCTGGTGAAAATAGAGAAAACAAAGACGATCAGCATTTTTAAAAGTTGTGTCAAGGAATCGAAATAGAGAGTAGTGGCACAAGACATTGAAAATCATAATTATTAACCACAGGAATTTCTAGGAAAAATAAGCACATGTTTGTAATTGAAGAGTTACTCAGTTTCACAGGGGGTCTGAGTTATCATGAAAATTATAATGATGATTATAAATATAATGATAATAAGTAAATGACTACTATTGCTTGAATATTTACTTTGTGACAGGTATTAAAATAGGCTTTTTCCCCCAATGTTATCTCATTGAGTCCTTCAAATCACAGTGCATATTATTATTGTTATGCTATTATTATGACTGTGATTTCCTACAGATGAGGCCTAAAAGTTTGAACTAATGTGTACATATCCACATACTACTCAATGTTGGAGGTGGATTTCAGACTCAGCATTCTCTGACTTCAAAACCAGTGCTTTTCTTTAATCTCTGAGCTTTGGTCTGATAGCTCATAGATACTGCTAGAAAAATAATTTTTTGTGTTGTTAGTAGTTTAGTTTTATAAGTGATTTAAGTATACTCTCTCATTTGACCTGTAGAGAAACCACAAACTAATAAAATTTACTGGTTATAATTCTTATCATTCATATTAAAATAATAATAATGAAACAAGTATCATTTATGCTTTTCATTTATAGAGTACTTATTAGGTTCCAGAGGTTGTGCTAACCATATTACACCCTTGAGTTTACAACCATCTGAGAAGGCAGTGGCACCCCACTCCAGTACTCTTGCCTGGAAAATCCGATGGGCGGAGGAGCCCGGTAGGCTGCAGTCCATGGGGTCGCTAAGAGTCGGACATGACTGAGCGACTTCACTTTCACTTTTCACTTTCATGCTTTGGAGAAGGAAATGGCAACCCACTCCAGTGTTCTTGCCTAGAGAATCCCAGGGACGGGGGAGCCTGGTGGGCTGCCGTCTATGGGGTCGCACAGAGCCGGACACAACTGAAGCGACTTAGCAGCAGCAGCAGCAACACAATAGGTGGAGTATGGTGGTTAAGAACACATGAACTGGTATCAGGGTACTGGGTTGGAATCCTGACTCTGCTGCTGCTGCTGCTAAGTCACTTCAGTCGTGTCCAGCTCTGTGCAATCCCATGAACTGCAGCCTACCAGGCTCCTCCGCCCCTGGGATTTTCCAGGCAAGAGTGCTGGAGTGGGTTGCCATTGCCTTCTCTAAATCCTGGCACTACTTGTTACCTATTTGAGCTTGAGATATTGAGATATGTAATATCTCTGCCTTAGCACTTGGGTCAAATAATGGTATTACAGGGTGGTTTTGAAGATTAAATTAGGTAATACTAAAGTGTCTAGCACATAATAAGTAAACTATAAATAATAATTATTTCTATTTCACAGATGAGAAAACTGAGGATTAGAGAGATTATAAAAATCAGAGAAATTGCCCTAATTCTCAAAATGATATAACTTGAATTAGAATGCAACTCAGCCTGATCCATAATTTCTCTTCTTAACCCTGTAGTCTATTGTCAGCAAGCATTAAGTATATTCATTATGTGTGTTTTAAATTGGGACTCCTTTTTAATGTGAATGTTCTCCCATTAGCCAATCTGTTATACATTATAAAAGCATTCAGTTTCTTATAAAGCCTCACCAACTTACAACTTTCTGCCTTTCTGATGTTTGGTGTGTGCGTGCTCAGTTGTGTCTGACTCTTTTTAACCCTACAGACTGCAGCCCACCAGGACCCTCTGACCATGGGATATTCCCAGCAAGAATACTAGAGTGGGTTGCCATTTTCCTCCTCCAGGGTGCCTTCCAGACCTAGGGATGAAATCCACATCTCCTGTGTCTCCTGCATTGCAGGTGGATTCTTTACCACTGAGCCACCAGGGAAAGCCCTGAGCCACAGAGTCTGCCTCTGCTCAACTCTTTTTCTCTGCCTGCATTAGTTTCCCCCTACTTGTCTAATTTATTTGTTCTTCAGGATTCAGTGTGAAGCATCATAACCTCCAGGTAGGATTCCAGGTGGATTAAGGAGTCTGTCTCTTTATATTCATAGCCCGCCCTCCCACATGCTTGCCTCAAGTATTATGCTGTAGTTAATTATAATTTCATATTTTTATGCACAGTTGTGAGCTCTTTGAGGGCAACGATTATCATGTCTTATTATCTCTTTTTCTCTAGTACATAATAGAATGACTGTTACATAACAATGTCCAACAAACACATATGTACATATTTATGTGTGTGTGTATGTATGTGTTTTAAGTGAATGAATGAGCAAATGAATAAAAATAATTGTTCAGGAAACTTCTAGACAATAATACAGACTATGTGATGAAATGTTCTTTCTTCCTATGAGATTATTCAGCAAGTAAGTGTTTTAAAGACCTAGTAAAAATTAAGACTGGAGGTAAAAAGAACTTCAAATATATTCACCTATATACATCCATAACTCCCCACTTCGCTACCCCCACCTTACGAGTGGCAATCTTCTAAATATGGATTATAGTCATTTAGTTTCAAACAACTCATTTTCAGCATCTGACATGTTCATTAACCCCAGGTAAGGAAATTATTGTGGTGCATTAATTTTTCACCAGAGAAGACATTTGTCATCTGTGCAAGTATCATTAGTGCTTGCTACAAAGATGGAAATGACACACTGTCTCTGCTGATTGAAGAACACAGTGGAATTTTAAATAGCATCAGCTGAGTTCTCTAGATCAGCCAACCCTGTGTACTGTTGAGACCCTCATTAGACAAGGCTCATGTGGCCTCAGTAAGAACCTGCTTTATGAAGAAATATACCTCTTGGGAAATGAGGATACGCGTGCCATACTGAGTTTTCATTCTCCTCTTGCCTGTCGTCTCTCTGTCGCCTTTGCCTGCCTCAACAAGTCCTTGAATTTCGGTGTCACCCAAGGCTGTTCTTAGTCCTCTGCTCTCCTCATTTCGTACTCTTTCCCACTCTCGTGGGTCACATGCCATCTACACGCTAATGACTTTCATCTCCATCTCCAGGCAGGCTCTCTCTCCTGAGCTCCAGAATCTTACACACAGCTGCCAACTGTCTAGACGAATATACTAGGAACAGTCCCAGACACTTCAAATTTAGCAAGTTTGCTTGTTCTTTTCCTCTATCAGTCCTGATCATCCTAAAATGGATATTGAAAGGATATTTGCTTGTCTCAAAATTTCACCTAGTCCTTATTAGTTATCTGTTTTATATATTGTAGTGTGTGTCAATCCCAATCTCCCAATCTCCCAATTTATCCCTCCCTCCTTTCTCTCCTGGTAACTAACCATAAGTTTGTTTTTTACATCTGTGACTATTTATGTTTGTAAATAAGTTCGTTTGTACCATTTTTTAAAAAGATTCTACATATAAGCGATATCATACGTTATTTGTCTTCCTCTGTCTAACTTCACTCTGTAGGACAGTCTCCAGGTCCATCCATCAAGCAGGGAATTCTACTCAATATTCTGTAATGGCCTATATGGAAAAAGAATCTTAAAAAGAGTGAATATGTAAAACAAATTCACTTTACTGTACACTCAAAATTAATGTAATATTTTAAATCAACTGTACCCCAATAAACATTTTCCAAAAAATAAAAAAAACTCACCTAATTTCCAAAGGTAACTACATATGTAGTAGGTATACCCACATTCTAAAGAAGGGTTGCTAGATACATATCTTTAGGACCTGAATTGATTCTGAGGCCTTCAACTCATCATCTATTTCCAGACTATAAAAGGAGAATAGGAATTTAGGACAGTCATTGAAGTAATAGGTTGCTGGAGAAGCATCCTAAGCAAGTGAGGTAGATCCTAAGATATTCTGTGAGAGAGAGAGCATATAAGAGGACCTGAACAAAGATAATTCAGTCTTCTCATTCCCTAGCCAGAAGCTTGCTGGGCTGCAAAAACAAACAAACAAACAAAAAAAAAAAATTAGCTCTTCTTAGACTAGCAAAGTATGGTTAGAATTCTTTGGAGAGTTTTACCTGTATACCAGGGTCTGGGAGCATAAATGCTAATGCTTACTTTTTGCTTCAGGATTATGGATTTGGGAAGCTGGCTAGAGTAACTTGTGAAGGTGGGTGAGGAGAGAGGCAGAAGGGCATTCCTGACTTCCGGTAGTTTTGTGGGACAAGAAATCGTGAATTCCTCATAAGCAAGTGAGAAATCTGAGAACCAGATTACAATAGAACCATTTCTGTGAGATAGTTAGGACCTGGGTAGATTAGATGTGGGAGGATGTCAAGAGGGAAAAGTTAAGGATTTTTCTGTATTTTTTCTTCTTGAGCATTTGAGTGGTAGGTAGTAACATTTGCTAATAAGGGGAAATGGAGAAGAAATGAGAGAGGCCAAAGTGGGAAATAAACTTGAAAAATCATCAACATAAATATGACATTTAAAACCACGAGACTGGTGATTCCTTTCACATATGACAACATACGGGTCGATGCATGTTACAGGATGCTCGGGGCTGGTGTGCGGGGATGGAGGGAGGATAAGGGGAGGAGGGAGGTGGGAGGGGGGTCCAGAAAGGGGAGCTCATATACACCCGGGGCAGATTCATGTCAATGGATGGCAAAAGCAACCAATATAATATTGTAAAATAATTAGCCTCCAATAAAAAAATAAATTAAAAAAAAAAAAAACCATGAGATTGACTGAAATCAATAAGGAAATACAGAAAAGAAGTGAATAGTGTGTGTGTGTACACGTGTATGTAGGGGGCTCAATACTTCATTTCCTTTCCCATAAAATGCTGAAGGAGTATATCTTTTTTAGAGGATATATTTGAGTTTAATTGATTTAACACATTTGAAAGTGCCTTGAACTATAAACAGAATTAAAAAAAAAGTTCCTTAATTCTGAGTTTGGCTCTGTGATGAAACATTTGTAGACAAGGATAAGGAGCTAGGTGAAGATCAGTAAGGAATGAAGATGGTTCTTAAAGGGACTTTGAAAATTAAAATCTTTTAACAAATCATTAAAGTAAATTAACACATTCATTTTAGAGAAAATCTATTGAGAAGAATAAACCAGCATCCACATACAACAACAATAACATGTGGATTCATCTGCTTCCAGTGTTTTTTCTATATTTTTTCTTAATATCTTTGTTCATACTATGTAGGCCGTATTAATTGTTGCTGTGTAATTGAGAGGTGGCCTTTACTCTGAACTGGAAGTACCTGCTGAACTGTCTTGAGTGTGTCCAGATATTGGTTAGTGGTTGTTCTTTCATTCACTAGTGTGCACACAGACACCTACATACTACATTTTTAAAACTCTTAATAAAACTGCAATATAGTCTGGTGCTCTTGGAAACATCATATGCTTCAGTTCAGTTCAGTTCAGTTCAGTCGCCCAGTCGTGTCCGACTCTTTGCGACCCCATGAATCACAGCACGCCAGGCCTCCCTGTCCATCACCAACTCACAGAGTTCACTCAAACTCGTATGCATCAAGTCGGAGATGCCATCCAGCCATCTCATTCTCTGTCGTCCCCGTCTCCTCCCGCCCCCAATCCCTCCCAGCATCAGAGTCTTTTCCAGTGAGTCAGCTCTTCGCATGAGGTGGCCAAAGTATTGGAGTTTCAGCTTCAGCATCAGCCCTTCCAATGAACACCCAGGATTGATCTCCTTTAGAATGGACTGGTTGGATCTCCTTGCAGTCCAAGGGACTCTCAAGAGTCTTCTCCAGCACCACAGTTCAAAAGCATCAATTCTTTGGTGATCAGCTTTCTTCACAGTCCACTCTCACATCCATACATGACCACTGGAAAAACCATAGCCTTGACTAGATGGACCTCTGTTGGCAAAGTAATGTCTCTGCTTTTTAATATACTATCTAGGTTGATCATAACTTTCCTTCAAAGGAGTAAGCGTCTTTTAATTTCATGGCTACTATCAGCATCCTCAGTGATATTGGAGCCCCCCAAAAATAAAGTCTGACTCAGTGGTAAAGAATCTACCTGCCAATGTAGGAGATGTGGGTTTGATCTCTGTTCCAGAAAGATCCCCTGGAGATGGAAATGGCACCCCAATGCTGAATTCTTGCCTGGAGAATCCATGGACAGAGGAGCCTGATGGGCTACAGCCCATGAGGTCACAAAGGGTCAGACATGATTTAGTTACTGAACAAAAACAGCAACAACATTCTACGATGTGTTTTGGTTTGTTAGCCCATTTAATTCTTCTGGCATCTCTGTGAAGTTGTTTTGTGGCTAAGAAAAGAAGCTTGTGTCTTAAAGAAGCTATGTCTTTTCTAAAGTTTTAAAATAATGAATAGTGGACCCTGGATTCCAAAACAAGGCTCTCTGACTCCAGAGTCTATGCAACTTTCCACTTTGCTAGGATTTTTTCAGAGTGACTTAAAAAGTGGTTATTATTCCAGATCAAGGCACCAAAAATGCTGTTGGTCTTGGGAGAAAAATCATCTGATGGAAAGGAGATTTATAGCTTAGTCCAAGTGGCTAATATAAGCCAGTCATTTTGGTAAGCTGTACTGCATCTATCCCTCAAAGGCACAGTGCATGCTGGCGTTTGAGAGGCTCTCTTGGGAAGCTGTTAGCACATAGAATGACTGGTCATCTCCTTTTGCCTGGGATTGTCCCAGTTTTAGCACTGGGAGTCCCATGTTCTGGGAAACCTGTCTGTACTGGGAAAACTGGAACAATTTGTCACCCTGAGCACACCAGAAATACATGAAAGTAACTGAAGTGGGAGCATGGGGGCCAGAGCCTGTGAGACATGACGCATTTCTAGGGTGAGGAAGGAAAGTAGCTATCTTTTACTCTTTGAGTTGGTCTGGGTGATGCCAGCACCTGATCAATCCTATGATCACATGGAGAGGAAACCATCAGCCTTGCCTCTGACTTTTTGTCCCCAGTGTTTTCAGTGCATGCAGTGAAGGCAAGTTAATCCCTGGAAGAGCAAAAGAGCAACTTTTGATTGACTGAAAAGATGATTTAATCTCTGTGTCTCTAACATCAAGCCCAGTTCCTGGCACAGGCTAGGCCTTCAGTTTCAGTGTTTTGTTTATTTGCTATGATTTTTGAGTTATTGTCCTTTTGTAAACTATTTATTAAACATGCCAGGGACTGTATGAATACCTTTTTTATACTTTGTTATATCTACTCATTATCTTAGACTTGTGAGGTAAACAGTAATGCTTTTGTTTTATAAATGAAGAAGCTAAGGCTTACCAGTAATCTCATAGGTAACAAGTGTCAGAGTTTCTATTTGTACATTGATCTTCTGCCTCCAATTCAGTTTCTTTTCCCTTCTACTAAAATCTTACCTGATAGCCAAAAGTATAGAAAACTATTTAATCCAACCCATTCCAATCTAATTCAGTGTAACTTAACTTCCTCTTACCAAAGTTAGTTTTTGTACCTAGAAGTGAAGTAGACATTGATGGACTGAATGTCCAGTTCATATACGAACCTCTAGCCCTTAACATATGCACTCATGCAAAGCACTCACTGGAAGCCTAGTGAAATGAAAGCAGAAGCAATAAGGCAACGCCTTGTCCTCAGGAACAACTCATCTTATGATGAAGAGAGACATATATAAAACTATGAAACGGGGAATATTTGCAGAAATGCTGTAGCTCTACAAACTATACTAGGCTTTGTGATCTGCTTGTTTCATTTATTACAATGAAACAAGATCAATGAATATCTTTCCATTTCAGTAAGTGTTGATCTATATCATTATTAAGAACTATTTTCCATTATAGAGATGCTTCATTATTTATATAATAAACTTTTTATGGTCAGACACTGAAGTTTCTAATTATAAGCAGTGGCCACCCTTGTAATTAAATTTTTGTGACAATTCTTCTTTATATATATAAGTAATTATTTTAAAAAATATATAGTGCTAACCAAAGATCATATGAATTGTTTCTTAGGAAAATGACTCCTTGTCAGTAAAACTGTTCAAGCAGAGGATAGTCATCACTTTTGGAATAGGTAGAGTGCTGATTGTAGTGGTGTAGATAATGAAGAGTGGGGAAGATTGTAAAGAAAGATGAGTCTGAAAAAATGGACATTGAATCTATAGGATGTGCCTAATTTGAGCAAGGAATGAAGTGGTGTAAGCTTCCCAAGTTGTAAGGAATGCAATTGAGTATAGTTCTGTACAATTGAGATGGAGCTAGTACCAAGATACTGTTTGCACAGATGAGCAGGACTTCTACTATGTGCCAAGCACTATTTCTCATCATTCATGACAACACTGTAAAGAATTTATTGTCTCCATTTACTGAGAGCAGAGTGAGACTTGAAGTGGTTAGCCATCTGTTGGCTCTGTGAGACTGGGGCAAATCTCTTACCTTTGTAAGGCTTCACTTCTTCATTAGTCAAGTGAGGATTATAATGTCTACCTTAGAGGGTAACTGAGAGGGTAAACTCACAAAGCGTGGCATGTAAAAAACCTAATAAAGATGGAATATTCTGAATCTAATAACCTGTATTTTCCTGCTACACATGCTATTTCTCACAGAATATGTTTAGGACAACAGGGTCCGTTCCAGGCCCCTCTACAATCCCACTTTTAGGATGGGACTCCTGACATTTATACTTGGTCTGGTTCTCCCAGTACAGGGCCTAGGCCTAGGTCTGGGTTGTATCTTCACTACCTACAGTAAATAGGAAAATAGGGTCCTGACAAGTTACTATCAATGGAGCAGTCTCCATGTGAAGCTGTTGACTATCACCTGAGACCAAGATGAGGGCAAGTCTTAGCATTTGACGGGGGGACACAGAAAGGCATGAGGGAGAGAAACATCCTGAAAGTTTACAAAGGGCACCTTGTCTCCTGTTTTAACCACTTTTTTCTGGGCCTAACCCTAACTCTTAACTCCCAACTCACTTTATGGCCCATCTTTACTCTTTAGGACGAAGGTGACATCTCCACATTTTGTAACTTGGTTCTTGGACTTAGTCATCGTGACCTGGACTTGTGTCCTGGTCAGCAGTCTCTACAACACTTATTATTGAACTTTAGGTGAAAGTCTACTGGGTTTATGGCTTTGAGGTCAATCAGATGTAGTTCATTTTCAAGGTCTGAGTTTAAAGGACGCCAGAAAATAGTTATTTTCGTTAGTTTCCCATCTGGTATCAACAAACTTCCCATTGTTTAGATGGAAATTACTCTTCCTAGGAAGGTATTTCCCACTTGGCCCACATTCAGAATCATATCTCAACAAACCTTCAGGATCAACACACTTTCTTGCCTGTCAGAATGAAATACTAATATAGGGGTCCATCAATCCTAGTGCTGCCTCCTTATTTTGTATAACCAAGGTCACTTTGCTCAGAATTTACATTTGCCATGCAAATGAAAATAAAGCCATAAATGGAATTCTTGGCATTTGTTGTTGTGCTGATAGCATCTTATTTTTAAACATTTTGAGTCAGTGAAGAGGGAGTATTTGAAAAATGTAAGGTGATAGGAAAGACATTTTCTTGCCTGAAAATAACACTCATGTGCTTTAGAAAACATGTCTACATATCAACCCAGCTAATCGCTCAGTTGTTTTCTGGGCATCTAGTTTATTAGATTAATGGTATCTTGGAACATTTGGAGGCATGTATAGATGTCTGTTGTGTCCATGATTGTCAGAATATCCATTCGATAACAGTACTTAGGAAGCAAATTTTCTGCTCTTTAGGAAAGAAACTCATGGCAAGTGAGGGAGAAATTTGAAGGAAACAACAGGAAGGTCTTAGTTTTATGAAATACAGTGATATAAGATGGGTTCCCTCTATGCCCCCTAGAACCCTAATTTCAGGGGAAGCACTTTGGAAGGATTCTTGCAGTTGACTCATAATGTTTGTCCTCATTTGCTCTTTTATAAAATGAGACAAGTATCTTATACTTCCAAAGATTTAAGAAGTATACCTAGTATTTTAGTCATTTGGGGCTACTATAACAAAATTTTGGCTTCTATAAGCATAGACTCGGTGGCTTAAACAAACAAACAAAAAAGAAACCACATTTATTTCTTATAGTTAAGGTACTGGTAGATTTGGTGTCTAGTGAGAGATCCCTTCCTAGTTAATAGATTTCTGTCTTCTTACTGTGTCCTCAGACAGTGAAAAGAGAGGGGGAGAATTCTGAAGTCTCTTTTAAAACAATCCTGAGAAGAGTCTTGCAAGTCCCTTGGACTCAAGGAGATCCAACCAGTCCATCCTAAAGGAGACCAGTCCTGGGTATTCATTGGAAGGACTGATGCTAAAGCTGAAACTTCAATACTTTGGCCACCTCAACCGAAGAGTTGACTCATTGGACAAGACCCTGATGCTGGGAGGGATTGGGGGGAGGAGGAGAAGGGGACGGCAGAGGATGAGGTGGTTGGATGGCATCACCGACTCAATGCACGTGAGTTTGGGTGAACTCCGGGAGTTGGTGATGGACAGGGAGGCCTGGTATGCTGCGATTCATGGGGTCACAAAGAGTCAGACACGACTGAGTGACTGAACTGAACTGAATATCATTCATGAGGGCTCTACCCTAATGACCTCATCACCTCCCAAAGACCCCACATCATAATGCAATTACACTGGGAGTTAGGATTTCAACACAGGAATTTGAGAGGATACAATCATCAGCCTTTAACACCCAGAGAGACATGTAGGTGACCCTATTTCTTCATTGTAGTGAGAATTTTTCCCTAAGAAAGGACATGCTTTTTGAGGGGAGGATGATCAGGAGAGAACTATCTCTCATGTTGAACTCTCTGGGAAGGTGAGTCAGTCACCAATTGATAACTGTTTCATTTTGAAAATGACATGCTCATTGTCTTTTTGCTTTCTGAGGAGGTGAACTTTTCATGGAGAACTGAATTAAAATGAGGAGGACAACCTGTAAAGATCTGTGGAAACTGTGCTCCATTCAAAGAGTAATATTCCATTGTATTTATGTATCACATATTCTTCATCAATTCTTCTATTGATGGACATTTAGGTTGCTTCAGTGTCCTGGCTGTTGTACTGTTGTAACTAGTGCTGCTATGAACATTGCAGGAACTCTGCTTAATTCATGGTGGTGCCTGAATTAGAAGGAAGTCCAAAAGGGAAGGGATATGTGTGTGTGTGTGTATGTGTGTATATATATATATATATAGCTGACTCATTTTGTTTTTTGTTGTAGGGTAGAAACTAACACAGCATTGTAAAGCAATGCTTTACAATTTTATACTCCAATAAAATTAATTTTAAATGTGTAAAAATAAATAAGTGCAATGGGTGAAGGAAAGAGAATAGCCAAAGATGATAACCTTGGTTTTGGCTTTGGTTAGTAAGCATTTTGGTAAGTGGTGGTTCCATTACTAATAATAATCCTGAGGAAGAATAGAGGTGGAAGGTGGGGATCATGAGTTCAGCTTTGTACACGATAAATTTGGGATACCTGTTAGCTATCGAAAGCAAAATGTAGGATTAAGTATCTAGAGCACAGAGGGAAAGTTGGGGCTTAGAATATAATTAGGGAATCATTAACATAGAGATCATACTTAAAATGAATGGATGAAATCACCTAGGGAACAAGTGTGGATAGAGAACAGGAGCGGGATGAGAGAACTGTAGGTTTTTTCAGCATTAGAAGTCTGAAAGAGAAAGAGGAACCTGCAGAGAGAACTGAGAATGTGACCAGTGATCTGGGAGGAAAGCTGGGAAGTATGATGACATGAAGCCAAGTGAAAACAGTTTTCAACAAAGACAGGAATGATCAGCTGTGTCAAATGCTCTTTAAAGACTGGGTGAGATAAGGACTGCTTATTGATCACTGGGTCTTTTACTCATCCATCCTTTCCTATGATGGAGTTCTCCTTGTGCTTTGAAAGAAACATGGCACAGAGTGAGTGATAATTGTATGCTTATTAACTGTCTCATTGTAATCACCCATTCGTTGCCTTCTGCTCTCTCTTTGTGGAAGTCACTCCCATATTTAGCAACTTTATTCCTGTTTATTCCTGTTTGTGCTCAGTTGCTTGAATTGTGTCTAACTCTGCAATCCTATGGACTGTAGCCTGCCTGGTTCCTCTGTCCATGGGATTCTCCAGGCAAGAATACTGGAGTGGGTTGCCATGCCACGCTCCAGGAAATCTTCCTGACTCAGGGATTGAACGCATGTCTCCTACGTCCACCTGCACTGCAGGCAGATTCTTTACCACTGATCCACCTGGGAAACCCTTATTCCTGTTCAGGAACTCAAAAGCCTGTTTGATTAAATGCCCTAATATGCCAGAGATAGAAGAGTTCTTAAAGATCATATTGTCCTGTGCCCTCATTTTATTGATGAAGAACCTGAGACTCTCACAGGGAAAATGAATTGCTGATGGGAACACAGCAGATTAACCTCAGAGCTGGGACTAGAACTCAGACCTCATGGGTCAGAGGAAATTGTTCTTTGTGTTACACCCCTGTGCCGCTTCTTGCAGTATAAAAGATTAAGTTCTCTGGGTCTTAAAAACTTTTCTTTCTTTACTAGACTATGATTAAAGTGAAAACATTCTACAAAGAGATAACCCTTAAAGTCAGTTGCAAACCTATTAGAAATATTGCACAGAAACCTAGATGAGGGGAGGGAAATGAAGTTGGGTGGGAGAGTCACACGATCCTGAAGACAGAGGCAGTATTATAAAGAAAGGACCAGCCTGACCTGGGTTTGCATCTCAGCTCCATCTACTTCTACTGTATGACCTCTGTTAAGTTTCTTAACCTTCCTGAGCTTCATCTGTAAAACAGGAGCAATATATAGGTTCTATTGATAAATTATGAGGACTAGGAATAGCATATCTAAAGAGCTCAGCTTTTTATTGATGTGAGGCAGGCATTCAACAATTGCTCTTTATTGGTATTTTATCTTAATTTTTCTTCTGCTTCAGTGCTATGGGTGTCACTGCCAGCAGTCCTAGATCAAGCCCATGTCTCCAGAGTCTGGCTGTTCCTGCCTCTGGCCACTACTGTCAGACCTGTGGCTTCCAGACCTTTGGCTATTGTGCCTCCTGGCAGACTAGAAGCAAGGCCTTTAAAACTGCCTGGAGCTAATATTGTCTGCTTCAGGGCCCCTGTGCAGGTCATGTTGTCACCACTGCCACAGCTGAGGCTGTTTCTCTTCTTCCCTAAGGCTCTTTCTACTGCTTCCTTTTTGCAAAGAAAATGCATAAGTTCATATGGACAAATACCTTTAAGATAGAGAAGTCTTCAGTTAAATTAGCAGTTTGATGAAGTGTCTCCAGCATGTCAGGCATTGTATTAGTCCCTCCACTCTGGGGAGTTAGACATGGAAACATACTGTTTCCCAACTAAGTGAACTGACCACTTAGCAGGGGTTCAAGAAAACATACTGTGGGGGTAAAAATGGGGAAGGCAAGGAGACTTCTTCGAATGGGTGTGGTTTAAGCTGGATCTTAAAAGAAAAATACTGTATCAGTGGATGGATAATTAGGGAAACTACATTTCATGCAAAGATATGCAGGCAGCAAGTACAGGGGAGATTTAGGGGCGAGGGAGTTAGGGATTTAAAAAGAGTACAGGGAAGAGAAGCTTTTTGTTGAAACGCTAATGCTCTACTTAGGAATTTGGGTATGATTCATGATAGCATAAGATGTCAAGAGATATAAGATATCTTAGAGGCTATTGTATATAAACACCTCATTTCACAAATGAGAAGATTGAGGTTCAGATAGAAGATATAACTTGGCTAGAATCCTATAGCAAGTTAGTGACAGAAACTGGGACTGGAACCAAAGTTTACAGATTTACAAGCCAATATCCTTCCTATCCATTACTCATGACTTCTGTGTATAAGAGGGAACAGTTTTAGATAGTATCAAAAGGCAACATAAGGTCTGAGACCTTTCCCCACTAGAGCTCAACTGAGATTTGGAGGATTTGGATGTGGGCAGAAACCGGGACCTCACTGATCTCATGCCCACATGAAATAATTGGGATGTGACTTTCTATAAATTGACTTTAGAAGGGTCAGCTTAATTATTACATAATATTATATCCATGGCTTTGATCTTATAAATTAGCACATTCCCTATATCTTATTATTTTCTACTATAAATGGAAAAGCTAGAATGTATAAAAGTGGTTTTAGGTTAGTAGGTTATTCTGCTCTGGAAGGCATCTTATGAAGCTGAAAAGACCAGGATTAGACTTTCGCTGAAAGCTGAAGTTGCCAGAACCTGGGTTCTAAGTTGAATTGACTTAGGTTATTTCCCTACGCTACTGTCTGCTTCACATACTTGTTCACTGTAAAGTTCAGGTGTTTGTGATACTTTTCAGTAATCCTGAACAAAACAATCAGACAGACAAACAAAAACAACTGCCTGACCCTTTCCAGTAAATTCAATTAAACAAACATTTCAGTCATATATTAACAAATAATCATTGAAGGACTGCCATGTGCCAAGCACAGTGACATAACTGGGGATGTATCAGTGAATAAAAACAAACATGGTTCCTGTTTGTACAAGGCTGCCATAACAAACTATCACACACTGTGTGGCATAAAAAATAGGAATGTATTTTCTCATATTTCTGAAGTCTAGAAGTCTGATACCAAGGGATTGGAAAATTGATTTCTTTTGAGGCCTCTTTTTTGGTTTGTAAATGACCATCTTCTCTCTGCCTTCACATGGTCTTTCCACCATACATATACAGGTCTGCATCCTAAACATCTCTTCTTGTAAGGATCCCAGCCATATTTGATTAAGACTCATCTATTTGACTTTACTTTATTCTGTTTACCTCTTTGAAGACCATACCTCCAAATACAGTAATATTCTGAGGTACTGGGGCTTAGGACTTCAATTTTGGAATTTGGGAGATACGTAATTGAGCCCATAACACTGTCCTTATAATGAGCTCACAGTCCGGAAAGGACACAAAAATTTATCCAACAATTATACAAATAAATTTAGGATTATAAATTCTGTTAAAGTGTTATTAAAAAAAAAGAGAGATACACAGTGCCATAAACATACGTAAGGAGACATGTCCTGTCTAGAAGGGAGGAATGTACTTCATTAGAAGGTAAACATATGAACTGAGGATCTCAAACATGGGTAGGAGGAGTTAATTAGGAGAGAGTGATGAGGGGGAAGAAGAACAAAGTCTAGAGGAACAGCTTGTTAAAAATCTCATAATTCAGCACTTTCTATGTGCTGAACATAGAAGGAGATTCTGAATACAACAATGGTCTGATGAGGAGACTGGTACAAAAACAGATACTTTCCACAGACTATGATCAGAATTGTTATATTAATACTTATATGCAGCGGTTCTGAACTTCTGGAAATGCAGATAACGGAAGCACTTACTGCTGACTATGGGGTGAAGGCAGGAGGTCAAACAGTTTCACAATAGCTTAAATGTTATACCATTTAGATCCTGATGCATGTTGGGAAGCCTAAATAAATGGAGAATATTTTAAGGAAACATTGGGTCATTCCTTCAAAATATTTTAGAACAAGAAGTAACACAGAGTCAAAAGACCCAAGTTGTAGTCCCCACTCTGCCCATCCTATTGTACTTTTTTCATCTGTCATACAGAGGTAATGGTATGTATCTCATCTACCTCATGTGTTGAGAGGGTATTGGGTGGATTGAACGGGGACCCAAGAAAGCAAGAACAGAGAACTGGCTAAAGGAGAGATAAGATGGTTTCTCTGAAGGCAACAATCCCTTCCTCTCTGATCTTTGTTCCTTGTCTGGAAAGATTTCCAGACTGAACATGGAGGGGAGACTGAAAATACCTAAATAATCAGACACTGATAAGGACTCACTAGGTTATACACAGGGTCATATAGGAGGATGGGCTCAGTGACATGAGTGAAAATAGATGTCAGTGTTCTCAGCAAGTTCTTGCTAATACATTGTTCATTCTAGAGCAAAAAGCTATTAATATAAAGGAGTCCTTGGCCAGGCTGGAAAACAATTTCTAGATGACATGTTTTCTAAGTGCTTTTTCTGATCTAAATGAGTTTTGCTTCCATGCAACTGCATACTGCATCACCTTCATAACCTTAGCGACATCTCCTCTTCCTCTCTCAGCTATTGGACATTGCTAAAGGCAGGCAGTGTCCCAGGCATGCCACATGTATTATCTCACAATAATCCTGTATGGTGTATGTGTATCACCTCCATATTAGTATTACAGATGAAGAAACTCAGCATTGTTAGTTAAGTAACTTTTTTAAGTTAGTAAATTGAGACTCCAAAGTTCAAACTTACTGGAGGGCAGTAGGTAAAGGAAATTGAAGCTGCGAATTTTCAAATTCCTTTCTGTCTTCAGAACCACTGAGAGTGAGCTTGTGCCTCAGTGAAAAAAAATTGAGGTCTTTTAGTAAGGGTCAGCCAGCTAAAATCTTTAATGCCTTAGGACTTTGCCTTTGCTGCATTTCCATCCAGAAAACAATTATCCCTGAAAGCAAGACTCATTCTTGTTATCCTGGTTTCCACTTAAATGTTCCTTTCTCACTGAAGTCTTTTCTGACTACCCACTCAAAGGTAGCTACCCATTCTGTGTCATTATAGCATTTTGTTTTAATTTCTTGTATGATACTTATTGGGCTTCCCTTGTGGCTCAGCTGGTAAAGAATCCGCCTGCGATGCGGGAGACCTGGATTTGATCCCTGGATCGGGAAGATCCCCTGGAGACTTATTACTGTCATATTTTTGTAATATATGCTTTATTTTTTTGTTTATTGTTTCCCCTCACTTGAATATAAACTTCATGTAAGCAGTACCTTGTTCATCTCGGTCAAATTGTATACTCAGGATCTAGAATAGGACTACATGGCACATAGTGGATGCTCAATATTTGTTGAATCAATGCGTGAACAAACTCTCTATGTAATGGATGGAAGAATTTGTCCAAGGTCAAGGAGATGGACTTGTCTGAAGTCAAGGAATGCAGATTGAGTGTTAGTAGGAAGGCCTTTAGCTTAGTCTCCAGTCCTCTCTCTGCCCCTAATTTCTCTGTGATTTAAATCAGTTTTATTTTTTCTAATAAAGTTTCAGTTAAGATTTGTTGAATAACTTTTATATGACATGCATTATTCTGCTTTTGAATATATTTTATGTAAACTTTCTCCAAATTTTGAGGATAGGTAGTCAGCATATGTAATACTAACCTCACATTCCAGTAGCTTAACACAATGAAGGGATAGTTCTAACAAATATCACAAGGTGATTTGAGTCAGAAAGATCCAATGCATGGTTCTTTTTCAAGGGATAACTCGGGATTCAAGATCCTTCAATTTTAGGATATCGTCCTCCTCAACCCATTGTGTTAGTTGCTTAGTTGTGTCTGACTCTTTGTGACCACATGGACTGTAGCCCCCATTGGCACAGCCCAAATATGTGCCAGATGTTGTGATGGATTAATAGAAATATCCAGACTGGCTCCAGGCCCTTAACTTCTCCTGCCCTCTGGTCCCATGGCTTGTACTTCAATAAAGCCTCCCTTAACCCATTGCCTTCCAGGTCTTTGTATAAAGGAAAAAGAAAATATAAACACATGGGAGATTTTAAGTCTAAGCCTGGAAGTGGCATACATTATTTCCCATCTGTACTCTTATCTCTTGGAATTTCCATCCACACTGTCATGTGGAACAACCTACCTGCAAGGTGTACTGAAATATGAACTCTTTCACAGAATAAATGGTATTGGTCAATATCTAGCCAGTATCTACGATAATACTGTCACCATGTTATACATGAAACAACTCTTTGGTGGCTTGCCTGAGATTCCATACTAAGTGAAGGAGTGAAGATATATAAATAAAGAATCATGTCAGACTTGTGCCAATAATAGTGCCCTTTGCTCTTTATCTGTATAGATTATTGCTTTTCAAGGCTGCTTTTTGTTAGAGAACTCTTTCTCCAATAGGAATTTTATAGATAATTCCAGCAGATCAACAGGAGTTCTGAAACACTGTGAACCTTAAGATTCTCTGGGAAACTTCTAAAGCCTTCCAGGCCCAGTGTGGAAATCTTAGGGCCAAATGATTTCAGACTAACCCTTCCAGCTCTGTCTCACATATTTAATCTCTTGATTTCACAATATTCCTAATGTGAGGCAGAAAGTTAGAGTTATGAATACATTTCTAAGCTGGGTGCTTGTCATTAAAGATTTCTGCCTCAGGGCCCAGAAATGAGCTATGGAATTACAGATAAATCCTGGCGCTGTATGTGCTGAGCCTCAGAACACTTTCCCCACTACCCACCATCCATGCAAAAAGTTATCTAATTGTACAAGGCATACTCTGGAAACTTTCCCAGTGGAATAATAGATAAAGTAACCAAGAACTTTTTAATTTTGCAAAGTGCACTCTTCCTTATAATTTACTTAATATAGAAATTTAATGTTCTGCAGTTTACTGAACAAATAACATTGAAAATATTTTAGAGTTAGCTTGAGAGCTCGCCTTTGGTTGCCAGTTTGACTTTATTATTTGATTATACAGATAAAGGCCAGCAGTAACAATATGCTGTGCCTTAAGTGGTTCAGAGGGGTTATCTCTCAGCCATTACCAATTCTAAATACAAGATTTAAATTCAAGGAGAAAAATCACACGAGAGTAAATTTGCTGAATTTGCTCAAGTTAGTCCTTTGAAAAAGATGCTTGATTCTCTGAACCTGGATTATGATGATTATACTTTTCCAGAAAATTCCTAACCTTAGGGGCTGACAAATTCTGTGGCACTATTCATTAAAAAAAACCAAAAAACAAAAAACTGAAGACAAAATATGTGCCAGACATTGTGATGTATACTAGAGATGTCCAGACTGGCTCAGAGCCCTTAACCTCTCCTGCCCTCTGGCTCCATGGCTTGTAGCTCAATAAAGGTTCCCTCCACCAGCCCAAGGGCATATCTCCAGGCTTGTGTTCCTGAACGTGTTAGCCTGAACAAGTCCTGATCACCAGAGCAGATACTTCCTTTCAGATCTAAGCACTGACATTTAGTTAGTTCCCTGCTTCTTAACGCCACCTTGTTCTGGTCTTATACAGTTGTTCTTTGACTTAGGTTCACAACTAAGGATCAGCCTCACTACTTTGCTGCCTGGGCAGCCTCTGTAGAACACAGCTTGAGCCAAGACATTGAGCTGAACCCATTTTCCTTGGAAAGGATGTGGAACAAAGATGTTATGTTGACTGAAATTGTCTCTACTCTTAAAATATAAGATGTGAAAGGTTTCTAAGAGGAATAACTGACAGGATGTGGATAATAAGTAGATTTTTGAAGATGAATATAAGAGATATCTAGGAAGATACCAAGGTCACCTTAGATTACTTGGTGGAGTTGGCATTTGAATTTGATCTTAATATATAAATTTTTAACATGCAGAACTGAAGTAAAAATAATGTGTTTAAAATTTAGGAACATCATGAGCAAAAGTTTAGAAGTTATGTATTCCAGATTCCATCCGATTATGTCCTATTTTAGACATCTTTGACTTCCTTTTTAACAGCCAGAACAGTTTATGTTTTCCTCCTAACTCTTCCCTACTCCTCCTAGAAATAAGATAGTTGTTTTTGTTTTCATTGTAAATTTAGTCAGCATTTTACTTGAGTAGCTAAACTTCAATAATTCGGGCAATTTAACTGATTCAGATTGAATGCCACACTGATAATTAGCTTGCTCCTCTTTCTTTCCATCACCCAGAGAAGTCTGATGGATCATTAGTGACACGATTAGAGAAAGAGTTATCCAGGCACATTATTGGTGCTCAATAAATGTTAAATAATTGTAGAAATAGGACCCAGTGGAGACTGGCACTTTGCAATAGAAACAGAAGCTCACAAAGTGTGCCTTTGCTGATAATCAGGTTTTGTAATTCAGAATAGGCCTGTGTACCATTTCTCACAGTGAAATCCACATGCATTTGTAGGACAAACTCTAATCATCCAGTTCTCTTAACTAAACAGAAGTCTAGGCAGAGGAGAAAGTGTTAAACATCATACATGCAGCCATGGGGAATTCAGCTTCCCTCCAGTTTGAGGAACTGTAGCCACCTATATGAGCAGGTGCAGGAAATAAGGACCTGATGACCAGTAGATTTTTGGGCATACAAGTGCTTTATCCAGAATACCTCTGAGTCCTGTCCCAAAGTGCTCCAAGAGCCAGATTCCCATCTGTTAATGGAAAGCCTATCTGCCAATATGAGGACTAGCTTTGCCAAGTATGGATTTTGTGGTGTTAATGGCTTTGGGCAGAGCCTTGTGCTGTCTGCTGGCAGCAAGAATCCTGTTTGATTCTGAAGAGTCCAAAATTTATATTTTAAAACATATTTTATTTGACAGCCAGAATCTAATGAATCTGACTTCATCTGTCTATCTACAGATCTCAGCTTGAGCATATCAAACCTACAGTAAAATAGCTCCTCACAGTTTATAAAACACATTTCCTACCAACTATCCCATTTGATCCTTATGACAAATGAGAGTAGAAGGGAATCTAATACAGTAGGTGATTTACATCCTATCTCATCTAATCTCTGAAGTCTTGAAAGGTAGGATTTTTAAATCCTGATTTTACAGATGAAGATCCAGGTCATTGAGAAACACTTGTTCTAATGTATGCTTGAGATGAGTAGGAAAAGCAAGTGGAACAGATATTAATCTTGAGTTCAAGTGTATCACAATATCATTATTGACAGCCATATCTACTGAGCACCTACTTTACAATAATCATTTATTTCCACATATTCAGTTCAGTCGCTCAGTTGTGTCCAACTCTCCGCGACCCCATGAATCACAGCACGCCAGGCCTCCCTGTCCATCACCAACTCCCAGAGTTCACTCAAACTCATGTCCACAGAGTCGGTGATGCCATCTAGCCATCTCATTCTCGGTCGTCCCCTTCTCCTCCCGCCCCCAACATTTCCCAGCATCAGAGTCTTTTCCACTGAGTCAACTCGTCACATGAGGTGGCCAAAGTATTGCAGTTTCAGCTTCAGCATCAGTCCCGCCAATGAACACCCAGGATTGATCTCCCTTAGAATGGACTGCTTGGATCTCCTTGCAGTCTAAGGGACTCTCAAGAGTCTTCTCCAACACCACAGTTCAAAAGCATCAATTCTTCGGTGATCAGCTTTCTTCACAGTCCAACTCTCACATCCATACATGACCACGGGAAAAACCATAGCCTTGACTAGACGGACCTTGGTTGGCAAAGTAATGTCTCTGCTTTTTAATATGCTATCTAGGCTGGTCATAACTTTCCTTCCAAGGAGTAAGCGTCTTTTAATTTCATGGCTGCAATCAGCATCTGCAGTGATTTTGGAGCCCAAAAAAATAAAGTTTGACACTGTTTCCACTGTTTCCCCATCTATTTCCCATGAAGTGATGGGACTAGATGCCATGATCTTTGTTTTCTGAATGTTGAGCTTCAAACCAACCTTTTCACTCTCCTCTTTCACTTTCATCAAGAGGCTTTTCATTTCCTCTTCACTTTCTGCCATAAGGGTAGTGTCATCTGCATATGTGATGTTATTAATATTTCTCCCAGCAATCTTGATTCCAGCTTGTGCTTCTTCCAGCGCAGCGTTCCTCATGATGTACTCTGCATATAAGTTAAATAAGCAAGGTGACAATATACAGCCTTGACGCACTCCTTTTCCTATTTGGAATTGTTGTTCCATGTACAGTTCTGACTGTTGCTTCCTGATCTGCATACAGGTTTCTCAAGAGGCAGGTCAGGTGGTCTGGTATTCCTCTCTTTCAGAATTTTCCACAGTTTATTGTGATCCACACAGTCAAAGGCTTTGGCATAGTCAATGAAGTAGAAATAGATGTTTTTCTGGAACTCTCTTGCTTTCTCCATGATCCAGCGGGTGTTGGCAATTTGATCTCTGGTGCCTCTGCCTTTTCTAAAACCTGCTTGAACATCTGGGAGTTCACGGTTCACATATTGCTGAAGCCTGGCTTGGAGAATTTTGAGCATGACTTTACTAGCGTGTGAGATGAGTGCAATTGTGCGGTAGTTTGAGCATTCTTTGGCATTCCCTTTCTTTGGGATTGGAATGAAGACTGACCTTTTTCAGCAGTATTCAGTCTTTAAACCATCTTTTAAAATTAATTTCTATTGGAGTATAGTTGGTTTAAAATATTATGTTAGTTTCTGCTGTATGGCTTTATATATATATATATATATATATATATATATATATATATATATATATATATATATGTGACATATATTTATATATACCTATATATTTTTAGGTTTATATATATATGACATATAAGTATATATACCTATATTTTTTAGGTTCTTTTCCCATATAGGTCATTACAGAGTTGAGTAGAGTCCCCTGTACTATGTACCAAGTTCTTATTGTCTATTTTAAATATAGTTATGCATAGAAGGAAAGTTATGACCAACCTAGACAGCATATTAAAAAGCAGAGACATTACTTTGCCAACAAAGGTCCATCTAGTCAAGGCTATGGTTTTTCCAGTGGTCATGTATGGACGTGAGAGTTGGACTGTGAAGAAAGCTGATTGCCGAAGAATTGATGCTTTTGAACTGTGGTGCTGGAGAAGACTCTTGAGAGTCCCTTGGATTGCAAGGAGATCCAACCAGTCCATTCTAAAGGAGATCAGTCCTGGGTGTTCATTGGAAGGACCGATGCTGAAGCTGAAACTGCAATACTTTGGCCACCTCATGTGAAGAGTTGAATCATTGGAAAAGACCCTGATGCTGGGAGGGGTTGGGGGCAGGAGGAGAAGGGGACGACAGAGGATGAGATGTCTGGATTGCATCACCGACTCAATGGACATGAGTTTGAGCAAACTCCAGGATTTGGTGATGGACAGGGAGGCCTGGCTCCTGTTTCATCCACCTCATTAGAACTGATTCAAATGCATTCTTTTTAATAGCTGAGTAATATGCCATTGTGTATATGTACTACAGCTTTCTTATCCATTCGTCTGCTGATGGACATCTAGGTTGCTTCCATGTCCTAGCTACTGTAAACAGTGCTGCGATGAACTTGGGGTACACATGTCTCTTTCAGTTCTGGTTTCCTCAGTTTGCATGCCCAGCAGGGGGATAGCTGGGTCCTTTGGCAGCTCTATTTCCAGTTTTTTTTTAAAGAAATCTCCACACTGTTCTCCATATTCGCTGTACTAATTTGCATTCCTACCAACAGTGTAAGAGGATTCCCTCTTCTCCACACCCTCTCCAGCATTTATCATTTGTAGATTATTTGATAGCAGCCATTCGGACTGGTGTGAAATGGTACCTCATTGTGGTTTTGATTTACATTTCTCTGACAATGAGTGATGTTGAACATCTTTTCAGGTGTGTTAGCCATCTGTATGTCTTCTATGGAGAAATGTCTGTTGAGTTCTTTGGCCCATTTTTTGATTGTGTCATTTTATTTTTCTGGTATTGAGCTACAGGAATTGCTTTTATATTTTTCAGATTAATTCTTTGTCATTTGCTTCATTTGCTATTATTTTCTCCCACTTTGAAGGCTATATTTTCACCTTGCTTATAGTTTCCTTTGTTGTGCAAAAGCTTTTAAGTCTAATTAGGTCCCACTTGTTTATTTTTGTTTTATTTCCATTACTCTGGGAGGTGGGTCATAGAGGATCTTGCTGTGATTTATGTCAGACAGTGTTTTGCTATGTTTTCCTCTAGGCGTTTTGTAGTTTCTGTTCTTATATTTAGATCTTTAATCCATTTTGAGTTTATTTTTGCACGTGGTGTTAGAAAGTGTTCTAGTTTCATTCTTTTACAGATGGTTGACCAGTTTTCCCAGCACCACTTGTTAAAGAGATTATCTTTTCTCCATTGTATATTTTTGCCTCCTTTGTCAAAGATAAGCTGTCCAGAGGTGTGTGGATTTATCTCTCGTCTTTATTTTGTTCCATTGATCTATGTTTCTGTCTTTGTACCAATGCCATACTGTCTTTATGACTGTGGCTTTGTAGTATAGTCTGAAGTCAGGCAGGTTGATTCCTCCAGTTCCATTCTTCTTTTTCAAGATTGCTTTGGCTATTCAAGGTTTTTTATATTTTCATACAAATTGTGAACTTATTTGTTCTAGCTCTGTGAAAAATACCATTGGTAGCTTGATAGGGGTTGCATTGAACTTTTAGATTTTGGGGGGGTCATATACTCATTTATATGAACCGTGAACTTCCAGATGTTCAAACAGGTTTTAGAAAAGGCAGAGGAACCAGAGATCAAATTGCCAACATCCGCTGGATCATGGAGAAAGCAAGAGAGTTCCAGAAAAACATCTATTTCTGCTTCATTGACTATGCCAAAGCCTTTGACTGTGTGGATCACAATAAACTGTGGAACATTCTGAAAGAGACAGGAATACCAGACCACCTGACCTGCCTCTCGAGAAACGTGTATGCAAGTCAGTAAACAACAGTTAGAACTGGATATGGAACAACAGACTGGTTCCAAATAGGAAAAGGAGTAGGTCAAGGTTGTATATTGTCACCCTGCTTATTTAACTTATATGCAGAGTACATCATGAGGAACACTGGACTGGAAGAAGCACCAGCTGAAATCAAGATTGCCGGGAGAAATATCAATAACCTCAGATATGCAGATGACACCACCCTTATGGCAGATAGTGAAGAGGAACTCAAAGGCCTCTTGATGAAAATGAAAGAGGAGAGTGAAAAGGTTGGCTTGAAGCTCAACATTCAGAAAACAAAGACCATGGCATCTGGTCCCATCACTTCATGGGAAATAGATGGGGAAAAATTGCAACCACTGTCAGACTGTATTATTTTGGGCTCCAAAATCACTGCAGATGCTGATTGCAGCCATGAAATTAAAAGACGCTTACTCCTTGGAAGGAAAGTTATGACCAGCCTAGATAGCATATTAAAAAGCAGAGACATTACTTTGCCAACCAAGGTCCGTCTAGTCAAGGCTATGGTTTTTCCCATGGTCATGTATGAATGTGATAGTTGGATTGTGAAGAAAGCTGATCACCGAAGAATTGATGCTTTTGAACTGTGGTGCTGGAGAAGACTCTTGAGAGTCCCTTGTACTGCAAGGAGATCCAACCAGTCCATTTTAAAGGAGATCAATCCTGGATGTTCATTGGAAGGACTGATGCTGAAGCTGAAACTGCAATACTTTGGCCACCTCATGCGACGAGTTGACTCACTGGAAAAGAGTCTGATGCTAGGAGGGATTGGGGATGGGAGGTGAAGGGGACGATAGAGAATGAGATGGCTGGATGGCATCATCGACTCGATGGACATGAGTTTGAGTGAACTCTGGGAGTTGGTGATGGACAGGGAGGCCTGGCGTGCTGTGATTCATGGGGTCACAAAGAGTCAGACAGGACTGAGCGACTGAACTGAACTGAACTGAATACTCATTTTCACTATATTGATTCTTCCAATCCATGTACATGGTATATTTCTTCATCTATTTGTGTCATCTTTTATTTCTTTCATTAGTGTTTTATAGTTTTCTATATATAGGTCTTTTGTTTCTTTAGGTTGATTTATTCCTAAGTGTTTTATTCTTTTTGTTACAATTTTAAATGGGATTATTTCCTTAATTTCTCTTTCTGTTTTCTCATTGTTAGTGTATAGGAATGCAAGGGATTTCTGTGCGTTGATTTTATATCCTGCAACTTTACTATATTCATTGATTAGCTCTAGTAATTTTCTGGCAGTGTCTTTTGGGTTTTCTATGTAGAGGACCATGTCATCTACAAACAGTGAGAGTTTTACTTCTTCTTTTCTAATCTGGATTCCTTTTATTTCTTTTTCTTCTCTGATTGCTGTGGCTAATACCTCCAAAAGTATGTTGAATAGTAGTGGTGAGAGTGGGCACCCTTGTCGTGTTCCTGACTTTACGGGAAATGCTTTCAATTTTTTACCATTGAGGATAATGTTTGCTGTGGGTTTATCATATGTGGCTTTTATTATGTTGAGGTATGTTCCTTCTATATCTGATTTCTGGAGGGTTTTTTTTATCACAAATAGGTGTTGAATTTTGTCAAAGGCTTTCTCTGCATCTATTGAGATAATCATATGGTTTTCATCTTTCAATTTGTTATTGTGTTGTATCACATTGATTGATTTGCAAATATTGAAGAATCCTTGCTTCCCTGGGATAAAACCCACTTAGTCATGATGTAGGATCTTTTTAATATGTTGTTGGATTCTGTTTGCTAGAATTTTGTTGAGGATTTTTGCATCTATGTTCATCATTGATATTGGCCTGTAGTTTTCTTTTTCTGTGGCATCTTTGTCTGGTTTTGGTATTAGGGTGATGGTAGCCTCATAAAATGAGCTTGGGAGTTTACCTTCCTCTGCAATTTTCTGGGAGAGTTTGAGTAGTATAGGTGTTAGCTCTTCTCTGGATTTTTGGTAGAATTCACCTCTGAAGCCATATGGTCCTGGGTGTTTGTATGTTGGAAGATTTTTTATTATAGTTTCTATTTCTCTGTTTGTGATGGGTCTGCTAAGATTTTTTTGTTTCTTCCTTGTTCAGTTTTGGAAGGTTATACTTTTCTAAGAATTCGTCCATTTCTTCCAAGTTGTCCATTTTATTGGCATATAGTTGCTTATAGTAGTCTCTTATGATCCTTTGTATTTCTGTGTTGTCTGTTGTGATTTCTCCATTTTCATTTCTAATTTTAATTTGATTTTTCTCCCTTTTTTTCTTGATAAGTCTGGCTAATGGTTTGTCTAGTTTCTTCATCTTCTCAAAGAACTAGATTTTTAGTTCAACTTTAGTTTTGTTGATTTTTGCTATAGTCTCCTTTGTTTCTTTTTCATTTATTTCTGCTCTAGTTTTTAAAATCTCTTTCCTTCTACTAACGCTGGGGTTCTTCATTTCTTCCTTTTTTAGTTGTTTTACATGTAAAGTTAGGTTATTTATTTGATCTTTCTCTTTTTTCTTGAGGTAGGCTTGTATAACCTTTCCCTTAGCACTGCTTTTACTGAATCCCATAGGTTTGGGGTTGTCGTGTTTTTATCTTCACCTGCTTCTGTGCACATTTTGATTTCCTTCTTTATTTCTTCCATGATTTGACAGTTGTTCAGAAGTGTGATGTTTAACCTCCATATGTTTGATTTTTAATAGTTTTTTTTTCCTGTAGTTGACATATAATCTTACTGCATTGTCATCAGAAAAGATGCTTGCAATGATTTCAATTTTTTTGAATTTACCAAGGCTAGATTTATGGCCCAGGATGTGAATTATCCTGGAGAATGTTCTGTGTGCATTTTAGAAAAAGGTGAAATTCATTGTTTAGGAGTGAAACATCCTACAAATATCAATTAGGTCTAACTGGTCCATTGTATCAATTAAATTTTGCATTTCCTTGCTAATTTTCTGTTTGGTTGATCTATCTGTAGGTGTGAGTAGGGTATTAAAGTTTCTCACTATTATTGTGTTACTGTTAATTTCCACTTCCATACTTGTTAGTATTTGCCTTATGTATTGAGGTGCTCCTATGTTGGGTGCATGTATATTTATAATTGTTATATCTTCTTGGATTGATCCTTTGATCATTATGTAGTGTCTTTCTTTGTCTCTTTTCATGGTGTTTATTTCAAAATCTATTTTATCTGATGTGAGTATAGGTACTCCTGCTTTCTTTTGGTCTCCTTTTGCATAAAACATCTTTTTCCAGCCCTTCAATTTCAGTCTGTATGTGTCCCTTGGTTTGACGTGGGTCTCTTATTGACAGCATATATAAGGGTCTTGTTTTTGTATCCATTCAGCTAGTCTTTGTCTTTGGTTGAGGCATTCAACCCACTTACATTTAAGGTAATTATTGATAAGTATGATCCCATTGCCATTTACTTTGTTGTTTTAGGTTCGAGTTTATACATCTTTTCTGTGTTTCCTGTCTAGAGAAGACCCTTTAGCATTTGTTGAAGAGCTGGTTTGGTGGTCCTGAATTCTCTAAGCTTTTGCTTGTCTGTAAAGCTTTTGATTTCTCCTTCATATTTGAATGAGATCCTTGCTGGGTATAGTAATCTGGGTTGTAGGTTTTTCTTTCATCACTTTAAGTATGTCCTACCATTCCCTTCTGGCCTGAAGAGTTTCTATTAAAAGATCAGCTGTTATCCTTATGGGGATCCCCTTGTGTGTTATTTATTGTTTTTCCCTTGGTGCTTTTAATATTTGGTCTTTGTGTTTGATCTTTGTTAGTTTGACTAATATGTGTCTTGGGGGTGTTTCGCCTTAGGTTTATCCTGTTTGGGACTCTCTGGGTTTCTTGGACTTAGGTGGCTATTTGCTTCCGCATTTTAGGGAAGTTTTCAACTATTATCTCCTCAAGTATTTTCTCATGGTCTTTCTTTTTGTCTTCTTCTTCTGGGTCTCCTGTGATTAGAATGTTGGGTGTTTAACATTTCCCCAGAGTTATCTGAGGTTGCCCTCATTTCTTTCAACTCTTTTTTCCTCTCTGTTTCATTTATTTCCACCATTCTATCTTCCACCTTACTTATCCTATCTTCTGCCTCAGTCATTCTACTGTTGCTTCCCTCCAGATTGCTTTTGATCTCATTTATTGCATTATTCATTATTGATTCACTCTTCTTTATTTCTTTAGGTCCTTGTTAAACATTTCTTGCATCTTCTCAATCCTTGTCTGTAGTCTATTTATCTGTAACTCCATTTTGTTTCCAAGATTTTGGATCATCTGTACTATCATTATTCTGAATTCATTTTCAGGCAGACTCCCTATCTCCTCCTCTTTTTTTTGGTTTAATGGGCATTTATCATGTTCCTTTACCTGCTGAATATTTCTCTGCCTTTTCATTTGGTTTAGATTGCTGAGTTTGGGGTGCCTTTTATGTAGGCTGGAAGTTTGTGGTTCCTCTTTATTGTGGAGCCTACTCCTTGTGGGTAGGGTTGGATTAGTGGCTTGTCAAGGTTTCCTCATTAGGAGAGCTTGTATCTGTGTTCTAGTGGGTGAAGCTGGATCTCTTCTCTCTGGAGTGCAATGAAGAGTCAAGTAGTGAATTTTGGGGTGTCTATGGGTTTGGCATGGCTTTGGGCAGCCTGTTTTTTAATGCTTAGAGCTGCGTTCCTGCTTTGCTGGAGAATTAGCATGGTATGTCTTGCTCTGGAACTTGTTGGCTCTTGGGTGGAGCTTGGTTTCAGTTTAGGTATGGAGGCTCTTGGGTGAGCTT
Organism: Moschus berezovskii; assembly: GCF_049115385.1. Lineage (NCBI taxonomy): Eukaryota > Metazoa > Chordata > Mammalia > Artiodactyla > Moschidae > Moschus > Moschus berezovskii. The sequence continues at coordinate 24,193,993 of NC_142463.1, read as the reverse complement.
TTGTTTATTAATTTTCCCTGGAACGTGATGTTCTCAAGTTTTGGAGTTAAGCCTCCTGCCTCTGGCTTTCAGTCTTATTCTTACCATAGCCTCAAGACTTCTCCATCCATATAGCACAGATGATAAAACATCTAGGTTAATGGTGAAACAATTTTCCACTGCGAGTGACACCCAGAAAGATTCACAGAGTTACATGGAGAAGAGAAAAGGGAGGGAGATAGAGGTTACCAGGAGGAGAATAGGGGGAGTCAAAAGGGGAGAGACCAATCTAGCAAGTAATCAGTTCCCTAAGTGTTCTTCACAGCCCAAAATACCCAGAGAGATTCACAGCGTTAAGTAGAGAAGAGAAGGGGGAGGAGATAGAGGTGACCTGGGAGAGAAAAGGGAGAGTCAGAAGGGGAGAGAGCAATCAAGCCAGTAATCACACCCCTAAGTAAAAATGGATATTGAAGATTAAATTCTTAAAGGTACAAAATTGATAACAAATAGCAAAAAGCAGAGATTAAAAATCTAGAGTAGAGATTAGACTCTCAAACAATATTAAAAATTAAAAACAAAATAAATCACAAAAATTATGAAATATATATATATATGAAATTTGCTTTAAAAAATAGAGTTCTTTTTTTTTTTGCAAGGTAAGGGAAATCAGTCCTTGGTGTTCATTGGAAGGACTGATGCTAAAGCTGAAGCTCCAATACTTTGGCCACCTCATGTGAAGAGTTGACTCATTGGAAAAGACTCTGATGCTGGGAGGGATTGGGGGCAGGAGGAGAAGGGGACAACAGAGAATGAGATGGCTAGATGGCATCACTGACTCGATGGACATGAGTTTGGGTGAACTCTGGTAGTTGGTGATGGACAGGGAGGCCTGGAGTGCTGTGATTCATGGGGTCGCAAAGAGTCGGACACGACCGAGCGACTGAACTGAACTGAACTGAATAGTAGCTTTAAAAAATGAAAACTAAAGGAGTAATGAAGAACTTAAAAAATTAAAAACGGATATAGTAAAGTATATCTAGGAATTTCTCTGGAGCTGTTGTGGGCAGTGTGGGGTCACTTCAGTTTCAGATAGTTCCTTGTTACAGCTTGTACTTATTCTCAAGGACTCTAGGTCCCCTTCAATGCTTAGTCAATGTTAACTACAGGGTTTTAATCTGTTGCACCTGTCACTTCCAGAGCAGTTCCCTCTTCTTTGTTTATTTTAGCTTCCTCTGTTTGCAAGTCTCTTCAGTGTCTAATTTCCACCCTGACCCAAGGGGGCAGAGGTGGTTACTTATTTTGGCTAATTTGTTCAGTTGTGTTGTTGGGAGGAAGAGATGCTGCAAACAAATATCATTGGCGTGTGTGGGGAGTGTTCACAGTGTATGGACCACACTGGATTTGCCCCAGTTCAAGGCAGCATGTGTTTCCTGGGTCTACACTGCTCAGGCTCCAGGGTGCTCTGCAGGGGCACTGTCCAAAGCGGGCTATGAATTTCATGCACTTCCTGGTCTAAACCACTCAAGTTCTCTGGATACTCCGCAAGGGCACAGACTCCGTTGGGTGTGCTTTTTGTGTCCTTCCCAGGTCTGAGCAGCTCAGACACCAGGTGTTTGGTGAGCGCACTGTCCCAGATGGGTTGTGCATCTTAATCTCTTCCCTGGTCTGGCCACTCCTTTTCCCGGGATGCACCCGTGTGTCTCCTCTGGGTATCTGATCTCAGGCTGCGACCCTCCTGGCAGCTGTCAACCGTCCAGGATCCCAGGAAGACGTGGTTAGCAACTGGGAGCCTGCTCACAGTTTGGTGGAGGATGCTGGTATCTGGGGCTGAAATTGGAGCAGACCCTTGCCTTGCAGCTCTGGCTGTCACATGCCTGCCTCTCTTCCTCTGGCGGGGAGGAGAAGCCTCTACACAGCTGGCTAGCTCTCCTTTGGTATTCGCTCAATCCTTTGTACTGTGACTAGGTCAGGCTGCACGTTAGAGCCTTTCACAGCAAAGTTCTCTCTTTTTTCTCTCTCTCTGGTGATCCCACAGTTTGGGTTGCAATCTCATGTTAGCTCCCTCGGGTTATCCTCAGGGTATGCAGCCCCAGTTCTTACCTTAGGCACTAGTTATGCAGCCCACACCTCCCTGACAACCCCTGCTCACTGGTGGTGGACATAGGCATCTGTGGGCTACGTTTCCACTGGCAGTTGCGGTTAAGTGCATATTCTGTGTTGTTGTTGTTGTTTTTTCTCATGGTTACATTGCCCTCTGAGATTTCAAAACTCCCCACAGACCTGCCTGTGAGAGGGTTTCCTACTGTTTGGAAACTTCTCCTTCTTCAGGACTCCCTCCCCAGGACAGGTCTCCATCCCTAATTCTTTTGTCTCTCTTTTTATTTTATCTTTTATATTTTGTCCTAACTCCTTTCGATGAGAATGGGCTGCCTTTCTGGGTGCCTGGTGTCCTCTGCCAGCATTTAAAAGTTGTTTTGTGAAAGTTGCTCAGCACTTAAATGATCTTTTGATGAATTTGTGGGGGAGAAAGTGGTCGTCCTGTCCTATTCCTCCACCATCTTGGGACTGTCCCCCCACAAAGTCTCTGTTTTACATTGGGTGATTATGGAAGGACTCATTAAAGAACAAACACTTAAATTAAGACCCAAATGTCAAGAAAGAGCCAGTCTTAGAAAGATCTAAAGATTTATTATTACAAGCAAAGAGAAGAGAAAATAAATAGACACAGGGATAATAAGCTTTGTGCCTTTCAGAAAAAAAGAGCATGCAAAGTTGTGGGAGAGTAGTGGATGATGGGAAGAGAGATCTGAAATAAGGTTGCAAAGTTAGGAAAAAGTCAGAGCTCATAGGCCTTAGAGTCCTGGCTTAATTGTATGTGTGATAGGAAGCCTCCAGAGGATTTAAAGCTAAAAAAACACACTATGTCTACAAAATAGTCACTCCAGTTGGTGTGCGGAGAATGGATTATATACAGGAAAGACTAAGAGACTAGTTAGGAGATGATTCAGTTCAGTTCAGTCGCTCAGTCATGTCTGACTCTTTGCGACCCCATAGACTGCAACACGCCAGGTCTCCCTGTCAATCACCAAACTCCCAGAGTCCACTCAAATTCATGTCCATTGAGTTGGTGATGCCATCCAACCATCACATCCTCTGTCATCCCCTTCTCCTTCCACCTTCAATCTCTCTTCCCAGCATCAGGGTCTTTTCAAATGAGTCAGCTCAGCTTCAGCTTCAGCATCAGTCCTTCCAATGGATATTCAGGACTGATTTCCTTTAGGATAGACTTGTTGGGTCTCCTTGCAGTCCAAGGGACTATCAAGAGTCTTCTCCAACACCACAGTTCAAAACCATCAATTCTTCAGCCCTCAGCTTTCTTTATAGTCCAACTCTCACATCCATACATGACCACTAGAAAAATCATAGCCTTGACTACACAGACCTTTGTTGACAAAGTACTGTCTCTGCTTTTTAATATGCTATCTAGGTTGATCATAACTTTGCTTCCAAGGAGTAAATGTCTTTTAATTTCATGGCTGCAATCACCATCTGCAGTGATTTTGGAGCCCCCCCAAAATAAAGTCAGCCATTGTTTCTTCATCTATTTGCCATGAAGTGATGGGACTGGATGCCATGATCTTTGTTTTCTGAATGTTGAGCTTTAAGCCAACTTTTTCACTCTCCTCTTTAACTTTCATCAAAAGGCTCTTTAGTTCCTCTTCACTTTCTGCCATAAGGGTGGTATCATCTTCATATCTGAGGTTATTGATATTTCTCCCGACAATCTTGATTCCAGCTTGTGCTTCATCCAGCCCAGTATTTCTCATGATGTACTCTGCATATAAGTTAAATAAGCAGGAGATGATTGAAGAGGTCCAATGAGATATGGTGGTGGCTTGGACCAACCTTGATAGCATATTAAAAAGCAGAGACATTACTTTGCCGACCAAGGTCCGTCTAGTCAAGGCAATGGTTTTTCCCGTGGTCATGTATGGATGTGAGAGTTGGACTGTGAAGAAAGCTGATCGCCGAAGAATCGATGCTTTTGAACTGTGGTGTTGGAGAAGACTCTTGAGAGTCCCTTATACTGCAAGGAGATCCAACCAGTACATTCTAAAGGAGATCAATCCTGGATGTTCATTGGAGGGACTGATGCTAAAGCTGAAACTCCAATACTTTGGCCACCTCATGAGACGAGTTGACTCACTGGAAAAGACTCTGATGCTGGGAAAGGTTGGGGGCGGGAGGAGAAGGGGGCGACGGAGAATGAGATGGCTGGATGGCATCACCGACTCTGTGGACGTGGGTTTGGGTGTACTCCGGGGGTGGTGGTGGACAGGGAGGCCTGGCGTGCTGTGATTCATGGGGTCGCGGAGAGTCGGACACGACTGAGCGACTGAACTGAACTGAACTGGTAATAATAAAGGTAGATCAAAATGAACATATTTTAAAAATATTTTGAAGTTGTGTCAACATTACTTGCTTAGGTGTGGTTTGAGAAAAGGACAGGAATCAATGACCCCTAGGCTTTTATCCTGAACAACTGAGTGAATGCATGGTCACTTGCTGAAATGAAGAAGGCTGAGAGCAGAGCCTATTTTGGTAGTGAAATATCAAAATTTCTGTTTGGGCTACGTTGTTTGAGATGCCCATCAGACAGTAAATTGTACTGATCAAGCAGGCAGTTGAGTATGTCTGGAAATCACAGGTTATAGACATCCAGAGATCAAAGAGCTTGTCAAATGTAACCCAGAAAAATTGGTGGAGCTCAATCCTTCCCTAGCCCCAAACTGGAATTGACTCTCAATTGGACATAAAATCAAGTTCAGCAAGAAAGTCTATCTGTGGTAGGAATTCTCTTTTGCCATATTTTGCTCACACCCCAAAGTATCCCTTGCCATACTTTACCAATATCATCTTTGTCCCTCCCTATAAACATGGCTGATGGTGGTGGTTGAGTTGCTAAGTCATGTCTGACTCTTGCAACCCAATGGACTATAACCCGCCAGGCTCCTTTGTCCATGGGATTCTCCAGGCAAGAATACTGGAGTTGGTTGCCATTTTCTTCTCTAGAGGATCTTCCCAACCCAGATATTGAACTCAGGTCTCCTGCACTGCAGGCAGATTCTTTACCAACTATAAACATGGTTAGACATTGAGTCATTTTAACACTTTCTCTAGCTGTCAGGCTTACTATATTACCTAGGAGTCAGTGGGGAAGCAATAGAGTCACCTGAAGCTATGAAGGTTCCACTTAACTATGCATAATATTGAAGAACATTGACTACAGGCTCAGCCTATGGAGTTAATTCCTGACCATGTGATCTTTATCAAATCTTTTACTTAAAACTCTCTGCACATATTTCCTCATTTATAAAGTGGTAATACTAACACTTGGATTAGCTAGAATAACCTCTGTAGTGCTTAGAGTAGCCATTTGGAAAGCATGGATGATAACCACCATTAATAGTAATGATGGTGATAGTAATATTTTGTAGTTATCTTTTAGGTTAAATGCTTAAGTATGATTTCTAGAAGTGTGATTAATGAGTTATGACTGCTTTCTAGGATATAAATAGTCAAAGCACCCTCCAAATTTTCAGTTTGAGAAAAAAGAAGATAAAAGCTATCTTGACATAGCAGAAGAGGACTAGATCTGGACTCACACAGAACTGGACTTCAGTTCTTGTTTTACCTCTTCCCCTTCACTTTTTTGTGCCTCGGTTTTCTTAAATATATATACACAAATAACAGTACTCACCATGTCTGCTTTCATACTTATTGCACAGACTTCTGAGTATGGAAAGGAAATAACGTGTACGAAAGTACTGTTGCTGTTCAGTTGCTCAGACATGTCCAATTCTTTGCGACCCCCTGGACTGCAACACACCAGGCTTCCCTGATTTTCACTATTTTCCAGGTTTCCTCAAACTTATGTCCATTGAGTTGATGATGCCATCAACCATTTTATCCTCTCTTGTCCCCTTTTCCTCCTGCCCTCAATCTTTCCCAGCATCAGGATCTTTTCCAATGAGTCAGCTCTTTGCATCAGGTCAGTCAGTCAGTTCCGTCGCTCAGTCGTGTCCGACTCTTTGCAACCCCATGAATCACAGCAGGCCAGGCCTCCCTGTCCATCACCAATTCCCGGAGTCCACTCAAACTCATGTCCATCGAGTTGGTGATGCCATCCAGCCATCTCATTCTCTGTCGTCCCCTTCTTCTTCCGCCCCCAACCTTTCCCAGCATCAGAGTCTTTTCCAATGAGTCAACTCATCGCATGAGGTGGCCAAAGTATTGGAGTTTCAGCTTTAGCATCAGTCCTTCCAATGAACACCCAGGATTGATCTCCTTTAGAATGGACTGGTTGGATCTCCTTGCAGTCCAAGGGACTCTCAAGAGTCTTCTCCAACACCACAGTTCAAAAGCATCAGTTCTTTGGCGATCAGCTTTCTTCACAGTCCGACTCTCACATGCATACCAGTCAGGTAGAGAAAGTATTAGAGCTTCAGCATAAGTCTGTCCAATGAATATTCACGGTTGATTTTCTTTACCATTGACTGGTTTGATTTCCTTGCAATTCAAGGAACTCTCAAGAGTCTTCTCCAGTACCCCCATTTTGAAAGCATAAATTCAGAGTAATGACTAGTAGCCTGTGAAAAATTTCAGGTATTATTGTATTAATAATTATTATATGCATACCCAATTAGTAGCTGAGAATAGTTAGGCAGAATTTAGCCTATGCTTATTACTTAGCCTATTTCACTACATCCTGATACCTGGCTCATTGCTGGACACTGTATCTGCCTTCACTCAGTCTTGGTGGCCTGTGAGAATACAGACCTGACCAAAAATCTCTGGGCCAGATCTTAATGTAGGTATTCTTAAATGAGCTCCAACAAATTTCACCAGTCGTATCTATCCAGCTTGACTGAGTGGGCCATTGCCAAATTGAACTAGGAAGTCTGGCCTAAGTCTCAGCTCTATCTTGCTCCTAGTATTTCTAGCCTTGAAAACCTCAATAACTTTTAATTTTAATTTTTAAAAGATGACTTTAGATATGCTGTTAATCATAATTTTTTTTCATATATGCTGTCATTATTGATCTATGCATGCCCCTTTGATTCTTTATCATTTTAAATAACCTTATGAATACTCAAAAACCCACATCTAATGCAAGGAAAATAATATAAACAATAGCTTACATCTCCCTTTTGCTTCTTAATCTTGTGCTTTCACCTCAATGATAATTAATATCCTGAATTTTACAATAGATTTATCAAATACATATGCATAGTTAAAATATTATTTAATTTTCATTGGTTTGAAGCTTCACAAAAGGGATATAATGTAGTAGATGATCTTCTGAGACTTGCTTTTTACATTTGATGATATGTTACTAAGATTTATTAATATCACTGTGTTGTATTATTTATTTATTCATTTATTTTCACTATTGTATATTATTCCACAGTAAGAATATGCTGGGCTTTCCTGGTGGTTCAGTGATAAAGAATCCACCTGCCAATGCAAGAGAGATGAATTTGATCCCTGGGTTGGGAAGATCCCCAGAAAAAGGAAATGGCAACCCACTCCAGTATTCTTGCCTAGAGAAGTCATGGAGAGAGGAGGCTGGTGGGCTACAGTCCACGGGGTTCGAAAAGAGTTGGACACATGACTTAAGAGACTGGAAGCAACAAATAGTTGATTAACAATGTTGTCTTACTTTCAAGTGTACAGCAAAGTGGTTCAGTTATATATATATACATGTGTCTATTCTTTTTCAGATTCTTTTTCCCATTTAGGCTACCACAGAATATTGAGCAACATTCCATGTGTTATAGGTAGGGCCTTGTTGGTTATCTATTTTAAATATAGCAGTTTGTACATGTCAATCCCAAACTATCCCTTCCCTTTCCTCTTCCCACCCTGGTAATCATAAGATATTCTCTTAAGTTGTAAGTCTTTTTCTGTTTTGTAAATAACTTCATTTGTATAATTTGTTTTTTTAGATTCCATATATGAGCAATATCGTATGATATTTGTCTTCATCTGACTTACTACATTTAGTATGATAATCTCCAGGTCCATTGATGTTACTGCAAATGGCATTATTTCATTCTTTTTAATGGCTAATTACTATTCCATTATTTTCCTCTATTTCTTTGCATTGATCGCTGAGGAAGGCTTTCTTATCTCTCCTTATTATTCTTTGGAACTCTGCATTCAAATAGGTATATCTTTCCTTTTCTCCTTTGCTTTTCACTTCTCTTCCTTTCTCAGCTATTTGTAAGGCCTCCTCAGACAGCCACTTTGCTTTTTTGCGTTTCTTTTTCTTGGGGATGGTCTTGATTCCTGTCTCCTGTACAATGTCATGAACCTCCATCCACAGTTCATCAGGAACTCTGTCTCTCAGATCTAGTCCCTTAAATCCATTTCTCACTTCCACTGTATAGTCATAAGGGATTTGATTTAGGTCATACCTGAATGGTCTAGTGGTTTTCCCACTTTCTTCAATTTACGGTTGAGTTTGGAAATAAGGAGTTCATGATCTGAGCCACAGTCAGCTCCTGGTCTGGTTTTTGCTGACTGTATAGAGTTTCTCCATCTTTGGCTACAAAGAATATAATCAATCTGATTTCGGTGTTGACATCTGGAGATGTCCATATGTAGTCTTCTCTTGTTTTGTTGGAACAGGGTGTTTACAATGACCAGTGTGTTCTCTTGGCAAAGCTATATTAGCCTTCGCCCTGCTTCATTCTATACTCCAAGGCCAAATTTGCCTGTTAATCCAGGTGTTTCTTGACTTCCTACTTTTACATGCCAGTCCCCTATAATGAAAAGGACATCTTCTTTTGGTGTTAGTTCTAGAAGGTCCTGTAGGTCTTCACAAAACCATTTGACTTCAGCTTCTTCGGAGTTACTGTTTGGGGGATAGACTTGGATTACCATGATATTGAATGGTTTGCCTCGGAAATGAACAGAGATCATTCTGTCATTTTTGAGGTTGCATTCAAGTACTGCATTTTGGAAAGATTAGAGATCTCTTCAAGAAAATTACAGATACCATGGGAACATTTCATGCAAAGATGGGCTCAATAAGGGACAGAAATGGTATGAACCTAACAGAAGCAGAAGATATTAAGAAGAGGTAGCAACAATACACAGAAGAACTGTACAAAAAAGATCTTCATGACCCAGATAATCACGATGACATGATCACTCACACTCACCTAGAGCCAGACATCCTGGAATGTGAAGTCAAGTGGGCCTTAGGAAGCATCACTATGAACAAAGCTAGTGGAAGTGATAAAATTCCAGCTGAGCCATTTCAAATCCTAAAAGATGATCCTGTAAATGTGCTGCACTAAATGTTTCAGCAAATTTGGAAAACTCAGTAGTGGTCACAGGACTGGAAAAGGTCAGTTTTCATTCCAATCCCAAAGAAAGGCAATGCCAAAGAATGCTCAAACTACCACACAATTGCACTCATCTCACACGCTAGTAAAGTAATGCTCAAAATTCTCCAAGCCATGCTTCAGCAATACATGAACTATGAACTTCCAGATATTCAAGCTGGCTTTAAAAAAGACAGAGAAAACAGAGATCAAATTGCCAACATCTGCTGGATCATCGAAAGAGTAAGAGAGTTCCAGAAAAACATCTTTTTCTGCTTTATTGACTATGCCAAAGCATTTGACTGTGTGGATTGCAATAAACTGTGGAAAATTCTGAAGGAGATGGGAATTCCAGATTACCTGACCTGCCTCTTGAGAAACCTGTATGCAGGTCAGGAAGCAACAGTTACAACTTGACATGGAACAACAGAATGGTTCCAAATAGGAAAAGGAGTACATCAAGGCTGTATATTGTCATCCTGCTTATTTAACTTATATGCAGAATACATCATGAGGAATGCTGGGCTGAAAGAAGCACAGGCTGGAATCAAGATTTCTGGGATAAATATCAATAATGTCAGCTATGCAGATGACACCACCCTTATGGCAGAAAGTGAAGAGGAACTAAAGAGCGTCTTGATGAAGATGAAAGAGGAGAGTGAAAAAGTTGGCTTAAAGCTCAACATTCAGAAAACTAAGATCACGGCATCTGGTCCCATTACTTCATGGGAAATAGATGGGGAAACAGTGGAAGCAGTGTCAGACTTTATTTTTGGGGGCTCCAAAATCACTGAAGATGGTGAATACAGCCATGAAATTAAGGGATACTTACTCCTTGGAAGCAAAATTATGATCAACATATACAGTATATTAAAAAACAGAGACATTACTTTGTCAACAAAAGTCTGTCTGGTCAAGGCTAAGGTTTTTCCAGTAGTCATGTATGGAGGTGAGAGTTGAACTATAAAGAAAGCTGAGTGCCGAAGAATTGGTGCTTTTGAACTGTGATGTTGTAGATGATTCTGAGAGTCCCTTGGACTGCAAGGAGATCCAACCAGTCCATCCTAAAGGAGATCAGTCCTGGGTGTTCATTGGAAGGACTGATGTTGAAGGTGAAACTCCAATACTTTGGCCACCTGATGTGAAGAGCTGACTCAGTTGTAAAGACCCTGATGCTGGGAAAGATTGAGGGCAGGAGGAGAATGGGATGACAGAGGATGAGATGATTGGATGCCGTCACCGACTCAATGGACATGGGTTTGGGTATTTTTTGATGGACAGGGAGGCCTGGTATGCTGTGGTTCATGGGTTCAGACATGGCTGATTGACTGAACTGAACTGAACGGAATATTCCATTCTATATAAGTAACACATCTTTTTATTCATTCCTCTTGTAATGGACATTTAGGTACTTCCCTCTCTTGGCTATTGTAAGTAGCACTACAATGAACATTGGAGTTCATGTAGCCCTTTGGACCATGTTTTTCTCCAGATATATTCCTAGGACTGGGATTGCTAAATCATATTGTAGCTCTATTTTCAGTTTATTACGAAACCTCCATACCTTTATATGTAATGTCTATTTCAATTCACCAGGCTTCCTAGTTTTAAAAATTCAAATTGATTAGTTATATATTTTAATTAATTTGTCCATTTCATCAATCAGTGTTGTCAGTTGGATATGTCACTGAAAAATTCTCATCTGTAGAACTTGCTTTCATGTTTTATAAGTGGGCATTTTCAAAAGGGCTTTTGAATGTGATCAGAAGAAGGAAGAGAACCAACCTATCAGTTAATCAATTAACCTTCTGTCCCTCCTTCTTTGCTCCTTCTTTTCATTGCCTATTACAGTCTATACACTTCATATGTGTTCTCTCATTTAATTTATATCATACCCCTCAAAGCGTATAGTGTGTTTTCTTGTCTTCAGAAGAAGGAACTAGAGCTCAAAAAGGGTATGTAGAACTGAAATGGTCAATTTGAAAACATGTTTGATTGACCCAAAAGCTTGAGTTCCTTTCTCCCAGTTTGGCTTTTCTACTTCCAGTGGTTATCAAATTTTAACGTACCTAGGGGTCACCTTAGATGCCTGATTAAAAAAGAATAAAAAGATATTTGGGTCCCACCAGAAATATTTAGATACATTTATTAGGTCTGTAGTAGGACCTGGGAATCTGCATTTTAGAAAAGCATCTCTAGTACTTTTTATACAGTCAGTCCTTCATATCGTATTTTGAAGGACCTTTAACTAGATTGTGAATGAAGGGAAAGGCTACCCACTCCAGTATTCTTGCCTGGAGAATTCCATGGGGGTTTCAAAGAGTCAAACATAACTGAGCAACTTTCACTTCACTATTGGGTGTGGAAATGGTGTCTTATTTACTTCATTCCTTTAGGAGGAAGAACTCAACAATTTGCTGTAGAAATGAGTGAATAAATGAAGCAAGGAATGGATTTAGTTGCATTTAGTTGTCAAAGACTTACTCCCTCTAATCGAAAAGATCTTCTTTGACCTAGTTACCAGTCTCTGGTGTTCACGTTTCCGTCTCTGTTTGTGCTTATTATGCTCCATGGGGTGAATAGACTTTCCCTGCTGCCTGTATATCAAACTCAGCTCTAGGAGAGAAAAAGATTTCCTAAATGTCATCCACCATTCTATCTGCATGTTCCACACTGAGAATTGTGAGGAAAGTTGCTGGATAGGAGGGCACAAGCATAGAGAGGTGATCAAATGTAACTTTGCCAGCTCTGCTCTCCATTTGCTGAATGAAACTATAGTCTTAGGGTACAATCCTTGGGGAAAAAAAAGCATGGCAACTGCTATCTCAAGTCTTTCAGCTACAGTCACTGAAACTTTGAGTTATAAGCTTCACACTTCTACTGGTCTTCAGTCCCTGAGTTAATCCTGATCATGTCAAGGTGTCTGCCATCTAACTCAGTGCATCTACCAGTAAGTGGGCTCTGAAATCATCTTGTTGCCATAAATCTGGTGAGCAATGTACTTGAGTTTCTTGGCCAGTTTCTCTGCCTAACCCCCTGAATAAGACCCCAAAATTGAGGAGACTTATACCCTGTCCTTTTTTACCTTTTATACATTGGCCCATTCAATTTTCTTTTCTTCATTTCTAAACTTTGCAAGTTTCTAGTCCAGAATACTGTTTTGTAATAATGTTCAGCAGTTTCTCATATCCTGAAAGGGGAAGCCAAAATACCTTTGAATTTTCATTTTCTTAACTTTTCATAGAGAATCATAATATTGACCTGTATTACAGAGCATTAAGATTAACTAATTAACACTGAATAGTACTTTGGAAATGTTAAATACTATAGAAATGCTAAACAGCTTCAACAGACTTGGAGTCAAAAAGGCAAATGAAACTTCATTTAAATGCTTTTATATTATGTTTTTACCCCTCCTCTCAAAAGAGCTTTAAAGAAGGTTATATAGCTACATTCCTGGTTCCAAAGAGGAAATGTCACAGTGAGTGTAAAATGTTGATGTCTAATTTCCCCACCTTTCTTTTTAATCTCAATTTCTCTATATGATCACATATTCATTCAATAAGCATTTCCTGGTTGCTTCCTTGTTGACAAGTAGCAAGCAAGGTACTGCAGATACCGTCATGGTCTCTGACCTGCGAGAGCGACAGACACATATCCTCTCAAGTAAATGCAACAGAAGACAGACTCAGTGACACTATAGAGATACAGGAGCAAGGGGAGAGAATGATCACATTTCAATTGTCTCTGAATTTCCATGGTAAATGGGAAACTCAGGAAGATTTTATATAAATGGTATTAATGTAGATATGCTTGAATGATTAAATTAATTTTGATAGAGGAAAGCATGAGGAAAGTTCAAATATGCATTTTTTTAGATGGTAGAGCTATAGGTCATATGATCTGAGGTCCCACACTGAGTCAATTCCTGAGACAGATATAAGACCCAACTTTCAAGGCACTTTTACTAAACGTCTATTTATTATAATTTTTAATGTGTTTGTTATGGAAAGTTGAGGTCCTACACTAAGGTAACCCAAGGGGGAGAAGGTACTGCATATAAGCAAAAGTAATATACACAAAGTAAATATTCTTGGAATATTAAGTTGAGTAGCAGGAGTGGGTGGGATTGGATGAATGATTATCTGCCTGCCATGAAATGGAAGGTATTGGGGACTAGTTGTAAGTAAAATTATATAGGACATTGAATTAAGAAGGATATTGAATGTTAGAATAATGGAGTTTTTGCCATGTTGAATATGAGATATGGCAAAATGATGGAGTGGAAATGACTAGTGGATAGATGAAGCTACATCTCTGATTCCTAATAAGAAGACATATAATTTGGGATTTATTAGCGTGGAAGTGATATCAAAGCTAAAAAAATGGAATCTCCAAGGGAAAGACTCTTGAGAGTCCCTTGGACTGCAACAACATCAAACCAGTTAATCCTAAAGAAAATCAGTTATGAATATTCTTTGGAAGGACTGATATTGAAGCTGATATTCCAATACTTTGGCTACCTGATGGGAAGAACTGACTTATTGGAAAAGACCCTGATGCTGGGAAAGATTGAAGGCAGGAGGAGAAGGGGACGCCAGAGGATGAGATGGTTGGATGGTATCACTGACTCGATGGACACAAGTTTGAGTAAGCTCTGGGAGTTGGTGATGGACAGGGAAGCCTGGTGTGCCACAGTCCATGGGGTAGCAAAGAGTTGGACATGACTGAACAACTGAACTCAAGGGACAGACAGAGGGCAAGAGCAAAAACCTTAAGATTTAATGATAAAAGAGCTGATGACCTGTCAGCCCAGTCTAATTCTTGTTTATACATGGGTAGAACTGAGGCCCAGAAATAAGAAACTTGCTTAAAATGAGTCAGTAAGTCAGTAGCGGAGTTGGAACTAGAGCTCGTGTCTCTTATCTCCCACTCTGCACCCCCCCATTTTCTTCCACTAATACTTATTTTAACCAATTTAAGTGTTCTGCAATAGAGAAATGTAGTTGCTTAGGTGAAATTGAAACTAAAATGGAAACCAAAATCCTGAACAGGAAGAGAATATTGCCTTCCTTATTTTTAATAATTTTCTGCACAGCAGTTCTCAGGTTCATCTTGGAAGGCATGGCCTCTGGGTATCAGAGGACGGCAGGTTCCCAGGTGATTATGTACAAGTTCATTTTTCCCTCTCTCATTTTATTCCCTTTAGGTTGGTTTTTGCTAGTTTCCTTTCTTGGCGAACAGTTTGTTGAGAGAAATTTGGGCTGTTGCTAGGGAATATTTGGCTCCTTTTGCAGATCATAAATATTCCTTTTTCCTCAGCTGCTGGGGAACCCTACCCTGAACAAACCTACTACCACCTGTGCCCAGTGATTGCCTTATGTACCCTATTGTACACTCCCTCTGCAAGCGCTACCTCACCAGTAGCAGATAAATTAAAAATAAATTGTAACCACTGTTTATTAATTACCACCTACTTTGAATCGAGTTCAATTTAATTTAAATGAAATATTTCAATAGCCTACTGTGATCAGTATAATTTTATCTACCTTACAAATAGGGAAATTGAGAAACAGTTTATCTTAGTAAGGGATTATGTCATGACTTAGGAAGACAATACAGTCCATTTAAAGATATCTATGTCCTATTTCCTGGAAACTATGATTATGCTACCTTACGTGTCAAAAGGGACTTTGCAGATTTAATCAAGATAAGCATACTAAAATGAAATTATGCTGGATTATTTCTGCTTTATTGACTATGCCAAAGCCTTTGACTGTGTGGATCACAATGAACTGTGAACTTCCAGGTGTTCAGCTGGTTTTAGAAAAGGCAGAGGAACTAGAGATCAGATTGCCAATTTTCGTTGGACCATTGAAAAAGCAAAAGAGTTCCAGAAAAGCATCTACTTCTGCTTCATTGACTATGCCAAAGCCTTTGACTATGTGGATCACAATAAACTGTGGAATATTCTGAAGGAGATGGGAATACCAGACCACCTGACCTGCCCCCTGAGAAATCTGTATGCAGATCAGGAAGCAACAGTTAGAACTGGACATGGAACAACAGACTGGTAACAAATAGGAAAAGGAGTACATCAAGGCTGTATATTGTCACCCTGCTTATTTAACTTATATGCAGAGTAAATCATGCAAAATGCTTGGCTGGAAGAAGCACAAGCTGGAATCAAGATTGCCGGGAGAAATATCAATAACCTCAGATATGCAGATGACACCACCATTATGGCAGAAAGTGAAGAACTAAAGAGCCTCTTGATGAAAGTGAAAGAGGAGAGTGAAAAGTTGACTTAAAGCTCAATATTCAGAAAACAAAGATCATGGCATCTGGTCCCATCACTTCGTGATACATAGATGTGGAAACAATGGCTGACTTTATATTTTTGCACTACAAAATCACTGCAGATAGTGACTGAAGCCATGAAATTAAAAGACGCTTACTTCTTGGAGGGAAAGTTGCGACCAACCTAGACAGCATATTTAAAAGCAGAGACATTTCTTTGTCAACAAAGGTCCATCTAGTCAAGGCTATGGTTTTTCCAGTGGTCATGTATGGATGTGAGAGTTGGACTATAAAAAAAGCTGATTGCCGAAGAATTGATGCTTTTGAATTGCAGTGTTAGAGAAGACTCTTGAGAGTCCCTTGGACTGCAAGGAGATCCAACCAGTCCATTCTAAAGGAGATCAGTCCTGGGTGTTCTTTGGAAGGACTGATGTTGAAGCTGAAACTCCAATGCTTTGGCTACCTGATACGAAGAGCTGACTCATTTGAAAAGTCTCTGATGCTGAGGAAGATTGAGGGCAGGAGGAGAAGGGGAGGACAGAGAATGAGATGGTTGGATGGTATCACTGACTCAATGGACATGAGTTTGGGTAAACTTTGGGATTTGGTGATGGACAGGGAGGCCTGGAATGCTGTAGTCCATGGGGTCACAAAGATTCAGACACGACTGAGCGACTGAAATGAACTGATCCAAGTGGGCCCAGTATAATCACAAGGATCCTTATAAGAGGAAGGCTGAAATGTCAAAGAAAACATGATGATGGATGCAGAGAAGCCAGAGAGAGACAGAGATTTGTGGATGCTGTGCTCCTAGCCTTAAAGATGGAGGAAGGGGCCACAGCCAAGGAATGAAGGTGACCTATAGAATCTGGAAAAGCAAGGGAATGGATTCCCTGCTTGAGCCTCCAGAAGGACTGTCACATTGTCAACTCCTTGATTTTAGAACTTCTTGTCTCCAAAAGTGTAAAATAATAGCTTTTGTTGTTTTAGGTCACTATGTGTTGTGCTATGCACGCGTACGAGTTGTGTCTGACTCTTCAACCTGTGAACTGTAGCCTGCCAGGCTCATCTGTCCATGGGGTTTCCCAGGCAAGAATACTGGATTGTGTTGCTATTTCCTCCTCCAGGGGATCTTCCTGACCTAGAGATTGAACCCACATCTCCTGAGTCTCCTGCATTGGCAGGTGGATTCTTTAACACTGAGCTACCTGAGAAGATGCTAAGTCTGTATTAATTTATGAAAGCAATAAGAAACTAATACAGTAAAGTCATAGACCAACGTCTTTAAAATGCTGAAATGAACAAAAAAAGGGGGGGTGAAAAGCACTAGAATTCTATTCTTGGTGAAAATATCCTTCAAAAATTGAGGCAAGCAAAAGCTGAGAAAATGCATTGCTTGTTGACCTGCACCACAAAAAAAGTACCATAGGAAGTTTTTCAGGCTAAAGAAAAATGACCCAAGATAGTTTTCTGCAGTTTTACAATGAAGTTCCTAAGTGTAATTTTCTTTGTTTTCTCCTGCTTGAAAAATATACCCTGAATTTCTTGAATCAGTGAATAAAAACATCTTTCATCAATTCTCAAAAATTCCCAGAACTGTGGGAAGAAATGGAAAACAATAGAAAAGAGTAAACATATGAAGAGAAAAATATTGATTGTTTAAAGTAATAGTGACAGTAATGTCTTCTGAATGCAGGAGAAGAAGGGGACAACAGAGAATGAGATGGTTGGATGGCATCACCGACTTGATGGACATGAGTTTGAGCAAGCTCTGGCAGTTGGTGATGGACAGGGATGCCTGGTGTGCTACAGTCCATGGGGTCACAAAGAGTCAGACAGAACTGAGCAACTGAATAGAACTGAATGTCTTCTGAGTGTTATAATGTAGATTGAATTATTGAAAAGTTCAAATGAAAGTCTCTCAGTCATGTCCAACTCTTTGTGACCCCATGGACTGTAGCCTGCCAGGCTCCTCTGTCCATGGAATTCTCCAGGCGGGAATATTGGAGTGAGTAGCCACCCCTTCTCCAGGGAATCTTCCCAAAGGTATAGAACCCAGGTCTCCTGCATTGCAGGTGGATTCTTTACCTTCTGAACCACCAGGGAAGCCCAAGAATACTGGAGTGGGTAGTCTATCCTTTCTCCGGTGAATATTCCTGACCTAAGAATCTAACTGGGGTCTCCTACTTTGCAGGCAGATCCTTTACCAACTGAGCTAAGAATTATTAAGTTGGTGCAAACATAATTGCAATTTCGGACCTTGAATTTTAAATCATTATAACTAGGCTCAAACACATCTTTGTTAATAAAAACAAGAAGTATTACATTCAACACATTTTTTGCCAATGAGAAATACATTTTTTTTTATTCCTGTAGCATAGAAGTCTGTACTTCAGGATTCAATTAATGCTTAGAAATGATATTCTGCCTCCTACTAGTTGTGGAAGCATTTTCCCCTCAAAAAGTTGTTGAGATTCTAAAAAGTGTCTGTCGGTTGGCAAGAGGTCAGGTGAATATGGCAAATGAGGCAAAACTCTGTAGCCCAATTCGTTCAACTTTTTAAGCATTGGTTATGCTATGTGCCGTTGGGCATTGTCATAAAAAAGAATTGGGCCCTTTCTGTTGACCAATGCCGGCTGCAGGTGTTGCATTTTTCAGTGTATCTCACTGATGTGCTGAATATACTTCTTAAATGTAATGCTTTCTCCTGGATTCTCAAAGCTGTAGAGGATCAGACCACCAAACATTGACCTTGGCTTTTTTTTTTTTTTGGTGCAAGCTTAGCTTTGAGAAATGCTTTGGGGCTCCTTCTCAGTCCAACAGCTGAACTGGTCATCACTGGTTGTCCTATAAAATCCACTTTTCATCATACGTCACTGTCCAATAGCGAAATGGTTCACTATTTTTACAAAGAGTAAGGGAAGACGACACTTCAAAATGACGATTTTTTTTTTTTTTCGATCAGCTCATGAGGCACCTATTATTGAGATTTTTCACCTTTCCAATTTGCTTCAAATGCTGAATCACCATAGAATGGTTGATGTTGAGTTCTTTGGCAACTTCTTTTATACTTGTAAGAGGATCATCTTTGACAATGCTCTCATTGGGTCATTGTCACCTTCAGATGGCCAATCCCTGCACTCCTTATCTTCAAGATCCTTGTCTTTTTTGCAAAACTCCTTAAACCACCACTGCATTGTACATTCATTAGCAGTTCCTGGGCCAAATGCATTGTTGATGTGAGTTGTTTCCATTGCTTTATGGCCCGTTTTGAACTCAAATAAGAAAATCACTCAAATTTTCTTTTTGTCTAAAATCATTTCCCTAGTCTAAATATGAATTAAACAGCAAGTATAATAAAGTTATTTGCAAAAAAAATCATAAAGCAATAAATGCACACTAAAATGATGTATAACATAACCACATTTATTTAAGAATATATTCCAGTATCAAATGGCAAATTTCAACAACACAAAAGCTAATATTAATAATGTATTTGACAATCATAGTACAAACATGGAAGGGAGTAAATGGGATTAAATGAACGTAAGTGTCTTGACTTTTCCTTAGGAAGCAGACATATGTAAAAAATTAATGAGCTATACACTTAATATTTTTGTGCTTTACTACATGCAAGTTATCTTCAGTAAGTAAAGAAAAAAGTGAGAATGAGAAATTGTTGATATAGCAAGAGAAAAGTTATATATAAATTCCTTGAGATTATTTGTACATGAAATTCAACTTAATATTTCCCCTTTCTCCTTCTTATACTTCTAATGTAAGTCCTCTGTGACTGGTAATTCATTCAAAAAATATTCATTGAGATTCCCACTGTGTGTCACTTACTATAATAGTCACTGAATATATATATATATGTATATATATATATATAGAGAGAGAGAGAGAGGGTTTGAGAATAGCATTAGAAGTCTCCAGAATTGAATAAGTAGTTGTGGTCAATGAAGGCTTTTTAGTAGAGGAGAAGTTAATTGGAGATAAACATTGGTGATTTCTGTAATAAGCATCTTGATGGATGTCAGGAAGGAAGGACAGAGTCAGATGGTTTTTTTTTTTCCCTTGCTGCTACACTGCTTGAGGTCATTCCAAGCAAAGAATGGGATACAGTGAACAATAGAAAAACTCGACCACTTTACTATTACCCGGTCACATGAAAATATTACATTGTAAACCCATTTCCCTACTGTGGACATTAAGGGGGTTGCCAAGTTTTATGGGTTGCTATTTCCTTCTCCAGGGGATCTTCCCGACCCAAGGATCGAGCCAGCATCTCTTATATCTCCTGCATTAGGAGGCAGGTTCTTTACCACTAGTGCCACCTGGGAAGCCTAATGTTGCATTAGACATTTGTATATGGTAATCTTTGTCCTTATGTGAACATATACCTGAAAGTGGGATTGTTGGATCATATGCTTTGCATGTTATTTATGTAGTAGAGGCTATCTGATTGTTTCCAAGCTGGATTATTAGTTTACATTCTCACCAGCTGAATATGAGAGCACAATTTTCTCTACATTTTTACCAGACTTTAATTCTGTCATTCTTTTTGTTTTTCATCAGTTAGATATGTGGAAAGGGCATCTCACTGTTTTTAATTTCCTGATTTCCTGATTAGTAAGTTTAACATCTCAGAGAGAGTGGGAGAGCCCTGTTTTTCTTTTTTTCACTCTTTCTTTTTTTGATTTAGTCAGCAAGTATTTATTGTGTACTTACTATATACCAAAAACTGTGCTAGAGCCTAGGCATGTAGCAGTAATGTCCAATTTTAGGCAATAAATAAAGCCCTGGGGTGTGGTCGAAGACAGGAGAGATCAAGTAGATTCCTCATGTCCTGACAGATTCAAAGTGGAAGTGACCTCAGCAATAGAGTGTGCCATCATCCTAGGGGAGAAGTTGTGTACTCTGAGGTACTCTCTTACCTGAAGAATTTTTATAATCTAAATGATTAGTGCGTATTAAAGGGAGCAACAGGAGTATTGAGCTCTTATCATACTGAGACCTAGCTAAGGGTAATTTAGATTCCTACTCCAGAGCTTGTGGACCTCTAAAGCTTCATAAGATTTCTGTGCAGTTTTCTTGGGGAAGACCTCACTCTTTCATGATCAACTCCACCCCTAAATACTTGTAGAGGTTAAAGCTGTGTATGCTGCCTCACACTCATCAGCAATAAATGAGAGTTCCTGTTGTTTCACATCTTCACTAACATTTGGGGTTGTCAACATTTTGGCCATTCTAACAGGTGCATGGTGGTATCTCATCATTGTTTGAATTTGCAGTTTCCTGATGACATATGATGTTAAGCATCTTTTAATATACTTATTTGCCACTCATATCTTCTTTGGTAAGGCATCTTTTCATATATCTAGCCAATTTTTTTATTAACTGGGTTGTTTAATTCCTTATTGTTGAGTTTTAAGAGTTCTTCATGCATTTTGGAGACCAGTCCTTTATCTGTTATGTATTTTGCAAATATATTCTCCTAGTCCATGGCACACTTTTTCATTCTCTTAAGTGAAAGCTTTTTGTATTGAGTAAATTATCTCTTTTTCTGTTTTATAGGATTGGATATATTTTCCCACTTTATTATTCGCCTCTCAGTTTTCTTTATAGTATTTTTTGATGTTCAGAAGTTTTCATTTTCAAATTGTCAAATCCATAAATCTTTTTCCTTGGAACTTATCTCTTTTTGGTTAAAAAAATAAAGACCTTTTCCTTTCAAAAGTGTGTAGCAGACCGTTCAGTTATACCCTCTTTAAGGGCTCTATGACCTTACATGAGTTCTTTTTTCCTCTCCTCTCCCTCTTTATCCATATTCCACACTTAATAGTTGATCTGCTTTACTTTGATTGGTAGAGTTAGACATAGGGACTCAATTTTACTTGTTTCTCAATGCTTAGCCACTTATTCATCATAATTTGTTGAAAATCTCTTCTGTACCATTAGAATATAATTTGACACCTTTAGCTTTGAAATATATTTTTTATTACTTGAGCATGTCCCTGTTTATTACTCTGCTTTAAAAAAAAAAGTATTCTTGACTCTTATGTTTTGAAAAGTAATTTTTAAAATTACTCTTTCACATCCTAAAAATATCTTTGGCATTTTTATTGAAGCTGTGTTTAATCTATAGGACAATTTGAGTAGAGTTGACATATTACAATATTGTCTTTCCATCCAGAGAATAGTGTGTTTCATCTTTTTCTGTTCATACTATAGTTTGGGTAACTTTATTTATACAAATTCTTTATTTTTTGTTAAGTTTATTTGGACATAGTGGACTTTTTAATGCCACTGAGCATAATATATTGTTTCTAATATATTTTGGAACTGTGTATTGCTGATATATGGAAAAGCCATTTATCATTATATGTAGGTTCCATTTAAATCAGTTTTTTATAAGACATTACATAGTGTTTCTGGTTACTGTAGGCAGCATTCAATGCCATTTCATATTTCTGTATTCTTCATCTGTTAGAGGTAATGAGAAAAATTGAAAAAAGATCTTACAGACATCAGATCTGAAATCAAACCCTGTCTCTCATTTTTGTGACATGATAAATCATTTAAGCACCACTAAGTCTCAATTTATTAACATGCAAAATGAGAGTAAACATGTGAGAACCCAATAAAAATAATGGTCATAATGTTTTATCAACTATAACATCATTTGATAAAATTGACAGCTATTTATTATTAACATAGGGGCTAAATAAAAATTCTTATTTTGCTCACACCAGTGTTTTAAAGTAGATAATATTAAGGCTTCCCCAATGGCTCAGTGGTAAAGAATCTGCCTATAATGCAGGAAACCTAGGAGATACGGGTTCAATCCCTGGGTTGGGAAGATCTCTGGAGGAGGAAATAGCAATCCACTCCAGTATTCTTGCCTGGAAAATCTCATGGACAGAGGAGCCTGGTAGACTACAGTTCACGGGGTCGCAAAGAGTCAAACATGACTGAGCACAGCACAGCAGCAGCACAGATAATACTGTATCCCAACTTCCATATGAGAAAATGGTGACTTAGAAAAGTCTTTAGCATGTACGTAGCATTGTGGTTAATGAGAGAGTTCTGGGGCCTGGCTGCTTGGTTTAAACTTCCCAACTTACTCATTATATGACCTTGGACACATTTCTTAACCTCTCTGAGCATCATTTTCTTTATTCACAATATGGGGAATAATAATAACAATGTATATATGCATGTTAAGTCACTTCAGTCCTGTCCCACTCTTTGTGACCCTAGAGATCATAGCCTTCCAAGCTCCTCTGTCCATGGGATTCCCCAGGCAAGAATACTGGAATGGATTGCCATGCCTTCCTGGGGATCTTCTCGACCCAGGGATCAAACCCACGTCTCTTATGTCCCCAGGCAGGCAGGTTCTTTACCACTAGTGCCACCTGGAAAGCCCATTAATAATGTATACAGAGGTGGTTTATTTATTTATTCTTTTTAAGGTGTTTAGAATGATATCTGATACACAGAAAATAATAAATAAACAGAAGCCAACTTAACAGTCGGTTCTTCCTCCTTCGAGGCAAGAAATTCTGTGCTAGTCAGTCATGTGTGTTGTAGGATCACCTTAATGGCTTAAAGGAATGCCACAGGATCAGAATCTTTCTCCTCTAATCAAATTCTGCTTATCCTTCAAAGTTTATTTTATGTAAACAGATTAAACTGGGGCTTATGTGATTCCATTGATCATGACCACAATTTAGACAGCATTTTCTGATCAGTTAGAGCAAAGTCTGTATAGCAGCCCTGTATCTCTTAAATTCTTACCTCCTACACCTAATCTTTTAGAAAATCCAATTGGCTTTTCCACCAATACTACCCTAGACTGAACCACTATTATCTCACTTGGATTACTGCAACAGCCCCATAATTGGTCTTTCTGATTCTACTTGTGCTTCTATTGCTAAAACAGCAGCTCAGGCTATCTTCTAAAACATAAATTAGATCATGTCTTGCCTTTTGCTGAAAATGTCCAATATCTTCCCACTTTACTCAAAATAAAATGTTTAAAAATAATTTAGAACAAGCTACTTAATCTGCACCACCCACCCCCATTCTCTCTGACCTCATCTCTTACTAGTCTGTCCCCCACTCACCCTGTTCCTACTACACTGATCACTTATTCTCCTTTGAGTATTCCAGACATCGCCTTAACTGTTCCTCTGCCTGAGTACTCTACCTCAGATAATATGTTTGGCTAATCCTTCATTGCCTCATTTAAATCTTTGCTGAAAAACAGCCTCTAGTGAGGAATGCTTTGGCTTCTGTGTTAAATAAAGAAAACTTGTGTCCTCCCGTGTTATTTAACACACTTATCCTTTGTGCCCTTCTCCACAATTTCCATAGCACTTAATTTTATAAGTCTTATTTTTCACTGACACAATATATGGCCCATGAAGGTTCTTAGTATTTAATGTTGGTTTTGGTGGTGCATTTGTTTGATTTATAGAAAAATAAAATTTTGAATTTGATAGTCACATGGAGATTGTGACAACCTCCATATTCCAGTGAAGTTGTTACCATGTAATTTTCTTTAATATTTATGTCTACCACATGGAAAGAATATAAGGTCCTTCCATTAAAAAACAACATTACAAAACCTCATAATGGTGTAATTCAGTTCAATTCAGTCGTTCAGTCGTGTCCGACTCTTTGCGACCCCATGAATCACAGCACACCAGGCCTCCTAGGACCATTGAAATAGATAACATAACCAGAGGCAAGTAATTAATAGAAGAAGAAGCTTAAAACCAAACTGTTTCTTGGTAGCCAAAGCAAAGAGGGGAATACACTGAATTAGATATTTCTCATTAAAACATGATCTAGGGGTCATCACTATCAGAATTACCAAAGGTGATTGTTTAGTGTAGATTCCTGTCCCACTCTAGATACAGTGTCAGCGTATTTTGTTTTTGGGATACAAATAGGGGTCTGCATTTTTTACAAGCTCCTGAGATGATTCCTTTACACATTAAGTTTACAACACACTATGTTGAGGTACATGTGGATAAGAAATTCTGAACAACATAGTAAGCATTGTCATCATTAATAGTAAATTAATATTGTAAGTGAGTGATTTGTCAAAGGTCACAGAGAATGTCGAGCTTCGTCTGAAACTTGTTTCCTGTCTTCCAGCCTTTTGTCTTTTCTGCTAGTCAAAATAGTGTACCTTCTCAGTCAATTTAAAATGGTGATCAGATTGAGCTAATTGATATGAGACTTTCAGTAAGTTTGTACTCAACAATTCTCATGGACCCAGCCTATAAGATGTTCCCTTCTACTCAAGGAATGCGTAGTCTGAGAGCTATAACCTAGATGTCAATTCTCCTAGTAAATAAGATAAACTTAAGTGACTATCACATGGCCTAGTGCACAGTGCTTAAATAAAATTAGTTTTCCTTTGTAGTTTCCCACCCTCCAACCTACTCCTACCTACTTTGGCCTTTTGTATCACTTACTCTTCCCAGAATATATCCTACATATCCCTTCCACCGTGCCTTTTCTCATTCTCTCTCCATCTAAATTGTCCCCATCTCTAAGCATCCGGGCTGATTAGACTTTCAGCACTTACAAATGTTAGAATAAAAACAATTGTTCTATTACTAGTACTTTGTCTGGTATAAAAAACACAGAACAAAGGAAGAAGCCGTGGGATTTAGTCCTAGTTCTGTGTTTGTTATGTGACTTAGGGTTTCTTTTCCTGGGACCTTGATTTACCTGCTGTTAAAATGAAAGTGGTAAATGATCTTCTAAAGTCTTTTTCAGCTAGAACTGCTTGACAGCATATCTTGTTGTACATTTTGCCTCTTTCCAGAACTCTATGAGGGCTTTGTTATAGTGAAATTTCTCAATTATTTCCTAGACATTAAATACCATCTGATGAATCTATGTTTTGCAACATCCAAGTACACTTAACAATGTTTGAATGTATATTTATACCTAATATAATCAATAGAAGATTTAGATAAATGTTTTTTGTCTCCTTAAATGACTTAAGTATAATAACGTTAAAAGTATGTGAGTTTTATATGTGTCTTCACTCAAGTATGTGAACATAGATGACGTATCTCTTTAGATTGGGAAAGTTGTTATTCTTTTTTTTTGGTTAGATTTTAATTGAAGGATAATTGCTTTACAATATTGTGTTGGTTTCTGCCATACAACAAAGTGAGTCTGTCATAACTATATATCCCCTTCCTCTTGAGCCTCCCTCCCTTCCCCAGACTGGGAAAGTTTTCCTTGAATTTATTTGCTACTGCTTGAGAGACTCGATGGACATGAGTTTGAGTGAACTCCGGGAGTTGGTGATGGACAGGGAGGACTGCCGTGCTGCGATTCATGGGGTCGCAAAGAGTCAGACAGGACTGAGCGACTGAACTGAACTGAACTGAACTGAGAGTCCCCAAGAGGAGTGAGAGTAACATTGTATCTCCTGCTAACAGAATGTCTGACTCCAGAGGCAGGTATGCGTCTCTGAAACATGATAGCAATGAATAGAAGCAGCTTATGCTAGGAAAGGCTGGGGGCGGGAGGAGAAGGGGACGACAGAGAATGAGATGGCTGGATGGCATCACCGACTCTGTGGACATGAGTTTGAGTGAACTCCGGGAGTTGGTGATGGACAGGGAGGCCTGGCGTGCTGTGATTCATGGGGTCGTGAAGAGTTGGACACGACTGAGCGACTGAACTGAACTGAACTGAACACATCATTAAACTAGTAGGTTAGCACTAGTAGGCATTCAGTAAATTTGGGAAATGTAAATGAATTTATGATTTATTTTCTAGCCGTCATACTTGCAATATTTCTTTTCTTCCCATTAAGCTTATTAGGTTGGGATCATTCACTGCTCTTATTTTACAAATAAGGATTCAGAAGCCAAACAGATTATATTAATATATGAAGAAGCCAGAAGTCTGACCCAAGTATGTTTCTATCCAAAGACTATGTTTTTCACCTCATCAGATGATTTTAGAGTTTATCAAATAGACTAAATTGTATCTCCTTGTTGAGGGCCAGGGTGTTGGGTAGGAGTGGTCAGTGGCAGAACCAATGGTTTCTGGTTGAGGCATTGAAAAAGTGACAGGATTGCCACATATGGAAGTTTCCATTTTTCAGAGAAGAATGTAAGATGGCCAGGTTCAAGAGAACATGAGGGTCTCTGTCCGGAGAAATTCTTCTTTCCCAGCCTTATATAGTGCTGAATATTTGCGTAGTCCAAAATTATGGATTTGAAGAATATTCAAAGAGAATTTGGACACATTTGAGAATTATGGTGATGAAATTTGCCATAGTATTTTCAAAAGTTAATCAGTCTAGGTGAGATTAGAAATAACATGTTCTTAAGAAAATGCAAACTGAAACAGGAAATCAGTAGTACCGTAATACTAAGTTTTCAGATAAATAATACTCAATTTGAGATTTGTATTATTTCTTTTTTATCCCCACACACTCGAAGAACTTGTCAGACCCTAGAAGAGACAACCTTAGGTACCATGTCATCGCAACCCCAGAACAGAGGAACGATTACCTTATCCGAGATAAACCAGTCACATTTTTCCTCCCTGAAATGAGAGAAACTGTGAGAAACAGGAAGTCTGGTTGATCTGGGCTAGAGGCTAGAATTTTGTAGAGGTGGTGATGTCCACATGCACGTAGTTAAGTGGAAAAGCCTAGTAAAGATAGAAGAGAATGAAATGAACACAGCAGAAATGAGAAACTACAAGGTAAGCAAGGAACAGAAGCTATCTGACTGGTTTCTAATCACGATGCAGTCCATATTTGGGGGCCTGATATCTGTAGCATTCTTACAATACGTCCCACTTTCCTGAAGGATGTTTAAGTGGGCTTCTGATCTTTGCAAACCAACAGCTTTTAAGTGTTTTATTTTTAAGCTTTTAAGGATATCATTTGTATATCTTGCAGGCAATAGCTCTTTGTTATTACAGAGAGGTTTTCCTAGATTTCTAGGAGGCAGAAATTCTGCAGCCATAGGATTTTTTTTGGTCAGTGGCTTACTGGATCCCTTCCTTACCTTGTAAAAGATTTTTACATAAATAAAACATTCATATGAAAGATGTCTTAGTCCATTTGGGCTGCTGTAACAAAACAGTATTGACTAGGTAGCTTATAAACAATGGAGATCTTTCCTTTTTTCTCCATTTGGGCTGCTATAATGATATTGCAGTCTGCATGCTCAGTTGCTTCAGTCATGTCCAACTCTTTGGGATCCCATGGACTGTAGCCCACCAAGCTCCTCTGGTCATGGGATTCTCCAGGCAAGAATACTAGGGTGGGCTGCCGTTACCTTCTCCAGGGGATCTTCCAGACCCAAGGATAGAACCCGAGTCTTTTATGTCGCCTGCATTGGCAGGCAGGTTCTTTTCCACTGGAGCCACCTGGGAAGTCCACTGCAGTCTGGGTAGTTTTTAAACAACAGATATGTATTTCTCACAGCTCTGGAGGTTGGGAAGTCCAAGATCAAGGCACCAACAGATTCAGTGTCTGGTGAGACATACTTCCATATAATGAGTCTTCACACTATAAACTCACATGGCAGAAGGGGCAAGAGAACTTTCTTGAGCCTCTTTTATGAGGGCACAAATCCTATTTATGAGGGTGATGCCCTCATGATCTCATTGCCTCCCAAAGGCCTCCGAATTTCATCACCTTCAGGGTTAAAATTTAAAAGTATGAAATGGGGAGGGAAGTGAGCAAAAATATTCAGTCTATAGCAAGAGAGATGGAATGGCCTTTCACTGAACTGGGTAAGGAGGACCAGAAATTCTGAAGTCTGAACTTAGCTGATTGTTATAAGAATAATGACTTTCTGTTACTTTCTGAGAACAGTAATGAAAATATCAATGGCATGATGAAGAAATGTTGATCTCCTTTTGGTTCAGTTGAGTCACTCAATCATGTCTGACTCTGCAAACCCATGGATTACAGCAGTCCAGGCTTCCCTGTACATCACCAACTCCCAGAGCTTGCTCTAACTCACGTTCATTAAGTCAGTGATGCCATCCAACCATCTCATCCTCTGTCTTCCCCTTTTCCTTCTGCCATCAATCATTCCCAGCATCAGAGTCTTTTCAAATGAGTCAGTTCTTCCCATCAGGTGGCCAAAGTATTGGAGCTTCAGCCTCAGCATCATTCCTTCCAATGAATATTCAGGACTGATTCCTTTAGGATAAACTGATTGGATCTCCTTGAAGTCCAAGTGACTGTCAAGAGTCTTCTGCAACACCATAGTTGAAAAGCATCAACTCTTTGGCACTCAGCTTTTTTTTCTGGTCCAACTGACACATCCATATATGACTGCTGGAAAGAATCATAGCTTTGACTAAATGGACCTTTGTTGGCAAAATAATGTCCCTGCTTTTTAATATACTGTCTAGGTTTGTCATAACTTTTCTTCCAAGGAGCAAGCTTCTTTTAATTTTGGCTGCAGTCACCATCTGCAGTGATTTTGGAGCCTGAGAAAATAAAGTCTGTCACTGTTTCCATTAATTCCCCAAATATTTGCCATGAAGTAATGGGGCTGTATTCCATGATCTTTATTTTTTGAATGTTGAGTTTTAAGCCAGCCTTTTCACTCTCCTCTTTCACTTTCATCAATAAGCTCTTCAAAAAAAAAGAACCAGTCCATTGTTCCATGTCCCATTCTAACTGTTGCCTCTTGACTTGCATACAGATTTCTCAGGAGGCAGGTAAGGTGGTCTGGAATTCCCATCTCTTCAAGAATGTTTCATAGTTGGTTGTGATCCACACAGTCAAAGGCTTTGGCATAGTCAATAAGGCAGAAGTAGATGTTTTTCTGGAACTCTTGCTTTTTTAATGATCCAACGGATGTTGACCATTTGATCTCTGGTTCCTCTGCCTTTTCTAAAACCAGCTTGAACATCTGGAAGTGTACAGTTGATGTACTATTGACACCTCACTTGGAGAATTTTTAGCATTACTTTACTAGTGTGTGAGATGAGTGCAATTGTGCAGTAGTTTGAACATTGTTTGGCATTGCCTGTCTTTGGGATTGGAATGAAAACTGACTTTTGCAGTCCTGTGGCCACTGCTGAGTTTTCCAAATTTGCTGGCCATTGAGAGCAGCACTTTCACAGCATCATCTTTGAAGATTGAAATAGTTCAACTGGAATTCCATCACCTCCACTAGCTTTGTTCATAGTGATGCTTCCTAAGGCCCACTGGACTTCAGACTCCAGGATGTCTGGCTCTAGGTGAGTGATCACACCATCATGGTTATCTGGGTCATTAAGATCTTTTTTGTATAGTTCTTCTGTGTATTCTTGTCATCTTTTCTTAATATCTTCTGCTTCTATTAAATCCATACCATTTCTGTCCTTTATTGTGCCCATCTTTGCATGAAATGTTCCCTTGGTATCTTTAATTTTCTTGAAGAGATCTCTAGTCTTTCCCATTCTATTGTTTTCCTCTGTTTCTTTTCACTGATCACTGAGGAAGGCTTTCTTATCTTTTCTTGCTATGTTTGGAACTCTGCATTCAGATGGGTATATCTTTCCTTTTCTTCTTTGCTTTTCACGTCTCTTCTTTTCTCAGCTATTTGTAAGGCCTCCTCAGACAACCATTTTGCCTTTTTGCATTTCTTTTTCTTGGGGATGGTCTTGATCCCTGTCTCCTATACAGTGTCACAAACCTCCATCCATATTTCTTCAGGTGCTCTGTCTATCAGACCTAATCCCTTGAATCTATTTGTCACTTCCACTTTATAATCATAAGGGATTTGATTTAGGTCATGCTTGAATGGTCTAGTGGTTTTCCCTACTTTCTTCAATTTAAGCCTGAATTTTGCAATAAGCAAGTCATAATCTGAGC
The DNA here is from genome assembly GCF_049115385.1 of Moschus berezovskii. Taxonomy (NCBI): domain Eukaryota; kingdom Metazoa; phylum Chordata; class Mammalia; order Artiodactyla; family Moschidae; genus Moschus; species Moschus berezovskii. The sequence goes on along the minus strand of NC_142463.1, from coordinate 24,163,438 downwards.
CACAATCAGCTCCATGTCTTGTTGTATACAGCTTCTCTATTTTTGGCTGCAAAGAATATAATCAATCTGATTTCAGTGTTGACATCTGGTGATGCCCATGTGTAGAGTCTTCTCTTGTGTTGTTGGAAGAAGGTGTTTGCCATGACCAGTGAATTCTCTTGGCAGAACTCTGTTAGCCTTTGCCCTGCTTCATTTTGTACTCCATGGCCCAAACTTGCCTGTTGTTCCAGGTATCTCTTGACTTCCTTCTTTTGCATTTCAAAATTCAAAAAAAATAAAATAAAAAACAAAACCCCTACTTTTACATTGAACATAGCCCCACCCATCATCAGGAAAATGGATTAAAGATTTACTGAGCATGGCCCTGCCCCTCAGAACAAGACTCAGGTTCCTCTACAGTCAGTCTTTCCCATCAGGAGGCTTCCATAAGTCTCTTATCCTTATTCATCGAAGGGCATACATAATGAAAACCACAATCACAGAAAAGTAACCAAACTGATCACATGTACTACAGCCTTGTCTAACTCAATGAAACTATGAGGCACACCATGTAGTGCCACCCAAGACAGATAGGTCATGGTGGAGGGTTCTGACAAAAATGTGATCCACTGGAGAAGGGAATGGTAAACCACTTCAGTATTCTTGCCTTGAGAATCCCATGAACAGTATGAAAGGGAAAAAGATAGGACACTGAAAGATGAACTCCCCAGGTCGGTAAATGCCCAATATGCTATTGGAGACGAGTGGAGACATAATTCCAGAAAGAATGAAGAGACGGAGCCAAAGTGAAAACAATGCCCAGTTTTGGATGTGATTGATGATGAAAGTAAAGTCCTTTGCTGTAAAGAATAATATTGCATAGGAACCTGGAATGTTAGGTCCATGGATCAAGGTAAATTGGAAGTGGTCAAATAGGAGATGGCAAGAGTGAACACTGACATTTGAGGAATCAGTGAACTAAAATGGACTGGAATTGGCAAATTTAATTCAGTTGATCATTATATCTACTACTGTGGGCAAGAATCCCTTAAAAGAAATGGAGTAGCCCTCATAGTCAGCAAAAGAGTCCAAAATGCAGTACTTGGGTGTAGTTTGAAAAATGATAGAATGATCTCTGTTCGTTTCCAAGGCAAACCATTCAGTATCACTGTAAGAAAGAAAAGTGAAGTTACTTAGTTGTGTCCGACTCTTTGTGACCCCATGGACTGTAGTCTACCGTGCTCCTCCGTCCATGGAATTTTCCAGGCAAGAGTTGTGGGAGTTGATTGCCATTTCTTTCTCCAGGGGATCTTCCCAACGCAGGGATGAAACCCGGGTCTCCCACATTGCAGGCAGACACTTTACCATTTGAGCCTCTAGGGAAGCCCACAGTAATCCAAGTCTATGCTTCTATCACTAATGCCAAAGAAGCTGAAGTTGAATGGTTCTATGAAGACCTACAAGACATTCTAGAACTAACACCAAAAAAAGATGTCCTTTTCATCATAGGCAACTGGAATGCAAAAGTTTATCATAAATGATTATTGATTTTTTAGAAGAAATTTACCACTTTCTATAATGTGTGTAACTTATTGCACATGCCAGTTGATTGGATTTAAAGAGAAGTTTAAAAATTCTCCAGTTTCCAGCATCATACTGGAAATCAAAATGAAATAATGTCACTACATGCATTTTACTATACATGTTGAGACTGGGCCCAGACCACTTAGGTTCACATATCAGCTCTAATAAAAATAACTTGGTTATTTAACCTTTCTTCCCTCAGTTTCCTACTCTGTAAAAGGAGAACAACAATAACCATTTTGTAGTATTGTGAAGATTGAATTCATTAATATCTGTTAAGTACTTAAAACAATGCCAGCACATAGAAGATGCTCAGTAACTGTCAGTGCAGTTAGTAAATTCAGTGTACTTACTAAAAAATTAGTAAGTGCAATGGGAAAAATACGCATATTTTTCAATATATACGTGGTCATAAAAAGTTGTAATAAATATAATAAGTTACACTAGGTGCTAATTTATGATATGCTGGCATCTGAATAAAGTCCATTGTTGAGAAAATATCCTACAGAGACATTTTAGTAATAATTACATCTAACATTTATATATTATTTATAATATGAAAATTATTATTATATACATTACCTATTTTAATACCCACTTTCACAATAACTCTACTGATTAGGCATTGGCCCTGTTGTTCAGACAGCAAAAGCAAGATTCCTTGAGAGGAACAGTATTGTCCTTTGGGAAAGTACAGAACTGAAATATCCTTTATCCTACACTTGTGGGCTATTGGGTAAAAAATAATGTTGCATGGAGTGATCAGGATGAATTTCCTTTGTGGCTTCTTCCGATTTTCCAAGTCATTCACCTTCCTATATTTTAGGCAGAGCCAGGAATTGATAACCATCTACAGATGACCTCTGGATCACTCCCCTGCACTGGCTGCCTTCTTCAGCCACCATGGCAAGGATTCCTCTAGCTAAATAGCTCAGACTGGAATTCTTAAATATTTATGTGCATGGAATCCGGACTGAATCATACAGGATACTTATGTCCAGCTAAATTCTTTAAGCTGAAATCCATCTACTTTATGTTTTTTCTTCCTTCCTTCTCTCCTCCCTCTCTCTACTCTTCTCTCTTCCTATTTGGTAGAGATTTGGCTATTATCCTTTTTGGAAGAAATGTTGACCTGACTTAATAGGGCTACACTGTATAGCAGAAAGAACAGGGTCTTAGATTCTAGTTCTTATTTACCATAAATTTTAATAAAAATAGGGCTCCCCAGATGGCGTTATTGGTAAAGAACCTGCCTGCCAATGCAGGAGACTTAAGAGATGTAGGTTCAACCCCTAAGTTAGGAAGATCCCCTGGAGAAGGAAATGGCAAGCCACTCCAGTGTTCTTGCTTGGTGGGCTACAGTCCATAGGGTCTCACAGAGTTGGATACGACTGAAATGACTTAGAATGTATACGTGTATAGTAAAAATAGCTGTCATTATAGAATAAAAGTATCATGTGTTAGGTCAATTGAATACTTTCCATATGTAAACTCCCTTAATCCTCACAATGTTCTATGGCCCAGACATTATTAACAACATTTTTAAAGAAGGAGAAACTGAACCACAAAGAGACTTTCTAACCCAAGAGTCTTCTGATGCCTGTATGCATTTTCTCTTCACTGCCACTCTTTCCCCTATCTCTGTGTGACACTAGGTGTCACATCTACCAGAGAAACCTCAATTTCACTAATATAAAATAAGAGAACCAAACCTAATAAGCTCTTAATTTCCTTTCAACTCTAGCAACTTAATACCTTTTATGTTTCAAGAGTTTTTCCCCAAATATAATATCTAGATATTTCAAAACTGCTAAGACATGTGTCAAAAGTGATATTTTTAAAGTGAAAACGTGTGTTTGAAAGAAAAAGTAGGAAAAAACATCATTGTTCATCAACTCCCGGGAGTTCTTTCTTTTACAGATGTTAATACAAAGTTAAGTGCTACAGTAATTACAGTGTAGATTTTCTCATCATTATTACTCCTCAGTTGTCTTGCTATATAAAGAAAGGGGGAAAGGGGGAGGAAGAAAAGAGAAAAGTTCACCTTGCAATGAAGAACTAACTGCTTGCTTATCCTCTGGAAAGGAAATCAGCAGAGGATATAATTGTTCCACAGTGAGGAATAATTTGAAAGCCCACAGAAACGATGCTATGAATGAAGAGATACGGTTAGTAAATGCCGACTTCACAATGGATATTGCTACCAAGGCTATTAATGGCCCTTTCTTTTCTTAATAAATTAGAAGGCATTATGAACACCTATTGTATACCACAAATGAACAAGATAGGATTCTTATCTTCAAGGAGCTCACAATCTAGTGGGAGAAACATATTACCTACCTGGACATTGAAACCAGTCTTTAAAGTTGTGAGAGAGGCAAGCACAGATACTGCAAGTGCAAAAAAGGGGTTTCTAGCTAGGGATGGGGGTCAGGAAAGATTTTCTGGAGGAGGGGGAGTTGGGTTGTGGGAATTAAAAAATAATTAGTGAGACACAGAGTTTGAAGAAGGCATTCTAGGGGAGTATGCACAATTGCATTATGAGCTAGTTATTGTATCATAGCTGAATTAAAGCATAGAAACGAAAAAGATGAATTTGAAGAGATGGGTGGGGATGACCATATAGGGCACCAACTGTCATGTTAAAGACTTTGGAATTTGTCCTGAAGATAATGGGAAGCCATTTAAGGGCTTCAGAAGGGATGTGATGTGGTCTGAGTTGTGTTTTGGGAAAATGATGCTGATCTTTGTATAGGGATACTGAGGCTATTAGTGGAGACCTGCGTGTCTCCTGTTCACAGAACAGCTAAAATAACATATAAACTCTTCTCTGGTTTTGTTATCAAGTGAAATTTTAAAAATAATGTCAGAAAGATGTTTTTGTGTTGTTATGTTTTAATGCCATGCATCTAGTCTCTGTTTTTAAAAAGTTTTGTTTTTTACATTCTCAATATAACATTGCAAGGCAGAAATTATTGTTTCCCCCTTTACCAATTAAAGAAGAAAGGTCTGCTGAAGTGAAATACTGACTTAGGTCACAAAGTAATGACAGAACTGGGAGTCAAACCCAGGTTTGTGTGGCTCCAGTGTTCCTGATCTTTCCCTTTCCTACATCTGCAATTTGGGGCTAGATATGGAACTTGACTCCTAAACATATATTTCTAGGGAAGTATACAAATTACCAAAAGAAGGTTAGAGGAATAATATTTACTTTTATTATATGATAAAATGCAAATTATTACCAAGATCAGATAAATGCATTACAAGAAAGAAAAACTATAAACTAACATCAATCATAAGCATAGATATAAAACTTCTCAGCAAAATCTTAGCAAATTGAATCCTACAATGTGTAAAACAGTTATATACCAAGACCAAGTGGAATTTATTACAGGTGTGCAAAGCTGGTTCAGTATTTGAAAATTAACATAATCTACCACATTAATAAAATGAGAAAAACATTTAAGTAAATTCAACACCCATTTCTGATTTTAAGACAAATAAACAAGCCTTTCAGCAACTAAGATTAGAAGGGAATTCCCTCAACTTGGTGAAGAACAGATACAAAAAAAACCCCCTATAGCTTGCATTGTACTTAATGATGAGAAACTGAATGCTTTCCTCCTGAGATCAGGAAGAGGCAAGTGTTGGCCTCTCACCGTTCCTATTCAACATTGTATGTATTGGATGTCCTAGCTAGTATGAAATGACCCCCCAAAAAAGAAGTAAAAAGATAAATAGTTTGGAAAGGAAGAAAAACAAGCTGTCTACTAAAATAAATAAAATATGTTTTTACCATGGAAGTAGAGTAGTATCAATTATACCTGACTTCAAATATTCTCTTACTGTTTACAGTAAGTTTTCATTGACACTGTCTTACTTGAGACCTCAAGTTAGATGAGATAGATGTTTCTTTCTCTTCCCTGAGGGAGGGTGGTAGCTAATTTAATCTCTATTTTACAGATGAGTAGTAAGGCTTCTCTGGTGGCTCAGAGGTAAAGAATCTGCCTGCCAAACAGGAGACGTGGGTTCAGTCACTGGGTCGGGAAGATCCCCTGGAGAATGAAGTAACCCACTCTAGTACTCTTACTGGGAAATCCCATGGGCAGAGTAGCCTGGTGAACTACAGTCCATGGGGACACAGGAGTCGGGCACAACTTGGCGACTAAACGTGCGCGCGCACACACACACAGAGACACACACAGTAATGGTTAAGAGTGAGGGCTTTGGAATCAGGTCTTGAACTGAACTCTAGTTCAAGCTATCGACTCGGGCATGTTACTAAACCTCTGGACATGTCCTTGTCTCTAAAAGGTGAATAGTAATATCTATTAATATTTCAGAGAAGTTATTTCAGATAGCAATGCTATTTTTATCCAGACATCTTACCGTATTAGTTTTATGATCCTAGGCATGGTGTTTACAATCTCTGAGCCCTAGTTTATTCAAATGTGAAATGGAGATAATAATAGAGCTTACCTCTTGAGTTTTATTTTTTAGAATTAAACAAGTAACAATGTGTAAAGCACTTGCCATGGAGCCTGTTACACAATAAGCACACAGCAATTGCAGGAGCCATTGTTATTCTTTTACTGTTTGCTTTTGTTTGATATTAGTGACTAGGGGTTGAATGAAGGGTTATGGGCAGGAGAGGAGGGATCAGATTAGAAGAGAAAGCTGGATATGCACACAAGTGACTAGATTGTAGAGGACCGTGAATGACAGACCAACCTGAGAACAGGTGACAAGTTTAAAATATTGAGGGAAGTGAGTCAAGGAAAGTTTCTATTGGTGCTTTGTTCCTAGCTCTATTGTCAGGAAACTCATGAGTAGTGTAGGACCCCAATGATAGTTTATTTCTTATAATTTTCCAGGAAGTTCTATACTCTCTCTCTCTTTCTCTTTTTTAAAAATACTTTTATTCCAGGAAGAAAGAGGGAGGGCGGTGGGTCTGGGCATTCCAGTGATCCAGGGCCACTGGGAGGCAGTTCCAGTACCTGCTGCTGTTCAGGGAGTAGGAAGCAACTCTGATTTAGCATGATCACTGCTGAAGGTCTTTGGAACCTGGCCAGCCTGCATCCTTCCTGGGGTTCTTATTTTGCAATCTGTTTGCAAATAGGAGTACTGCCAATTTGACTGGGGCATAGAATCCAGCAGAGATGATGATGGTAATAATTCTGCAGTGTCTGGGCACTGAGGCCATCAGGGAACTGGAGGGGAGTGTGGGTCTGCTGCTTTGAATAACAATTCGTGGCCCTGTGGCCTTAGAGTGATAAGTGGGACTTTGAGCACATTCTCCTCCTGGGCCAGCATCTGTTCCTTGGATTAAAGAAAAGACTACCTGTTCTCTTCCAGAAATAAATACTCATTTGTTTGTTCTGAGCAAACTAGTGCCTGGCGCAGGTCAACCTCTTCTGACAGGGCAAGGGAAATGTAAAGATGAATAGGCCCTGGAAAAGAAGTATGAATTTTGCCAGGTCTGAGCATTACACCTTGCTTATTTAACTTATATGCAGAGTACATCATGAGGAACGCTGGGCTGGAAGAAGCACAAGCTGGAGTCAAGATTGCTAGGAGAAATATCAATAACCTCAGATATGCAGATGACACTACCCTTATGGCAGAAAGTGAAGAGGAACTCAAAAGCCTCTTGATGAAAGTGAAAGAGGAGAGTGAAAAGGTTGGTTTGAAGCTCAACATTCAGAAAACAAAGATCATGGCATCTGGTCCCATCACTTCATGGGAGATAGATGGAAAAACAGTGGAAACAGTGTCAGACTTTGTTTTTTTGGGCTCCAAAATCACTGCAGATGCTGATTGCAGCCATGAAATTAAAAGACGCTTGCTCCTTGGAAGGAAAGTTATGACCAACCTTGATAGTATATTAAAAAGCAGAGACATTACTTTGCCAACCAAGGTCCGTCTAGTCAAGGCAATGGTTTTTCCCGTGGTCATGTATGGTTGTGAGAGTTGGACTGTGAAGAAGGCTGATCGCCGAAGAATCGATGCTTTTGAACTGTGGTGTTGGAGAAGACTCTTGAGAGTCCCTTATACTGCAAGGAGATCCAACCAGTCCATTCTAAAGGAGATCAGTCCTGGATGTTCATTGGAGGGACTGATGCTAAAGCTGAAACTGCAATACTTGGGCCACCTCATGCGACGAGTTGACTCACTGGAAAAGACTCTGATGCTGGGAAAGGTTGGGGGCGGGAGGAGAAGGGGACGACGGAGAATGAGATGGCTGGATGGCATCACCGACTCTGTGGACATGAGTTTGAGTGTACTCCGGGAGTTGGTGATGGACAGGGAGGCCTGGCGTGCTGTGATTCATGGGGTCGCGGAGAGTCGGACACGACTGAGCGACTGAACTGAACTGAACTGAACTGAGCATTACTGCTGGGGAAGGGCTGGCTCCAGGTATCAGGTTAGGCTGGCAAATTCAAAGGCAGACGGTTCTGCCTACACAGCAGCCTCCTGGCCGGAAGTCGGGGGTGGATCCAGATGGGAATCATATGCCTATGCCATGTGTGTTTGCTCTGGAGGGGAAGAATCTCATGGCTGACAACTTTCTTAGGGCTCTGTGCAGAACTCGCAGCACAGGGGGTGAGGAAGCTCCTGGGGCGACTCTGTGCTTTGAATTTTAGAAACCATAACAGTTACAAGGCATGGGTACTTGAACAGAACCTGGCACTGTCACCTAATTGGATGCCAGACTAGGCAGCTCCAAAATGTTACTTTTCTTGTCCCTGGACATTCTGTAGGGAAACTGTCCAATCCCACTGTCACATGCTTTTCCAGTTCCAATCATTCCATCATATTCCAGGATTCAGACTCAATGGGCTTCCCTGGTGATTCATTTAGTAAAGAATCCGTCTGCAATGCAGGAGATCCAGGTGCCATCCTTGGGTCAGGAATATCTCTTGGAGAAGGAAATGGCAACCCATTCCAGTATTCTTGCCTGAGAAATTCCATGGACAGAGGACCTGGTGGGCTACAGTCCATGAGGTCACAAGAGTCAGATGTGACTTAGAAACTAAACCACCACCAAATGATGAAAAGACAGTGCTATGAGAAATAGGAATTGTTATTTCCATTTTACAGATTAAGAAACTGAGATTAGTCACATAGCAAGTAGGTGACAGAATCAGGATTCTCCATTCTACAGCCGCTGTTATCCTGTGCCTACTTTTCCAGCTTAATCTCTTTCACCTTTCCCAGTATACTCTGCAGTCTAGCCATACTAAAATGCTCTTAATTTCCTGATAACTTTTTCTTTAACCTGTGCCCTTTGTCCAGACTTACCTATTTGTCTGAACTTTCTGCTTCTTCCCTGCCCCCTCACCACTGACAACTTTCTGCCCCAATAGCATAGCTGTAACTAACTTTGGGGATTTTGTAGCTGGCGTATAAAACTGAAAGTGAAAGTTGCTCAGTTGTGTCCAACTCTTTGGGACCCCATGGAATTCTCCAGGCCAGAGTACTGGAGTGGGTAACCTTTCCCTTCTCCAGGGGATCTCCCCAACCCAGGGGTTGAACCCAGTTCTCCCACATTGCAGGCAGATTCTTTACCAGCTGAGCTGTAGAGGAAGCCCAAGAATACTGGAGTAGGTAGCCTATCCCTTCTCCAGCAGATCTTCCTGACCCAGGAATTGAACCAGGGTTTCCTGCATTGCAGGTGGATTCTTTACCAAATGAGCTATTAGGGAAGCCCCAGCTGGCATATAGCATGAACTCAATAAATGTTTTAAAACTGAGTGAATGAAGCAGTCTTCTCTTGCCAGATATGAGGCAATGGAACAGAAATTAGGAATCAGACAGAAATGAGAAAAACTGGAGGGTGGGAATGAGAGTCTGGATAAATTGAGTTAAAAAGATAAACTGCCATAGATTTTAATGGAATACCTTTGACATTGTAGATAGGTAGGAAAGGAAACATTAAAAATGCTAACAAATCTGAATACTAGGGTAAGATGTTTGGTTTTTTGACTCTTAAGTCCAGACCTAACGTGGAGTCTAATGTACTACTTGGTCGAAAGATCCTATCATCTTCAGCAAAATTAACAGCGTATTTTTCTTGAGTCTTTACTGCATTTGTGACATTGACTGAAGTTGCTGCTGACAGTGTTGATACACAAGAGACTCTACCTTAACTTAGTTCATCTCCCAAGGACTGACTTCTTTATTTTTTTGGCAGCTGGGTGCCTATTTTCCACTTAGATAAGCCAAGGGAACTCAATTCAATTTTGTTGAAGGTTTTATCCTCCTATCTGCCCACTACAGGCAACTCACAGGGCTATGACCCTTTCATGGTAAAGTTGTAATGTAAGAATATTTTAAAATTTCAGTGTCATAGACTGTCAGAACTACTAGAGGCCTTAGAAATCATTTAGACATACTCCAATCAATGGGAATGAGGTTACACAGAAAAGTAGTGGTTAAATAAATGAAGTCCCCTGACTCTTTGTCTGGGACTTTCTGCCAGATCCCACAACCACAGTCACCAAGTTTTATGGGGAGACAGGTAGAGAGGACCTGCTTAACTGCACAGAGTTACATAACTATGACTGGTTTTAGAGTCAGACTCAGATTTGAATCCTGGATCCATCTCTGTAAGCTCTGTGACCTCAGAAATGTGACTTGATGTCTATTTTCTCAACTGTGTAATAGATATGCTGATGTTTACATAGTTGTTAGGAATGATGCTGATGAGCATAGAGTGCCTAACACTTAGTAGGCATTAAATACTGTGTATTGCAATAGGTGGATTGTTTTGATTTTTTCAGGTACTGTGGCAAATTTGGGAAAACTGAAACATATTTGAGGGTTTTGGATGACAAACTGTTTATCTCAAGAATGCTTAAGTACTTGCGTTCCTTTCAGCAACTTGGAGCTGTAATTCTGCAGACAAAATATGTTGTCAGAAAAATTAATTGTTGGATGATGTTTGGACTTCGTTTACATTGCTTCATTGAGTCAGTGCTAGGACTCCAAGTTGCTATGGAGGTTTGAGTGTTTTACAGAGTTCCAGAAAACTATAGATGTCTTGTTATGTGACAGCCTTTGAATCAAAAGGGCTTCCCTGGTAGCTCAGTTGGTGAAGAATGAACCTGCAATGCAGGAGACCCTGGTTCAATTCCTGGGTTGGAAAGATCTGCTGGAGAAGGGATAGGTTACCCACTCCAGATTCTTGGGCTTCCCTTGTGGCTCAATTGGTAAAGAATCTGCCTGCAATGCAGAAGACCTGGGTTCGATTCCTGGGTTGGAAAGGTCCCCTGGAGAAGGGAACTGGCTACCCACTACAGTATTCTGGCTTTAAGAAGTAAAGGGCTAAAGTCTACCAACTCCAGAGACAAAGTGCCGCACTTGGACATTTTCCATTGGAAAGTCATAGAAGCTAGTCACAGGAAATCTAACAATAATATTTCCTGAAATAATGGAAGTAGTACTGGACTAGGAATTAGGACACTGGCTCTAGACTCATCTTTTTCACTGATCTGACTCTGTTCCTAGGCAGATATCCTTACTGCTTAGTTTGATTCTAGGATGCTTTCCTACACATTACTATTTCCTGTGTTCATAAAATGTTTGAGATAAGGCTCAATTCCCACTTTTTACCTGGAAATCTTATCTGTCCTTTAGTTCTTAGGCCAGAAAGAGCCTTCTTGAGATAAGTATCTTTGATCTACCAGGCTGGGGTTGTTCCTTCCTCCTCAGTTCAGTTGCTCAGTCGTGTCCAACACTTTGCAACCCCATTGACTGCAGCACGCCAGGCTTCCCTGTCCATCAGCAACTCCCGGAGCCTACTCAAACTCATGTCCATCGTGTCGGTGATGCCATCCAACCATCTCATCCTCTGTCATCCCCTTCTCCTCCTGCCTTCAATCTTTCCCAGCATCAGGGTCTTTTCCAATAAGTTGGTTCTTCACATCAGGTGGCCAAAGTATTGGGAGTTTCAGCTTCAGCATCAGTCATTCCAATGAATATTCAGAACTGATTTCCTTTAGGATGGACTGGTTGGATCTCCTTGCAGTCCAAGGGATTCTCAAGAGTATTCTCCAACACCATTTGAATTGATGTTCAAAAGCATCAATTATTCGGTGTTCAGCATTCCTTATAGTCCAACTCTCACATCCATATATAACCACTGGAAAAACCATACCTTTGACTAGATGGACCTTTGTTGGTAAAGAAAAGTCTCTGCTTTTTAATATACTGTCTATGTTGGTCATAGCTTTTCTTCCAAGGAGTAAGCGTCTTTTAATTTCTTGGCTACAGTCACCATCTGCAGTGATTTTGGAACACAAGAAAATAAAGTCTCTCACTTTTTTCATTGTTTCCCCATCTATTTGCCATGAAGTGATGGGACCAGGAACCACGATCTTAGTTTTCTGCATACTGAGTTTTAAGCCAGCTTTTAAATTCTCCTCTTTCACTTTCATCAAGGGGCTCTTAAGTTCTTCTTCATTTTCTGCCATAAGGGTGGTGTCATCTGTGTATCTGAGGTTTTTTATATTTCTCCCAGCAATCTTGATTCCAGCTTGTGCTTCATCCAGCCCAGCATTTTTCATGATGTACACTGCATACAAGTTAAATAAGCAGGGTGACAATATACAGCCTTGACGTACTCCTTTTCCTACTTGGAACCAGTCTGTTGTTCCTTGTCCAGTTCTAGTTGCTGCTTCTTGACCTGCATACAGATTTCCCAGGAGGCAGGTCAGGTGGTCTGATATTCCCATCTCTTTCAGAATATTCCACAGTTTATTGTGATCCACACAGTCAAAGGCTTTGGCATAGTCAGTAAAGCAGAAGTAGATGTTTTTCTGGAACTCTCTTGCTTTTCTGATGATCCAGTGGATGTTGGCAATTTGATCTCTGGTTCCTCTGCCTTTTCGTCTCCTATGATCCTACAAACTCCTTCTTGTCACTCTGCTGGGTCACACTGCTCTGTGGACAGCTGTTTATGTCTACCTCTTTCCTAATCTACTTACTGTAAGACCCTTGAGAATTGGGATACATCTTCATTTTTGTTTTATTCTCAATGCTTATACTCTATTATGTAGAAGGTAGACCTCTAGAAGGAACTGAATGAGGGATAGGATTTGGGTAGGTAAGGAAGCAATCCAGGGAGATTTAAGTGGTGAGAACAAAGGCATGGAGGCTGGAATGAGTGAGCATAACACACTCCATTACTTATTAATAGATTCACTTATGCACTCATTGATTTGTTCTCTGTTTAGCACAAACTTACACTAGGAGCCTGTTTATATCAGGATACAAAGAATAAAAAGAAGTTTCATCCTTAAGAATTTTCTATTTGGGGGTAGCAGGGATCCAGACAAGTAAATAAACATTTAGCAATATTGAATGCTGATTGCTGTGAAAGGACTTCCAGGTTGCAGAGAGAGTAACAGAGGAGGCACCTATGTGGGCTTGAGGATTAAATAAAGTTTCTTGGTGGAAATGACACCTCAGCTGAGTTTCAGAACATGTGTAGGAGTGAACCAGGCTGACAAGAGAAGAAGCATTCTAGAGCTATGTTTGGGGCTGTTGGTGAGCCAGGTCTGGCAGAAATAGTCTGGAGAAGCTTGGAAACATGATACTGGAGAGATTGATTTAGTGACATGGGATTCAAAACCATATTTAGATATGGCAAAGCACAGTTAAACTCAAAATTGGGGAGCTGTCATAGGTGTGCCACGGTTGGCAGCTAGAATCAGTTAAGTTTGGTAAGACTTAAGTGATGTTGAACTGGTCTGATGTGTAGTAGCCCCTCATTTTGCTCTAAGGAAAAAAAAAATAGAGGAAATATTTTCCTTCAGGAGTATTTATTTTAGAAAGAAAATTATCTGTTTATGTCCCATGATATGTTCCAAAAGTATATACTTAGAATGCAAGTCTAGCATATAGTTTTATTTTTATTTATTTTTTTTGCCAGAGCGATACACATGCATGTTTCAAGTGCCCAAAGAGTTTGGGCCACTGGGACAAAATCCAAATTGAAGATAAATACTTCAAAAATCATCTGGGAAAATGAATAATAATGATAATAAATAGTAGGATTTTGATGTACTCTATTCTCCTTGAAATATTGGGAGGTACATATTATTAACACCAATATATTACATTAGCCAAAAAGGTCATTTGTGTTTTTCCATAACAATGTATGGAAAAATTTGAATGAACTTTTTGGCCAACTTGATACCCAAGGAAACAAAATATGGAGACTTTAAATTATTTTTCCAAAATCATGCAACCAATAAGTCATATATCCAGGAGTATTATACAGTTTTTCACACTTTCAATTCTGTTTTTTTTTTTTTTTTCTACTATGTCATAAATTCTATGTCTCTAAATTTCAGGAACTCTGCTGTTGGCATTTCTATTTTTTTTGTAGCTGTAGAGGGTAAAACATTCAGTTACATAATTTGACATTTAGTTTTAGCTTTCCTCCAGAACTGAAATATCATATATTTGTCTACCAAGTTGCCTTTTTAATATTTCATCTTTAGTTTTTTGTTGGCCCTGATATAAAAATATGCTATTGTCCTAATTAAAGCACTGGTTTACCTCTCACTACAAAAAATTTCGAGAAAACTACCACCATTCTGAATAATTTGTGGTCTTTCAAATATTTTTCTCACTTAGGCTGTTATAACTATTTTTAGATGTATTCCATATTATCTAAAGCTTTTAGTGCTGTTTTTAGTGTTGATCTATCGCTGTTAAGGAGATATAGTAAAGGTTCTAACCAACTTGTAAAAGTTGGCAGTAGAAGCATAGGTTTTAAGAACTAGAAGAGATATTAACTATATATTCAGAATCTCCTTCAGTTCAGTCACTCAGTCGTGTCTGACTCTTTGTGACCCCATGAGCTGCAGCACGCCAGGACTCCCTGTCCATCACCAACTCCCAGAGCCTACCCAAACTCATGTCCATTGAGTCGGTGATGCCATCCAACCATCTCATCCTCTGTTGTCCCCTTCTCCTCCTGCCCTCAATCTTTCCCAGCATCAGGGTCTTTTCGAATGAGTCAGCTCTTTGCATCAGGTGGACAAAGTATTGTAGTTTCAGCTTCAACATCAGTCCTTCCAATGAACAACCAGGACTGATCTCCTTTAGGATGGACTGGTTGGGTCTCCTTGCAGTCCAAGGGACTCTCAAGAGTCTTCTCCAACACCACAGTTCAAAAGCATCAATTATTTGGCCCTCAGTTTTCTTTATAGTCCAACTCTCACATCCATACATGACTACTGGAAAACCATAGCCTTGACTAGACAGACCTTTGTTGACAAAGTAATGTCTCTGCTTTTTAATATCCTGTCTAGGTTGGTCATAACTTTCTTTCCAAGGAGTAAGCATCTTTTAATTTCATGGCTGCAATCACCATCTACAATGATCTTGGAGCCAAAAAAAAAAAAAATATAGCCACTGTTTTCACTGTTTCTCCATCTATTTGCCATTAAGTGATGGAGCCAGATGCCATGATCTTAGTTTTCTGAATGTTGAGCTTTAAGCCAACTTTTTCACTCTCCTCTTTCACTTTCATCAAGAGTCTCTTTAGTTCTTCACTTACTGCCATAAGGGTGGTGTCATTCGCATATCTGTCGTTATTGATCTTTATCCCGGCAATCTTGATTCCAGCTTGTGCTTCTTCCAGCCCAGCACTTCTCATGATTTACTCTGCATATAATTTAAATAAGCAGGTTGACAATATACAGCCTTGATGTACTCTTTTTCCTATTTGGAACCAGTCTGTTGTTCCATGTCCAGTTCTAACTGTTGCCTCCTGACCTGTAGACAGGTTTCTCAAGAGGCAAGTCAGGTGGTCTGGTATTCCCATTTCTTTCAGAATTTTCTACATTTTATTGTGCTCCACATGATCAAAGGCTTTGGCATAGTCCATAAAGCAGAAATAGATGTTTTTCTGGAACTCTCTTGCTCTTTCGATGATCCAGCAGATGTTAACAATTTGTTCTCTGGTTTCTCTGCCTTTTCTAAAACCAGTTTGAACATCTGGAGGTTCATGATTCATGTATTGCTGAAGCCTGGCTTGGAGAATTTTGAGCATTACTTTGATAGCGTGTGAGATGAGTGCAATTGTGCAGTAGTTAGAGCATTCTTTGGCATTGCCTTTCTTTGGAATTGGAATGAAGACTGACCTTTCGCAGTCCTGTGACCACTGCTGAGTTTTCCAAATTTGCTGACATATTGAGTGCAGCACTTTCACAGCATCATCTTTTAGGATTTGAAATAGCTCAACTGGAATTCCATCACCTCCACTAGCTTTGTTCGTAGTGATGCTTCCTAAGGCCCACTGGACTTCACATTCCAAGACCGGTAACCATTGATACATTGAGGTTAAGTCTCCTATCTTACTGTTTTCTTTCTATTTATTCCCTTTGTTCTTTGTTCATTTGTTTCCCCCTCTTGGATATGACTTTTTAAAGCTAATCAAGTGTATTATTATTTTTGTTACTATTATTATTTTAATGCCTTTACTTTCTTACTACAGTTGTTTTCTCAGAAATATGCTATGAATTATTTCTGAAGTTAAAGATGGAACTAAATGAAAGCATACTAAGTATTCTTTTACACTTTCCTTTATCATTATAGTCTCCATTCAGACACTACATTTGTTCCTTTTCTGTTTTTTAATTGAGATATAATTGAAACATAGTGTGTGCATGAGTGCTCAGTTTTATATGACTCTTTGTGATCCCATGGATGATAGCTCACCAGGTTCTGCTATCCATGGACTCTTCCAGACAAGATACTGGAGTGGGTTGCCATCTCCTATTCCAAGGATCTTCCCAACCCAGGGATTGAACCTGCATCTCCTGCATTAGTAGGCATATTCTTTACCACTGTGCCACTTCAGTTCAGTTCAGTTCAGTCACTCAGTCGTGTCCGACTCTCGACAACTCCAGGAGTCACAGCACGCCAGGCCTCCCTGTCCATCACCAACTCCCAGAGTTCACTCAAACTCATGTCCATCGAGTCAGTGATGCCATCCAGCCATCTCATTCTCTGTTGTCCCCGTCTCCTCCCACCCCCAATCCCTCCTAGCATCAGACTCTTTTCCAGTGAGTCAACTCGTCGCATGAGGTGGCCAAAGTATTGCAGTTTCAGCTTTAGCATCAGTCTTTCCAATGAACACCCAGGATTGATCTCCTTTAGAATGGACTGGTTGGATCTCCTTGCAGTCCGAAGGACTCTCAAGAGTCTTCTCCAGCACCACAGTTCAAAAGCATCAATTCTTCGGCGATCAGCTTTCTTCACAATACAACTCTCACATCCATACATGACCACGGGAAAAACCATAGCCTTGACTAGACGGACCTTGGTTGGCAAAGTAATGTCTCCGCTTTTTAATATGCTATCTAGGCTGGTCATAACTTTCCTTCCAAGGAGTAAACATCTTTTAATTTAATGGCTGCAATCAGCATCTGCAGTGATTTTGGAGCCCAAAAAAATAAAGTCTGACACTGTTTCCAATGTTTCCCCATCTATTTCCCATGAAGTGATGGGACCAGATGCCATGATCTTCGTTTTCTGAATGTTGAGCTTCAAGCCAACATTTTCACTCTCCTCTTTCACTTTCATCAAGAGGCTTTTGAGTTCCTCTTCACTTTCTGCCATAAGGGTAGTGTCATCTGCATATCTGAGGTTATTGATATTTCTCCCAGCAATCTTGATTTCAGCTGGTGCTTCTTCCAGCCCAGCATTCCTCATGATGTACTCTGCATATAAGTTAAATAAGCAGGGTGAAATATACAACCTTGACATACTCCTTTTCCTATTTGGAACCAATCTGTTGTTCCATGTACAGTTCTAACTGTTGCTTCCTGACCTGCATACAGGTTTCTCAAGAGGCAGGTCAAGTGGTCTGGTATTCCCATCTCTTTCAGAATATTCCACAGTTTATTGTGATCCACACAGTCAAAGGCTTTGGCATAGTCAGTGAAGCAGAAATAGATGCTCTTCTGGAACTCTCTTGCTTTTTCCATGATCCAGCGGATGTTGGCAATTTGATCTCTGGTTCCTCTGCCTTTTCTAAAACCTGCTTGAACATCTGGAAGTTCACGGTTCACATATTGCTGAAGCCTGGCTTGGAGAATTTTAAGCATGACTTTACTAGTTTAGTTAATATCTATCACCACACACAATTAAATTATTTTTTTTCCTTGCGATGAGAAACTTGAAGATCTACTCTCTTAGAGACTTTTGAATATACAATATTGTATTGGTAACTATAGTCACCATGCTGTATATTACATTCCCCAGGACTTATTTATCATATAACTGTTGGTTTGTGTCTTTTAACCAAATATTTGTATTAATAGTTTTATCCTTTCTATTAGCTTCTTACTTCATTTTATTATGCTTTTAGTAGTTTCCCTAGAAATTATATCTTAAACAAATACTTTTACCATATTTTGATAATGCAAGGTTTTTATAATATTTTACCTGCATTTCCTCTCTGTACATATCCATATATATATATATGTGGCTGTGTGTACATATGTTTATGTATATCTGTGTATATGTGTTAATATGCATAAATGTGTGTATATATATATATATGTGTTAGGTATGTGCATGTTTGTATGCGTTTTTTAAACTCTTAATATGTAGACTTACCCACATATTTATCCTTTATGGCACTTTTCATTTCTTCTTATGTTGACTTATTTCCTTCTAGGATAATTTTTCTTTTCAATAACTAACTCCTTTTTCTATTTATTATTACCTAGATATTATGGCAATGGATATTTTTTCTTCCTGAAAATGTGTTAACTTTTCAAGGATGACTTTGGATAGTATAGTGTAAGTTAGCAATTTAATTTTTCTTTTTACACTAGAAAGATGCCTTTATGTCATCTTTAGCTTGTATTTCTTTGAGAGGTCCTTTGTAGATATAATGTTTTCTCCATCCTCTTATAAGACTGTCTTTGGTCTCTAGTAGCTTTACTATGATATACCTAGGTCTGCCTTTTTTTTTTTTTTTTTTGGTATTTTTTCCTTTTGAAGTGCATAGAACCTCTAGAATTTAAGGCTTAATGTCTTTTGTCAGTTTGGGAGAATTCTTGGTTAATATTTCTTCAAATATTACTTTTGTTTTACTTTCTCTCATCTTCTGGGACACCAATGACATGTATTTAGATCTTTTTACCATACCCATATGAGTCTTGGGTTCTTTTTGTACATTTTTTCCTTTCTTGTTTCAGTGTTTTGATATGTATATTTTCTACTAACAAATATTCCATTTCCCCATTTCTTTCTTCTTCTGGGACTGGTGTGTTATTAAAACCCATCTATGGAATTTCTAATTCCAGCTATAAATTTCTTTATTTCTGGCTTACCACTTGCATCTTTACCTATATTCCAGTTATCTGGTAAACTTTTCTGCATTCTCAAAAATATTACAGTTGGCCCTTGAGCCATGCAGGGGTTAATCTGTGTATAACTTATACATGGTCCTCTGTATCTGTGGTTCCTCCACATCTGCAGGTCCAGCCAGCCACAGACCATGTAGTATCAGTATTTGCTGTTAAAAGTATCCACATGTCAGTGAACCCATGCAGTTCAAACACACATGGTTCAAGCATCAGCTGTACTTATAATTTTTTACAACTCCTGCTGGTACTTGAACTATTTGGATAATCTGTGGGTCAAGTTCCTTTCTTTTTTCTTTTATTCTCATTTATTTCTTTCTATTTCTTGACATGACTCATAAATTTGGTTGATGCAGGATATTGCTTTTGAAAAATGTATGTGCTTTTATTAACATTATTTTTCCCCTGGTGGATTTAATTTTCTTCTGGCAAGCAGATAGATATTTGGGGAGATCATATTCATCCAGTCAAGGCTGAATTGCAGGTATACAAATTCAAGTCTATATTTAGCTTACCTTTACTCTAAGGGAATAACTCTTCTGGTATCTCAGACAGTGTGGAGTATTTGCCAAGGTTTTCTAAGTTAGTGGAGTCTGAACTTCAATCTCTTCTGCAGCACTGTGAAACTCTGTTGAAATTGCCACTTGCCATTTTAACTTCTTTAATGGTGGTTTCTACTTAATTGATTAACATCTTACCCTGTATATGAGCAGCTTAGAATTTTGCAAATGACTTCAAGTGAAATGCATGCAAAATTTTCATCTCACTTTTCTATGGATTCTTTAATTTCCAACTGCCTTGGCAGGCCCGAAAGTCAACTTTCATTTTGCCAAGCTCAGATTCACTAGATTCAACAAATGCTCTCTGTTGGATCTTGAATTCACTTACATTTTGGCCTGATAATTCCATAATATTTTGTTAATTTACCCATAGCTCTAAGAGAATTTAAAGTTGTTTTATGAAGTAGGATCTGTCCAGGTGGCATACTACCATACTCATACTTCTTTTTTGAAACTTGTCTCCCCAAACCCATTGAAAGGAAATGAAAAAAAAAAAAATCTTATTTGAGTTTCTACAGTGTAAAATGGCATGGCCTTTAGAACTGGACAGACCTGGGTTTCACTCATTCTGTGTCTGCTACATAAGCACTATCATCTTAAGAAAATATATAAAGGACTTCTTTGGTGATCCAGTCACTGAGACTTAGCCTTCCATTGTAATGGGTTTGGATTTAATCCCTGATCAGGGAGCTAAGATACCACATGCCTTGCGGTCAGAAAACTAAAAATGTAAAACAGAAGCAGTATTGTAACAAGCTCAATAAAAACATTAAAAATGGTCCACATTGAAAAGAAAAAAAAAGCTTTTTTTAAAAAAGAAAATACATTAAATAGTCTGAGTCCATTTTTGTTTCCATATCTGGACAAGCTGATAAGCCACCTCCTTTAGGACTGGCATGGATGCAAACTACACAAGCTTTTATTTGTGAAGTAAGTAAGTATGAGTTGCTCAGTCGTGTCTGACTCTTTGAGACCCCATGGACTTCAGCCCACCAGGATCCTCTGTCCATGAGATTTTCCAGGCAAGGATATTGGAGTGGGTTGTCATTTCCTTCTCCAGGGGAAACTGGCCCTTACTCCAACCCATCATAAAACTCAAATCAAGCCTCCTCTCCTGCGTTCTCAGGCCATTTTCAAACCAGTTTGGCAGACTATTCTACTCTCACTGTAAATCCTCATTATCTGAGTAATAAACGTTTTTATATGTTCTTCATGCATCTGAACCAAATTTGGAGTGGGAGAGTCCATTTTATCTCTGAAGGATGACCAAACAGAAAGTTCCTTGATCTTTTAGTTTTCTGAATTTGCTTTCCTAATCTATAAAATGAATAATAATATATACCTGGAATATTTTTCTAAGGATTAGAAATAACATGTGATATTAGAGCATCTAACCATTTCTCTGGAACTTAGCAGGTGTTCAACAAATTCTGTATATAAAAAAATAATAATTTTAAGCCAACCAGACCACAGACTATCTTCAACTCCATACACTTACCTTTTATTATTTTATTTTTCTTCATAGTTATGACTACCTGATATTGCATTATACATTTATTCACACATTTAACTATTTATTTATTTACTTGTATGCTGTTTGATTCTCTCACTAAAATGTAAAGCACCCAAAGCCAGGAACGATGTATGTCTCATTTACTTGTGTATTCCTAGCACATAAAATGGACAAGGCAATGGCACCCCACTCCAGTACTCTTGCCTGGAAAATCCCATGGATGGAAGAGCCTGGTAGGCTGCAGTCCATGGGGTCGCTAAGTCGGACACGACTGAGTGACTTCACTTTCACTTTTCACTTTCATGCATTGGAGAAGGAAATGGCAACCCACTCCAGTGTTCTTGCCTGGAGAATCCCAGGGGCGGCAGAGCCTGGTGGGCTGCCCTCTGTGGGGTGGCATAGAGTCAGACACGACTGAAGTGACTTAGCAGCAGCAGCAGTTCAGTTCAGTTCAGTCGCTCAGTCGTGTCCGACTCTCGGCGACCCCATGAATCACAGCACGCCAGGCCTCCCTATCCATCACCAACACCCGGAGTTCACTCAAACTCATGTCCACAGAGTCGGTGATGCCATCTAGCCATCTCATTCTTGGTCGTCCCCTTCTCCTCCCGCCCCCAACCTTTCCCAGCATCAGAGTCTTTTCCAGTGAGTCAACTCGTCGCATGAGGTGGCCAAAGTATTGCAGCTTCAGCTTTAGCATCAGTCCTTCCAATGAACACCCAGGATCGATCTCCCTTAGAATGGACTGGTTGGATCTCCTTGCGGTACAAGGGACTCTCAAGAGTCTTCTCCAACACCACAGTTCAAAAGCATCAATTCTTCGGCGATCAGCTTTCTTCACAGTCCAACTCTCACATCCATACATGACCAGTAGCAGCACATAAGATAATTTTGAGCTCTTAGGCAGAGTTCAATGAGTGTTTCTTGGAAAAATAAAGGAATGAGTCAGTCAGATATATATTGAATCTAGAGCCTCCCTTTTCACTGTTGACCTGATTTAACTATGTTACTGTGTTCCAAACTCCTCATCCATGACTCTGGACCCTACTGAATTGTCTGTATTGTAGAAATAGGAAAGTAGAGGATCAGACATAGGAAGTAATCTTCCCAGACTCAAATAACAAGTCAGTGGCATAAACCAGGAAAGGAAGACAGGTCTCCTCTCTTTCAGTCCAATTTTCTTCTCAGTATACCTCCTCTCATCTCCCACCCCCAAACAGGCATTTTCCCACAGAGCTTTTTCTGTTTGTTTCCAAAATCCACTGAATAATGTTCAATAAAGCAAACACTACTTTTTAGTACAAGTCAACCTTTTCCTAATTGATTTTTCTCATTTTTCAACAGACTTGTAATTGTCAATTTACTTGCTGAGTTGAAGGTGGCACCTGGGTTTGTCATTCTAACCCTTGGAGTAATTTAACTCTACCTTGTAAGACAGGTTTCTATGCTTGTATTATTCTCTGTTGGCATTGTCTTTTCAATCAATCAGTCATGAAAAATTCATGCCCAAGGTAAAGCCCTGGTGAAACACTCTCAGAAAAATGTGATTATCTTTAAACAAAGGGGAGATCTTGGTGTTCTCTGAAATTCATTGGAGAGAACAGCCTTTAATAAGGAAGCATTTTATCTGCTGTTTGCAATCCATAAGATACTCTGCTTTTTCCATTTAAAATTGATCTCTTCAAATTCTCAGGTTTCCAAAATTGCTAGAAGATGAAGCCCCATGAATGTGGATTCTAATAATCTGAAGTTTGTAAAAGCTTAATGTAAGCCTGTCATGAATGATGAAAAATGTGTCAGCTACACATATAGCAGGGTGATGGTATAAATACAATTGGATAATGTTTCATCAACTTTTCAAAACATGTTTATTTCAGGTTTTAATTAGAAAAATAGTTTGATTTATTGGATTGTCCTCTAATTATGGAGAGTGACTGATTCCTTCTTCAGATAGACTGAAACAACAGTGGCTCCAGGCTGAGCCCTTATATTGGTTCTAGCACTGGCCTCAACCATAATATGGTTAAATGGGCCTGGGTATAGCCCTCATGCTGTCTGTAGACTAAATCCCTCATCTCTGTCTCATCACTGATTCATAATCAGTTACCAGTTATCATTGGCCTCAGGGGAACTGGATGAGAGAATTTGTCTGACTTAGTATAGCTCTTCTTCCTGCTGGCAAACAACCTCAAGCACCTGGTCTGATAGCTGTTAGTGGCTTCATCACTCCTCTGGAAAGCATTACCATAAAGTTATGCTGTAGAACAGTCATCGCATAATTCCCAGGTGCTTTGGGAGAAGGAAAGGCCCTTTCTAAACAAGTGCTGTTCTCTCTGTCTTAGAAATATTACTCTACAGTTTGCTATATATCAAGAGCTTTTTACAAAAAAATCTTTGTCTCCAGAGGCAAATTGCCTTTTATTTTGCAACATGATTCTACATGAAAGGAGAAGAGTTTGCTATTATTTTAGCCTAGATTATCCAGAACTAAGAAGAGAGATTTAGTGTTTTTTATTATATAGCACTCTAGCTTTTTGTCAAATTAACCTGATTTTGGGTCCTGATTCAACATTTTGTCATCACTGTGCCCTTGGGTAAGATACTTAATATCTGTGAGAAATTCAGTTTGCTCATCTGTAAAATGGGAATATTAAGATTGTACTCACAATTTTTGTTAGGATTATTAAATGAGATTTTATACCTGATATATAATATTTTATAAAAATAGAACCATAAAAACCTATAACCTGGAGCTGAAACAACCCTCAGATGAGTATTTAGCCATCTTGCTGAAGACTAAAACTTCAGACAGTTAAAGTATAATTATGATTTTTGTGGATAGGTTAATTGAGGTAAGGTAAAACACACTGAAGTTTGAAGGCATTCTGTTAGAGGCAACATTTGAATTCAAGTTTCTGCCTCCTAAGATTTTCAGACAGTTCAGTCGCTCAGTCTTGTCCAACTCTTTGCAACCCCATGGACCGCAGCATGCCAGGTCAACCTGTCCATCACCAAATCCCAAAATTTACCCGAACTCATGTCCATCGAGTCAGTGATGTCATCCAACCATCTCATCCTCTGTCTTCCCCTTCTCCTTCTGCCCTCAATCTTTCCCAGCATCAGGGTCTGCTCAAATGAGTCAACTCTTCGTGTCCAAAATATTGGAGTTTCAGCTTCAACATCAGTCCTTCCAAAGAACAACCAGGACTGATCTCCTTTAGAATGGACTGGTTGGATCTCCTTGCAGTCCAAGGGACTCTCAAGAGTCTTCTCCAACACCATAGTTCAAAAGCATCAATTCTTTGGCCCTCAGCTATCTTTATAGTCTAACTCTCACATCCATACATGACTACCGGAAAAACCATAGTCTTGACTAGAGGGACCTTTGTTGACAAAGTAATGTCTCTGCTTTTTAATATGCTGTCTAGGTTGGTCATAACTTTCCTTCCAAGGAGTAAGCATCATTTAATTTCATGGCTGTAGTCACCATCTGCAGTGATTTTGGAGCCCCCAAAAATAAAGTCAGCCACTGTTTCCACTGTTTCCCCATCTATTTCCCATGAAATAATGGGACCAGATGCCATGATCTTAGTTTTCTGAATGTTGAGCTTTCAGTCAACTTTTTCATTCTCCTCTTTCACTTTCATCGAGAGGCTCTTTAGTTCCTCTTCACTTTCTGCCATAAGGTTGATGTCATCTGTGTATCTGAGGTTACTGATATTTCTCCTGGCAATGTTGATTCCAGTTTGTGCTTCATCTAGCTCAGTATTTTGCATGATGTACCCTGCATTTAAGTTAAATAAGCAGGGTGACAATATACAGCCTTGACGTACTCCTTTTCCTATTTGTAACAAATCTGTTCCATGTCAAGTTCTAACTGTTGCTTCCTGTCCTGCATACAGATTTCTCACGAGGTAGGTCAGGTGGTCTGGTCTTCCCATCTCTTTCAGAATTTTCCACATTTTATTGTGATCCACACAGTCAAAGGCTTTGGCATAGTCAATAAAGCAGAAATGGATGTTTCTCTGGAGCTCTCTCGCTTTTTCGATGATCCAGTGGATGTTGGCAATTTGATCTCTGGTTCTTCTGCCTTTTCTAAAACCTGCTGAGCACCGGGAAGTTCACAGTTCAAGTATTGCTGAGGCCTGGCTTGGGGAATTTTGAACATTAATTTACTAGCATGTGAAACGAGTGTAATTGTGCAGTAGTTTGAACAATCTTTGGCATTGCCTTTCTTTGGAATTGGAATGAAAACTGACCTTTTCCAGTCCTGTGGCCACTCCTGAGTTTTCCAAATTTGCTGACATGTTGAGTGCAACTTTCACAGCATCATCTTTCAGGATTTGAAGTAGGTCAACTGGAATTCCATCACCTCCACTTGTTTTGTTTGCAGTGATGCTTCCTAAGGCCCGCTTGACTTCATATTCCAGGATATCTGGCTCTAGGTGAGTGATCACACCATCGTGATTATCTGGGTCATGAAGATATTTTTGTACAGTTCTTCTGTGTGTTCTTGCCACCTCTTCTTAATATCTTCTGCTTCTGTTAGGTCCCTACCATTTCTATCCTTTATTGAGCCCATCTTTGCATGAAATGTTCCTTTGATATCTCTAATTTTCTTGAAGAGATCTCTAGTCCTTCCCATTCTATTGTTTTCCTCTATTTCTTTGCTCTGATCACTGAGGAAGTCTTTCTTAAATCTCCTTGCTATTGTTTGAAACTCTGAATTCAAATGGATATATCTTTCCTTTTCTCCTTTGCTTTTCACTTCTCTTCTTTTCTCAGCTATTTGTAAGGCCTCCTCAGACAGCCATTTTGCTTTTTTGCATTTCTTTTTCTTGGAGATGGTCTTGATCCCTGTCTGCTGTACAATGTCACGAACCTCTGTCCATATTTCACCAGGCACTCTATCAGATTTAGTCCCTTAAATCTACTTGAGGATAAGGGGATGACAGAGGATGAGATGCTTGGATGGCATCACCAGCTCAATGGACATGAGTTTGTGTAAACTCTAGGAGTTGGTGATGGACAAGGAGGCCTAGCATGCTGCAGTCCATGGGGTCGCAAAGAGTCGGGCAGGACTGACCGACTGAACTGAAATTACAAAGCACCCCAGAGCTTACTGGCTTAAAAAAAAAAAAGCATTTATCAATACCTAGATAGCATATTAAAAAGCAGAGACATTACTTTGCCAACCAAGGTCCGTCTAGTCAAGGCTATGGTTTTTCCAGTGGTCATTAATGGATGTGAAAGTTGGACTGTGAAGAAAGCTGATCGCCGAAGAATTGATGCTTTTGAACTGTGGTGCTGGAGAAGACTCTTGAGAGTCGCTTGGACTGCAAGGAGGTCCAACCAGTCCATTCTAAAGGAGATCACTCCTGGGTGTTCATTGGAGGGACTGATGCTGAAGCTGAAACTCCAATACTTTGGCCACCTCATGTGAAGAGTTGACTCACTGGAAAAGATTCTGATGCTGGGAGGGATTGGGGGCAGGAGGGGAAGGGGACGACAGAGGGTGAGATGGCTGGATGGCATCACCAACTTGATGGACATGAGTTTGAGTGAACTCTGGGAGTTGGTGATGGACAGGGAGGCCTGGCGTGCTGTGATTCATGGGGTTGAAAATAGTCGGACATGACTGAGCGACTGAACTGAACTGAACTGAATGCTCATGAATCACCTGGGTGGTTCTTCTCTATCGGTAGTCGGTTCTGAATCATGTAGATTTTGGCTAGGTTCTCTCTGAGTTCGGGTGTACTTTGCTGTGCCCATGGACAGAGAAGTCTAGAGGGCTGCAATCTATGGGGTCACAAAGAGTCAGACACAACTGAGCAACTAATCACTCACACATGTTGTGTCACAACTCTTTGTAATCCTATGGACTGTAGTCCACCAGGCTTCTCTGTCCATGGAATTCTCCAGGCAAGAATACTGGAGTGGGTTGCTATGTCCTCCTCCAGGGGATCTTCCCAATCAAGTCCAGGTTTCCCACATTACAGGTGGATTCTTTACCATCTGAGCCACTTAGGTTGTCTCATATGTTTGCAAGTCAGCTGGCTGGAGGCTGGTCTATGATAGTTTCAGTTGGAGCAACTAGGCTGTCTTCAGTGTCTTTTTATCCTCTGTCAACCTATTCTGCTGCTGCTGCTGCTAAGTCGCTTCAGTATGTCCAACTCTATGTGACCCCATAGACAGCAGCCCATGAGGCTCCCTGTCCCTGGGACTCTCCAGGCAAGAACACTGGAGTGGGTTGCCATTTCCTTCTCCAATGCAGGAAAGTGAAAGTGAAAGTGAAGTCACTCAGTCGTGTCCGACCCTTAGCAACTCCATGGACTGCAGTCTACCAGGCTCCTCCATCCATGGGAGTTTCCAGGCAAGTGTACTAGAGTGGGTTGCCACTTCCTTCTCTGCAATCTATTCTAGATGTGATCAAATGATAGTGGTAGGATTTCAAGAAAGAACATAGAACATATTCTCAAGGCTTCTTGAGGTCTTGGCTCAGAAGTGGTATACTGTTAACTTCCATCAATTTCTACTGACCAAAGCCACATTGGGTCTCCCCAGATTCAAGAGGCTCACCTTTTAATGAGAGAAGCAGCAAAATCAGAGTTTAGCATACACACAGAGGAAAGAATTGTGAAAAATGTTGCAATCGTTCTACCACACATAATTTGTATGCACCGGAAGACAATAGACAAGCTCAAAGTGTCTCATTAAGGAAAAATTGTGACATTAAACAAGGTAACCCAGGAATCAAAATTATTTCCAATAATGTAATAAAATGATATTACAAGCAAATAGATTACAAACCTAATAGGAACTAGAAGTGGGTAGCACCATGGTACCACCCCAGGTAGGGGGTGGGAGGAAGGGTGACAGGTTCACCTTAAGAGAGGAAGAGAGGTGCTGAATGAACAAATAAGGAGGGATTTTGGGGTTTGCCCAAGGATGGAAATCTGTGCATTCTTGTTTGAGAATTTCAGAGGCACTGAAGAAAGCCTGTGACTTCTTCCCTATAACTTATGAGCAACCCATTTAATAAATTAAAAAATGTGTATACACACCTGTTGTCTCACCTGTCCTATTAACTCTGTAGCACCTCTAGACAAGCAAAATGTGGAGTGGGTAAAAGTAGAGATTTACTCTCCTGTTGATTATAGTTTGACCTGTTGGAGCCATCCAGAGAAGGTATCATTCTCCTTGACTTTTTCATCATCCTGGAGAATAGGAAGTCAATTTGGGTGTTCTTTCCAAAACATAGATCTGAACCTTTCACACCTATACTTAAAACTCTTCAGTAGCCCCTTCATGTTGCTTTTAGTAAAAATTAAAACTCCTTAACACAGCCCATGTTCCTGTTAATGCCGTAGTCTCATCTCTTACCCAGAATTCTCTGTTCTGTGCTGTGCTGTGCTTAGTTACTCAGTCATGTCCGACTTTTTGCAACCCCATGGACTGTAGCCCACCCGGCACCTCTGTCCTTGGGGATTCTCCAAGCAAAAATACTGGAGTGGATTGCCATGCCCTCCTCCAAGGGATCTTCCCAACCCAGGGATCAAATCCAGGTCTCCCTCATTGCAGGTGGACTCCTCACTGTGTGAGGCACCAGGGAAGCCCAAGAATACTGGAGTGGGAACCCATTCTCTCTCTAGGGGAACTTCTCAACCCAGGAATTGAACTGAGTTCTCCTGCATTGCAGGCAGATTCTTTACCAGCTGAGCTGCCGGGAAGCCCATGAAAGTGAAAGTGTTAGTTGCTCAGTTCTTTGTTCTAGCCACAGGAAAGAGCTTGTAATTGCACAAACCACCCAACCTTTGCTCTTGTTTTTCCTTCCAGCTGAAATGGCCTTCACACTTCCTTCTTCCCTGGTCAGTTCTTATTAATCAGTGAAGATATAGCTTTCTTCCCCTTGACTGGCTACAGATGCTACGTCAGCATTTTATTTGTGTGTGTGTGTGAGAGAGACAGAGAGTGTGTGTGTCTGTGTCATACATTATTTCCCCTACTAGGCAGTCCTTAAGGACAAAGGATGTTATTCATTTCTACAATACGAGCACATAGAAAATTAAGAGTCCTATAGTTGTATATTGAATGAAATGATTAAATGAGTATTTCTTGAATGAATGAATGAATGAAATTTATAACAATGCTTTCTGTAGGAAATAATGTCAGATTAAGATTATTTTTGTCTCATGTTGGTGAATACTTCTTCTGAGTTATAGGGAGAAGAAAGAGCCTCCCTGGAAGGTCTTATTTTTCTTCTGTCTTGTTGCTAATGCCCTCATTTGATATGCTAAACTTCCCTTGATGAGAATGCTTTGCTTCATTTCCCTTCTACCTCTTTTGGCTGCTTCGTCACAAGCCTTTAGTGAAAGAGAAGAATCTTCTAATGTGCAACCTGTAAGCCATTTCTTTATTATCTCTATCAGACTGCGGTATCTGTGTGAAGATTTTGACAAGTTCTAGTTCACAAGACACAGGTGCAGCGGATTAACAAACTTTGTTGGTTCCTTGTTACTTCCCAACAGCAGCCTATAATAGATAAGGATTCATTTTTCACATAGTGTTTATCTATATGGCAGACTTTATGGTTTTGATATATCAGGTCCAGGATTTCCTAGTGCTTGAGTGGCAACCTGCCCTTTACACACACACACACACACACACACACATATGTGTATAGCTTCTTGATGCAGGTGAAATAGGAGAGTGAAAACAGTGGCTTAAAACTCAACATCCAAAGACTAAGATCATGGCATCCAGTCCTATCACTTTATGCCAAATAGATGGCGAAAATATGGAAACAGTGTCAGATTTCATTTTCTTGGGCTCCAAAATCAATGTGTGGACAGTGACTGCAGCCATGAAATTAAAAGATGCTTGTTCCTTGGAAAAATGCCTTGTCAAACCTAGACAGTGTTTTAAAAAGCAAAGACATCACTTTGCCGACAAAGGTCCATATAGTCAAAGCTATGGATTTTCCAGTAGTTGTGTGTGGACGTGAGAATTGGACCATAAAGAAGGCTGAGCGCTGAAGAATTGCAGCTTTTGAACTGCGGTGTTGAAGAAGAATCTTGAGAGTCCCTTGGACAGCAAAGAGATCAAGCCAGTTAATCCTTAAGGAAATCAACCCTGAATATTCATTGGAAGGACTGATGCTGAAGCTGAAGCTCTAATACTTGCCAACCTGATACAAAAAGCCAACTTATTGGAAAAGACCCTGATGCTAGGAAAAATTGATGGCAAGAGGAGAAGCGGGTGGTGACAGAGGATGAGATGGTTGGATGGCCTCGCTGACTCAATGGTCATGAGTTTGGGCTAACTCAGGGAGATAATAATGGGCATAGAAGCCTGGTATGTGCTACAGTTTATGGGGTCACAAAGAGTCAGACATGACTTAGCAACTGAACAACAACAACTGCATTTATAATGCACATGTGTATGCTGCTGCTGCTGCTGCTAAGTTGCTTCAGTCGTTTCCGACTCCGCCCGACCCCATAAACGGCAGTCCACCAGGCTTCTCTGTCCCTGGGATTCTCCAGGCAAGAATACTGGAGTGGGTTGCAGTGTCCTTTTCCAATGCATGCATGCATGCTAAGTCATTTCAGTTGCATCCAACTCTGTGCGACCCCGTAGACGGCAGCCCACCAGGCTCCTCAGTCCACACGATTCTCTAGGCAAGAATACTGGAGTGGGTTGCCATTTCCTTCTCTAGCATATGTGTATAGTCTTTTATTATTTCCTGACCAAATAGACTTGTAGTTATAGTGAATCCTATAAAAAACTACCAGACAGGTATGCTTTTCTTCTTTGCAGATGAGTAAAACAAGGCTCAGAAAGATAAAAAAAAACATGGTCAGAGTTGCACAGAGAGAGATAGGCTTGGAATGCCAAGTTTTTTGTATGATGCAGGGGATCAGATTTGTCTCAGATTAGGTAATATAGAAACAAGAAATAAGGCTCTGAAGGAAAGTAGCTGATTGGTTGGAAAAACGAGATCTAGATTTTATCCCCAACTCAGCCCCACATTACCTATATACCTTTTGATGCATCATAACACCAAGGCAAATTTACCCTAAACTCTTGTGCAGTCCTGCCCAAGTCAGACTTACCTGGTGACATGGTGACACATGATCAAACATGTAGCTAGACATACGCCAAACCAGCTTTCCCTCATTGTGTTATAGACCTCTCTGACTGTCAAGTGGTTATCTCAAAAGAAGTTACTGAAATTGCTCATAGGAAAACTACTTATGCCTAACTTAAAGAATCAAATTCATTTTTTATTTAACTATAATCATTAGTAGAATAAAACTAGGATGAATGACTTGCAAATTATTAAAGAAAGAAGGAAAAACATAAGGCATATTTTAAGCAATTGTGAAATCAATAGATTTTATTGTAAAAAAGCATAAACATTATACATTATGAAAGAAGATAACTAATAAAAGGTTTTTAAAAATCACTGAATGTGATGCTATATAAAAGGGTAAAAGAAAACATTGACTATAGATTTGCACAATGTAAACAGATACATCGTAAAACCACAGTTGTCAGAACAATGGCTGCCTGTCACTAAAATAAACACGCAAATCAGTGAAGTAGAAATGGAAGTCCAGAAATAAACCCGAGCATTTAAACTTTTTTTTTATGGAAAAAGTGACATCTGAAATTAGAAGGGAAAGAGATGACTCAATAAGATGTTGAAAAAATAAGATATGCTGCTTCTTCATATTTTACACTGAAATGCCTAATGAAGCAAAAGTATTTCAACTTTTGAAATTTAAATTAGGAAAATTTTAAATACATGTTAGATAATATAAAAACACTCAAGGATCCACCAGTAAGATTGAAGCACATGTTAACATTTGGTCATCCTTTAGATTCTTCTTTCTTTTGTTGATGCTAATAAATGAAACCTTATGGCTACAGCTTTCCCTCTTACTTTACTTTCTCTCAGAAGTAGCCACAGTCCTGAAATTGAGTATAATTCCAATTTATGATTTTGTACTTCTATCGTACATGTATTATATTAAATTATGCTATATGTTTGCCTTCTATAATGCATATCTTTTTCACTAAACATAGTTCTTGGTGTCTATCCATGTTCATAAATGTAGCTCTAGTTCATTCATTGTCGATGATAAGTATTATTTCATTGTAGTAATTGATGAACCATAATTTGTTGTTGTCATTGTTCAGTTGCTAAGTCATGTCCAACTGTTTGTGAGCCCATGGACAGCAACACACCAGATGTTCCTGTCCTTCACTATCTCCCTGATATTGCTCAAACTCATGTCCTCTGAGTCGGTGGTGCTATCCAACTATCTTATCCTCTATCACCCCTTCTCCTCTTGCCCTCAATCTTTCCCAGCATCAGGGTCTTTTCCAGTGAGTCAGTTCTTCACATCAGGTGGCCAAAGTGTTGGAGCTTCAGCTTCAGCATCAGTCCTTCCAGTGAATATTCAGGGTTGATTTCCTTTAGGATTGACTGGTTTGATCTCCTTGCAACCCAAGGGACTCTCAAGAGTCTTCTCTAGCACCACAGTTCAAAAGAATCAGTTCTTTGTCACTCAGCCTTCTTTACGGTCCAACTCTCACATGACTACTTACATGACTACTCTTACATGACTACTGGAAAACCACTGCTTTGACTATACAGACCTTTCTCAGCAAAGTGAAGTCTCTGTTTTTTTAATATGCTGTCTAGGTTTTTCATAGCTTTTCTTCCAAGGAGCAAGCATCATTTAATTTCATGGCTGCAGTTACCATCCACGGTGATTTTGGCGCCCAAGGAAATCTGCCACTGTTTCCACTGTTTCTCCATCTATTTGCCATGAAGTGATGGGACCAGATGCCATGATCTCAGTTTTGTGAATGTTGAGTTTTCAGTCAGCTTTTCACTCTTCTCTTTCACCCTCATCAAAAGACCCTTTAGTTTCTCTTCACCCTCTACCATTAGAGTAGTACCATCTGCATATCTGAGGTTGTTGGTATTTCTCCCAGCAATCTAGATTTCAGCTTGTGAATCATAATTTTCCATTCTCATTCTGAGTTAACTAGTTTTAGTTTTTAGTTTGTTTTACTATTAGAAAGGAATAGTACTATTAATACAATGAACATTATTGTCTGTATCTCCTTGTGTAATGTACAAAAATGTTTTAGGAAATTTCATAGAAGTGAAATTGCTGGAACATAGATTATAAACATCTTTATCTTTATTGTCAAGTTACCCTCTAAAGAATCTCTTATATTTTTCCTGCTCAACAATGGTGTTAAAAAAGAAGTCACTGTTTCTTACAAAATTTTCAACACCTGGTATTTTCAGATTTTCTATTTTTTGGCCAGTATGAGGGTAAGAAATGTACTTTGTTGTTTTGTTAACTTATTTTTTCTCAGTTACTAGTGGGGTGATCATGCTTTCATATATCTGTAGGCATTTGTTTCATCTGGCCTACAGATGAAATGTTCATAGCAGCATTATTTACAATTGCCAAGGCATGCAAGCAACCATTTCTGATTATATCTTTCACCCATTTGCTATTGGATAGTTGATCTTTTAAATTTTCACTTCTAGGGGATCTTTATAGGTTTGTGTATTAATTCTTTTCAATGATAAGCATTACACACATGACTTCTTCAACCACTGGCTTTTTTCATTTATTTATGATATATTTTCATATAATAATCCTTTCCTTCAGGGCTTATGCTTCTGGTATTTTGTCTAAAATGCCTTAACATACCCTTAGTCCATAAAATAATATACTATGTTTCACCTTATACATTTTTTCCTTAATCACTTCGTGGCAAATAGATAGAGAAACAGTGGAAACAGTGGCAGATTTCCTTGGGCTCCAAAATCACTGTGGATTTGAATTCATATTTTATTTAGAATTTTTCACTCAGTATTTAAAAACTGACATATCGCTATAACTTTTCATTCTCCAGTTGTCCTTACCTGTTTTTTGCTTCAAGTTTATAATAGCCTCATAAAATTAATTGGATAGCTTTCTTTTTTTAATTTTACTTAACTTTAATGTTTATGAAAATAAAATACATATATGTAATTTAAAAAGTGAAATTCTACAGAAAAGGCCAAAAAGAAAATATTCCTTTACTTTTGCCACAGGTTTTGATCCCTGCTTGCTCACCAAGAATCAACAAAATGCTGTAAATAACAAAGTAGTAAATAATTTAGACTTTATGGGCCAAGAGATCTCTGTCACAACTACTTAATGTCTTTGCTTATTCTATGTGCTATTATGTGGCAAAAGCAACCAGACAACACCTCAAGTGACACAGTGGTAAAGAATCTACCTATCAATGCAAGAGACACAAGAGAAACAGGTTCAATCCCTAGGTTGGGAAGATACCCTGGAGTAGAAAATGACAACCCACTCCAGTATTCTTGCCTGGAAAATTCCAGAGAGTCTGGTGTGACACAGTCCATGGGGTGACAAAGGGTTGGATACAACTGAGCATACACACACACACACACACACACACACACACATTCACATTCACAGTGAATAAACATGGGTAGTTTTTTTGTTTTTTTTTTTCAAAAACAGTCAGCAGGCAGAATTTGGTTCTTGCTCTCCTGGTCATATGTCTTTTCATTGTTTCTTTTTTTTTTATTAAATTTTTAAAAATTTATTTAATTGGAGGCTAATTACTTTACAATATTGTAGTGGTTTTTGCCATGCATTCACATGAATCAGACTTGGGTGTACATGTGTTCCCCATCCTGACCCTCCCTTCCAACTTCCTCCCCATCCCATCCCTCAGGGTCATCCCAGTGTACCAGCCCTGAGCACCCTGTCTCATGCATCAAGCCTGAACTGGCGATCTATTTCACATATGTTTATATACACGTTTCAATGCTATTCTCTCAAATCATCCCACCCTCGCCTTCTCCCACAGAGTCCAAAAGTCTGTTCTTTACGTTTGTGTCTCTTTTGCTCTCTCGCATCTTTCTAAATTTCATATATAAGCGTTAATATACTGTATTGATGTTATTCTTTCTGACTTACTTATCTCTGTATAATAGGCTCCAGTTTCATCGACTTCATTTGAACTGATTCAAATGCATTCTTTTTGATAGCTGAGTAATATTCCATTGTGTATATGTACCACAGCTTTCTTATCCATTCATCTGCCAATGGACATCTAGGTTGCTTCCATGTCCTAGCTATTGTAAACAGGGCTGTGATGAACATTGGGGTACACGTGTCTTTTTCAATTCTGGTTTGTTTGGTGTGTATGCCCAGCAGAGGGATTGCTGGGTCATATGACAGTTCTATTTCCAGTTTTTTAAGGAATCTCCACATTGTTCACCATAGTGATTGTACTAGTTTGCATTCCCACCAACAGTGTAAGAGGGTTCCTTTTTCTCCGCACCTTCTCCAGCATTTATTGTTTGTAGACTTATTGATAGCAGTCATTCTGAACAGTGTGAGTTGGTACCTCACTGTGGTTTTGATTTGCATTTCTCTGATAATAAGTGATGTTGAACATCTTTTCAGGTGTTTGTTAGCCATCTGTATGTCTTCTTTGGATAAATGTCTGTTTAGTTCTTTGGCCCATTTTTTGATTGGGTCGTTTATTTTTCTGGAATTGAGCTGCAGGAGTTGCTTGTATATTTTTGAGATTAATTCTTTGTCAGGTGCTTCATTTTCTATTATTTTCTCCCATTCCAAAGGCTTTCTTTTCACCTTGCTTATAGTTTCCTTCATTGTGCAGAAGCTTTTAATTTTAATTAGGTCCCATTTGTTTATTTTTGCTTTTATTTCCATTACTTGAGAGGTGGGTCATAGAGAATCCTGCTATGATTTACATCAGAGAGTGCTTTGCCTATGTTTTTCTCTAGGAGTTTTATAGTTTCTGGTCTTACATTTAGATCTTTGATCCATTTTGAGTTTATTTTTGTGTATGATGTTAGAAAATGTTCTAGTTTCATTCTTTTACAAATGGTTGACCAGTTTTCCTAGCACCACTTGTTAAAAAGATTGTCTTTTCTCCATTGTATATTCTTGCATCCTTTGTCAAAGACAAGATGTCCAGAGGTGCGTGGATTTATCTCTGGGCTTTCTATTTTGTTCCATTGATCTATGTTTCTATCTTTGTGCCAGTACCATACTGTCTTGATGACTGTGGCTTTGTAGTAAAGACTGAAGTCAGGCAGGTTGATTCCTCCAGTTCCATTCTTCTTCCTCAAGACTGCTTTGGCTATTCAAGGTTTTTTGTATTTCCATACAAATTGTGAAATTATTTGTTCTAGCTCTGTGAAAAATACCATTGGTAGCTTGATAGGGATTGCATTGAATGTATAAATTACTTTGGGTAGTATACTCATTTTCACAATATTTTTTCTTCCAATCCATGAACAGGGTATATTTCTCCACCTATTAGTGTCCTCTCTGATTTCTTTCGCCAGTGTTTTATAGTTTTCTATATATAGGTCTTTTGTTTCTTTAGGTAGATTTATTTCTAAGTATATTATTCTTTTTACAATGGTGAATGGAATTGTTTCCTTAATTTCTCTGTCTTCTCATTGTTAGTGTATAGGAATGCAAGGGATTTCTGTGTGTTGATTTTATATTCTGCAACTTTACTATATTCATTGATTAGCTCTAGTAATTTTCTGGTAGAGTCTTTAGGGTTTTCTATGTAGAGGATCATGTCATCTGCAAACAGTGAGATTTTTACTTCTTTTCCAATCTGGATTCCTTTTATTTCTTTTTCCTTCTCTGATTGCTGTAGCTAAAACTTCCAAAAGTATGTTGAATAGTAGTGGTGAGAGTGGGCACCCTTGTCTTGTTCCTGACTTTAGGGGAAATGCTTTCAATTTTTCACCATTGAGGATAATTGTTGTGGGTTTATCATATATGGCTTTTATTATGTTGAGGTATGTTCCTTCTATGCCTGCTTTCTGGAGGGTTTTTATCATAAATGGATGTTGAATTTTGTCAAAGGCTTTCTCTGCATCTATTTAGATAATCATATGGTTTTTATTTTTAAATTTGTTAATATGGTATATCATTGTTTCTTCTGATATTACTTCTGTATTTCTAAATAAAACTTCTACACAGCTATTCTCTAGTAATTTAGTTTTCAGTAGTATTTACCTACTTTGTGTTATGAGATGATGTTTTCATCCTTCAACAGTTCCGCTAGAAAATATAAGCACTTCTCCTCCTCCACATATTTATATCATCTTTTGGTTAAAATAATATTCAATCTTTTATTATGAATAGATAACTAGGACTTCCCTGGTGGCTCAGATGGTAAAGCGTCTGCCTACAATGCAGGAGACCTGGGTTCAATCCCTGCGTCAAGCAGATGCTCTGGAGAAGGAAATGGAAACCTACTCCAGTA
The DNA here is from genome assembly GCF_049115385.1 of Moschus berezovskii. Lineage (NCBI taxonomy): Eukaryota > Metazoa > Chordata > Mammalia > Artiodactyla > Moschidae > Moschus > Moschus berezovskii. The sequence goes on along the minus strand of NC_142463.1, from coordinate 24,126,029 downwards.
CTTTTGCCTAGAAAACCCCATGGACAGAGGAGCATGGTAGTCTCCAGTACGTGGGGTTGCAAAGAGTCAGACACGACTGAGCTTTCACTTCCAACTATTAATTCAGATGAGTTGTGATATATGATTAAATTTTTCTGTTCTGCAACAATTCCATCTGCCTCTGGCCTTTTGCTAATAATTATTTCTTCTTTTTCTGTTAAATTGGTATTTAATGCACCTTTTGCAAATCGTTTCTGTCCCCTCCCCCCCGCCCCCAACCCCCATCATACCTTCACTTGGCTGCTTTGGTCTCTGTTTCTATTGATGTCTTTCATCAGTAAAAGACTGCCATTAAATTCTGAAATAGAGGCTCTAAGTACATGTTTGGACTATGCTGATCTATTTCCTTGGGGGAGTCTCCCATGATAATATTTGTATATCCTTTATCTTTGATTGAGTTAATTTTCCCACAGAATATATTTTTTTAAACTAGTGTCTATAGAGATAAGCTTGACTGTCAGTATTCTGGAATTTGAATCTGGAATCTCTTCCACTCTCCAGAGAATGAGCCTCTAGCTTCCTATCATGATGGATGAATAGTCTTTTGGGTGTTGATATGAGGGAAGGAATTTGGGACTTAATTTTTCTTTAAAAGGACTATGAACCAAGCTCAGACTGGCACCCCATGTACTTCCAGTGTTTTCCATTTCTGAGATTATTTGGTATGAATTATTTTCTGTTTGTTTCTTAACTTTTTAAGTTAAGTGCTCGGTACTCTCTTTTTCAATCTTTCTTCCTTTCTAGTATAGACACATAGGGCTTAAACTTAATTTCTCTGTATATATATTTTTTCTCTGTGACACTGCTTTGCTATATAGTGCTGAATCAATCATCGAATTTTAAGTACTTTGTACTTTCCCTCATTATTTCTTCTTTGATACATAAAAAATTAAGAAGAGTATATGAAAATTTCAAAATGTTTGAGAGTTTTTGGTCAATTTTTTTGTACCAGATTTATGATTTTATGACTGGATAGTGGGAAGTTGTGATTGGAAGAATATGAATTATTTGATATTTGTTGATATTTGTTTTGTGACTGTATGTATGTACTTAATCTTTTACAAATACCTCTTATTACTTGAAAAAAAGTTTATTCCCTAACTGTGTATGTGGAAAGTTTTATAGATTTTAATAAGTGATCTTTCAGTATTAGTTACTCAGTCATGCTCAACTCTTTGCAACCCCTTTGACTGTAGCCAGCCAGGCTCCTCTGTCCATGGAATTTGCCAGGCAAGAATACTGGAGTGGGTTGCCATTTCCTTCTCCACAGGGATCTTCCTGACCCAGGAATTTAACCCTATTCTTCCACATTTCAGGCAGATTCTTTACCATCTGAGCCACCAGGGAAGCTGGAGCTTATCATATTGGAAGTTTTTGGTTCTCTATAGCCTTCAGAATGTTTGGTTGTTTACAGTATCAGTTACTGAGATTAATCCTTGTGGCTCAGTCAGTTTTTACTTGTGGTGTTGTCAATTTTTTATTTTACATATTTTATGCTCTTATTCAGTTCAGTTCAGTTCAGTTCAGTCACTCAGTCGTGTCCACTCTCCGAGACCCCATGAACCACAGCACGCCAGGCCTCCCTGTCCATCACCAACTCCCGGAGTTCACTCAAACCCATGTCCACAGAGTCAGTGATGCCATCCAGCCATCTCATTCTCGGTCGTCCCCTTCTCCTCCTGCCCCCAACCTTTCCCAGCATCAGAGTCTTTTCCAGTGAGTCAACTCGTCGCATGAGGTGGCCAAAGTATTGGAGTTTCATCTTTAGCATCAGTCCTTCCAATGAACACCCAGGATCGATCTCCCTTAGAATGGACTGGTTGGATCTCCTTGCAGTCCAAGGGACTCTCAAGAGTCTTCTCCAACACCACAGTTCAAAAGCATCAATTCTTTGGTGATCAGCTTTCTTCACAGTCCAACTCTCACATCCATACATGACCACGGGAAAAACCATAGCTCTTATTAGGTGCATACAAATTTAAAGTTGATCTTCATGTAGAATATTTGCTTTTATGTGGTGATTATACCCTTAATTTTACATTTTTCCTCAATATGTTTTGAGGAAAAATCAATATCTGATACTGCCATAACTCAAACAACTTTCCTTTAGTGTTTTCGTGTATTATCTTTTCCTAGGTTTTCAGTTTCAAAATTTTGTGCCATTATTTCTTATGCTTGTCTCTGGGAAAGATGATAAGTGAAGATTTTTCTAATCATTTTTTTAGCAAATAAATTTGTTAGTTTTCAATATCTGTGATTATAGATATTTAGAATTATTTTTACTGTCATTTTGAGTTTTCAATAAATAATGTTTCTCTTTTCTTTTTATTCCCTATAATATCTTCTATTATATTTGTCAAGCTCTCTTTATTCTCTCTCTCTTTTTTTCTTTACTCATTTGGAATTTATTAATCCTCTTTCTATTATTATAGTGACTACTCTTGATTGTCACATTCTTGTTTATGGCAATTAAATTAATTAGGGCTTTCCTGGTGGTTCAGACCATAAAGAATCTGCCTGTAATGCAAGAGACCTCTGTTTAATACCTGGGTCAGGAAGATCCCTTGGAGAAGGTAATGACTACCCATTCCAGTATTCTTGCCTGGAAAATTCCATGGACAGAGAAGCCTGATGTGCTACAGTCCATGGGATCTCAGAGAGTCAGACACAGGACAGAGTGACTGACACTTTCACTTTCATTAAGTTAATTGGCTTCCCTATCCTCCTTTGGAATCATAGAAAGACCTTGTAATACTTTAATTCTGATTTTGCCTCTCCATTTCACCACCATCTGCTTTACTAACCAGTGTTTTCAGCAAAATTTTTAACAGCTCTAAAAATTAATATTGTTATAGTTTAGTCAGTTCTTATTTATATTTTCTTGTTTCTCTGCCCATTGTTGCTTCTTGCCATCATTAAATTTTGTGGTCAATGTATTTCTTCTGAAATTCGTCTTTTAGTAGTTCCTTGACTGAAATCTGAAATTGCTAAACTTCTTAGGCTTCGTTTGAAAATTTATTATACCCTTTTTCTTGGTTGATGTTATTCCATTATTTTCTGGTTTCTCATGTTGCTGGTATTAAATTTGCTTAAGTTTAACTTCTGTTCCTTTGTACATAATTTTTATTTTCTTTAATTTGTTTTGAAAACATGCTGTTCATTTTTGGTGTTTTGTATTCAATAGTTTCACTATGATGTGTCTACATCTAGATTTTAAAAAATCCTACTTTGTATGGACTTGTGATTCCTAAATCTGAATATTCCTGTCTTTCATCAGTTATCGAATATATTCAGTCTTTTCTCTATGGATTTTTCCTTTCCCAGTTTCTCTTGTCTCTCTTTTTAGAGCTCTCATCAGATACATATTTTTATTTATTTCTTCTGTGTCTCTTTTCATATTTTTTATCTTGTTAATTCTCACTGTTGAATTTTGAAAATATTATCCATTCTGCATCTCAACCTGTCTACTGAATTTTTTAGTTTAATTACGTCTTTTATAATTTCTAAAAACACTTGGAAGGAAAGTTATGACCAACCTAGATAGTATATTAAAAAGCAGAGACATTACTTTGCCAACCAAGGTCTGTCTGGTCAGTTCAGTCGCTCAGTCGTGTCCGACTCTCCGCGACCCCATGAATCACAACACACCAGGCCTCCCTGTCCATCACCAACTCCCGGAGTTCACTCAAACTCATGTCCACAGAGTCGGTGATGCCATCCAGCCATCTCATTCTCGGTCATCCCCTTCTCCTCCCGCCCCCAACCTTTCCCAGCATCAGAGTCTTTTCCAGTGAGTCAACTCGTCGCATGAGGTGGCCAAAGTATTGCAGTTTCAGCTTTAGCATCAGTCCTTCCAATGAACACCCAGGATTGTCAAGGCTATGGTTTTTCCCGTGGTCATGTATGGATGTGAGAGTTGGACTGTGAAGAAAGCTGATCGCCGAAGAATTGATTCTTTAGAACTGTGGTGCTGGAGAATACTCTTGAGAGTCCCTTGGACTGCAAGGAGATCCAACCAGTTCATTCTAAAGGAAATCAATCCTGGGTGTTCATTGGAAGGACTGATGCTAAAGCTGAAACTCCAATACTTTGGCCACCTCATGCGTCGAGTTGACTCACTTTAAGAGTCTGATGCTGGGAGGGATTGGAGGTGGGAGGAGACGGGGAAGACAGAGAATGAGATGGCTGGATGGCATCACCGACTCAATGGACATGAGTTTGAGTGAACTCTGGGAGTTAGTGATGGACAGGGAGGCCTGGCGTGCTGTGATTCATGGGGTCGCAAAGAGTCGGACACGACTGAGTGACTGAACTGAACTGAAAAACACTTTATAATTTTTTCTAGACTATTTCTGGCATTAAAAAAAAAAACTTACTGTGTTTTGTTCTGTTCTCATGTATTTGAACATTCTTTTATTTTTTTAATCACTTAAAAAGTACTTTCTCTATAGTTCACCAGATAGATTTATGACTGATTTTTTTTGTTGTCTAATTCAGTTGTCTATTTCTCTGACTGATTCTCACTTTTAGTGTGGATTGTTTTCTTTCGTTTTATAAATGTATATGAAAGTTTGACCTCTTTAGGGCTTCATTATGGAAATTCTGTGTGCTTAGGCTGAATATGTGTGCATTCAAATCAGAAGTATTTTTTTTTTTTTTTTGCTTGAACCAGGTGCTCCAGGGATATCTTTCTGTAACGAAGTAAAAGTGAAAGTTGCTCAGTCATGTATGACTCTTTGCCACCCCATGAACTATACAGTCCATGGAATTCTCCCGGCCAGAATATTGGAGTGGGTAGCCTTTCCCTCCTCCAGCAGATCTTCCCAACCCAGGAATCCAACCGTGGTCTCCTGCATTGCAGGTGGATTCTTTACCTACTGAGCTATCAGGGAAGCCTTGTAACGAAATTTATTGTAAATGCTTGGCCTGGATTCTTAAGGGTGCATACGTGCTCAGTTGTGCTGGACTCTTTGCAACACCACTGGACTATAACCTTCAGGTTCCTCTGTCCATGGGATTTTTCAGGCAAGAGTACTGGAGTGGGTTGCCATTTCCTTCTCCAGGGGATCTTCCTGATTTGGGGATCAAACCTGAGACTCCTTCCTCTCCTGCTTGGCAGGTGGATATTTTACCACTGAATCCAGTCACTGGGGTACCCCGATTCTTAAGCAGGTTGTGTAAATTCAAACTGAAACCTAAAAGTGTTCTGGCCCATCTTTTAAAATTATTTTCTACCCCCAGATCTAGGAATAGATACACATGTATCTTTGTCATCTCCCTTTGTTAGTGACTGATTTCTTTCTAGACCACAATTCCACTAATACTATATCATTTTGAGGGTCCTATATTTGTGAAAGTATCTCTTGTCAGATGTTTCCCATTTCATGAGGGCTTTCTTGCTGCCTCAGACAGTAAAGAGTCTTCCTGCAGTGAGGGAGACCAGGGTTTGATCCCTGGGTCGGGAAGATCCCTTGGAGAAGGAAATGGCAACCCACTCTAGCATTCTTGCCTGGAAAATCCCATGGGTGGAGAAGTTTGGCAGGCTACAGTCCATGGGGTCACAAAGAGTTGGACACAACAGTGACTTCATGTTCACTTTCATTTTCACTCATGTCAGATAGCCTTCCTCATACAGATTCACTGTCTCATTTACTATCCTTGCGTAGGTTTTTAAAAAATCTAAGTTCTTAGATACCAAGACCAATAATCTGCCTTCTGTACATCTATTTTTCTAGCATCTGTGGATTTCTTTTTATTTATTAGGAGCCTTTCATGTCAATAATGTTCTTAAAGATCCTGTGGTTTCTGGCAGTTTGTGGAAGGTTATCCAGAGCTGTATTCTCCAACTGTTTTCACTTTCAGGCACACAGAGAAAATAACATTTAAACATATAGGGAAGATGATACCTATGTAGAATGTTGTAATACCTGGGAATGTTTAGAGGATGACCATATGAAGCTTGATTAAAAAAAATTAACACAAAATTTTAAAATAAAACAAAAAAACTACACAGAGGTTATCAAATGCTAATTTTTTTAATCTTCAAATATTTAATTGAAATACTTTAGCTTTTTCCATTGAACTTTCCTTTTTTGTATGAGGTTTTGACTTCTGAAATGAATATATGAAATTTCTGATCAAGACTTTTCAATGATCTATTCAGTCTTAGTAAACATTAATAAGAAACTGTTCCCACAATAAAGTGATAAAAAATTTTAAACTGTTCAAATATATAAACCATGTGAAATTATATTAGAGTATCTAATAGTTCTCCTTTTTACACTTATAATTGCAGTATTGAAATTTCTTATAAAAATCAAATGATGTTAAAATCTAATCAAACTTTCAATATTATACTGATTTAAGGCTTTCTTGGTGGCTGAGTGGTAAAGAATCTGCCTGCAATGCAGGAGACTTGAATTCCATCCCTGGCTTGGGAGGATCTCCTGGAGAAGGGACTGGCAACCCACTCCAGTATTCTTGCCTGGAGAATTCCATAGACAGAGGAACTTGGTGGGCAGCAGCCCATGGGATTGCAATAAGTTGGGCATGACTTAGCTACTAAACAAGAAAAAGCTAATGAAATGTTTAAAAATAATTATGACTCTCTAATTTGTAGAATATTCAGGCCTATTTAGAGTAGTCCTTGGGACAGCTTGGACACCATTTAGTGGATAATTTACTCTTGATTGGGCAAAAGTATTGGTTATATGGGAAGAAAAAGAATTAAACCACTGTCTGGGACTTCATGCAGGCTCATTACTGCACCCTCAGTAACACTGCACCACTCCTTGGCTTATACCTGGGGTGGAGTTCTTTTATTCCTCCATAGCACCATGAGCCCCTTAGTCATGATGGGCAGAGCTTCAGGCCTCACACAAGACTACCTTGAGAGCTCATGCTATAGGTCACCATTTACAAAGCTTCAATTTAGAGCATCCTATTACTAAAGCAAGAAGCTTGGGTTAAAATTTTAAATATAGAAAAAGAAATAATGGAGAAATGATGGAAGGAAGGATTGGAAATGCACAGGTAGAATGCACAAAAATAATTTCAAAATTGAGACTGGATAACATAAAACTCCTAGAGGAAAACATAGGCAGAATACTCTCTGACATAAATTGTAGTAATATTTGATCCATCTCCCAGAATAATGGAAATAAAAACAAAAATAAACAAATGGGACTTACTTAAACTCAAAAGCTTTTTCACACTAAAGGAAAGAATAAACAAAACAGAAAGACAACCGTAGATTGGGAGAAAATATTTGCAAATGATGTGACCGGCAAGAGATTAGTCTCCAAAATTTACAAACTGCTTATGATGCTTGACTGCACCAAAACAAACAACTCAATCAAAAAACAAGCAGAACACCTACCTAAATAGACATTTCTTCAAGGAAGATATACAGATGGACAAGGGACACATGAAAAGATATTCAACATCACTAATTATTAGAGAAATGGAAATCAAAACTACAATGAGATACCATCTCACACCACTCAGAATGGCTATGATCAAAAAATCCAGAAAGCATAAATTCTGGAGAGGGTGTGATGAGAAGAGAACCCTCCAACACTGTTGGTAGGAATGTAAATTGGTACAGCGACTACTATAGTTTTTTTTTTTTCCTTAAAATCTCAAAATAGAGCTATCATATGACCTTACAATCCCACTCCTGGGCATTTAGCTGGAAAAAAACAGGATGAAAGGATACAGGCATCCCAATGTTCATTGCAGCACTGTTTACAAGAGCAAAGACATGGAAGCCACCTAAATATCCATTGACAAAGGAAAGGCTAAAGAAGATGTGGTACATATATACAATGGAATATTACTCAGCCATTAAAAAGAACAAAATAATGTCATTTTCAGCAACATGGATGGACTTAATATCATACTGAGTGAAGTAAGTCAGGTAGGGAAGGAGAAATACTGTATGACATCCCTTTTATGTGGGATCTAAAAAGAAATGATGAACTTACAAAACAGAAAATGACTCACAGACTTAGAGAACGATTTTATAGTTGCCAAGGGAAAGAATGGGAGAAGGAATAGTTATGGAGTTTGGGGTGGACATGTACACACTGCTGACCTACTGTATAGCATAGTGAACTCTGCTCAATGTTATGTGGCAGCCTAAATGGGAGGGGAGTCTGGGTAGAAACTGATACATGTATATGTTTGGCTGAGTTCCTTTGCTATTCACCAGAAACTATCATGGCATTATTTGTTAATCAGCTATACCCAAATATAAAATGAAAATGTTTAAAAAAATAAATTAAAAAAAATGCAAGGGTGGAGAGTCATAAAAGAGTGTGTTCATGAATTCCCTGGTGGTCCAGTGGTTAGGACTTGGCATTTTCATTGCCGGGACGCGAGTTGGATTCCTGGTTGGGAAACTAAGATCCTACAAGATATGCAACCAAAAAGAAAGAAAGAAAGATTGTTTTCTTTCTGCATTTGGTATCATAGAGAAAGTATATTTATTTTCTAGACACTTCGGATTTAAGTTCTAGCTCTACCAATTAATAGTTCTGGGATCTGGGGGTGGGGGTGTAGTTACCCTTTATTAGATTCAATTTCCTCATGTCTAAAGTTAGTCTAAAATAAACAATTTTGTTTATGAATAGAGACGCTAAATAATATAGTATATTTTATATATCTGGGGAAAAGTTTTTGGCACGTGGTAGGATATGAATGATCACTAAATATTCCACTTTTTCATTTTTTTATTCCAGCTTCACATATACACATTCTTTCTGTATTAGATCTCCTCTTGCATTTAGCATTAGGCTAAATCCTAAAAGTACATCATGGCTCCCAGGTTCATTGGAAATGGATCTGCTATCTGGAATTTCAGAAGAAAAAAGGGGGATTAAGCCCTGTGAGGTTCAAAGGCCATTTGTCCCCACTGATAGTGATTTTCTTAAATCAAACAGTAGTCAAGACCCTAGGAGAAATAATTAAACTGACAACAGGCAGGTCTTGTTTATTAATAATGAAATAGCCTTGGACATTCTTGATGACTTAACGTAATGACAGAAAAGAGGTCAGAAACTGAAATGCCTAGAGAGAGGGTCAATGGTTAGGTCTCTGAGGAGGAAGGAAAACATGAGTTATTCCTAAGACCTTATTTCATAGAACAAAGCATATTATGGTTATCCCAAATATGAATCCAGAAGAAATGGTTTTGGTGTTCTATTTTTAAAGGAAAACAAGTTTTAAAGGCTTCAAAAAATGCCCACTATATTTCTATTTATTTTTGCCCTTATTTTGGAAAACAGACTTAATTGCAGTTATGAAACTGGAACCTTAGTGAGTAACTTAGAGACCTTGTCTGTCTTAACTCTTTTATTCCTTGAGTTTAGGTAACAGTTCTCCATCCGTTAATTGCACAACTTAAGACAGGTTGATTAACATCACTGAACCTCAGTTTCCACATCTGTAAAATGGAGATGTTTATATTTTAATATAATTGTAAGAGAATATTAAAATTTTTTAAGTGTATATAATTTCTAGCACTTGACATTAATACCTCACACAGTAAATATTTATTCAGTGAATTAATACATGAATGTTGATGCTTCTGTTTTTCACTGCCTTTGGACCGAAAGGCCAGCCTATGGTAACCTCTTGGAAGCCTTTCATTTTCTCTGACTATTCAGGCTGCTCTTGCCCTGATCCTCATCCTTTTTCCTTTGGACTATTTCAGTAGTCATTTAATGTCTTTTAACCCCAATTCTCTTTTTTTTCCCCATCTGTCTTCCTCACTTGTGATAAAGTTGTTTATTAAAACAAAGACTTGATTTCTTTTAAGTCTACTACACTTCTGGAAGGGTTTTAGTCATCTAAAACATCCCATGCCCCAATTGTAAAGGTGAGACCCAGGAAGGGAAGGAACTCACCTATGTGTCTGTGCTCCTATAAACTGATACTAAGATTAGGATTGAGCCCAGTACTCCTGGCCCCTAGCAGAAGATAATAAAAAGGGAGAGAACATATATTCTGTAGTTGTAGTCAAAGGGGTGCTGAGCAGCTACAGAAGTTTTTAATTTCAATTTTTCACTGTTATTTAGTTTTGTTGAACTTCAAATGTACCACTGTTATTAAAATGATGTTATTCATTTCCATGAAAATTCTAGGTGAGCCTAGAGAGAAGGCACAATTAATAAAATAACTAAAACTTATATAGCATTCACCATGTACCAAGCAAAGTTCCAAGCACTGTACATTAAATCATTTCTCATCAGTAACCCTTCAGTTCAGTTCAGTTTAGTCGCTCAGTCGTGTCCAACTCTTTGCGACCCCATGAATCATAGCACGCCAGGCCTCCCTGTCCATCACCAACTCCCGGCGTTCACTCAAACTCATGTCCATCGAGTCGGTGATGCCATCCAGCTATCTCATTCTCTGTCGTCCCCGTCTCCTCCTGCCCCCAATCCCTCCCAGTATCAGAGTCTTTTCCAGTGAGTCAACTCGTCGCATGAGGTGGCCGAAGTATTGGAGTTTCAGCTTTAGCATCAGTCCTTCCAATGAACACCCAGGATTGATCTCCTTTAGAATGAACTGGTTGGACCTCCTTGCAGTCCAAGGGACTCTCAAGAGTCTTCTCCAGCACCACAGTTCAAAAGCATCAATTCTTCAGGATACCATTATTATCGCAATTTTTTAGATGAGGAAACTGAGGCAAAGAAAGATTTAGTAGCTTGGCAAGGTCACAGACTAAGAGTGGTAGAATGAGATTAAAACTAAACCTTCCAGATTCCAGAATCTGTGTTCTTGATTACTATGCTAAGCTAGCAGAAACACTGAATTTCTATGAACATCATTTATTCTCACTATGTTGGTAGTTAGTCCATATGGTTTCCCTTAACCCTGCTTTTTACTTCCAGTTCTAATTATCAGAAAGGGGCAACCTGAATAGCACAGTCTTCTGATAAACTTTTTCCTCTTTCTTTCTCAGAGAGTCATTTTCAACATTGTTAACTTCAGCAAAACTAAAAGTCTTTATAGAGATGGGATGGCCCCTATGGTGAAATCTACCAGCAGACCAAAATGGTAAGTGACCCACAGAATGGACCTACTTTTGATTGGAGAATGTGACCCAGGGCTCCAATTTATCTGCTCTACTGGCTCTAAGAAGAGCTCAGTGAGTTTCTGCATGTTCATTGTCTGGGCTTTAGGCACTGCTCTTTGAGAATGTTGGAAAAGAAAACATGGTTCCATGTTTGGAATTACTAACATTCTCTTATGAGGAAATATACAGTCTGTTATTTGATAAGATAAACTTCCTGTCTTATTTGGCTTTTATCATGACATTTTTGGAAGCATAACACTGACTCTGTTTTTGTTTTTTCTTTTCTAACCTGGGCAGAGATACTGTACATTAACCCAGGAGGATATTGGGAGCTCCAGTTTTGCAGAGTTCCCTTATTTTGCTTGTTTGTTGTGGTTTCTTTGTATAGATATGGTGTGAATATTTCTGGATGCTAAAGTTCTATTTGTCCCATTGCTATAGTGTAGCTGAGGGCAGTTGGATAGGATTACTTAATAATAGTAATTAGGATGATGATGATAATGTTAATAATAACTACTGCCACTTACTGAGAAAATCTGTTCTTTGTTGCTGCTGCTGCTGCTAAGTCACTTCAGTCGTGTCCGACTCTGTGTGACCCCATAGACGGAAGCCCACCAGGCTCCCCCATCCCTGGGATTCTCCAGGCAAGAACACTGGAGTGGGTTGCCATTTCCTTCTCCAATGTGTGAAAGTGGAAAGTGAAAAGTGAAAGTGAAGTCGCTCAGTCGTGTCCGACCCTTAGCGACCCCACAGACTGCAGCCTACCAGGCTCCTCCATCCATGGGATTTTCTAGGCAATAGTACTGGAGTGGCTTGCCATTGCCTTCTCCTGTTCTTTGTTAGATGTTTTATATTTGATGTTACTATTCTCACAACATTTTTGCAAGGGAGATTATTTTAAAGATCCGTATATTACAGATGAAGACACTGGGGCTAGGATAGGTTAAGTACTTTCTCATGACCATAAAAACTAAGGGGAAGAGCCTGTGTTATTGTTATTATCCCACACTGCCATTCAAACTGATTACTTTGTTCATCCATTTATTCATTCAACATTGATTGAGTGCACCAAAATGAGAGTTTTTAAAGCCAGAAACCAAGTGTTACTCACCTATCACACAGTAGGTGTTAAGTGAATGCTTGTTGAGCTGAACTGAATTCATGATGAGAATTTACATGTAAAGTGCCTGGCACTTGCTAAGTACTCAATAAATGTCATCTGTTATTAATAGTATTTTTTAGAATACTCTACAAATGCAAGGAATTGTTAATATTATTCTATCTTTGATCCCTGTTCAAATTTTAATGACTAGTGAGAAGATCATCTCCAAATGTCTATATTTATAGAAAGCTAGCTATTCATAAATATTGAATTGTGCTTTTATCTAGAAATGATACTTGGCAATTTTCTATAAATGCTGGGCTGAGAAACTCAGGTTTGTAAAAGTGTAGGCATTTGATGATGATAATCAAAACTGTTTATTAAAGGTAAAAATATCTTCCTGTGCCTTATTTTTTTTACTTTACTAAGTCAAATTAACTATACTGCTGTTTCTCAGTTTCCTTTCAACTTTGGGATCTGAACAGGAGGCAGACCTTTGCTGTGAGTTTCTGAATTCAGCCAGAGTGGATAATAACAAAACACTTCTTTCTGTTAATAGGCATATATGTAGATGTGTGCTTCAAATCTTGTCAACAAAGCATATCACTGTTGATCTGCTCACAGGGGCCTTAAAATAATATTGTACTTCTTTTATGAGACTCTGTGTTGGGATCTTACATAGCAGTAATAATAATCATTTGGTTTCCTAAAGTGTTCAGTTCTGGAGTCTTTTTGTGTGCTTTTGAAAACTCTTCTGCCTTAATTATTTCATTTTGTTTTGTTTCTCATGCACTTCCATTTGGGTTTTCTCTTTTAGGGCTCTTGACAAGATTTTGAAATATTAATGACTTTATATTTATGTGATAATGTCTCAGAATTAAGTCAGCATTCTCATCCAGTGCTGGCAGGCTCTGAGCAGAATCCTCTATGTGGTCACTGTACTTCTCTAACGGGCTGCTGCTGCTGCTGAATCACTTCAGTCGTGTCCGAGGTTTAAAGTTTCAGAACCAAGTTTGTTGTAGTTGAAGCCAATAAGGTATAAGGTGCCAGAATAAGTCAAGTCATTGACATGTTTAATCTCTCAAAGAGATTCTTACTTTTCTATTCCCAGACATTGAATGGGAAGCTTTTCATCTTCTTTCACACTATCCTTTCTTCAAGCAAGATGTTTGGAGATTTATTTAGCTAATAGGACTTTATTGAGCACCTTAATGTGCCATGTGCTATAGATATTGGGGATATACTGTATGAATATGATAGAAACAATCTGTTCCAAAAGGGAAATTTCACATTAGAATTTTATTAACTGATCTCTGTGGGCCATGATTATTACCCTTCTTTCTACTGCTTTCTTCTGAAGATCCTTTCTGTCCTTTGTGCTTTCTGCCTAGGATTTTCTTCTGCTCCTTGTGTTGATTACTGGTTCCAGAACCTATTTTCCAGTAACCATCATCCTAAATGTTATAACATAAAGAAATGTGTGTGACTGTTTAACTCTCAGATTATTAGATTTTACTGGTCCTATGGAGTTTGTAGCCTGCCAGGCACCTCTGTCTATAGGATTCTCCAGGCAAGAATACTTGAGTGGTTTGTCATGTCCTCCTCCAGGGAATCTTCCCGACCCAAGGACTGAACCTGTATCTCCTGCTTAGCAGGTAGATTCTTTACCAATGAGGCACCTAGCAAGTCCCTATGGGCATTGTGCATGCTAACTCACTTCATTGTGTCCAACTCTTTATGACCCTATAGACTGTAGTCCACCAGGCTTTTCTGTTCATGAGATTCTCAAGGAAGAGTGGGTTGCCATGGCCTCCTCCAAGGGATCTTCCAGACCCAGGAGTCAAACCTGTCTCTTATGTCTCTGGCATTGGCAGGCAGATTCTTTACCACTAGCACCACCTGGGAAGTTCCTATGGGCTTTACTTAATTTAATATTATAAACAGGCCTTAGAAATATCCTTACTTCATGACAAACATTAGAAACCCTAAATTTTCTGGATGAAATATATACCAAATTGGGAAAACAAACTTTCTTCACATTTGCAAGGTGAAATAAGTTTTCCTCTTTACCTGTCACAGGGGTCTGTAATTGATTCTAAGCAAAGATACCTTTAGGCCTTAACATGGATCTGGTAATCAATTAACTGTGGAAAGCAAATGAGCAAAAGAAGCAACTAAAAAGCCATTATGCAGATAAACATATGACCTCTCAAGGCTGTTGTGCCTTGAGGACTTAAAAATCAGCATAACTAGCAGGAAAATGGAGAAGCTGAAAGATTTAGAAGTTTTCTGCCTATTTTAGTTCATTCTAATTCTGTTTACATATTGGACTTCTAAGGATTGTTGGTTGTTAGTGGCGGTGATAGAATTCCAGCTGAGCTATTTCAAATCCTAAAAGATGATGCTGTGAAAGTGCTGCACTCAATATGCCAGCAACTATGGAAAATTTAGCAGTGGGCACAAGACTGGAAAAGGTCAGCTTTCATTTCAACCCCAAAGAAAGACAATGCCAAAAAATGTTCAAACTACCACACAAAAGCGCTCATCTCACATGCTAGCATAGTAATGCTCACAATTCTCCAAGCTATGTGAACAGTATGTGAATTCAACAGTATGTGAACCGAGAACTTCCAGATGTTCAAGCTGGATTTAGAAAAGGCAGAGGAACAAGATATCAAATTGCCAGTATCCATAGGATCATTAAGAAATCAAGAGAGTTTCAGAAAAACTTCTACTTCTGCTTCATTGACTATGCCAAAGGCTTTGACTGTGTGTATCAGAACAAACTGTGGAAAATTCTTCAAGAGACAGGAACACCAGACTACTGTACCTGGCTCCTGAGAAATCTGTATGTAGATCAAGAAGCAACAGTTAGAACTGGACATGGAACAACAGACTAGTTTCAAATTGGGAAAGGAGTATGTCAAGGCTGTATATTTTACTTATATGCAGAGTACATCATGCAAAATGCCACTCTAGATGAAACACAAGCTGGAATCAAGATTGCTGGAAGAAATAACAATAACCTCAGATATGCAGACAACATATGGCAGAAACTGAAGAGGAGTTAAAGAACCTCTTGATGTAAGTGAAAGAGGAGAGTGAAAAAGCTGGCTTAAAACTCAACAGTCAAAAACCAAAAATCATGGCATCTGATCCCATCACTTCATGGCAAGTTGATAGGGAAACAACAGAAGCAATGACAGTCTTTATTTTCTTGGGCTCCAAAATTGTGCAGATGGTGACTGCAGCCATGAAATTAAAAGATACTTGTTTCTTGGAATAAAAGCTATGACCAATCTAGACTGTATATTAAAAAACAGAGGCATCACTTTGCCAATAAAGGTCCGTCTAGTCAAAGCTATGTTCTTTTCCCAATAGTTGTGTATGATTGTAGAGTTGGAACTTAAAGAAAATTGAATACTGAAGAATTGATGCTTTTGAATTCTGGTGTTGGAGAAGACTCTTGAGAGACTCTTGGACTGCAAGAAGATCAAACCAGTCAATCCTAAAGGAAATCAGTCCTGAATATTCATTGAAAGGACTGATGCTGAAGCTGAAGCTCCAGTCCTTTGGTCACCTGCTGCAAAGAACTGACTCACTGGAAAAAAACTCTGATGCTGGGAAAGATTGAGGGAAGGAGAAGAATAGGATGACAGAAGATGAGATGGTTGGATGGCATCACCAACTTGATGGACATGAGTTTGAGCAAGTTCCAGAAGTTGGTGATGGATAGGGAAGCCTGGTGTACTGCATTCCATGGGGTCACAAGGAGTCAGACATGACTGAGCAACTGATCTGACTGAACGACTGAGGACTCTATTTAGCATCAAATTTTTTTCAACCATAACTGATTAATATTTCTTACTATTGTCAAAGACTGAAATTTCTATGTGCTGGAAGCTGCTGGAAACTGGCATTAAAAAACAGCCAGTATCTGTATGCTCACCTATGAAGAAACTAAATCTAAGATGTTTTCACAGCTAGTGACTGGTAAGATTAGCCAGAGATCTCAGGACTCCATCGTTACTGTTTCTTGTATTTTCCACACATGGGAAGGGTGGATGAGTGGGCACAAAGAGTCAGGGAGTAGCATGAAGCTCTGTGGCCTTTGGTAGATCTGGAATAACTTCTCGATTTGACCTGTCCATTGTAACAGACTGAGGAAACTGGACTTAATCTTAGAGGTAGCTTTCAGGTAACATATTTTTATTGAGCATCTAACTTTGTGCTCAGTACTAGGGTAATAAATATGAATATGACCTATATTATATCTTCAAAATTTTGTTTTTAGGAGGTTTAAATGATACATAAATAGGCACAATATAAGAAGCATGGCACTTAAAACCATTCAGTTTAGTTCAGTTCAGTTCAGTCGCTCAGTCGTGTCCGACTCTTTGCAACCCCATGAATCACAGCACGCCAGGCCTCCCTGTCCATCACCAACTCCCAGAGTTCACTCAAACTCATGTCCATCGAGTCGGTGTTGCCATTCAGCCATCTCATTCTCTGTCATCCCCTTCTCCTTCTGCCCCCAATCCTTCCCAAAATCAGTCTTTTCCAGTGAGTCAACTCTTCGCATGAGGTGGCCAAAGTATTGGAGTTTCAGCTTTAGCATCAGTCCTTCCAATGAACACCCAGGACTGATCTCCTTTAGGATGGACTGGTTGGATCTCCTTGCAGTCCAAGGGACTCTCAAGAGTCTTCTCCAGCACCACAGTTCAAAAGCATCAATTCTTCGGCAATCAGCTTTCTTCACAGTCCAACTCTCACATCCATACATGACCACGGGAAAAACCATAGCCTTGACTAGACGGACCTTTGTTGGCAAAGTAATGTCTCTGCTTTTTAATATGCTATCTAGGTTGGTCATAACTTTCCTTCCACGGAAGGTATATAAATTGTGCTGTGGATTAGGGATAAAGAAAAAAATGATGCTATTAGGACTTGAGAAGAAAAGGAGAAGCTTTTGGGGTGGGTGGTGTTTTAGCTAGATCTTAAGGAAATGGGGCAAGAACATAAACTTAAGAAAATGGATTTCAAGTAGAAGATACAACCTGATGAGCCATAATACCCTTTTTATAAGCCTCAGTTTCCTCACTATAAAAAGTGCATAATAATACTTTTTCACAGAGATGTTATGAGAAATGAATATGTAATGGATGTCTATACATATTTTTAAATCTCAAGGATCTTATTCAATACATTTTCTGACTAGTTCTTTACCTCTCTCACTGAAAACTGACTGAATAATTGTTGTTCCTTCATTCCTTCCCTTTCACCTTCCTTCCTCTCTTCCTCCCTTTATTCTTTTCTTCCTTCCTTCAGCTTGTCAGCAAATACTTGCTAAGTGGTCACAATGTACCAGGGATTATGTAAGGTATTAGAATAAAAAAAGAGAAATATGGTTACTGTTCTCATAGAGCTCATAGCGTAAAGGGCTAGACATTAAATATGTAATTTGATAAATATGATAATCATTAAAACAAAGGGGAGATCAGCATGCATGTACTACTCAGCATATATTCAATCATTCAGTTGTATCTGGCCTGTCCTCTATCCATGGCATTTTTGAGGCAAGAATACTGCGGTTGTTTGCCATTTCCTCTTCCAGACCCAGGGATCAAATCCCTATCTCCTGCATCTCCTGCATTGGCAGGCAGATACTTTACCACTGAGCCACCTGTGAAGCCTATTAGGCGTGCTATATAGCATATAAGACTTAGTCTGCTTCAAGGATAAGAGACCTTATTTAGGAATATTATTTATTGTGATAGCTGAAAGATGAATAAAAGTTAGATCATAGTGGGAAGAGATATGTGTGAAGTATATATCTTTGATAAACAAAGTTCAGTGTGATTGGAGCATGAAATTCTAAGAAGACAGACTGGGGAATTATGTTGTTCAGTCACTCAGTCATGTCTAACTCTGCAACCTTATGCACTACAGCAGGCTGGTTTCCTCTGTCCTCCACCATCTTCCAGTGTTTGTTCAAATTTTTGTCCATTGAGCCAGTGATCCTATCTTAACCATCTCATGCTCTGCTTCCTTCTTCTCCTTTTGCCTTCACTCTTTCCAAGGATCAAGGTTTTTTCAAATGAACTGACTCTTCACATCAGGTAGACAAAATATTGGAACTTTAGCTTCAGCCTCAGTCCTTCTAATGAATATTCAGGGTTGATTTCCATTAGTATTGACTGGTTTGATATCCTTACTGTCAAAGGGACTCTCAAGAGTCTTCTTCAGCACCACAGTTGGAAAGCATCAATTCTTCAGCGTTCAGCCTTTTTTAGGATCCAACTCTCATGTCTGTACATGACTACTGGAAAAACCAGAGCTTTGAATATATGGACATTTGCCTGCAAAGTGATATCTCTGCTTTTGAATATGTTGTCTAGGTTTGTCATAGCTTTTCTTCTAAGGAGTAAGCATC
Organism: Moschus berezovskii; assembly: GCF_049115385.1. Taxonomy (NCBI): domain Eukaryota; kingdom Metazoa; phylum Chordata; class Mammalia; order Artiodactyla; family Moschidae; genus Moschus; species Moschus berezovskii. The sequence goes on along the minus strand of NC_142463.1, from coordinate 24,107,375 downwards.
AATTTCATGACTATGGTCACCATCTTCAGTGACATTTTACCCTGAGAAAGTAAAATCTGTCACTCTTTCCACTTTTCCCCTTCTATTTGCCATGAAGCAAAGGGACAGGATGCCATGATCTTAGTTTTTGAATGTTTAGTTTTAAGCCAGCCTTTTCACTCTCCTCTTTGACTCTCATCAAGAGGCTCTTTAATTCCTCTTCACTTTTTGCTGTTAGAGTAGAATCAGCCTCATATTTGAGATTGTTGATATTTCTCCCAGCTTGTGATTCATCCAGCCCTGCATTTTACATGATGTAGTCTGCTTTAAGTTAAATAAGCAGGGTGACAATATACAGCCTTGTTGAACTCCTTTCTCAATTTGGAACCAGTCCATTGTTCCTTGTCCATTTCTAACCGTTGCTTCTTGAACCATATACAGGTTTCTCAGGAGATAGGTAAGGTGGTTTGGTACTCCCATTTCCTTAAGAATTTTCCATGCTTTGTTGTTATCCACACAGTCAAAGGCTTTAGCATAGTCAATGAAGCAGAAGTAGATGTTTTTAAGGATTTCCCTTGCTTTCTCCATGTTCCAACAAATATTGGCAATTTTATCACTGGTTCCTCTGCCTCTTCAAAACCGAACCTGTACATCCAGATGTTCTCGGTTCATGTACTACTGAAGCCTAGCTTGAAGGATTTGGAGCATAATCTTGCTAACATGTGAAATGAGCACAATTGTATGGTAGTTGGAATATTGTTTGGCATTGCCCTTCTTTGGGATTGGGATGAAAACTGACCCTTTCCAATCTTGTGGCCATTGCATTCACTTATGGAACAAACACAGAATGACTCTGAAAGGTGAGGTAATGAGGGAAGAATGGCTAGGTGTCTCAGAGCTTGGGATATGATATAGTAGTGAGAATCCTGGGTCTTATTGTTGCCTCATAAATGGCAGAATTGTTGTTTAAGAAGTCAGCAAACTGGAAATACAAATGGGCACGGGCAAAAAATAAGCCTTCCCAAAAGCCTGTTTGGGTTAAACAAAGCACAAGAAAAAGGCAGCCCAATAAGACAAAAACATTGAGACAATAATTACTTGCTCTAATCAAATACTGTGGAAAAGGAAAAACAAAAACAAAAAACCCTGTAGCCCCACCTTCTCCCTTACCAACAAATGTCAAGCAGGATGCCTGAACTTCCATTTTTGCTTCAAACCCCCAGGCAGGTGGTATCAGAGAAAAGTAGGGAACTGTGACTTCCATTCCAGCTGGTCAGTAATGAACCATTCTCTCCTCTCTATGATGTCAGACTCCTTGAGGAATCTGGATTTCCACCACCCATTTAAGGATGGAATCAATAGCAGAGTGTAGGGAAACAGAAGAAAGAATACATAAATGTTAGGATGGGACAATAGAAGTTAACCCTTTGAACAATAGAGAAAAAAAAATTGATCAAGAAAAATGAGCAGAGCCTTGGGGACTGATGGGACAATAAATTTAGCATTTATTTCATTAGAATCAGAAGGAAAGGAGAGAGTGGGACTGAAAAAAGTATTTTAAATGGTGGAAATCTTCTCAGATTTGAAAATATGACATAAACCTATAGATTTGAGGGACTGAGTAACCAGAAAAAATCCAAACAGGAAAAACTGAGGGAAATCTTTGCCAAGAAGTATCATAATTAAACTTTTGAAAACTAAGGACAAAGGAAGAATCTTTAAAGTACTAAAAAGAAATAAGCCAAAGGGAAGTGGTACAATGTTTCTCAAATGCTGAGAGAAAATATTTGTCAACCCAGACTTCTATATCTAACAAAACTATCTTTCAAGCATGAAGGAAAAATTAAAACATTTGAGATGAATTAAAAAAATAAGAATATTTTTCACTAGCAGACCTACTCTTGTGCAAAGTTCTTAAAACAGAAAAGATAATAAAGAAGGATTCTTATAATATCAGAAAGAGTAAAAATGACCTCTGGGACAATATTAAGCACACCAACATTCAAATTAAAGGTGTCCCGGATGAAGAAAAAAAGGAGAAGGGGCCTAAGAAAATATTGAAAGAGATAATAGTAAAAAACCTAATTATTATAGTCACCCAAGTCCAGGAGGCCCAGAGATAACCATACAAGATAAATCCAAGGTGGAACACACTAAGACATATATCAGTCAAACTAACAAAAACTGAATACAAAGAAAAAATATTAAAAGCCACAAGGCAAAAGCAACAAATAACATAGAAGGAAATCCTTATAAGTTTGTCAGCTGATTTTCAACAGAAACTCTTCAGGCCAGAAGGGAGTGGCAGGATATATTTAAAATGATGAAAAGGAAAAACCTGCAACCAAGAATATTCTGCCCAGCAAGGCTCTCATTCAGATTCGACAGAAAAATCACAAGCTTTGCAGACAAGCAAAAGCTAAGAGAATTCAGCACCACAAAACTAGCTTTACAACAAATGCTAAAGGAAATTTTCTAGGTAGAAAAGAACAGACCACAACTAGAAACAAGAAAATCATGAACTGAAAAGCTCATCAATAAAGGCAAACATACAGTAAATGTAGGAAAACATCCACATGCTAATATGATATCAAAACCAGCAAACATGAGAAGAGGAGAGTATAAATGCAAGGTATTACAAATGCATTTGAAATTAAGAGATCAACAACTTAAACCAGTCTTGTATATATCAGTTCAATTCAGTTCAGTTCAGCTGCTCAGTCGTGTCCAACTCTTTGCAACCCCATGAATCACGCCAGGCCTCCCTGTGCATCACCAAATCCTGGAGTTCACTCAGACTCATGTCCATCAAGTCGGTGATGCCATCCAGCCATCTCATTCTCTGTCGCCCCCTTCTCCTCCCGCCCCCCAATCCCTCCAAGCATCAGAGTTTTTTCCAGTGAGTCAACTCTTCACATGAGGTGGCCAAAGTATTGGAGCTTCAGCTTTAGCATCAGTCCTTCCAATGAACATCCAAGATTGATCTCCTTTAGAATGGACTGGTTGGATCTCCTTGCAGTCCAAGGGACTCTCAAGAGTCTTCTCCAACACCACAGTTCAAAAAAATCAATTCTTCGGCAATCAGCTTTCTTCACGGTCCAACTCTCACATCCATACATGACCACTGGGAAAACCATAGCTATGACTAGACAGACCTTTGTTGGCAAAGTGATGTCTCTGCTTTTTAATATGCTGTCTAGGTTGGTCATAACTTTCCTTCCAAGGAGTAAGCATCTTTTAATTTCATGGCTGCAATCAGCATCCGCAGTGATTTTGGAGCCCCCAAAAATAAAGTCTGACACTGTTTCCACTGTTTTCCCATCTATTTCCCATGAAGTGATGGGTCCAGACGCCATGATCTTAGTTTTCTGAATGTTGAGCTTTAAGCCAACTTTTTCACTCTCCTCTTTCATTTTCATCAAGAGGCTTTTTAGTTCCTCTTCACTTTCTGTCATAAGGGTGGTGTCATCTGCATATCTGAGGTTATTGATCTTTATCCTGGCAATCTTGATTCCAGCCTGTGCTTCTTCAAGCCCAGTGTTTCTCATGATGTACTCTGCGTGTAAGTTAAATAAGCAGAGTACTCCTTTTTGTATTTGGAACCAGTCCGTTTTTCCACTTCCAGTTCTAACTGTAGCTTCCTGACCTGCATACAGGTTTCTCAAGAGGCAGGTCAAGTGGTCTGGTATTCCCATCTCTTTCAGAATTTTCCACAGTTTATTGTGATCCACACAGTCAAAGGCTTTATATGTAGAGACTGCTATATCAACACTTCATGGCAACAGCAAACCAAAAATCTCCAAAAAGATATACACCCAAAAAGGAAAGTGCAACCTAAACACAACACTAAAGATAGTCTTCAGATCACAAAAGAAGAGAACAAAAGAGGAAGAATTGAAAAAGACCTACAAAAACAAACCAAAAGCAATAAAATGATAATAAGAACGTATATATCAGTAATTATTAAATGTAAATGGATTAAATACTCTAACCAAAAGACATAGACTGACTGAATGGACACAGAAGCAAGATCCATATATATGATGTCTGTAAGAGACCTACTTCATATCTAGGGACTCATATGGACTGAACGTGAGGTATGGGAAAAGGTGTTTCATGCAAATGGAAATCTAAAGAAAGCCAAGGAGCAATGTTCACATCAGATAAAACAGACTTTAGAATATATTCCATCTCTGGATCTTTTCATTCTTGGAAAGAACCAGGAGTAAGTTATATAATGTCTTTGTTCTCTTTTCTCCCATAGGACCCAGCAAATTTGTCCACCCTGTCTGATCTTCACACTGTGCTGCCTGGAGAGTTCTTGCCCAGGCGAGTGTGGTACTCAGACAAGGAGTGAACTCTTCTCTCTTATTTCCACCCGAGACGATATGCTCTTGTCCTCTTCCCTTATGAGTGATCTGAGTTGAATTTTGTTTAAGAGAGATACATTGATATTCCTCCCCTCTTTATATAGGTTATTATCCACAGTCTTTCAGATTGGAGAATAGAAACCAGAAGAAGATAGATGAGTTGCCCAATGTCATACAATAAGTATATGCCATCAGAGCCTGGAACCCACATGGGACTGACTTATAAGCCTATCACTTTCTTTGCTGCTGCCACATTGTCTTCAAATAAAGCCTGAGAATTTTGAGCTTTGTAACAACTTCTACCAACTTCTAACCATTTAGTTTTATACGGTGCATCCTACCAATAGGAGCTATCCAACAATGGAGGGCTGTCAGCATATGAAGAGTTCTGGAGCTTCTTCAGTTAAAGGAGAATGGCTCCCTGTCAGGGAGACATGGAGGGGATTCCTTCACTGAGAAGGAGGGTGGACCCTACCAGTATGTGTTCCCAATTAAATTATAGGGAATGCTGGCCAAGTGTTATAGTTACTGGTATTGTTTTAATCTCAATACTCAAATGGTAAGAAGCATAGAAAGGAAGAGGAAAAGAAAGAATCCATGCTACAGTCCCAGTCATGGGACAATGAGACAAACAAGGAAATGAGTGAAAGTTAACAAAAATTTGCTGATCAATGAACCAGAAGGTGGTGCCTTCTAAAATCCCCTCAAAGTCATATTATGGACTAAATTACTTGGATTCTAGGCTCTTTGTATGGAATTCAAGATTAATGCACATCATTCTATCATAAACAGCCTTCATACACTGTGCTAGTTTCTTTGATTCTCTCAGAACTTTGGAAAGGGCATCTATCACTTTCTCAATTTTACAAATGAGGATACTGCGGCTCAGGGTGATTAAGTAACTTGCTCTAATAGTTTAGTAAAGCTAGTAAGTGGCAGAACTGGGATATGAATGCAGAGTCACTAATTTAAATCTTAACCCATTTTCCCTATTCTAATTTGGTAATAGTTAAGAGCTTAGTTATGGCTTGAAGAGATCTGAATTTAAACCTGACTCTGTCGTGTCTGTCATGAGGAGGATATGTGACTTGCTCATATAGCACACTAGGGCAGTGCAAAGTCTGGCATCCATGTGAGATTGACTAGCAGGCCCATAACTTTCCTCCATGCTGCCCCACTGCTTCCCTTTGCTTTTACTCCAAGGAAAGGGACTGAAATGTGATAGCTTGGTGTAGGGAAAAAAACACTGGCTTTCTAGTCCAACAGTTGAAACTGAACTATTGCCTTTGGGCAAAATCAGTGATGGTTACCATTAATTCACTTCAAACAATACATTGTGCAGTGTGCAGCGTGAATGAACTCTTTCACATTAGACAGACCAGGACTTGAGGGAGAAGACCCAGTGTTTGTGATATGCCGTATCAATATCCTAGAAGGAAGTTTTAGTGATTACCTAGCAAAAAGCCTTCATTTGCACATGATAAAACTAAGGTCCAGAGTTTTGAACCCAGTACCTCTAACACTTTGGGCACAATATGAAACAGTCTCACAGCACTTTATTGTTACAAAATGATTTTGCATCATGGTATTGATAGCTTACGGTGAACGGTGTTGGATTCTTGATCTCCGAAGAAGATTTAGCTTCGGGACCAGGGACCAGTCTTGATCACTCAAAAGCTTTGTGTCGCAGAATTTTATAAAGGTATGAAAACGGACAGAGAAAGCTTCTGACATAGACATCAGAAGGGGGATGGAGAGTGCCTCCTTCACTAGTGTTAGCAAGGGAGTTATATACTTTAATTAGCTATTATAATAAATCAAAAAATCTAATAGAAAATTTTGAAAATTAAAAAATTAATAAACAAATCAAAAGAACGTCTCAAGGTTGTAAATCTTACTAGACCCATTACCATAATTTACATTTTAAGATAACAGGATTAGCCAGAAAGTTTTCAGGAAGGAGAAACTGTCCTCAAGCAGGATACATTGTTGTTATATAATCCTTAGTAGAGAGTTTAAACTGAGTTTTTTGCTGTGCAATCATCAGTTCCAGGCTTAAAGAAAAAAAGTTTTATGTGACTAAGACTAAGGAATGTAGAGGAGGGGAAAAAAAGCCATTTGTTCTGTCCTGGGGACCCCAGACTTCTTATCAACCTGCTTAGGAATTTACTCTCTCAGTATCATCACAATAGCTCCAGGAGGCAGGAAGGCCAGAGGTTATCACCTCCAGGTGAGGAAACCCAGACTCAGAAAAGGTTGTCATAACTACTCAGGGGCAGAGTGCAAAGACTGCCTCAGATTTGTGTGACCCTTAGTCATGCCTCCATTACCCATTCCTAACTGGCAAGGTGACCAATCCACCTGCTTTGCCTAGAAGTATGGAGTTTCTTGTGATGTAGGAGTTTAGACTTTAGTTTTAAATTGAGGATTTCCTGGGAAAACTAAGACAAATTGGTCACCTAACTCCTAAACGAAGAGACAGAAATGAAGAACCAGGGAGTTTACTCTAAAGACAAAACAGAAGAAAGACCCTGTGTTAATATTCAGGTCAGTTCAGTCGCTCAGTCGTGTCCGACTCTTTGCGACCCCATGAATCACAGCACGCCAGGCCTCCCTGTCCATCACCAACTCCCGGAGTTCACTCAAACTTGTCCATAGAGTCGGTGATGCCATCCAGCCATCTCATTCTCTGTCGTCCCCGTCTCCTCCCACCCCCAACCTTTCCCAGCATCAGAGTCTTTTCCAGTGAGTCAACTCATCGCATGAGGTGGACAAAGTATTGGAGTTTCAGCTTTAGCATCAGTCCTTCCAATGAACACCCAGGATTGATCTCCTTTAGAATGGACTAGTAGGAAGAGAAAAACCAAAGTTCTTTAAAAAATACTGGCATAATCTACTAATACTGTAATTAGTTTTATCATTAATGCTAGTGTTATTACCAACTATCCTTGGAACATTTTCACATAAAATAACAGTACCAAGAGCTATGTTTGCATTTAGGTTAAGTTTCGAAGTGCTCCCTTCCACTGTCAGTTAGGGATCACTAAGAAAACCTGAACATTTCCATGGAAACTTGCAATGGCATTGTATTAAAATGTCCATGTAGTTTACAATTTTAAGAACTGAAAAATAAAGAAGAAAGAGATCAAGAATACAAATCTAAAAACCCAAATCCTGGCAATACTTTCTGAGATTTAAGCAATCAAAACAGATCCATATTATAGAAAAATCTTTAAGAAGGTATTCATTTTAGAATAGTTGATAATGACAGAAACTCAAACCAACCTAAATGTCCAAAACTGGGAAAATTATTAGGTAATTATAATGTGTCAACTTGAAGCAGTATTATATAGGCATTAAAAATAGTTTCCAGTAGCTAATAATAACATAGGAAAATGCTTTCATATCAAGTAAAAAGTAGGGTATAATACTATATATAATTGTGATAATAGTATGAAATTTATGTATGTATATATATATTTGTACCTCTCCATGAAATTCTCCAGGAAAGAATATTGGAGTGGGTAGCCATTCTTTTCCAAAAGATCATCCCAACCCAGGGACTGAAACCGGTTCTCTTGCATTACAGGTAGATTCTTTACCATCTGAGGCACCAGCAAAGCCTATATAGTAAATGCACACATAATACTGTTAACCAGTATCTTTAGATGGTAGGATTATAGTAGATTTTTATTTCTTCAGAGTTTTTTTGTATTTTTACATGTTCTACAATTTTATATTTATGAAAAATCATAGTAATATTTATTAAAAATAAAATAATAGCTTCTTCAGTCAGTTCAGTTCAGTCGCTCAGTCATGTCCAACTCTTTGCGACCCCATGAATCACAGCACGCCAGGCCTCCCTGTCTATCACCAACTCGATGATGTTAAAAATTTACTCACATTTGGGGTGAATCATATCAATTTCACAGGACCAAGTTTCCTCATTTATTAAAATGAATGTAAAGTACCCTCTCCTTCTGACCTCCCAGAATATTATTGAGATCGGTAAAGACACTGGCATCTGGTCCCATAACTTCATGGGAAATAGATGGGGAAATAGTGGAAACAGTGTCAGACTTTATTTTGGGGGGCTCCAAAATTACTGCAGATGCTGATTGCAGCCATGAAATTAAAAGACGCTTACTCCTTGGAAGGAAAGTTATGACCAACCTAGATAGTATATTAAAAAGCAGAGACATCAGTTTGCCAACCAAGGTCCATCTAGTCAAGGCTATGGTTTTTCCCGTGGTCATGTATGGATGTGAGTTGGACTGTGAAGAAAGCTGATCGCCGAAGAATTGATGCTTTTGAACTGTGGTGTTGGAGAAGACTCTTGAGAGTCCCTTAGACTGCAAGGAGATCCAACCAGTCCATTCTGGAGGAGATCAATCCTGGGTATTCATTGGAAGGACTGATGCTAAAGCTGAAACTGCAGTACTTTGGCCACCTCATGCGAAGAGTTGACTCACTGGAAAAGACTCTGATGCTGGGAGGGATTGGGGGTGGGAGGAGAAGGGGACGACAGAGAATGAGATGGCTGGATGGCATCACCGACTCGATGGACATGAGTTTGAGTGAACTCCAGGAGTTGGTGATGGACAGGGAGGCCTGGCGTTCTGTGATTCATGGGGTCGTAAAGAGTCGGACACGACTGAGCGACTGAACTGAACTGAAAGACACTGGAGGTGAGAGAGTAAGAGGTGTTTGGAAATACCGGCTATGACCAAGAGTGAAACTCTTGTTAAAAGATGAGACAGATGGACATATAACCCTACCAATCAACTGTGGCCATTGTGTACGAGAGCTTCACCTATCCACTTGCAGAAGCTCATTATTAAGTTTTCAGCAATTTTGTGAACTGCTTTTAAAACCGTTGTAGTTTTAGTTTGAAATTGTCACATATTTATACCATGAAAACTGGAAAAAGCTAAAAATCATGCCTTTACGTGGCCTTTAAGCCAGAAATTCAGATAAATAGCTTATAAGTTAAATTCAGAAGGAACACATGGAGGAAATCTCTGTTGGTAAAACTGTCCAACCGTGCTCCAGACTACATTCACCACTCTCTGGTCCTAAGGTGTCTGTTTGTCAGGACTCATGATCCAGGCCTCAAGGAAATGAACCACCAGAGGATGATAACCCCATGGGAGAGAAGGCAGAGGACGCTGTGAAATCATGCTTTGGGCAGCTAGAGCTCACATCTACTATAGCTAGAGGGTTAGTGCTACATCTCAGAGTGACCCAGGACCTCTTGAAAGGCTGAAGAAATGAATGAAAATGCAGATTCTTGTATATTCACAGGATTGTGTTTCATTAAGACTTCCAAAAGGAAACAGATGGCACATCCAAGTTAGTATAATTTGTGGAAGATTTACCATTATATTAAGGGTAGGTGGTGTAGAACCACAAAGAATAGTGCAAAAGCTTGGGGTTAGAAGCATCAGAATTGTCACAAAAGGGGTTATTGTTGCCTAGGAAGGGAGAGTTGTATAGAGTATGCTGCTTTGAAAATAGTAGTGACTTTCTATCAAGAGAAAAGCCAGCCTTAGATGACTTAACAGGAAGAGATCCAGAGAAATAAATACCTCTGCCACCTTCCTGACTTTAGATGTCCCTACAGAAGGACCTCAGCAGAAGCCAGAAGCACAGAATGCAGTTGATTTAATCCATAGAGGTTAGCCATCTCAGGCAGAGAAAAGGGTAGAGAAGGATGAAGAGTGTTACAGAGGGGCAAATAGAATATATTCAGCAGTTTAGATTCAGTTTTTCTCTGACACTGACTTGAGTCCTTGTTTTCTTATGAAAAAGGTATATAATGGTATCCTATTTTTCAGGATGGTTTTGAAGATAGAATATATGTGAATCACTTTATTGGAAGCACCTGATGTATAGTAATGGGTCCAGAAATAGTGGCAATTATTATTGTACTATATTACCTCATATCATTGAACTTAATTCTATTATCAATAAAATAGATAAAATACTGTGCATGCATGTGTGCTCAGTCATGTCTCTTTGCGACCCAATGGAATGTAGCCCATCAGGCTCCTCTGTCTATGGAATCTTCCAGGCAAGAATACGGAGAGGGTTGCAATTTCCTGTTCCAGAAGATCTTCCTGTCCCAGGGATCAAATATATGCTACCTGCTCCCTAAAGGTTATTGTAATTATAAACATTAACCTTTGGGTATATAAAATCACTCTGTAAGATATGATCCATTAAAAATATATTGAATAAAATATTGGCCCTATACTCTTTATCAGAACTGAAAACTCAGCTTTCTCTTTCTAGATCAATTGAATTGGAAGCTTCATGAGGTTAGTCTTTGTTTACTGCTGTACCTTCTGTACCTAGACAGTACTTAACAGGCAGTAGATGCTCAGTAGATAATTGTTGATTTAATTTAAAACTCTTTCTAAAACTCATTCTGGTCTTTCTCATTGACCAGATACTCGAAGAATGCTCCTTGGTGCTGATGCTTCCTTGCAGCTGGGACTTTCTTGTTCTTTCAGTAGTTCGCTTCTGTCTTGTACCGAAATCTAGGCTCTTCAATCTAGGCTCTCTCTTGCCTGTCTGTGTCCCTATACCAGTCTTCCGGCATGAGTCAGTGTATTTAAGAAGATGGTTGGATGGAATCACAGACTCAATGGACATGGGTTTGGGTGGACTCCGAGAGTTGGTGATGGACAGGGAGGCCTGGCATGCTGCGGTTCATGGGGTCACAAAGAGTCGGACATGACTGAGTGACTGAACTGAACAACCACATCATCAACTGAGCTCCACCAGCCACCTTGTACTTGCCATGTACCCCAAAGGTGTACAGCCCACACTCTTACACACTGCATTTGTTTATTCTGCCAAGAATATCTCATCGCTTAATCTACCTGTGGGAATCCTATACCCCAGGGTTCTTTCTTAATACTCAGAATTTTACTGAGGCAAATACTCTTCTTATGCCTGGAATACTCTTCTTTTCCCCCTTCCTTCTCCTCCTTTTCCTGGTTAACTTCCATATTTGCATCAGGCCTCAAATTAGATGCTTTCCTTTGGGGAAAGCATCATCACTAGAATCATTAAGATGAGATCAAGCACTCATGTATTCCTCCTATCATATACTATGTCCTATATTCCTATGAAGTTAACTTCATTCCTCTATAAAATTGTAAGCTTCTTAAGGGCATAATAAATTTATGTCATGCCACAGTGTCTGTATATACTAGGGTAAAGTTATGACCAACCTAGACAGCATATTAAAAAGCAGAGACATTACTTTGTCAGCAAAGGTCCGTCTAGTCAAGGCTATGCTTTTTCCAGTGGTCATGTATGGATATAAGAGTTGGACTAGAAAGAAAACTGAACGCTGAAGAATTGATGCTTTTGAACTGTGGTGTTGGAGAAGACTCTTGAGAGTCCCTTGGACTGCAAGGATATCCAACAAGTCCATCCTATAGGAGATCAGTCCTGGGTGTTCATTGGTAGGACTGATGTTGAAGCTAAAACTCCAATCCTTTGGCCACCTGATGTGAAGAGCTGACCCATTTGAAAAGACCCTGATGCTGGGAAATATTGAGGGCAGAAGAAGGGGATGACAGAGGATGAGATGGATGGATGGCATCACCAACTCGATGGACATGAGTTTGAGTGAACTCTGGGAGTTGGTGATGGACAGGGAGGCCTGGCGTGCTGCGGTTCATGGGGTTGCAAACAGTCAGGCACGACTGAGCAACTGAACTGAATTTATTGTGTTAGATTGAAATGCCTAATGGATCAAAGCAAGTACAATTATTTTCTTCATCATGAACAAATGGACCGGGCATCTCTTAAGTATACAGTCATTCAGAGACTCAGGGTGACTGTTATCTTGAATAAATAGTTTCCAGGGTTACCTGGGCATCACTTCCATTCCAACTAGCTAGATGGGAAAAGAGGTAAGAAGATCCCACATGGGAGCTTTTCATTAGCAGTCCTGAAAGTAGCTCATAACACTTTTGGTCCAATTCCATAAGCTAAAGTGTAGTTTAAGGCCATATCTAACTATGAAGAAAGTTGTGAAATGATGTCTGGCTGTGTGTGCAGGAAAAAGCAGAAAGCAAGGATTTGCCTCAATAGCTGGAAGAGTTGACTCCACTTCCATATTATAGGTACTCAAATACTTATTAAATGATTACATGTATTTCCTCTTAACAGTTCATATTATGCAAGCAAAGTCTCTCCTGATTCTACCAAGAAAATAACAAAATTTTTGTGCATCACTTTTGTGGCCCTTACTTGCCTCTACCTGAATTACAGTCATTTATGCAAGTATCTTGAGAGTGAAAGCGTTACTCACTCAGTTGTGTCCGACTCTGCGGCCCCATGGACTGCAGCCCACCAGTCTCCTCTGTCCACGGAATTTTCTAGGCAAGAAAACTAAGGTGGGTAGCTATTTCTTTCTCCAGGGGATCCTGACCCAGTGATCAAACCCTGGTCTCCTACACTGTAGGCAGATTCTCTACCACCTGAGATATGAGGGAAGCCCTATCAAAAATTGCAAATTCCTTGAGAGCAGCTTATGGCATGTGAAGCAGTGAGGTCCAGTGGGAAAATGCTGGCTTAGGAATCATACAGCTTCAGTTTAAGTCCTAGTTCTGCCAAGGCGTTGCATGTGTGATCTGGGGTAATTTTCTGGGCCCTCTGAGCCATCGTCGTTGTTAGGTATTCAGTTCAGTTCAGTTCAGTCGCTCAGTCGTGTCTGACTCTGCGACCCCATGAACTGCAGCACGCCAGGCCTCCCTGTCCATCACCAACTCCCGGAGTCCACCCAAACCCATGTCCATTGAGTCGGTGATGCCATCCAACCATCTCATCTTCTGTCGTCACTTTCTCCTCCTGCCCTCAATCTTTCCCAGCATCAGGGTCTTTTCAGATGAGTCAGCTCTTCTCATCAGGTGGCCAAAGTATTGGAGTTTCAGCTTCAACATCAGTCCTTCCAATGAACACGCAGGACTAACCTCATTAAGGATGGACTGGTTGGATCTCCTTGCAGTCCAAGGGACTCTCAAGAGTCTTCTCCAACACCACAGTTCAGAAGTATCAATTCTTCGGTGCTCAGCCTTCTTTATAGTCCAACTCTCACATCCATACATGACCACTGGAAAACCCATAGCCTTGACTAGATGGACATTTATTGGCAAGGTAATGTCTCTGCTTTTTAATATGCTTTCTAGGTAGGTCATAACTTTCCTACCAAGAGCAAGCATCTTTTAATTTCATGGCTGCAAGCACCATCTGCAGTGATTTTGGAGCCCAGAAAAGTAAAGTCAGCCACTGTTTCCCCATCTGTTTGCCATGAAGTGATGGGATCAGATGCCATGATCTTAGTGTTCTGAATGTTGAGCTTTAAGCCAACTTTTTCACTCTCCTCTTTCACTTTCATCAAGAGGCTCTTTACTTCTTCTTCACTTTCTGCTATAAAGGTGGTGTCATCTGCATATCTGAGGTTATTGATGTTTCTCCCGGCAATCTTGATTCCAGCTTGCGCTTCTTCCAGCCCAGCGTTTCTCATGATGTACTCTGCATATAAGTTAAATAAGCAGGGTGACAATATACAGCCTTGACACACTCCTTTTCCTATTTGGAACCAGTCTGTTGTTCCATGTCCAGTTCTAACTGTTGCTTCCTGACCTGCATACAGGTTTCTCAAGAGGCAGGTCGGGTTGTCTGGTATTCATGGCCTAGCTTATTTCTTTGGGCTGCTATTAATCTTTTTGGTTGGGAATCAACACTTTGAATTTCCTTTCAGTTTATGTTAATTGATAAACATCAAAATTAGATCAGATTGAATTTATTTGTGGTCATGTGTTTATCTTTTAGGGTAATTGAGTGATTGGACCAGGAACAGAGACCAGAGATTTCTAAGAACCATTTTTTTTCCCTGTGATTAATGAAGTCAAAATATGAGCTGACATTTAACTGCTACTCAACTGAATTCAAGGATTCAAATTCATGATAAAAAAAGATATAGATATGCCCAAGGATTTGTTCTTAAGAATGTTCATGGCAGTATTCATTATAACTGGGAAAAATTAAAAATTATCTAAAGACTCATTAGCAGAGATTGGTTAATAAATTTGATATATCATAGGATGAAGTCATTAAAAATCCTGTTGTAAAAGAATGTTTACAACAAAGTTAAATATGTATACATATAAATGATAGAAACCAAAATATTCATAATGGTTTATTGTTGAGGTCCTTTAATGGACCGGAACCTCGTAGTCTGGAGTCAACTGATAAGAAAGAAAAGGAGAGAGAAAGAGGCTGATATTCCTTGGCTTATGCAGAAAGCCAGTAAAACCCCTGACATGGGGCTTGCTCTGTTCACGAAGGCCTCAGGCGCCCTCTTGATGGGGTGAAGGCACAGAGCGCCTTCTCAAGAGGGCCTTAGAAGCCCGGGCAGGAAAGTGAACCCAGAGAGCCTCTACGCTCCAGGAATTAGCCTGAAAAAGAGAGAGAGGGAGGGAGAGAGAGAGAGAGAGAGAGAGAAAGCAAGACACGGGGACCAAAGCTCTGATGGAGCAAAGGTGTTTTATTTAACATTGTGTAGGTATTTTTATGTCTTATTTTCAGCAGAGATAAAATCAAAACTTACAAGTTATCAAGGAAACATGCGGTCATCCATATGAAAGAGAGAGGGTTGTAAATAATCACTTTTACCATATGGTTCATAAAAAGGAAGAGGGTACTTATCACCATATAGAAAAACTAAGGAAGGAAATACCTGGATTCCTCAGCCCCTGGGAGAGGCTTGCCTCTCCTCTTAATTCCTGAATATTCAGGAATTAAGTAGTTATTGAGCTTAATTATCCTGGAGGATTTCAAAGAAGACAAGATCCTTCCTCTTTTCTTTTTGATCCATCTCTCTGGAACCAACATCTAAAAGCCAGATTCCACCACTTACTTTGTTGGATTATTAAGCAGTTTATATAACCTCTCCAAGCTTCTCTTTCCTCAGATATAAAATGAAGCTAACAATATCCATCTTACAAGGTAGTTGTGGGAATTAAAGCTGTGTGACCCCCCAAAATGTTGTTGCTATAAGAACTATTGGTACAGTTTGCTCTTTTTTCATAAAAACCCTACATTGTCTCCGGAACTTAATGCCTTTCCATGAAAGTTTGCTTTTGTTGTCAGGCCTATATTTTCAACTAATTCCAGAAAGCTTTATTTGATATAAGCACTTAATAAGGATACTTGGATCATAAGCAGAATATTTATTATTCTTTGGCTTATGATCAAGTATATCTGGAACAATAAAATGATTTAACTTGAACCCAGAGGTGTTTTAACATAAGCGAGTTAAAAAAATAAAAAGGAAAAATCTCTTCACAAAATAGCACACTATAAAAACTCCAGTCATTTAAAGAAGATGTAACTGAAATAGAAGGGTTTACCTCCCACTCACTCTGATGAGAAGAAAAGGAACAATTAAAAGGAATATATTAGGGAGAATATTATTTTTATTTCAATATTTCCATTATATTTTCTCCAATTACATGTTGAATAGGGTTATTTAGTGTAACTGAAACCCCAAGGTAGAGTTTAAAAAGAGTGAATTTTATAGAAGGTAAAGGCAGCTCTCTTTTACTAGGGGGAGACTTGCTTTTCCTGGCAAAAACAAAGAAGCTCAGGCAGTAAGTGGTGGGAGAGGTGTGTAGTTTTGAGTGAATCAACAGTGATAAAGTCCCTCAAGTCTCTATGCTTTGTCAAGCTTCTTTTTTCAAACTGGATAATATAAAAAGATTCTTTATACACCACTTCGAGAGGGCATGTGGGTGTGTGTGAAGGATGGTGGGAAAGAATATGAGGAAGGAGAAAAGAAGTAGCACCTTTAAAATTCTTATAGCTCTCATAGACTTTGAGTCTGGAGTCTGTAAAGGTCACTTGGTTCCAACTCTTAATGAACAAAAGATAAAAATGAGTCTCAGAGAGAGGGCATTATTTTCCCAGAGACATATAGCAAGGTGGGCAAAGCCACATCTGAAACTTGGTCTCCCCTCAGGCCACAGTCAGACCCCTAAGCTGTGATTGAAAGAGATCCTGATGGGAATACAGGCTGTACCTGGTATGTATCTGGCTCTAGGCAAGTTGTTTCATGTCCCTATACCTCAACTTCTGTGTTTCTGGAAGGTAGCCTTGCCTAGCTTTGGGGGTAATTATGAGGATTAAGTGAGAGAAAGTGGGATGAGTCCCCCAGTGCAACAACTAGTATCCCCTTTAAATATTCATTCCTCTTAAGCTTAGACTGTACCCTTCACCATGACCAGGCCTGGCTAGTTTTCCAGAACTTCTCAGCCTCTCCCCAGCCCAACCCCTTCCTCTCTGGCCTAGTGCTGTGAGTGCCAGCCCCAGGCAGTCCTGAATCACTCTCCACAGCAGAGGTTAGTCGCTCACTGCTCAGCACATTTGTATCCCCATTACAGCTCAGGCAGGTCCAAAGGTCAGGACCCCCAACCCCCCACCCCTACCCCTACCCCAACACACACGCACAAGTGCTTTTCTGCATTTGATCAAGGAATCTAGACACTTGTTCTGATTAGAGGAATTTTTTGTAGATGACTGACTCCTACTGATCATGTCATCCACCCCAGTTTCCAAGACTATTTCTGGAGCTGAGCATTTGCTGAGAAATGAGCCTGGAACCTGAGTGGGTCTTACTCTACTTGCTCCCAGTTTTCTCTTTAAAAGGACCATATAAAGGGGTTTTTCTAGACCAGGTTGACAAACTTTCAAAAGTGGCTTGTGTTAGTTCTTGCTTTCCTCTCTCCCTTTCTTTCCTATTCTCCCTTCCTAACTCCTTCCTTGTGTTTAGTAAAAAGATAATGAAGGCAAGAACTTTTGGGAGATATTGTAGGCATTTAATAAGTCATAGTACCTGTGATTTACAGTCTAGCAGGAATCTATTTATAATGCACCTGGATAAGCAGTATGCACAGTATGCTAGGGAAACAGAGAAGGGGGACCGATTCCACACAGGCTGTTAGGGGAAACTTTCCTGAAAAGGTGGCATTTAAATTGAGTCTTGAAGTCAAAACGTATGAGCTCAGCAAGCTGGGTAAATGAAGGTCTGGGCAAAAGTAAGAGTACTTCAAAGGTATGAGAAAGCAAGGTATGTTTGGGAAATAACGACCAGTTTGGGCTGGCTGGAATACGGTGTGCTGGGAATAGGAAAGATGAGCAGAATTTGGGGCCTGTGGTAGGTAATGAGGCCAGAGAAATAGGTTATGAACAGACTGTTGACTGTGAGCTTCTGGAGATGGAGATGATATTGTATTCTTTATACCCTCATAGAACCAATTGAGGCCCTGTGAATACTATTGAACTGGTGTAAGGCACCACCATCTTTCTTCTGAATTACTGCAATGACCTCCTTCTGGCCCACTGCTTTTACCCTTGCTCCCCTGCAGTCCATTCTCTCCAGGGCCACTGCAGTGAACTTTTCAAACCACAAGTCTGATCGTGTCACTTTTCTACTTACTTCATTTCTTACTGCTTCTCCCCTTGCCTCCAGTGATGCAATTGCACTGGCCTTTTGCTATGCTTCAGGCATGCCAGACACCCCCCTGCCTTAGGGCTTTTGCACCAGCTGTTACCTTTGCCTGGAAAACTCCTAACTCAGATAACCATATAGCCACTCTCTCACCCCCAAGTTGTGGCTCAGATTTCTCTTCAAAGGCATCTATCTGGGTCATCCTCTTTAAAACTTCAAAGTGCTCCCACCCTAATGCTCTTGACCGCTCTTATCCTCTTTGTCAATACTTGTTGCTATTGTTGTTCATAGTCTTTATGTTCTAATAGATTTATATGATTAGCTTTTTAAAATTGTGTTTGTTGCTTATACCTGGCTTCTCCTAGTGTCACAAAGATAGGGAGCTTTGCTTTGTTTACTGATGTATCCTGAGTACCTAGGACAGTGCCTGGCACGTACTAGGTATTCACAAGATATATGCTATATGACGTCAGTGCACATTTACCGAATTCCGCCTCTGTGCTAGGCATTTTATAAATATAAAAATGAATACGACATTCCCCTTATGCTTGTGAAATTGGCAGGCTTTTAAGGGAGTCAGGATTGATATATGTTCCCCTGTTCTAATACAAGGTAAAAAGTATGAAAAGTCACATGAGAAGGTGCTATGGACATCACAGGAGGGCGGTCACTTTGAACGTGCGGCCTCTCCTGTTCTTCTTGAGTGTTTGAGTAGTAAGATGTGAGGAAGAAGCAGGGAGCAGTTGATCTACAGCAGCATAGATTTCAGGAGCAGGGAGACCTTCAAGAGACCGTGAGCTTCAGGCTCCTGCCACCAGCCTATTAAAACATCTTCTGCTGAAGGAGAAGTCACCACAACCATGAATATTAGGTGATTGTTCAAAGTCAAAGAGCTAAGTTGTGAACTTACCTGGGGATCAGAACTCAGTTTCATGTTCAGGAACGTACTGGGCCACTAGCCCTTGTGGCCCCAAGGAGATGGAACATTTGTCCGGGCTCAGTCTACAATCCATGGGAATCTAGTTTGCTTATGTCATAGATTGCCCACACCAGGGTTTGCTTACTGAAAATGAACTCCCAGTTAAGCAGATTCTGTGAGCTGTGCTAACATAAGCATAATGTGTCAAAGTCAATTTGGCAGCTCCTCTGATTTCACCCCACCGGGACATCCTATCCTCGTTAAGTGGGGTCAGCTAAAGCAGGCCCACCTTGAGACGACTGGAAGTCCATGATTAATCAGCCTGGAAGTCTTCTCTAGCTTCTCTGCCTAGTTCTTTAGTATTGTGTTCTGGCAATCAGGGAACAAACCAAATAATATATGTCTTTGCAGTTGTGACTCTTTTCTTTTAAAAGAATGGTGTATCAGACAGAGCATCCTGTGACATACAAACGAGGACATTTTATTTTTCTTTATTATCAGTTCAGCTCCACAGATATTTTCTACTGCCATGTACAGAAAAGATAAAGTACCTGATTTTGAGGCAGTTACAGTTTAGTGGGTAATAAAGAAATTTATACGATTCCATTATTGAAGGCAGGATTGGTACCTAAGTCTTCATCTTCATACACCTCCTGATACCCAGTGGCTGGCATGCAGCGGGTACCCAGTAAATTCTGGTTAGTTGACTGAATGAATGAGTCAATGAAAGCAGACAATAGTAAGTCTTCGGGCCGCCCTAATTTTTCTGTAGTTAGCATATTTGACTATGCTGCTGCTGCTGCTGAGTCACTTCAGTTGTGCCCAATCTTTGCAACCCTATTGACTATAGCCCACCAGGCTCCCCTGTCCAAAGGATTCTCCAGGCAAGAATACTTGAGTGGATGGCCATGCCCTCATCCAGGGGATTTTCCTGACCCAGGGATAAAACCCGCATCTCCTATATCTCCTGTATTGGCAAGCATGTTCTTTACCACTAGCACCACCTGGGAAGCCCATATTTGACTATATCTGACAGTTTTGTTTTCATTTTCATAACTTCTTCTATCTTCTCTTAGATATGATACATGCTGATATAGGCACAGATACAAGTATACATGGGAACACCACCATACACACAGATACACACATGCTCAGTGGATGCTGAATCTATCACTAAGAAACTCGATTAAAAGATTTAGTGATTCAACTTCTTGTCACCTCATCCCAACCAGACTTCCTGCTCCTACTCCTCTGTGTAGAGTGTTTTGGACAGTGAGCCCTCAGAGTAGAGAATATATCTGATTCATCCGTATACCTCCAGTATTCTGCATGGGACTTGTCTCAGAGCCTGTCTTGTGTCAATTTGATTGCATAGCAGAGAGAAACGGAGATTTTTGTTAGTGCTGAATTTCAAGGCTATGTGCAACTTGGTGTAATCAGGCCAGATGTGTGAGCTCTCAAGCTCCTTCTCTACTTTTCTTTCTCCCAATTTTCTTCTGCTTACTTAAAGTCCTTTGGATGGATTCCTAGTTACCTTATTTAGACTTCCAAATTTAAAAAATAAGAAAAAAAAGAGGACCTAAACTTTAAAAGTGTCAGTGATACAGATTTTTGTCACATTAACAGTATTTTCTGAATGTATACTATATGTAAGGCATATTTGACCCTCATGATTGGCTTTTGGTAGTATAACAAACAATATTCCCATTTTACAGAAACAAAGGTTGAGATTTGTAAAAGTTAAAAGAAGTCTGGGCCATGGAATGATTCAATGGCAGATCATGTATTAGAAGTAGAGAGAGACCATGAGGTAACCAGACTGGTAGAAGGATGGGGAGTTGAGGATGTGATATTTTCAAAAGAGAAATTTCTGATATGTCAGGTTTTCTTGGACTGCAAGGAGATCCAACCAGTCCATTCTAGAGGAGATCAATCCTGGCTGTTCATTGGAAGGACTGATGCTAAGACTGAAACTCCAATACTTTGGCCACCTCATGCGATGAGTTGACTCACTGGAAAAGACTATGACACTGGGAGGGATTGGGGGCAGGAGGAGAAGGTGATGACAGAGAATGAGATGGCTGGATGGCATCACCAACTCGATGGACTTGAGTTTGAGTGAACTCCGGAAGTTGGTGATGGACAGGGAGGCCTGGCGTGCTGTGATTCATGGGGTCGCGAAGAGTCGGACACGACTGAGCGACTGAACTGAACTGAACTGATTGATGGGTTTCCTTGAGATGGCTTCTCAGTGTATCAGTTAGTTTTAGGAAACAATAACTCATTTTTAAGCCCCAAATTCTAGCATACCAACCAGTTCTGGGCAAAATCATGAAAGCAGCATAAATTTTTGTGGCATCCTTACTGCTCACTACCATATTATTCTTCTTTGGGCCTACAGCCCTTGAACCCTGTCCCTCCAGTTCCCCCAGACCTGGTGTTCTGGCTCTAACCAAGGCTTCCTCAGGTATCAGCATCCTCACCACTGCACGCACTCTCTCCACTCATCACTGTCACCAGCATGTACTGCTGTCAGAGTCAATGGGAATGTGTCAAAGGAGCAGGGGATTAATGGGAATAGCTGGTATATAACTGATGTAAAACTTCCCCAAAAGATTTCCCCTGATAATTAAAGATTACTAATGATCCAGTCAGGACTGTACTCAATGAGTAGTTGCTTAGATCCAGGTTTTAGTGAGAATCTAGGGATGGTTTCCAGGACATGAAACCGATGCCATTTAATAAATCTTGAAAGATGATGCTGTGAAAGTGCTGCACTCAATATGCCAGCAAAACTGGAAAACTCAGCAGTTTTCCACAGGACTGGAAAAGGTCAGTCTTCATTCCAATCCCAAAGAAAGGCAATGCCAAAGAATGCTCAAACTACTGCACAATTGCACTCATCTCACCCGCTAGTAAAGTCATGCTCAAAATTCTCCAAGCCAGGCTTTAGCAATATGTGAACCGTGAACTCCCAGATGTTCAGGCAGGCTTTAGAAAAGGCAGAGGCACCAGAGATCAAATTGCCAACATCCGCTGGATCATGAAAAAAGCAAGAGAGTTCCAGAAGAGCATCTATTTCTGCTTCATTGACTATGCCAAAGCCTTTGACTGTGTGGATCACAATAAACTGTGGAAAATTCTGAAAGAGATGGGAATACCAGACCACCTGACCTGCCTCTTGAGAAACCTGTATGCAGATCAGGAAGCAACAGTCAGAACTGTACATGGAACAGACTGGTTCCAAATAGGAAAAGGAGTGTGTCAAGGCTGTATATTGTCACCTTGCTTATTTAACTTATATGCAGAGTACATCATGAGGAACGCTGGGCTGGAAGAAGCACAAGCTGGAATCAAGATTGCTGGGAGAAATATCAATAACCTCAGATATGCAGATGACACTACCCTTATGGCAGAAAGTGAAGAGGAACTCAAAAGCCTCTTGATGAAAGTGAAAGAGGAGAGTGAAAAAGGTTGGCTTGAAGCTCAACATTCAGAAAACAAAGATCATGGCATCTGGTCCCATCACTTCATGGGAAATAGATGGAAAAACAGTGGAAACAGTGTCAGACTTTATTTTTTTGGGCTCCAAAATCACTGCAGATGCTGGTTGCAGCCATGAAATTAAAAGACGCTTACTCCTTGGAAGGAAAGTTATGACCAACCTTGATAATATATTAAAAAGCAGATACATTACTTTGCCAACCAAAGTCCGTCTAGTCAAGGCTATGGTTTTTCCCGTGGTCATGTATGGATGTGAGAGTTGGACTGTGAAGAAAGCTGATCGCCGAAGAATTGATGCTTTTGAACTGTGGTGTTGGAGAAGACTCTTGAGAGTCCCTTGTACCTCAAGGAGATCCAACCAGTCCATTCTACAGGAGATCGATCCTGGGTGTTCATTGCAAGGACTGATGCTAAAGCTGAAACTCCAATCCTTTGGCCACCTCATGCGACGAGTTGACTCACTGGAAAAGACTCTGATGCTGGGAAAGGTTGGGGGCGGGAGGAGAAGGGGATGACCGAGAATGAGATGGCTGGATGGCATCACCGACTCTGTAGACATGAGTTTGAATGGACTCTGGGAGTTGGTGATGAACAGGGAGGCCTGGCGTGCTGTGATTCATGGGGTTGCGGAGAGTCAGACATGACTGAGCGACTGAACTGAACTGCACTTAGAAGAGCCTCAGGCTTGGCTTAACTCCCTGTTCTTGCCCTCTGGGGAACATACTAATTTTTGAGTAAGAGGCCGACATTTTCATCTTGCACTGGGCTTCTCAAGCTATGCAGTCAGTCCTGTAAGAAGTCATTTCAAAGGCAAAATAGAGCATTAAAGAAATAAAAACCAAAATAAAACCACTGAGAAGGAGTTAAATTAAAAATGGCTACAGTATATAAACCTTTATGCTTGACAGAGGGTTTTCACATGCTTATACCTGTCTGGAAAGCTTAGACTGTCCAGTGAAGCAACAAGTGCATGTGTGTATGCGCAGTCGCTTAGTCGTGTCTGACTCTACGTGACCCTATTGACTGTAGCCCTCCAGGCTTCTCAGTCTTTGGGATTCTCCAGGCAAGAATACTGAAGTGGATTGTCATGCCTTCCTCCAGGATATCTTCCTCACCCAGTGTTTAAATCCTCGTCTCCTGCATCTTCTGAATTGCAGGTGGATTGTTTACCTACTGAGCCATCAGGGAAGCCCAAAGGAACAAGGCAAGACCATTATTGTTATTTGAAGTCAGAAAGCCCTTCCTTCCCATTATACTACCAAGTCCACGTCCTCTTCCCTTGCTGTGATATTTCTCCTCTTCCTCAGTGTTTTTTAATCTCAACCCCCATACCCAAAGTTTAGGATACTAAATTTTAAGACCTTCTTAGACTATCCTCATTCTTTCATCAACATTTATTTTCTGTGTCCTAGGTTCTCAGGGCCCAGGTCTGCATTGGTTAAACTCAAAAACCAAGATCTAATACAGTTACCCTTGAAAAACTTAGGGGTTAATACACATATAATTTAGTGTCAACTCTCCACATCTGTGATTCCTCTGCATCTTCAGATTCAACCAACCATGAACCATGCAGTACTTAGTATTTACTATTTCAAAACATCCTTGTATAAGTGGACCCTTGCAGTTCGAACTATTATTGTTCAAGGGTCAACTGTATATTAAAGGTTATTAGTAGTGAAATGTGACTTCTAGATGTTGTGATTGTACTCACCTTTTAAAGGTTCTCAAGTTGATGTGGGATCTCCACTGACAGGTGAGACATTTTAGGCTTCTTGGTGTCTGTACAGCTTGGCCTGTTTATTTAGCTTATATGAAGTGTACATCATGTGAAATCCCAGTCTGGATGAATCACAAACTGGAATCAAGATTGGCGGGATAAATATCAACAACCTCAGACATGCTGATGATAACACTTCAATGGCAGAAAATGAAGAGGAACTGAAGAGCCTCTTGATGAGGGTAAAAGAGGAGAATGAAAGGCTGGCTTGAAACAACATTAAAAAAAGTAAGATCATGGCTTCTGGTCCTATCACTTCATGGCAATTAGATAAGGAAAATGTGGAAACAGTGTCAGATTTCATTTTTCTTGGGCTCCAAAATCAATGCATGGGTGGACTGTAGCCACAAAATTAAGACACTTGCTCCTTGGAAGAATAGCTATGAGAAACCTAGACAGTTTATTAAAAAGCAGAGATATCACTTTGCCGACAAAGGTCTATATAGTCAAAGCTGTGGTTTTACCAGAAGTCATGTATGGATATGAGAGTTGGACCATAAAAAATGCTGAGTACCAAAGAACTGGCACTTTCTAACTATGGTGCTGGAGTAGACTCTTGAGAGTCCCTTGGACAGCAAGGAGATCAAACAAGTCAAACCTAAAGGAAATCAACTCTGAATATTCATTGGAAGGACTGATGCTGAAGCTGAAGCTCCAATACTTTGGCCACTTGATGTGCAGAGCTGATTCATTGGAAAAGACCCCAATGCTCAGAAAAATTGAGTGCAAGAGGAGACCTAGATGACAGAGGATGGGATGGTTGAATGGCATCACTGACTCAGTGGACATGGGTTTGAGTAAACTGTGGGATATAATGATGAACAGAGAAGCCTGGCGTGCTGCAGTCCATGGGTCATGAAGAGTCATATAGGACTTAGTGACTGAACAACAACAGCTTGGCCACACTCTTTGAGGATTTAGGTCTTCCCTCAAACAACACAAAGTTTTTATATTCTAGACCTTTGCCAGAAACCACAGCCTGTACTCTCTACTCTTATCAAAGTGAGTTACTTTGTTAAATGACATAATACTTTGGGATGGTGTGCAGCCCATCCATTCCTCTATAAATTGTAGGAATTATTACCGAATCAAGGTTTATCATCAGAAAATCATGTACTTGGACAAAATTGCTTTGAACTACTTTGTCTGATATCCAGTTGCCTTTCATTTAGCATTTCATCTGGGACACCATAAAAAGCAGTCTGTGTTTGCTCTTAGGCACTTTACTGAGATTACTGGTCAAGACATCTATCACTTTCCCTATTTAAGCTCCACTTGGGCTCATTTGAGTGGATTTTTTTTTTTTTTACTTCCTTAGTTAAGGTAAGTTTCACACACAGAATATGTGTCTTTATTTTCACTGTGGGTGTCGGAAAGCTCAAAGCCAAATTCATGGCTTAACAATGTCAACCTGTGTGGGCATTGATGGCCTATCCATTTGTGCTGTGTTTCTATTGACTCTAGTTTTGACCTATTTTCTTAACTTTTATTTTTATATTGTGTTCTTTTATTTCACAATTTTATGGTTTATATTTCCTTCGGTTGTGTCAAATCCTTTGTAGAATGAGGTGAGACAGAAAATTATACACATTATTATACACATACATCTAGAAATATACAATGTGGATTTTGTATCAGGAATTGCTTACATAGTCCAAAGAAAAAGCCAAAGATGCAACTTTTATGCCCTAGAACCAGCTTGAAGATCAAATGATATTTGTGGCTGATAAAGTAGTTCTTCCAATTACAAGTTTTGGGGGAGTAGGGGCTCTAATTTTCCTTTTAAAAGAGTAGTCCTGCCTTCTGAGTCTGGGTCAGAGCTGGATGGTGGAAAAAAGCATTACCCAGAACTCAAAGCTTAGGAATTTGAGACTTGATCCTTCCACTCTCTTGCTCTGGATTATTGGCTTTAACATTTTATCTGGGTCTTAGCTTCCAAAATATCTAAAATAATTATAAAAACTATTTTCATGTTAAGATGCATTATATAACATTTGAAAAAGGATGGTATTGACTTATCAGCTTTCAGGAAAGAAAAGAAATACTATGCTGATTATAAGACACAATTCCATTTCAAAGATAATTTAAAATGTGAAAAAATAGATTTTTAAATCATAAAGCTACTTTCCTCATAAATATTTTCTGAGTGTCATAAGTAAGATATTAAATTAAAATGTGGATTTTAAAATGGTAAAATGCTACTCAAATATAGGGAATATTATACAAGGGAAAGGGTACAAGTCATCGATAATGCATCCTTCTCTTTTTTCCAAATTCTAAATCTTAATTTTATCTTTTGAAGAATTTTAATATTTTTAAAGATATGTCTAGAGGATAAGGAAACCCCTAAGTGAATGAAATATAGAGAGCTATCTTGTTCCCTATGAGCTTGTACTTTCCAGAAGTTGAAAGTTTTCAGTGAGAATTTGGGGGCCTCTGAAAGCAATGAACACTGTCAACGATCTAAGATGTTGAAAAGGGAATCCCATCATTGCAGATCTGGATGCAACTGTTAGGTCCAGTTAATATGTTTAGATTTAACTGCTTTTTACTTTGAAACAAAAATATTTTATGAAGCCAGAATGGTTATCCTTCATGTTTTACTGTGCAGTGAAATTCCTTAAGAACTAAGTGCACTGTGAGAGTTCTCTCAACTTATTTCCAAGACCCCTCCCCTGGTACACTTTAGCACTTATTTTATTGAACTTCTTGTTTGCTACTGTGAGCTTCTGAAGGCCAAGGAACAAGTGTTTCTGTCTTTTTTTTTTTTCTCTGCCCTTTACATTTAGTTTAGACTAGGCAGACAAAGGAACTGTAATGGATTATTAGTAATTAGCTGTAAAAGCTACAGTTTGTTTGTGATAGGTCAAGTTCGCCACAACATGCTTTCCATTTATTTAATCTTCACAGCACATCATCAAATCTATGGCATAGGTAAAAATTTTATTTAATGATAACAAACCAGAACCTCTGAAAAGTTCAGTGATTTCCCTGATTTCACACAGCTTGGAATAAGAGGAGCTGACATACAAACGTACATTTTTTATGGCATCAAAAGCCAGCCCTCTCTGAGGAGAATAGCAGAGTAGGACAGTTCAGTTCAGTTCAGTCGCTCAGTCGTGTCCGACTCTCCGCGACCCCATGAATCACAGCACGCCAGGCCTCCCTGTCCACAGAGGGGTGTTCTAATACCAAGGCATCACATCTGCTGATGATAGATTCGCTGTATGCTTAGAAGAACCACTGGATGTTGAGGTGGCTAATATGGTGGGAAGAGGGGAAAAGAGTAGTATTTAATTGAGCACATGCTATATGCTAAGAATTGTGTTAAGCTCTGTCATAGATGTTTTCTATGTTTAATCTTCTCTATAATCTTTAGCAATAGCTATTCTTATTCCTCTTTTACTAAGGGAGAATTTGAATCTAAAAGGGGTTAAGCAACTTACCCAAAACAAGTAGCTAGCAAGTAGCATAGTTAGTATTCAAAAGTATTCATGATGATAAGATCCATGCTCATTCCACTACATAATGATGGATAAGGGTTGGAGAAACAGGGAAGCAGTTTCATACAGGCAAGTGTGACCAGCAAAAGCAAAAGGAAGCAAGGAAGCATATTTCAGTTCTTTAGAGACTCATTTTTTGGTTTCCAAGCTCTGGTTCATTTCATCCTTAAGGAAAATGGGTTCTAGATGTGACAACCAAAGCCTATAGCTATTTGAGAAGGTGTCTGGGATGTAATCAAGGTGACCTTCCTGCAGTTTAATTTAAAAGAGGACCAATGGCCTTTAATAGTTACGTGTGTGCCAGATATTCATTATGCAGCCTTGCTTCATGCTGATCTAGTTAAGTTTATTTTTTCCTGCCTGCCTTAAAGAGAAAAACAGAAAAAAAATCTAACTCAAATGTTTTGAAGCTACTTTTAAATTAGGAGGCAAGATTCCTTTTCACCTCTTACCTAAACAAAAAATAAATAGTTTCAAGGATTTCAAAGGAAAGTATGGGAATATTGTTAGATTGGCCAATAGAAAACAATCCACATGTCTTGCTCAGCACTCTGTCAAAGGAGTATTTCTGGAATCTTGGACAGCCAAGCTTTCGTTCTGATTGAATGACCCCCAAGAAAGTGATCAGGAAGGAGTGAATTAAAAACATTGCCCAGAATTTAACTGATTTTTCAGTGTAGTCATTTCCACTAACTCTGCTGGGAATAGTAAATATTCTACTTATTTAAGGACTCTGGGCATGACTGTATAGTGGGAGGTTTTCTTTTATGTTTATATTGAGTCTGTTGCCCATATTAACAATATAGGGATCATTTGTTCAGGTAATCTTTACATGGGGCATGCATTTCCTTCTTCTATCCCTTTTTTGACAGCTCTCCTGAGTATCATCATTCAAGGTAAAACCATGGCAAAACCCAGAGATTCTAACCTGTCTCCCTTGATGCCCATTTTCTGTGCAACTTTGGCAATGTCACTACTATCTCAAGTCACCAACCTTGACAAGAGAATCAGTTAGGAGAAACTTCAGCCATTCTAAGGCCTTTGAGATGGAACAAGGGATTGAGTCCAGTGGGGCTGTTCTCAGGGGCAGTGGCAAGAAGTGAAACTGACAAAGTCCGTTGGAATCCATGTCGTGGCATGAGTTTTGTCAAGGAGTTCCTACTTTTATTTTTGTTGTATCTCTTTTGATAGCAAAGCCTGAGCTTTGTTTCAGTTCAGTTCAGTTCAGTCGCTCAATCGTGTCTGACTCTCCGCGACCCCATGAATCACAGCACGCCAGGCCTCCCTGTCCATCACCAACTCCCGGAGTTCACTCAAACTCATGTCCACAGAGTCGGTGATGCCATCCAGCCATCTCATTCTCGGTCGTCCCCTTCTCCTCCCGCCCCCAACCCTTCCCAGCATCAGAGTCTTTTCCAGTGAGTCAACTCGTCGCATGAGGTGGCCAAAGGATTGGAGTTTCAGCTTTAGCATCAGTCCTTCCAATGAACACCCAGGATCGATCTCCCTTAGAATGGACTGGTTGGATCTCCTTGAGGTACAAGGGACTCTCAAGAGTCTTCTCCAACACCACAGTTCAAAAGCATCAATTCTTTGGTGATCAGCTTTCTTCACAGTCCAACTCTCACATCCATACATGACCACGGGAAAAACCATAGCCTTGACTAGACGGACCTTTGTTGGCAAAGTAATGTATCTGCTTTTTAATATATTATCAAGGTTGGTCATAACTTTCCTTCCAAGGAGTAAGCGTCTTTTAATTTCATGGCTGCAATCAGCATCTGCAGTGATTTTGGAGCCCAAAAAACAAAGTCTGACACTGTTTCCACTGTTTTTCCATTTCCCATGAAGTGATGGGACCAGATGCCATGATCTTTGTTTTCTGAATGTTGTGCTTCAAGCCAACCTTTTCACTCTCCTCTTTCACTTTCATCAAGAGGCTTTTGAGTTCCTCTTCACTTTCTGCCATAAGGGTAGTGTCATCTGCATATCTGAGGTTATTGATATTTCTCCCAGCAATCTTGATTCCAGCCTGTGCTGCTTTCAGCCCAGCGTTCCTCATGATGTACTCTGCATATAAGTTAAATAAGCAAGGTGACAATATACAGCCTTGACGCACTCCTTTTCCTATTTGGAACCAGTCTGTTGTTCCATGTACAGTTCTGACTGTTGCTTCCTGACCTGCATACAGGTTTCTCAAGAGGCAGGTCAGGTGGTCTGGTATTCCCATCTCTTTCAGAATTTTCCACAGTTTATTGTGATCCACACAGTCAAAGGCTTTGGCATAGTCAATGAAGCAGAAATAGATGGTTTTCTGGAACTCTCTTGCTTTCTCCATGATCCAGCGGATGTTGGCAATTTGATCTCTGGTGCCTCTGCCTTTTCTAAAGCCTGCCTGAACATCTGGGAGTTCACGGTTCACATATTGCTGAAGGCTGGCTTGGAGAATTTTGAGCATGACTTTACTAGCGTGTGAGATGAGTGCAATTGTGCGGTAGTTTGAGCATTCTTTGGCATTGCCTTTCTTTGGGATTGGAATGAAGACTGACCTTTTCCAGTCCTGTGGCCACTGCTGAGTTTTCCAAATTTGCTGGCATATTGAGTGCAGCACTTTCACAGCATCATCTTTCAAGATTTGAAATAGCTCAACTGGAATTCCATCACCACCACTAGCTTTGTTCGTAGTGATGCTCTCTAAGGCCCACTTGACTTCACATTCCAAGATGTCTGCCTCTAGGTCAGTGATCACATTATCGCTTTGTTTAGTTGTTATAAAATGAGGAAAATGAGACGCTTCCCAGTAAGTTAGAACAATAAACATTGAGTTTTTCTAAAGTTAAACTAAAAACAAACTGATTGGAAGAGAGATATGGAAAATCATCTTTAAAAACGCTTTCAGACCCACAAGACTGACTGGTTAAATAATATATTTACAGGAGAACATGTTGAAAACAGCAGCAGATAATCCTGCACATCATAGAAAAGGGAGTTGTGCAGTTTCTGGGAGGGCCTCTGACTCAGAAGCTCTGAGACCTGAGTGCTCTTGTGGTTAGAAGCTGTTATTGGGTGGTTTGCGGGGAGAGAGGCAGGAAACTGTTTTAGGAGCTAACCATGGAGGCTAATGGAGGGACCACTCTATTGCAAAGGTCCTAGTGAGTATACAAAGCTCAATCTGATTTGTCATCTTTGAATCATCACTCTGTGGCTATACTGAGGGTGAGCTGACAGGGAGATACCATGAGATAGTATCAAGACTGTTCAACTAGCAAAACAGACTTGAACCCAGATCTTGACTAGAGTGGCCTCTTCCCCAGCCTAGTTCCGTAAACTTGGGCAAGAACTTCACCTCTCTGACACTCTGTTTTCTGCCTGCCTGCCTAGCTTCACCTTTATCATTCTATGTCCTCTTTTGCACTTTATCCTTCAAGGTTGCTGGACTGCTCTTTTTAACACCATATTTTTACCTGTGCTGCCTTGCTCTGCCCTAAGGGTAAAGTGCCACCTCGGCACCTTCTGTTGCTTTCCATCACCTGGAGTTCTGGTGCCTTCAAGGGTTCAGCTCACATTTGCCAGTCTCTTGCCTACCAAACCTAACTGCCTCTACCAGCTGCCTCTGCAGCTAAATCTGCCTTCTCAGCTTTGATCCTAGAAATCAGTGGGTATTCCTAAGGTCCCACAATGCCTTTTGTAAATGACTGCTTAATTTCTCAGTCTTTTATCAGATAGCTGAAAGGACATCATTTGAGGAAGAAAATACATGCAAATAGTACAATTTCAGAGGACAAGAATAGTACTAGTAGGGAGACATGATATAAATATATATTATGACATTCCTAATAATTAATACTGTTAAAGAATGAATGAATTCCCGTATAAGGCAGCAAGCTCCTTATCATTAGAGGTATTCAATCTGAGAATGAACGATTACTGACTACAGAAAGTGGCTTTTTGACCCAGTAGGAAGATCAGATTAGATGGCCTTTAAGATCTCTTCCAGCAGAAAACAACAAGGACCTAAGAGAAACATAAGAAATTAAGAAAAGGTGGCAATAATACACAGAAGAACTATACAAAAAAGATCTTAGTGATTTGGATAACCACAATAGTGTGGTCACTAACCTAGAGCCAGACATCCTGGAGTGTGAAGTCAAGCAGGCCTTAGGAAGCATTACTATGAGCAAAGTTAGTGGAGGTGATAGAATTCCACTGAGCTATTTCAAATCCTAAATGGTGACGCTGTTAAAGTGCTGCATTCAATATGCCTGCAAAATTAGATAACTGAGCAATGGCCACAGGACTGGAAAAGGTCAGTTTTCATTCCAATCCCAAAGAAAAGCAATGCCAAATAATGTTCAAACTACCATAAAGCTTTGCTCATTTCACATGTTAGCAAGGTACTGCTCAAAATCCTTCAGGCTAGGCTTCCACAGTACATTAACAAAGAATTTCCAGATGTACAAGCTGGATTTAAAAAAGGCAGAGGATTTTAAATGATGACCATTCTGAATGGTGTGAGGTGATACCAGTCAGATTTGCATTTCTCTAATAATGAGCAATGTTGAACATCTTTTTATATGTTTGTTGGCCATCTGTATGTCTTTTTTGGAGAAATGTCTTCTTAGGTCTTCTGCCCATTTTTTGATTGGGTTGTTTTTCTGGTATTGAGGTGCATGTCTACTTGTATATTTTGGAGATTAATCCTTTGTTAGTTATTTTGTTTGCAATTATTTTCTCCAATTCTGAGGGTCCTACAAACAATAAATGCTGGAGAGGGTGTGGAGAAAAGGGAACCCTCTGCCCTGTTGCTGAGAATGTAAATTGATACAACCACTATGGAGAACCGTATGGAGATTCCTTGAAAAACTAGGACCAGAACTACCATATGGCCCACCAATCCCAATACTGGGGATATAGTTTGAGAAAACCATACCTGAAAGAGACGCATGTCCCCCAGTGTTCCTTTTCATAATTTTTACAATAGCTAGGACATGGAAGCAGCCTAGATGTTCGACAGATGAATGGATACAGAAATTATGGTACATATATACAATGAAATGTTACTCAGCTTTAAAAAAGGATGCATTTGAGTCAGTCCTAATGAGATGGATGAACCTAGAGCCTATTGTACAGAGTGAAGTAAGTCAGAAAGAGAAAAACTTACCTTGTATATTAACACGTATGTGTAGAATCTGGAAAGGTGGTACTGATGAACCTATTTGCAGGGCAGTAATGGAGACACAAGCATAGAGAACAGTCTTATGGACACAGTGTGGGAGGGAGAGGGTGGGATGAATTGAGAGAATAGCATGGATACATATAATTACCATATATAAAAGAGATAGCCAGTGGGGATTTGCTGTGTGATACAGGGAGCTCAGCGTTTCCCTTGCGTCTCAGCTGGTAAAGAATCCGCCTGCAATGTGAGACCTGGGTTTGATCCTTGGGTTGGGAAGACCCCCTCAAGAAGGGAAAGGCTACCCACTCCAGTATTCTGGCCTGGAGAATTCCATGGACTCTATAGTCCATGGTGTCGCAAAGTGTCAGACATGACTGAGTGACTTTCACTCATAGGGAGCTCAACCTGGTGCTCTGTGACAACCTAGAGGGATAGAATGGGGTGGGAAATGGGAAGGAGATTCAAGAGGGAGGGTACATATGTATACCTGTGTCTGATTCATGTTGATGTATGGCAAAAACCAACACAATATTGTAAAACAAATATCCTTCAATAAAATTTCTTTTTTTTAAAAAAGGTAGAGGAACAAGAGGTCAAATTGCCAACATCCACTGGAACTTAGAAAAAGGAAGGGAGCTCCAGAAAAACATTTACTTCTGCTTCATTGACTACACTAAGGCCTTTGCCTAGTGGATCACAACAAACTATGGAAAATTCTTAAAGAGATGGGAACACTAGACCACCTTACCTGTCTCCTGAGAAACTTGTATGCAGGTCAAGAAGCAGCAGTTAGAGCTGAACATGAAACAATGGACTGGTTCAAAATCGGGAAAGGAGTACATTAAGGCTGTGCATTGTCACCCTGTTTATTTAACTTATATGCAGAGTACATTATGTGAAATGCTGTGCTAGATGACTCACAAGCTGGAATCAAGATTGCCTGGAGAAATATCAACATCCTCAGGTATGCAGATGATATCACTCTAATGGCAGAAATCAAAGAGGAACTAAAGAGCCTGTTAATGAAGGTGAAAGAGGAGAGTGAAAGGCTGGCTTAAAATAAATAGAAGAAAACTGGAAAGAGTGGCAGATTTTATTTTCTTGGGCTCCAAAATCACTGTGGACAGTGACTGCAGTCACACAATAAAAAGACACTTGTTGCTTGCAGGAATAGCTATGACAAACCTCAGTTCAGTTCAGTTCAGTTCAGTTCAGTCACTCAGTCGTGTCCGACTCTCCGCGACCCCATGAATCACAGCACGCCAGGCCTCCCTGTCCATCAGCACAAACCTAGACAGTGTTAAAAACCAGAGACGTCATTTTGCCGACAAAGGTCCATATAGTCAAAGCTATGATTTTTCCAGTATCATGTACGGATGTGAGAGTTGGACCATAAAGTAGGCTGAGTACCAAAGAAGTGATGCTTTTAAATTGTGGTGTTGGAGAAGACTCTTGAGAGTCCCTTGGGCAGCAAGGAGATCAAACTTTAGTCACTCCTAAAGGAAATCAACACTGAATATTCAGCGGAAGGACTGATGCTGAAGCCAAGGCTCCAATATTTTGGTTACCTGATGCTAGACAGCATATTAAAAAGCAGAGACATCACTTTGCCAACAAAGGTCTGTCTAGTCAAGGCTATGGTTTTTCCAGTGGTCATGTATGGATGTGAGAGTTGTACTATAAAGAAAGAATTGATGCTTTTGAACTGTGGTGTTGGAGAAGACTCTTGAGAGTCCCTTGGACTGCAAGGAGATCCAACCAGTCCATCCTAAAGGAGATCAGTCCTGGGTGTTCATTGGAAGGACTGATGCTGAAGCTGAAACTCCAATACTTTGGCCACCTGATGAGAATTGACTCATTTGAAAAGACCCTGATGCTGGGAAAGATAGAGGGCAGGAGGAGAAGGGGACGACAAAGAATGAGATGGTTGGATGGCATCACCAACTTGATGGACATGGGTTTGGGTGGACTCCGGGAGTTGGTGATAGACAGGGAGGCCTGGCGTGCTGTGGTTCATAGGGTCACAAACAGTCAGACGCGACGGAGCAACTGAACTGAACTGATGCCAAAATCCTACTCATTGGAAAAGACCCTGATGCTTGGAAAGCTTGAGAGCACGAGGAGAAGGGGATGACAGAGGATGAGATGGTTTGATGGCATCACCGACTCAATGGACATGAGTTTGGGCAAACTCCAGGAGATAGTGAAAAGACAGGGAAGCCTGGCATGCTGCAGTCCATGAGATCTCAAAGAGTCAGACACCACTTAGTGACTGAATAAGTGCAACCAACACTTTCATCCTGGGCTTTTACTGTCACCTCAATAGATGAATAGGTTTGGAAGTGACAAATGGTAGCACCAAAAGCCATAATACAGTCACTAAAGCTGAAGCAGACAATTTCAGAAAATATCACTGTTGACACGTGTAAGTGAAGAGTAGCAACTAAGCTTTTGTTGATTCAGTCATTATTCAGTCACCTTTTGTTGAATGCGTGTTATGTTCCAGGCACAATTCTTTACACTGGAGATTCAAGAGGAAAGATTCAGCCCCAGCCACCAAAAGAGTATGGGCCAGTGATGAAGCCACCTATGTAAGCAAATTAATAAGATAAAATGAGATCAGTGCTACAGCGGAAGGGCAAATCAAGTGTGGCAGAAGGAGAGAGAATGATTTCTTGGATAAGTTGGGGATAGCTTCAGAGAGAAGTTGGATTTTGACCCATGAGAGAGTTAAACAAGACAAGAAATGGGAGCTAGTTATGAATTTTCCAAGCAGAATAACAACTTTTCCAAAGGTATTGGGATGTAAAAGAGCAAAATATGTTTGGGAAAAAAATAGAGAGAAGAAGGTAGATAGAGTGAAGGAAGAGAAAGGCAGACAGTCAGGCTAAACAAGGGGAGGCAAGATTCTGCCAAAAGACTTTAAACACGACATGCAGTGTAGCGTTAGATTATGAAGTATGTGGCTAGCACTAAATGGGGACTTACCTGGCTCCTAACTCAGCTGGCATAGAATCCACTTGCAATTCAGGAGACACCAGTTCGATTCCTGGGTCAGGAAGTTCCCCTGGAGAAAGGATAGGATACTCACTTCAGTATTCTTGGGCTTTCCTGGAAGCTCAGATGGTAAAGAATCTGCTTGCAATGTGGGAGACCTGGGTTTGATCCCTAGGTTGGAAAGATCTCCTGAGGAAGCCATGGCAACCCACTCTAGTCCTCTTGCCTGGGGAATCTCCATGGACAGAGGAGTCTGGGAGGCTACAGTCCATGGACTCGCAAACAGTCAGACATGACTAAGTGACTAAGCACAGCACAGCACAGAGCAGACACTAAATAACAGTTGTTCCCTCCCTCTCTGCTTTTTCCTTTCCTGTGCATGGATGCCCAGATGGCTTAAAGGAGGGACCAAAGTCTTTACTCTCCAAGGTCTGACCAAGGCATATGCTCTACAAATAATGTTTTGCTCTGGCTTTTAATTGTCAACGCTGCAGGACCCTGTTAAGAGGGACATTGTATCAGAGGTTTCTATAATGTAGGTGCTTATCCCCAGTGAACAGGCTAAAGACCCAGAGAGAGTCATAAGATTATTGCAGAGGGGCCTCAAATTCAGATGTGGCTAGGTACTCACTATCTGTACACTGACCAACAGTGCCTCTCACAAAGATGTGGATCAAATGGACATTGTTGCTGTTGTGATTAATAAAATGAACATTCATTTGAAAGCTTCATTGACTTGATTGTAACTTCTGCCATTTCATAGTTCTTGAGTAAAACGGCGAATAATATCATGTGAAAGTTTGAGGAAAGTTTTAACATTTACCAGTTCCTCATCTTTGCAAAAATTCACAACCTGTAGTCTAATTGGGAGAGATTTAAATTCAAGCCCTGTCTTTGCCACTCAGCCCTGTACTTATCACATCATGTTGTAATTTAGTTAGTGGGAGTGTCTCCTTCATTGTAGGCTTCTCAGAATCAGGTGTGGCAAAAATATCATATTCCTCTCTATGCCTCCAGAACCTAGAATTTATAATGGCAAAGAAATAGCAGTAGATAATACACCTGCAGAGCTCAGCTGCTGTGTACTGAGTCCACCTGCCATATGGCCTTGGGTAAATTATGTAAGCACCATGAACCTTAGTTTCCTCACAATAAATTTGAGATAATGACACATTATATTGAAAAATAGTTGTGAGGTTGTATAGCTGTTATATTTACATATGCATATATAAAACAGGACCAGCAAAGAGTCTGACACATTGCAGATGCTAAAAAAGTGTTGCTGATTTTCCTTTCTCTTTTCTTCAGCATTTGATTAAGGGTAGTTGTGATTTTTTTCATCAAGGAAGTTGCGTTTTCATGTTTGCACTTTGGAGTCCCTATCAATAAAATAGTGAATAAGAAGCTTGGGTCAGGAGGAGGAAGAAGTTGGAGAAGCAGGGAAAAGAGGGGATAATGGCCACAGAGAGGCAAGTGAAAGGACTATTAATACTTCAGTGATACAAGTAGAGACGAGGAAGCTTGGACAAAGACAGTGGAGATGAAGATAGAGAAGAGACAAAACCAGAAAAAGCAATGTTTTAGGGTGATGGTTTCAGACAACAGAGCTCCATGGCAGTGAATTGTTTCATATGGTTTACTTACAAGGAGCACATTATGTCTGGAGCTGGGCAAGTAGGGCGACCTCTCTGAAGAGTCCAAATTGATGGAGGTTCTTCCTTGAAGTTAGATATGGAGGGAGCTCCTGCAGAAGACAGCAAAAATGGCCATGAGGAAAGGTCAGAAGCACCATAAACCCTGGGGTACAAAGGGAAATAGTCCTGAGAATATTTCAGAATCCTGACTGAATTTTGGCAGTTTGCATACCATCCCCTGTTTTTAGATGTAGAAGTGTAATATCAACCAGGAAAACAAAAGTTTGTCTTTGAGGAATTTCATCTATCTCCTATTGCCCATGTAGCTGAGACCGCTGACGTACCCATGACAGTGACCATCTGATATGTAAAGGAGGGATATTCAGAAGCTGTTGAAGGGCTTGTCCTAAACTAGGTGCCCTTTCACCCAGTCCAGACCGACATACTTCTCTTGTTTTCTACTTTGTGTCTCCACTTGAAAAATGACTTTGAAAAGTAGCGTACAAACCGATCAATCATGCAAACAAGGCCGCACTCCCACAGAACACATAAGGAGCAGAATGAAGATTATTTTTGTCTGTCTTGTTAGGATTTGCATATGCTGGAATATTTCTGACAGGTTTCTTGTGGCTCTCCTGAGAGAGAAAAAAAATCACGCATCTACATAAAAGTAGAAGATGAGGAAAGTTCAGTGGAGAAAAATAGAGTGAAGTTCTTCACTTTCTCAAGTTTCTATTACAATAGTTATGTGACATTCAGCATACAAAATGGCAATGATGGTGTCTCTTGCTAATAACTTTAGACAAATGAGAAAAAAATATTCCTCTTTGTCTTGATAGGAAAGAGGCTGAGAATTGCTTTTTCTCAATCTTCAAAAATGTTTTGACAACAAATATATTTGACACTGCCTTTATCCCTTCGCTACCTCTTCAGTCTCAAGGCTTCCAGGTTAAGACACTATGCCAATCTTATTCCAAACAGGAGGCTTATTACTTGTCTCAGACTTCCAGCATATGGTGTCTAATTTAGTCCTCAATATGTCTGGGCATGATGCTAAATGCCAGCAATTTGCCTGATCGTGGAGAGCCTTTCTCTACCACAAGCAACTGGACTTCTTCCTCAGTTTCACTGTCTAGCTCTTTATTTTTCCCTCTGAAAGTGAAAGTGTTAGTCATTCAGTTCTGTCCGACTCTTTGTGACCCCATGGACTGTGTAGCCTGCCAGGACTATCTGACTATAGAATTCTCCAAGCAAGAATGCTGGAGTGTGTGGCCATCTCCTTCTCCAGGGGGGCTTCCTGACTCAGGGATCAAATCCGGGTCTACCCCATTTCAGGCAGATTCTTCACCACCTGAGCCACCAAGATTAGGACTGGATAAGACCAGTGCTCAAGTCTGAATCCCAACTTGTTTGACTGGAGTCCTGATACCTAATTTAAGTCAATCACATCCCCCAGAGAGGTAGAAACCTCTCTCTGCATCACACTGAGTGAATTAATTTCCCAGGATATTTACTTCCTGGTTGATTCTAGCCTCACCTGCTACTTGGATCCCACATCCATGCCACTTGCTTACCTCAGTGGGTCCCTGGGACAAATTCTTCTTCACTCAGCCTGACCCCGTCTTGGCATTGTGCTGCTGCTGCTGCTAAGTCGCTTCAGTCGTGTCCGACTCTGTGCGACGCCATAGACGGCAGCCCACCAGGCTCCCCTGTCCCTGGGATTCTCCAGGCAAGAACACTGGAGTGGGTTGCCATTTCTGGTAAGTAGGTAAGTGGGTGATTCCACAACCTCTTTCCCTCCTGTTCTTTGTCTACTCTCATTCTCCATTGGCCAGCATCATTGAGTTCTTCCCCAAACAAATTATGAACCCTGCCATGGGCCAAACACTCTGGACACACCCCTATAATTGTAATTTCACACACTGTACTAAATTTGTTTATGTGTCTGTCTCCCCAGCTAGGGGTTTCCCAGGTGGCTCAGTAGTAAAGAATCCACCAGCCAGTGCAGAAGATGTTGGAGATGTGGGTTCAATCCCTGGGTCAGAGAGATCCTTTGGAGGGGGAAATGGCTACCTGCTCCAGTATTCTTACCAGAAAAATCCCATGGACAGGGAAGCCTGGTGGGCTGCAGTCCATAGGGTCGCAAAGAGTCAGACACAACAGAGTGACTGAGCACTCCTCAGCTAATCTTAAACTCCGAATTGGGAGTCTTATTGATTGCTCTGCTTCCAGGAGGAAAAAATAGAAGGTTAATGCATGGTTATTAAACTGGGTTGAACTTAGAAGCTTGATTAAAGGTGCTTAATGTACAAAGTAAATGAAACCCAAGCTCCTGAGGCTCACATTCAGGTTGAGGACCTGTCTCCTGTGGCTGCTCACTGTGCCAGATGTGATCAAGCTTCTATGTCTAATCTGAACAGAAAACCTCAGAATACAGAGTTAGAGAGATCCCTGTGAATTACAGAAGACAGAGAGCCCTTTCTAAGGAAGTGTGTACACTGATCTGTCCAGATGTAAAACTTCTTAATTCCCTCAAAGCTTCAAGGTACTTAAGTTTCTGAGATACGTTTCAGAACGTCACATTAATCAGGCATCAGCATTTTGCTGCCCATCAAGAAAGCAAACCTACAGTACATGTGAAGGTAAAGGGATATATTTGATACATATTTTGTACAGCTTATAAATAATTGTAGTAATTATCATATTGTTACACTAGTAGTATTATATATGGTAATACTAATTGCCACATTGTATTTTATAT
Organism: Moschus berezovskii; assembly: GCF_049115385.1. Classification (NCBI taxonomy): domain Eukaryota; kingdom Metazoa; phylum Chordata; class Mammalia; order Artiodactyla; family Moschidae; genus Moschus; species Moschus berezovskii. The sequence goes on along the minus strand of NC_142463.1, from coordinate 24,067,224 downwards.
GTTAACATCATCCCTCATTGCTAAGGGACAATGTTCAACATAGGTAAAGTGTAGTACATTCTAAGTGTTGAAAGAATAAGTGACATTTCACACAAAAATAATAAATTTAGGATGTGGGTAAAAATGATACTGTATCCTGAATTTTATAAAATGACAGAATAATTATTAAAGTTAACTGCTTTTGTTATCCCCTGTTTTAAAAAAATTGGGCCCTACTAGAACATGAATAAAGAAAGGAAAAATATTCACCTTATTAATTGTAACCGAGTTGCCATGAATTAATAGAAAAATCACTTATAAGTTTCCAAGTCACCAAGAACCAAAGGCAACATTGTAGGCTACACAGTTCTTATTGTCAGAAAAGAATGATGTCCCTTATTGTCAGAAAGAAACATACTAATTCTGCGGGGAGTAAGTTGTTTTGTTGTTTTTTTTTTTTTCACCTGAGGGAAATTTCTCTTATAGGACTTCCTCCAGGACCAAATTAAGCAACATAATTGTTACCTCAGGGAGTCAGCCTGTGGCAAAAACAAGGATAAATGGTCTTCAGTGATCTGAAGATGTGGGCCATCTCTGAACTAACAGGTTCCCATAAAGAGGAGTTGTTCTCCTTGTCTTGATTTCAGTCCAGTTCAGTCACTCAGTCGTGTCCAACTCTTTGTGACCACGTGGACTGTAGCACACCAGGATTCCCTGTCCGTCACCAGCTCCCGAGCCTTGCTCAAACTCACGTCCATTCAGTTGATGATGCCATCCAACCATCTCATCCTCTGTCATCCCCTTCTCCTCCTGCCTTTAATCTTTTCCAGTGTCAGGGTCTTTTTGCCATGAGTCAGTTCTTCGCATCAGGTGGCCAAAGTGTTGGAGCTTCAGCTTCAGCATCAATTTTTCCAATGAATATTCAGGATGGATTTCCTTTAGGATTGACTAGTTTGATCTCCCTGCAGTCCAAGAGCCTCTCAAGAGTCTTTTCCAACACCACAGTTCAAAACCATCAATTCTCTGGTGCTCAGCTTTCTTTATGAAACTCTCACATCCATACATGACTACTGGAAAAACCATAGCTTTGACCAGATGGACCTTTGTTGACAAAGTAATGTCTCTGCTTTTTAATATGATTCTAGGTTGGTCAAAACTTTTCTTCTAAGGAGCAAGCGTCTTTTAATTTCATGGTTGTAGTCACCATCTGCAGAGATTTTGGAGCCCGGGAAAATAAAGTCTGTCACTTTTTTCATTGTTACCCATCTATTTGCCATGAGGTGATGGGACCAGATGCCATGATCTTAGTTTTCTGAATGCTGAGCTTTAAGCCAACTTTTTCACTCTCCTCTTTCACTTTCATCAAGAGGCTCTTTAGTTCCTCTTCACTTTGTGCCATAAAAGTGGTGTCATCTGCATTTCGGAGGTTATTGATATTTCTCCTGGCAATCTTGATTCCAGCTTGTGCGTCATCCAGTCCAGCATTTCGCATGATGTTTTCTGCATAGAAGTTAAATTAGCAGGGTGACAATATACAGTCTTGACATACTCCTTTCCTAATTTGGAACAAGTTCTAACTGTTGCTTCTTGACCTGCAAACAGGTTTCTCAGGAGGCAGATAAAGTGGTCTGATATTCCCATCTCTTTAAGAATATTCCACAGTTTATAGTGATCCACACAAAGTCTTTGGCATAGTCAATAAAACAGAAGTAGATGTTTTTCTCATACTCTAGAAAGAATTCTATTGTAAGAGTTACTACATTACAAAGTAGTTAACTCTTTACGTGTCTTCCTCACTACACTAACAACTTCATCCATGGGGGACTGTGTTATATATGATCAGTAAATGACAAAGAGTGAAGATTTAATATCTCCCTTAAGATAGCAACAGCAATAACAACAGCTACTATTATTTCTATTATTTATTTTTTTCTGGTTAATAAGAAGTGTGCAAAGCATTTTCACATACAGCATTTCACTTTCATAAAACTCTATAATATTATCATTATTATCCCTATTTCACAGATAAAATAAGTAAAGAGTTCTGTGACCCTGTAGATACAACCAGTTGACTTAATTTCCCTCACAACCTTTTTATTTTATGTGTGTGTGTGTTGGTTGCTCAGTCTTGTCTGACTCTTTATGACCCCCTGGACTGTAGCCCCACCAGTTTCCTGTCCACAGAATTCTCCAGGCAAGAATACTGGAGTGGGTTTCCATTCCCTTCTCCAGGAGACCTTCTCGACCCAGGGATCGAACCTGCATTTCCTGCACTGGAGGCAGACTCTTTGCCATCAGAATCACCAGGGAAGCCCTTTATTTCATATGGCTTTGAATAAAAGTAAATTTTAGTCTATTCTTTCTCTTTTCCATCAAATTTTGAAATGGTGAGTTGACTGTGGGTGAATAAGAACTGTCTTTTTAACTGAAAGACTAACTTATAGAAAAGACTGTTAATAAAAAGACTAAGTTATAGAAAAGACTGCTAATAAAAACAATAGTCATTTTAAAAGCAATTACATGGATTGCATGAAATGTTGTTGCTTTTTGGTTCCTGAGAGACATCTTTCCTGTGTTTGGGGGATGTACTTGAACCACAAGTTGGACACCATTTGGCAGGGTACTTTGAAATGATAGGTGGAAAATTCATTTTCTAAAGAGGAAAGAGCAATAGTTAGATTGGAAGGAAAGAATATTATGTTGCTATTTCCACAGATCTAGTTGAAACAAAGCAGTGTAAAATAGCATGTCCTGTGTAGAAAAGCAATACATTTTCAAATAACTTCAGCAAGACAAAGACAAAGCAAAGGGTAGAATGATAACCAGATAGGGTTTGTGGCAGGGCTAACTAGAGTCTATTATGTATTTAAAGAATTTTCTTGGTCCGCCTCATCTTCAGTACTTGTGTAAGGTCCTCCAAAGCTATTTCATAAGGGAAGGGGTAGCATTTATATTCATTAAGCCAGCATGAACAATAAGACTTTTGCCTGGGACTTTTAGGAAAATTTTAAAATGATTAGTGCATCTTAGAGTAGTTAGAGATAGGGGATTTTCTAAAATATCTTATGTCTATCTAATGAGGCCTCCTGAGGATACAAAAGCTTATTAAGGCATACAGAAAAATTTGAGACAGTTTATTAAAAACTCATTTGCACAAATTTCCGCTCGTGTGCTGCTACTTTTTGTCAAGGTTGTGAGGTAAAAGCCTCTTGCAATATGTATGGAAATGGGATACATAAAACCCCCTCTTTAGCAAAACAAGTGACACGCTCGTCTCAGTATAGTGAAAAACTCTTAGGCTTCAGAGTCAGTTTTGTGATCAAATCCTGATGTAACTTAGTAGCTTCATAACCTGTAGCAGATACTCACTTTGTCCACATATAAATCGGGTTTCAGTTCAGTTCAGTTCAGTAACTCAGTCGTGTCCAGCTCTTCACGACCCCATGGACCACAGCATGCCAGGCCTCCCTGTCCATCACCAACTCCTGGAGTTCACTCAAACTCATCTCCATTGAGTCAGTGATGCCATCCAGCCATCTCATCCTCTGTCATCCCCTTCTTCTCCTGCCTTCAATCTTTCCCAGCATCAGGGAATAATAATACCTAATTCCTAGGGTCTTTTTTAAAAAGAGATTAAATGAGATCATGTGTGCACAGTAATGTTAAGCATAGGGATCTAGACAAGATAAATACTCAATAAAAAGTAGCTTAGTCTAGACACCTGGCCAGCACAGACTAAATAATGATCTGGATTAAAAAGGTATCTTGAAACGTATGGATGAATGGGGTCTCATTGCCACACATTTGGCCACCTAATCAATCTGTCTCTTTCACTTCCATCCTGGATATGAATGGAGGTCACTTTTTGCTTAGGAATTAATTATTGAGCACTTCCTATGTTTTCAGTTCAGTTCAGTTGCTCAATCGTGTCTGACTCTTCGAGACCCCAAGGACTGCAGCATGCAGGCCTCCCTGTCCATCTCTAACTCCCAGAGTCTACCCAAACTCATGTCCATTGAGTTGGTGATGCCATCCAACTATCTTGTCCTCTGTCATCCCCTTCTCCTCCTGCCCTCAATCTTTCCCAGTATCAGGGTCTTTTCAAATGAGTCAACTCTTTGCATCAGGTAGCCTAGGTATTGGAGTTTCAGCTTCAACATCAATCCTTCCGATCAACACCCAGGACTGTTCTCCTTTAGGATGGAGACTGGCTGGATCAGCTTGCAGTCCAAGGGACTCTCAAGAGTCTTCTCTAACACCACAGTTCAAAAGCATCAATACTTTGGCTCTTAGCTTTCTTTATAGTCCAACTCTCACATCCTTACATGACTACTGGAAAAACCACAGTCTTGACTAGACAGACCTTTGTTGACAAAGTAATGTCTTTGCTTTTTAATATACTATCTAGGTTGGTCATAACTTTCCTTCCAAGGAGTAAGCATCTTTTAATTTCATGGCTGTAGTCACCATCTGCAGTGATTTTGGATACCCCCAAAATAAAGTCAGCCACTGTTTCCACTGTTTCCCCATTTATTTGCCATGAAGTGATGGGACTGGATTCCATCATCTTAGTTTTCTGAATGTTGAACTTTAAGCCAACTTTTTCACTCTCCTCTTTCACTTTTATCAAGAGGCTCTTTTGTTCTTCTTCACTTTTTACATTAAGGGTGGTGTCATCTGCATATCTGAGGATATTGATTTTTCTCCCGGCAATCTTGATTCCAGCTTGTGCTTCATCCAGCCCAGCATTTCTCATGATGTACTCTGCATACAAGTTAATTAAGCAGGGTGACAATATACAGCCTTGACGTACTCCTTTTCCTATTCGGAACCAGGCTGTTGTCCCACGTCAAGTTCTAACTGTTGCTTCCTGACCTGCATATAGGTTTCTTAAGAAGCAGGTCAGGTGGTCTGGCATTCCCATCTCTTTCAGAATTTTCCACAGTTTATTGTGATCCACACAGTCAAAGGCTTTGGCATAGTCAATGAAGCAGAAATAGATGTTTTTCTGGAACTCTCTTGCTTTTTCCATGATCCAGCGGATGTTGGCAATTTGATCTCTGGTGCCTCTGCCTTTTCCAAAACCAGCTTGAACATCTGGAAGTTCTCGGTTCATGTATTGCTGAAGCCTGGCTTGGAGAATTTTGAGCTTGGCTTTACTAGCGTGTGAGATGAGTGCAACTGTGCGGTAGTTTGAGCATTCTTTGGCATCGCCTTTCTTTGGGATTGGAATGAAAACTGACCTTTTCCAGTCCTGTGGCCACTGCTGAGGTTTCCAAATTTGCTGACATATAGAGTGCAGCACTTTCACAGCATCATCTTTCAGGATTTGAAATAGCTCAACTGGAATTCCATCACTTCCACTGGCTTTGTTCGTAGTGATGCTTCCTAAGGCCCACTTGACTTCACACTCCAGGATGTCTGACTCTAGGTGAGTGATTACACCATTGTGATTATCTGGTCATGAAGATCTTTTTTGTGCAGTTCTTCTGTGTATTCTTGCCACCTCTACTTATATCTTCTACTTCTGTTAGGTCCATACCATTTCTGTCCTTTGTTGAGCTCATCTTTGCATTAAATATTCCCTTGGTATCTCTAATTTTCTTGAAGAGATCTCTAGTCTTTCCCATTCTATTGTTTTCCTCTATTTCTTTTCACTGATCACTGAGGAAGGCTTTCTTATCTCTCCTTGCTATCTTTGGAAGTCTGCATTCAAATGGGTGTATCTTTCCTTTTCTCCTTTGCTTTTCACTTCTCTCCTTTTCACAGCTATTTGTAAGGCGTCCTCAGACAACCATTTTGCTTTTTTTAGGTCCTGAGAATACATACAGCAGCCATACAGTGGGAGTACCAAGTATTCTCATGAAGTTTATCCTCACACATGGATCATTTCACCAGCCTTCTGATTAGTTCTCCTGCTTTCAATTTCTCCCCTTAACTCTGTTCTCCACCTACTGTTAGTATGAATTTTCCAAAATATAAATCATGTCATTTTGATCCTTTTAAGAAAACCCAATCAGACTTCTTCACCTGCAGGATTAAATTTCCCATTTTTAGACATGTTGAAGTCTTGATCAGCTGTTCCCAGCTGACCACTTCTGCTTCATCTCTAACTTGTTCTCACCAGGCAACCTGCCCTTCCCTGATTATGCCCTGTCCTTGCAGTAGTCTTGCTGTTGTTTAGTCGCTAAGGTGTCCAACTCTTTTGTGACCCCTGTGGACTCTAGGTCTCCTCTGTCCTTGGGACTTATACGTTCCATGTCCATGGAATGAGTTGCCATTTCATCCTCCAAGGGATCTTCCTGATCCAGGGACTGAACACACATCTCCTTCATTGGCAGGTGGGTTCTTTACTGCTGAGCCACCAGGGAACCCCTCAGTAGTCTTATCTCTGCAAATTACTCATTAATAGACAAAGGCATCCCAGGTGGCACTATTGGTAAAGAATTTGCCTGCCAGTGCAGGAGATGGAAGAGACATGGGTTTGATCCCTAAGTCAGGAAAATCCCCTGGAGAAGGGCATGGCAACCCACTCCCAAGTATTCTTGCCTGGAGAATCTCATGGACATAGGAGCCTGGTGGGCTATAGTCCATAGGGTCACACAGAGTCCGACACAACTGAAGTGACTTAACACACACAGAATAGGCTAGGCTTTGTTGTTCCTTTAAAGCAATATTCTTTATTTATACTTCCATTGTTGCATGTCTTATGTTGTATAAATGTAATAGAGTGTTAAGAATAAGGGAGAGAGAAGATCCTGCTTCACTATCACCCACCCCCTCACTGGACTTTGATACCCACACCTGGGGCCTTTGTTGTAAACTTGACATTGATAGAGGTTCAGGAGAGAGTGACTAGAATTGGAAATGGAAATATCTCTGTTAACTAAAACATTTTTCAGGTAGAAACTAAATCTGGACAATAGCAAGTTGCTATTTCATCTGTATGGTTCCTTTGCTCTTTGACTTAAAAACATGATCTAAGTTTCATTTCAAACTTATTTACCTGATATAAGATTGAGATGATATACATTTTATTTCTTAATGAGATCATAAATACCTAAAGTTAATTTCATAATTCTTTGTTTGAGTTCTTTCAAAATATTAAACTAACGAACACTTTAAATTACTGGAATATATGTGTTAGTTAAAATGGTTTCCAAGGTCCCCATGGCTGAGCTGGCTGCTTGTTCTTCACATGCCCTGGCACTCCTCCTACTAAGACTGTCTGCTTAGTTATTCCACCCAGCACTGACTCACTCCCTGCTTCTGGTAATGAAGATCCTCTTTATCTGTTTTTCTTGGAAAATTGCTTCAGGTTTAGGAGGTATATGTGTGTATTTGTGAATGTGTGTGCCTGCACATATGTGTGGGTCCACAAGGAGCTGAGTTCTGACATATCACGAATACATTTTTCTCCTTGGAAACCAAATCAGGCATGACCCTGTTCCAGGTTTCTTTGGAATAATAACTTGAACTAACTTTATTTTTATAGTTTAAGTAAATCTGTTCATTACTCATAAAACCAGCATCCCTGTGGGAAATATACACTGTGGTAAGATGAGAAGAGAAAGATCTCCAGGGGTTACACCAAACTCTTAGATCCCACCCCTATGTTAGGCAATACCCAAGAATGAATCTTCTCCAAGATAAGCATCACGTGGTCTGGGACAGCTTGTCCTACAAAATTTGTCTTGAATTCCTCTGATTTCTTGCTCTTTGATTTCTATTATCCAAGAGTGGCTTACAAGGCTAGAGAAGATGTGGGCAGAGAGATCATGGGGGAGCATGGCTGATGGGATTTAGGGGTCAACCAAGGCACCCTGAGAAGAATCAAAATCATCAGAATTATTATTGAGAAGAAATAAATAATTAGTTAAACATTATAGATCACGAGGAAAAGTTTGGGCTTTTAAAATCAGAACAATGATCATTTTTTTTGTTGTTGTTAAATGAAATCAATCAAGCAGCTTTATTCATGTATATGTCAAACTATATTTAAAGACACAAAGATGACTGTAAATATATAGAATATTTCTGGAATATACACAAGACACTAACAACTTACTTTTGTGAGAGTGGAGCTGAGTGACTTATTTTATTTTTGCTTTTATTTTTTTATTGGAGGCTAATTATTTTACAGTATTATATTGGTTGGTTTTGACATACATTGACATGAATCCGCCCCGGGTGTACATGAGTTCCCCATCCTGAGCCCCCCTCCCACCTCCCTCCTCTCTTTATCCTCCCTCTGGGTCATCCCCGCACACCAGCACCGAGCATCCTGTAACATGCATCGACCCTGAACTGGCGATTCGTTTCACATATGACAACATACAAGTTTCAGTGCCATTCTCCCAAATCATCCCACCCTCACCCTCTCCCACAGAGTCCCCAAGATTGTTCTATACATCTGTGTCTCTTTTGCTGTCTCGTATACAGGGTTATCATTTTCATCTTTCTAAATTCCATATATATGCATTAGGATACTGTATTGGTGTTTTTCTTTCTGGCTTACTTCACTCTGTATAATAGGCTCTAGTTTCATCCACCTCATTAGAATTGATTCAAATGCATTCTTTTTAATGGCTGAGTAATACTCCATTGTGAATATGTACCAAAGCTTTCTTATCCATTCGTCTGCAGATGGACATCTAGGTTGCTTCCATGTCCTGGATATTATAAACAGTGCTGTGATGAACATTGGAGTACATGTGTCTCTTTCAATTTTGATTTCCTCGGTGTGTACGCCCAGGAGTGCGATTGCTGGATCATATGGCAGTTCTATTTCCAGTTTTTTGAGGAATCTCCACACTGTTCTCCATAGTGGCTGTACTAGTTTGCATTCCCATCAACAGTGTAAGAGGGTTCCCTTCTCTCCACACCCTCTCCAGCATTTATTGCATGTAGACTTTTGGATAGCAGCCATTCTGACTGGTGTGAAATGGTATCTCATTGTGATTTTGATTTGCATTTCTCTGATTATGAGGAATGTTGAGCATTTTTTCATGTGTTTGTTAGCCATCTTTATGTCTTCTTTGGAGAAATGTCTATTTAGTTCTTTAGCCCATTTTTTGATTGGGTCATTTATTTTTCTGGAATTGAGCTGCAGGAGCTGCTTGTGTATTTTGGAGATTAATCCTTTATCAGTTGCTTCATTTGCTATTATTTTCTCCCATTCTGAAGGCTGTCTTTTCATTTTGCTTATAGTTTCCTTTGCTGTGCAGGAGCTTTTGATTTTAATTAGGTCCCATTTGTTTATTTTTGCTTTTATTTCCAATATTCTGGGAGGTGGGTCTTGGAGGATCCTGCTGAGATTTATGTCGGAGGTGTTTTGCCTATGTTCTCCTCTAGGAGTTTTATAGAATCTGGTCTTACATTTAGCTCTCTAATCCATTTTGAGTTTATTTTGGTGTATGGTGTTAGGAAGTGTTCTAGTTTCATTTTTTTACAAGTGGCTGACCAGTTTTCCCAGCACCACTTTTTAAAGAGACTGTCTTTTCTCCATTTTATATTCTTGCCTCCTTTGTCAAAGATAAGGTGTCCATAGGTGCGTGGATTTATCTCTGGGCTTTCTATTTTGTTCCACTGATCTATATTTCTATCTTTATGCCAGTACCATACTGTCTTGATGACTGTGGCTTTGTAGTAGAGCCTGAAGTCCGGCAGGCTAATTACCCCAGTTCCATTCTTCTTCCTCAAGATTGCTTTAGCTATTCGAGGATTTTTGTTTTTCCATACAAAATGTGAGATTATTTGTTCTAGCTCTGTGAAAAATATCGTTGGTAGCTTGATAGGCATTGCATTGAATGTATAAATTACTTTGGGTAGTATACTCATTTTTACAATATTTATTCTTCCAATCCACAAGCACGGTATATTTCTCCATCTATTAGTGTCCTCTTTGATTACTTTCACTAGTGTTTTATAGTTTTCTATGTACAAGTCTTTTGTTTCCTTAGGTAGACATATCCCTAAGTATTTAATTCTTTTCATTGCAACAGTGAATTTAATAGTTTCCTTAATTTCTCTTTCTATTTTCTCATTATTAGTGTATAGGAATGCAAGGGATTTCTGTAACTTGGCTTTACCACTTTCTACCCGTGTGTTTGGGGCAAGCTATCCAATCTATACTAGCCCCAGTTTCCTCATCTTCAAAAGAATTAGCACCAGAGTCAATTCATAGGCAAAAAAAAAAAAAAGATAGTCTTTGAATTACATCCACACACACATATACATATATAATTATATATATAATTATTATATATGTACACATTCACGTACACACACACACTCATGTGCTAAGTCACTTCAGTCATGTCTGACTCTTTGCAACGCTATGGACTGTAGCCTGCCAGGGTCCTCTGTCCATGGGATTCTCCAGGCAGGAATACTGGAGTGGGTTGCCATTTCTTCCTCAAGGGGATCTTCCTGACTCAGGAATCAAAACTGCTCCTTTTAAGTCTTCTGCATTGGCAGTCAGATACTTTACCATTAGACTACTTGGGGGAGAAGGCAATGGCAAGCCACTCCAGTACTCTTGCCTAGAAAATCCCAGGGATGGAGGAGCCTGGTAGGCTGCAGTCCGTGGGGTCGCTAAGGGTCAGACACGACTGAGCGACTTCACTTTCACTTTTCACTTTCACGCTTTGGAGAAAGAAATGGCAACCCACTCCAGTATTCTTGCCTGGAGAATCCCAGGGATGGTGGAGCCTGGTAGGCTGCCGTCTATGGGGTTGCACAGAGTTGGACACGACTGAAGTGACTTAGCAGCAGCAGCAGCAGTTGTTAGGAAAGGATAATACTCAGTGAAGGTAAACACTGAGTGAATGAGTGGCAAAGTCAATGGCCTAGAGAGTCAAGAATAGGGAAGAGCCAAAGGGACTCAGTGAAGAATGAGTATATGTGTCAAGAGGCTTCTTTTGTGTGATTTCTAGCTCTTCTTTGGGATGGGAGAATGAACTTAATGGAGTGCCATCCTGGCTTTTGATCTCCCTAAAAGGATCATCATCCTGTTTTTTTTCCTTTATGTCTTGTCAATCAAATTGCTAAATCAATTGATTAAACAGTGAGAAAATTTTGATATTGACACTCATAGACCCCAGTCTAGCTGGGTTTAGCTAGAATGGCCCCAATGACAAGCCTATTAGCTCCCCTTACTGAGAGCTTCCTGAGACTATTCCTAGTCATTTTTCCGGGATTGGGCCTTCTTGGATAACAATACCTGCGGGAACCATTACAGAATTTTCTTTCTACTTGGAATAGTGCATCAGTCTTCGGGTGAACAGTTCTCCATGGACTGAAGAGGAAGAGGGGAAATAACCTATCAAATACCTTTGTTTGCAGGAGCCCATTCCATCCTCCTGGCTACTGTTTATTCCCTTTCCTTTCTAGCCAAAGTCTAATACTCAGAATGTTATTTGTAAAATGTTCACCCACTGACCCAAGTTCTCCTTTTGGGACTATTTTTTTTTTCTAATTCTTTATGCTGTTTCCAGAATGCTTTGTCCTCCAATCCCATCGCCATTCTGGTCATCTCTATTGGATGTTTTGGCATTGACATGCTTGGAGTGTGGGACCCAGATGTGGATGCCAAAGTCCTAAAGCCTTCTTGTTTGGGGGAAGGTTGAGCAGAACCTTCATTTTATTCATTCTAGACATAGTTTCTATTAATACAGCAGAATAATATATATAAAGAAGTGTTGAATGGGGAAGGAGCTGTGTTTGGGAAGGGTCAAAGCCTTTATAGTAGAGAGAAAAAGACATGGAAAGAAAAGAGTTAAGAAAAGTAGGCAATGGAGATAATAATCATCATAATAATAACAATGATAATAGTAGTAATTGTGATAGACCTTTCATTACTAGGGCCTCTCACTCTCACAGGGCCATTCCTGTGGTCAAAGGTTTTCCAGCGTCATCTTTTAGTATTTGAAATAGCTCAACTGGAACTCCATCACCTGCTCTAGATTTGTTCATAGTAATGCTTCCTGACTTCACACTGCAGGATGTCTGGCTCTAGGTGAGTAACCACACCATCATGGTTATCTGGGTCATTAAGACCTTTTTTGTATAGTACTTCTGTGTATTCTTGCCACCTCTTCTTAATCTCTTCTGCTTCTGTTAGGTCTTTGCCATTTCTGTCCTTTATTGGCTCATCTTTGCATGAAATGTTCCCTTGGTATCTAATTTTCTTGAAGAGATCTCTAGTCTTTCCAATTCTATTGTTTTCCTCTATTTCTTTCAACTGTTTTCCTAAGCAAGCTTTCATATCTCTCCTTGCTGTTCTCTGGAACTCTGCACTCATTTGGGCATATCCTTCCCTTTCTCCTTTGCCTATCACGTCTCTTCTTTTCTCAGCTATTTGTAAGGCCTCCTCAGTCCACCACTTTACCTTCTTGCATTTTTTGGGGAGGATGTGGTGGCTTTGTCACTGCCTTCTGTACAATTTTATGAACTTTTGTCCATAGTACTTCAGGTACTCTATCAGCTCTAATCCCTTCAATCTATTTGTCACCTCCACTGTCTAATCATAAGGGATTTTATTTAGGTCATACCTGAACGGCCTAGTCCTTTCTTCTCCTTTCTTCAATTTAGGCCTAAATTTTTCAATGGGAATCTCATGATCTGAGCTACTATCAGCTCTACTTCTTGTTTTACTGACTGAATAGGGCTTCTCCATCTTCAGCTGCAAGAAAATATAATCAGTATGATTTTGGCACTTACCATCTGGTAGTGTCCATGTGTAGAGTGGCCTCTTGTTTTGTTGGAAGAGAGTGTTTGCTATGACCAGTGCATTCTCTTGGCAAAACTGTTAGCCTTTGCCCTGCTTCATTTTGTACTCTTAAGACCAAACTTGCTTGTTACTCCAGGTATCTCTTGATTTCTTAGTTTTGCATTCCAGTCCCCCTATGATGAAAAGCAATTTTTTTGAGGGGTCTTAGTTCTAGAAGGCCTTGTAGGTCTTTATATCATGGATCAACTTCAGCTTCTTTGGCTTCAATAGTTGAGGCATAGACTTGGACTATTGTGATTTTGGATGGTTTGCCTTGGAAGTGAACCGAGATTATTATGTGGCTTTTGAGATTTCATCTACTACATTTTGGACTCTTTTGTTGACTCTGAGGTGTGTTACATTTCTTTGAAGGGATTTTTGCTCACAGTAGTAGATAGTATGGTCATCTGAATTAAATTTGCCCTTTCCCATCCATTTTAGTTCACTTATTTCTAAAGTGTTGATGTTCACTCTTGCCATCTCCTGTTTGACCACGTCCAATTTACCTTGATTCATGGACCTAACATTTCAGGGTCCTACGCAATATTTTTCTTTACAGCATTGGACTTTACTTTTACCACCAGGCACATCTTCAACTAAGCATCATCTCTGCCTTGGCTCAACCTCTTCATTCTTCCTAGAGCTATTTCTCTACTCTTCCTTGGTAGGATATTGGACACCTACCAATGTGGGATGCTTATCTTCTGGTGTCATATCTTTTTGCCTTTTCATACTGTTCATGGGGTTCTTGAGGCAAGGACACTGAAGTGGTTTTCCATTCCCTTCTCCAGTGGACCACATTTTGTCAGAACTCTCCACCTTGACCTGTCCATCTTGGATGGCCCTGCACAACATGGCTCATAGCTTCAAGCCAACCACAAGGCTGGGTCCTGGGGTGCACAAGATTTTGTTTGTGCCCTGCAAGAGTCTCTGTTTCCCCTAGTCCTCTGGGGGTTCTATAATCAAATCCTGTCATTCTTCAAAGTCACATTCCCTGGGGATTCCCATCCCTTTGCGTAATCCTTAAGTTGGGAAGTCTGATGTGGGGCCAAGAACTTTTGCAGCAGTCCAAGAACTTCTTTGGTATTATTGTTCTACAGTTTGTGGGTTGCCCACTCGTCAGGTACTGGATTTGATTTTAATGTGATTTTGCCCCTCCTACCATCTCGTTGTGGCCTTGAATGTGGGATATCTTTTTCTAGTAGCTTCCAACATCCTCCTGTTGGTGGTTGTTCAACAGCAAGTTGCCATTTTGGTGTTCTCAAAGGAGAAGATGAGTACACATCCTTCTACTGCACCATCTTGACCATGACTATAATTTTATATTGTACTAATATTATGCAACGGACATATAAACACCATAAAATGTAATCTATGAAAGGAAATGTAAAGGGACTTTGGAGGTCACCTAGTACAAACCACTTTGTTTTTCAGAGAAGGAACCTGAACCCACAAAGGAACCATGATCCATTCATGTTTACACCACTAGGACAAGCTGAAATTGAGATTTATGCCAGGGTCTCTTGAATCCCAGTCTCTTTATCCCTGATAAACAGAAATCTCACTTCCCTACTTCTACTCCAACCCCACTTTTCTATTGAGATTAATTCTGGGAGCAGGGGCAGAATTTAACATTTATGCTAAACATGCTTGCAGTTTGTTTACCTGTGCTATCAGAGTAAGTAGACATTAACTCCTTTCTACAGAGGAAAAGGACTTTCGAGAGTACAGGAGGAACAAGACAGTTAAGCAAGAATCAATATGAATTAAATATAGATGGATGGAGGCTGTTTAAGGAACATAAGGAACAATGAAGAGGAGCAGCCTTATTTACAAAGGAAGAAATTCTATGCTGCCCTCTTCTGTGTCCTTGAAAGAGGAAATATGGAACTTCCAAGGAGTCACTTTGGCAATAATGAGAGGAAGAAAGAAGAAATGCATTTTCAGGAGGCTATTCAATTAAATCCCTGGCTCTGTGAGGAAATAAAAGGCAGAGGAAAGATAGAGTTGATCTGCGCTTGGGTTTGTATTGCCACATCTTGATGCTCAGAGCATTGAGTAAACAGCCAAGACAAGGTCAGTAATCCAGGGCTCTATTCCAAGCAGCTGGGCCCAGGAATAAGAGAAAAGTCATGTGATACAGCATCACCAAACAAGATCTCTGCCACTTACTAGCTGTGTAAGGCAATCATTTAGCATAAGTCTATGGTGTCATTGGAAAAGCTCTGCAGATGTAAGTTCCAGCGATGAGTACTGATAGCATTTACCAAATACTGTGATATGCTTCCAAGTGTGTATGTAGAAGATTCAAAGCCAGGGTACCTAGAATCACATTCTGCATCTGTCACTAGCTATGAGTAACATCATTGTCTTTATCTATAAAATGCAGAGTTTAGGGAGAATCAAATAGGAGAAAAAACAAAAAAAAAAGTGTGTTGTACATTTGATGTATCGAATGCTTAGTGCTAGTATACTAGTATACTGCTATACCATATACTAGTGTACCATAATAACTATTACAATCATTTACCTTCTCTTGGGACAACATTATCCAGAGAAGAGGGTCCTAACAATGTATGAAGACAGATTCTGTTTCATAGGGTCCTTGACCCTCCTGAAATCATATCTGATGTTGTGTGTGTAATTATATCGGCATTTTGAAGGAGTCTAGGATCCAAAAGAAGTTAAAAACTTGATACATCAGAGATCTGCAGCCTTTCATTCTGCCCTGATACCCAAGGGGTATGGCCACAGTATAGAGGCTCACTGTAGCTGTAGAGCTGGTGAATGGAGCTTGGAAGAGGCTTTTAGATTATAACCGCTAAGAGAAAAAGTTGCCCCAAATCTTCAGGTATGTCCCTTCCCTGTGGTCATATTTTCCTTAGCTCTCACCTCTTAGAAATCACTGATAATGCACACGGATCTTGGGTCAGCTTGAATTCAGTCCTTAGTCTACTGTAGTTTCTCATTGCTCTATCACTAATAAATCTCCTTCTTATAAGGTTACCAAAGACTTCTTAATCACCAGATTGCCCAATACAAGGCTCGTTTTCAGTTCTTATGTTGTGGAAACTTCTTTGTCATTCCTTCTCAGCATCTACTGTTCACAAAGTTGTGCCTGGTTCTTTGTGACACCGTGGACTAACCTGCCAGGCTCCTCTGCTCATGGACTTCTCCAGGCGAGAATACTGGGGTGGGTTGCCATTCCCTGCTCCAGGGGATCTCCCTAACCCAGGTATCAAACCTGGGTCTCCCACATTGCAGACAAATATTTTTACCATCTGAGCAAAGGTATAATTGACTTACATTGTTGTATTAGTGAGTAATTCAGTATCTTTATATATTACAAAGTGATCACCATGTTAAGTCTTGTTACCATCTGTCACTGTACAAAGATATTGCATAATTATTAACTATATCCTCCACACTTTACATTTCATACCTTTGTCTAGTTTCTTTTGCAAATAAAGTTTGCGCCTCTTCATCTTTCTCCCCTATGTCTCTCTTGCCCCTGCCTCCTTCCACTTTGGCGACCATCTGCTTGTTCTCTGAACCTGTGACTTTGCTGCTGTTCATTTGTGTTTGTTTATTTATTTATTTAGATTCCACATCTAAGTGAAATCATATAGTGTTTGTCCCTCTCTGACTTATTTCATTTAGCATCTTACCTACTAGGTCCATCCATATTGTTGCAAAAGGCAAGATTTCATTCTCTGATGGCTAAATTATACTCCATTGTGTGTATGCAACATCTTCTTTATCCATTTACCTACTGGTGGACCCTCATGTTGCTTCTATATCTTGGCTCTTGTAAATAATATGGCAGTGAACATAGGGGTACATATACCTTTTTGAATTAGTGTTTCTGGTTTCTTCAGAAAAAACTCAGAATAGGAATTGCTGGATCATCTGGTAGTTCTATTTTTAATTTTTTGAGAAACCTCTATATTGTTTTCCATAGTAGCTGTACCAGTTTACATTCCCACCAACAGTTCATGAAGGTTCCCTTTTCTCCACATCCTTGCTGATACTTAATATCTATTGTCTTTTCGACAATAGTCATTCTGACAGATGTGAGGTAATATTTCATTGTGGTTTTGATTTGCATTTTCCTGATGATTAGTGATGCTCATTATGTTTCCATGTGTATGCTGGCCACCTGTATGTATTCTTTGGAAAACTGGCTATTTATGTCCTCTTCCCATTTTTTAATTGAATTTTTTTTATATTAAGTTGTATGTATTTTTCATACAGTTTAGATATTAACCCCTTATCAGATATGTTGTCTCCACATATAAGTAAGTTGCCTTTCTGTTTTGCTGATATTTTCCTTAACTGCACAAAAGCATTTTTGTTTGATGCAGTCCCATGTTTATTTTTTGTTTTGTTTCTCTTGACTGAAGAGACATAGCCAATGAAATATTACTAAGACCAGTGTTGAAATGTGTATTGCCTATATTTTCTTCTAGGAGTTATGGTTTCAGGTGTTGCATTTAAATCTTTAATCCATTTTGAATTTATTCTTATATTTGGTGTGAGAAAGCAGTCCAGTTTTATTCTTTTGCATGTGTGCTCCTAATGCCATTTTCTTCCAAATCTTCTTCCACTACCTTCTTAAGTGTTGATGTTCCTCAAGATTTTGTTCTTGACTCACTGTTTTTACTCTACCCTTTGCCTTAAATTTTATGATCTTTCATACTTTCAAATGTCATTTATATGTGGTTGATTCTAAAGTATAATTTTTCTCTTATCCAAATCTTCTCTTGAGCACCAGGGCCATATATCCATTTACTGACAAGGCTGCCCTTTTCCCTTGTGTATTCTTGCCTCTTTTGTCATGGATTAATTGACCCATATGGGTTTATTTCTGGCTTCCTGAGCTCTCTATTCTGTTTCATTGATCTCTGTCTGTTTTTGTACCTGTGCCACACTGTTTACTTACTATAGATTTGTGATATAGTTTAAAATAGGGAGTGTGATACTTCTAGCTTTATTCTTCTTTTCCAAGATTATTTTGGCTATTCAGGGTCTTTTGTGTTTCCATATAAATTTTAGAATTATTCTAATTCTGTGAAAAATGCAATTGGTATTTGGATAGGGACTGCACTGAATCTCCAGGTTACCTTGGGTAGTACAGTCATTTTAACAATTTTAATTCTAATTCATGAGCACAGTTCAATATCGTTTTTATTGTTTGACTTCATGACAGTACGTTTGCAGCTTCCCTCCTATGCCTCCATCACTTCATTATTGCTCTCCTTTGGAAATATTCTTCCACTACTTTCTTATTAGGTGTTGATGTTCCTCAAGTTTTTGTTCTTGACTCACTGTTTTTACTCTACCCTTTCCCTTGAATTTTATGATCTTTTATATTTTCAAATGCCATTTTTACATAGTTGATTTCAAGTCTAATTTTTCTCTTATACAAATCTTCTTTTGAGCACCAGGTCCATATATCCAAATTCCTGTCAGATGTCAACCCTAATATGTCTCTTACACCTTACCTTCAACATGGTCAAAATGGAACTCAATTATTTTATCTAAATTCTGTTGTTCCTCTTCCATTGTTTATTGCGCCACTGTCTACATAATGACTCAAGGTAAAAAAAAAAAAGAAAATGTACCTTTAATTCCTGTCTTATATTCACATCTGAATCATTATCAAGTCCACCAAATTAGTCTCCTAAATATTTTTAAATTTGCCCCATCCTATTTATTCATACTGCCTCTAAGCCGAGTCTCTAATTATCTCATCTGAATGTTGAAATATTCTCCAAAATGGTCCCATTGCTTCAAGCCTTGTCCATCCCACAGATATTTTCTGTAAAATCTCTTTAGAACTTTCATCTGAGTATGACTACCCTCACTCACAGGATGTCTCATTTACAAAGATGTGCTGGTGGTTTAGCAGTCATTCTACACCAAGCCTTTGACTTAATACTGAAGGAGCTCCTCGGTGGATGGTATTTCCTGGGGGAATTGAGACATTACTGTGCTCATCTCTTCGTTGTCACTGGAGTGAATACGCACTCATTGTTGTAGGGTCTTTTTGTGTTTGTTTCGTTAGTTTTCCCACTCACTGATTTTTAATAACATGTGATTTTCCACCTCTCCCAACCCTATCTTCTATATGCATGAATCCTCTTCCTGGCTGGGAATTTAAGTTTACCAAGTCTAATCAGTCCTTTGGGAAAGCAGGAAGGAGAGAGAATTCTCAGTAGAAAGTGCTGAGGATTATTTAATTAAATAGGTTTATAGAATTAGATTCAACTTTATACTGGAAATTTCAAAAGAATTTCCTTGGTGAGGAAGCTGTAATGACTTTTTGAATGTCATTTTCATTTTATTGTAGTGTTTTTATTTTGTACTGTAGTGTAGTGTATTTATTGTCATGAAATATCATTGCATTTTGAATACAACTAAAGAACTAAGTTCTTATTTGTTTGACAAAGATGTTTTTGCATGTAAGTACATTCATATAATTCTAAAAAAATTGCAGTTAGGCTTTATTCAGGTCTATGCACTGTACACTAAACAAGACTTGCCTAGGGGCTTCCTGGTGGCTCAGTGGTAAAGTATCGGCCTACCAATGTAGAAGACACAGGTTCAATACCTAGTCTGGGAAGATCCCACTTGCCATGGAAAAACTAAGCCAGTGCACCACAATTATTGAGCTTGTGCTCCAGAACCCGGGAACCATAATTAATGAGCCTATGCACCACCACTATTGAAGCCTGTATGCCCTAGAGCACATAGTCCACAATGGAAACCACAGCAATGAGAAGCCTGCGAACCACAAGTAGAGGATAGATCCTACTCACAGCAAAGAGAGACAGGGCCATGCGGCACTGAAGACCCAGCATGGCCAAAAATAAATAAATAAATATATATATATTAAAAAGGACTTGGACAAAGTGGAACATACCTAAGATAAAAAAAAATATTTTAAAGTTTTTTGACCTGTCAAAAGTTCAGATTCTAGCACTGTCACTTTAAACTATGTTCAGTTCAGTTCAGTCGCTCAGTCGTGTGTGACTGTCTGTGACCCCATGAATCACAGCATGCCAGGCCTCCCTGTCCATCACCAACTCCCGGAGTTCACTCAAACTCACCTCCATTGAGTCGGTGATGCCATCCAGCCATCTCATTCTCTGTCGTCCCCTTCTCCTTCTACCTCCAATCCCTCCCAGCATCAGAGTCTTTTCCAGTGAGTTAACTCTTTGCATCAGGTGGCCAAAGTATTGGAGCTTCAGCTTTAGCATCAGTCCTTCCAATGAACACCCAGGAATGATCTCCTTTAGAATGGACTGGTTGGATCTCCTTGAAGTCCAAGGGACTCTCAAGAGTCTTCTTCAACACCACAGTTAAAAAGCATCAATTCTTCAGTGATCAGCTTTCTTCACAGTCCAACTCTCACATCCATACACGACCACTGGAGAAACCACAGCCTCGACTAGACAGACCTTGGTTGGCAAAGTGATGTCTCTGCTTTTTAATATCCTATCTAGGTTGATCAGAACTTTCCTCCCAAGGCGTAAACATCTTTTAATTTCATGGCTGCAATCAGCATCCACAGTGATTTTGGAGCCCCCAAAAATAAAGTCTGACACTGTTTCCACTGTTTCCCCATCTAATTCCCATGTAGTGATGGGACCAGATGCCATGATCTTTGTTTCCTGAATGTTGAGCTTCAAGCCAACCTTTTCACTCTCCTCTTTCACTTTCATCAAGAGGCTTTTGAGTTCCTCTTCACTTTCTGCCATAAGGGTGGTGTCATCTGAATATCTGAGGTTATTGATATTTCTCCTGGCAATCTTGATTCCAGCTAGTGCTTCTTCCAGCCCAGTGTTCCTCATGATGTACTCTGCATATAAGTTAAATAAGCAGGGTGACAATATACAACCTTGACGTACTCCTTTTCCTATTTGGAACCAGTCTGTTGTTCCATGTCCAGTTCTAACTGTTGCTTCCTGACCTGCATACAGGTTTCTCAAGAGGCAGGTCAGGTGGTCTGGTATTCCCATCTCTTTCAGAATGTTCCACAGTTTATTGTGATCCACACAGTCAAAGGCTTTGGCATAGTCAATAAAGCAGAAATAGATGTTTTTGTGGAACACTCTTGCTTTTTCCATGATCCAGCGGATGTTGGCAACTTGATCTCTGGTGCCTCTGCTTTTTCTAAAACCAGCTTGAACATCTGGAAGTTCACAGTTCACATATTGCTGAAGCCTGGCTTGGAGAATTTTGAGCATGACTTTACTAGCGTGTGAGATGAGTGCAATTGTGCGGTAGTTTGAGCATTCTTTGGCATGGCCTTTCTTTGGGATTGGAATGAAGACTGACGTTTTCCAGTCCTGTGGCCACTGCTGAGTTTTCCAAATTTGCTGGCATATTGAGTGCAGCACTTTCACAGCATCATCTTTCAGGATTTGAAATAGCTCAACTGGAATTCTATCACCTCCACTAGCTTTGTTCGTAGTGATGCTTTCTAAGGCCCACTTGACTTCACATTCCAAGATGTCTGGCTCTAGGTGAGTGATCACACCATCGTGATTATCTTGGTCGTGAAGATTTTTGTTGTACAGTTCTTCTGTGTATTCTTCCCACCTCTTCTTAATATCTTCTGCTTCTGTTAGGTCCATACCATTTCTGTCCTTTATCAAGCCCATCTTGGCATGAAATGCTCCCTTGGTATCTCTAATTTTCTTGAAGAGATCTCTTGTCTTTCCTATTTTGTTGTTTTTCTCTATTTCTTTGCATTGATTGCTGAGGAAGGCTTTCTTATCTCTCCTTGCTATTCTTTGGAACTCTGCATTCAGATACTTATATCTTTCCTTTTCTCCTTTGCTTTTCACTTCTCTTCTTTTCACAGCTATTTGTAAGGCCTCCTCAGACAGCCATTTGCTTTTTTGCATTTCTTTTCCATGGGGATGGTCTTGGTCCCTGTCTCCTGTACAATGTCACATACCTCTGCCCATAGTTCATCAGGCACTCTATCTAGCAGATCTAGTCCCTTAAATCTATTTCTCCCTTCCACTGTATAATCATAAGGGATTTGATTTAGGTCATATCTGAATGGTCTAGTGGTTTTCCCTACTTTCTTCAATTTAAGTCTGAATTTGGCAATAAGGAGTTCATGATCTGAGCCACAGTCAGCTCCTGGTCTTGTTTTCGCTAACTGTATACAGCTTCATCATCTTTGGCTGCAAAGAATATAATCAATCTGATTTTGGTGTTGACCCTCTGGTGATGTCCATATGTAGAGTCCTCTCTTGTGTTGTTGGAAGAGGGTGTTTGCTATGACCAGTGCATTCTCTTGGCAAAGCTCTAATAGCCTTTGCCCTGCTTCATTCTGTGCTCCAAGGCCAAATTTGCCTGTTACTCCAGGGGTTTCTTGACTTCCTCCTTTTTCATTCCAGTCCCCTATAATAAAAAGACATCTTTTTTGGGTGTTAGTTCTAAAAGGTCTTGTAGGTCTTCATAAAACTATGTAAGTTTGGGCAAATCACTTAAACCTTTATGACCTGTAAATTTCTTTTTATGAATTAGGCTAACATGTAAGTTGCTCCAAACATTTTGCTAGACTGTGGCCCAACTAGGTATTAAAATGAACCCCATCATTGTGTGGCAGACTTGGAAGGCCAATTTAGGAGAAGATGGAGTGAGCAGGAATTTACAAGCAAAGCAGACCAAGAAGAAAAGTGGGTGATTATGTGTGCTTCTATTTCCAGCGGGCAGGCGGAAAGGGGGAATGAATAAAGTTTTAACTGTGAGAATTAAGATGGTGGGTCTATTGAATACATCCATTGTAGAACCCTGTTGTCTGAGGGAATGTATCTGAAATGCACTTGGAGCAGAGGATGAAGATGAGAGTAGCCTAATGTGGAAAAGAGAAGACCTGGGCCCTGGGAAGACAGTATCTACAGGAATTAAGTGGTGAACAGGCCCTAGGCAGGAGGTGAGGGTAACACAAGGCAGCACCCTGCCTGCCTCATTTCAATGCCCTTACCCAGAGTAAAAGAATTCGAAACACACAAGAGCTACAAAGATGACCAGATCATTCCCCTGAAATCTTTCAGGACATTTGCTTTGTTGGAGTTTCACCAGAACCTTTTCACCTTTGCCCTGTGACATCAAGTAGTCATGAAAGTGAAAGTTTTGGTGTTCACTCAGTTGTATCTGACTCTGTGACCCCATGGACTGTAGCCCGCCAGGTTCCTCTGTCCATGGAATTCTCCAGGCAAGAATACTGGAGTGAGTAGCCATTCTCTTCTCCAGAGGATCTTCCCAACCCAGGGATTGAACCCCAGTCTCCTGTATTGCAGGCAGATTCTTTACTATCTAAGACACCATACTTGTCCTCATATCATGGGAATGGGAAAGGATACAGTTCTGAGAAGGCATCGGGCAGGCAGAGAAATAGATGTTCGTAACAAAGAATACAGCGGCTGCACTTTGCTGGAGCGGCTGTGAAGAGATTTTCCACTACCGAGGTAAGAGAAACCCAAATAAGACGGTAGGTATTGCTAGGGGGCACCAGAGGGCGGACAGACTGATATCATAATCACAGGAAACTAGCCAATCTGATCACATGGACCACAGCCGAATGTGGTCCTCTGGAGAAGGGAATGGCAAACCACTTCAGTATACTTGCCTTGAGAACCCCATGAACAGTAACAAAGGGCAAAATGATAGGATACTGAATGAGGAATTCCCCAGGTCAGTAGGTGCCCAGTATCCTACTGGAGCTCAGTGGAGAAATAACTATAGAAGGAATAAAGGGATGGAGCAAAAGCAAAACCAGAACCCAGTTGTGGACGTGACCAGTGATAGAAGCAAGGTCCGGTGCTGTAAAGAGCAATATTGCATAGGAACCTGGAATGTTAGGTCCATGAATCAAGGCAAATTGGAAGTGGTCAAACAGGAGATGGCAAGAGTGAACGTTGACATTCTAGGAATCAATGAATTAAAATGGACTGGAATGGGTGAATTTAACTCAGACGACCATTATATCTACTACTGTGGGAAGGAATCCCTTAGAAGAAATGGAGTAGCCATCATGGTCAACAAAAGAATCCGAAATGCAGTACTTGGATGCAATCTTAAAAATGACAGGATGATTTCTGTTCGTTTCCAAGGCAAACCATTCAATATTACAGTAATCCAGGCCTATGCCCCAACGAGTAATGCTGAAGAAGCCGAAGTTAATCGGTTCTATGAAGACCTACAAGACCTTTTAGAACTAACACCCAAAAAAGATGTCCTTTTCATTATAGGGGACTGGAATGCAAAAGTAGGAAGTCAAGAAACACCTGGAGTAACAGGCAAATTTGGCCTTGGAGCACGGAATGAAGCAGGGCAAAGGCTAATAGAGTTTTGTCAAGAGAATGCACTGGTCATAGCAAACACCCTCTTCCAACAACACAAGAGAAGACTCTACACATGGACATCACCAGATGGTCAACACCGAAATCAGATTGATTATATTCTTTGCAACCAAAGATGGAGAAGCTGTATACAGTTAGCGAAAACAAGACCAGGAGCTGACTGTGGCTCAGATCATGAACTCCTTATTGCGAAGTTCAGACTTAAATTGAAGAAAGTAGGGAAAACCACTAGACCATTCAGATATGACCTCAATCAAATTCCTTATGATTATACAGTGGAAGTGAGAAATAGATTTAAGGGACTAGATCTGATTGATAGAGTGCCTGATGAACTCTGGATGGAGGTTCGTGACATTGTACAGGAGACAGGGACCAAGACCATCCCCATGGAAAAGAAATGCAAAAGAGCGAAATGGCTGTCTGAGGAGGCCTTACAAATAGCTGTGAAAAGAAGAGAGGCGAAAAGCAAAGGAGAAAAGGAAAGATATAAGCATCTGAATGCAGAGTTCCAAAGAATAGCAAGGAGAGATAAGAAAGCCTTCCTCAGTGATCAATGCAAAGAAATAGAGGCAAACAACAGAATAGGAAAAACAAGAGAGCTCTTCAAGAAAATTAGAGATTCCAAGGGAACATTTCATGCAAAGATGGGCTCGATAAAGGACAGAAATGGTATGGACCTAACAGAAGCAGAAGATATTAAAAAGAGGTGGCAGGAATACACAGAAGAACTGTACAAAAAAGATCTTCACGACCAAGATAGTCACGATAACGTGATCACTGACCTAGAGCCAGACATCTTGGAATGTGAAGTCAAGTGGGCCTTAGAAAGCATCACTACGAACAAAGCTAGTGGAGGTGATGGAATTCCAGTTGAGCTATTTCAAGTCTTGAAAGATGATGCTGTGAAAGTGCTGCACTCAATATGCCAGCAGATTTGGAAAACTCAGCAGTGGCCACAGGACTGGAAGAGGTCAGTCTTCATTCCAATCCCAAAGAAAGGCAATGCCAAAGAATGCTCAAACTACCGCACAATTGCACTCATCTCACACGCTAGTAAAGTCATGCTCAAAATTCTCCAAGCCAGGCTTCAGCAGTATATAAACCGTGAACTCCCAGATGTTCAAGCAGGTTTTAGAAAAGGCAGAGGCACCAGAGATCAAATTGCCAACATCCGCTGGATCATGGAGAAAGCAAGAGAGTTTCAGAAAAACATCTATTTCTGCTTCATTGACTATGCCAAAGCCTTTGACTGTGTGGATCACAATAAACTGTGGAACATTCTGAAAGAGATGGGAATCCCAGACCACCTGACCTGCCTCTTGAGAAACCTGTATGCAGGTCAGGAAGCAACTGTTAGAACTGGACATGGAACAACAGACTGGTTCCAAATAGGAAAAGGTGTACGTCAAGGTTGTATATTGTCACCTTGCTTATTTAACTTATATGCAGAGTACATCATGAGGAACGCTGGGCTGGAAGAAGCACAAGCTGGAATCAAGATTGCCGGGAGAAATATCAATAACCTCAGATATGCAGATGACACTACCCTTATGGCAGAAAGTGAAGAGGAACTCAAAAGCCTCTTGATGAAAGTGAAAGAGGAGAGTGAAAAGGTTGGCTTGAAGCTCAACATTCAGAAAACAAAGATCATGGCATCTGGTCCCATCACTTCATGGGAAATAGATGGAAAAACAGTGGAAACAGTGTCAGACTTTATTTTGGGGGGCTCCAAAATCACAGCAGATGCTGATTGCAGCCATGAAATTAAAAGACGCTTGCTCCTTGGAAGGAAAGTTATGACCAACCTTGATAGTATATTAAAAAGCAGAGACATTACTTTGCCAACCAAGGTCCGTCTAGTCAAGGCAATGGTTTTTCCCGTGGTCATGTATGGATGTGAGAGTTGGACTGTGAAGAAGGCTGACCGCCGAAGAATCGATGCTTTTGAACTGTGGTGTTGGAGAAGACTCTTGAGAGTCCCTTATACTGCAAGGAGATCCAACCAGTCCATTCTGGAGGAGATCAATCCTGGATGTTCATTGGAGGGACTGATGCTAAAGCTGAAACTGCAATACTTTGGCCACCTCATGCGACGAGTTGACTCACTGGAAAAGACTCTGATGCTGGGAAAGGTTGGGGGCGGGAGGAGAAGGGGACGACGGAGAATGAGATGGCTGGATGGCATCACGGACTCTGTGGACATGAGTTTGAGTGAACTCCGGGAGTTGGTGATGGACAGGGAGGCCTGGCGTGCTGTGATTCATGGGGTCGCGGAGAGTCGGACACGACTGAGCGACTGAACTGAACTGAACTGAACAAAGAATAGGGAAGGGACCAAACTGAGACAAAGACTAATTATCTGACTAGAATATTGGATAAAGGAGTGTCTGATTCATTTTCTTGAGAGTCCCTTGGACTGCAAGGAGATCAAACAAGTCAATCCAGAGGAAATCAGTTCTGAATATTCATTGGAAGGATTGATGCTGAAGCTGAAGCTCCAATACTTTAGCCACTTGATGCAAAGAACTGACTCATTGGAAAAGACCCTGATTCTGGTAAAGATTGAAAGCAGGACAAGAAGGGGACGACAGAGGATGAGGTGCTTCGATGGCATTACTGACTCAATGGAGGTGAGTTTTAACAAGCTCTGAGAGTTGGTGATTAACAGGGAAGCTTGACGTGCTGCAGTCCATGGGGTCGCAAAAAGTAATGACTGAGTGACTGAACTGATGAATTTTCTGACACAAAGAGGGCTAGGTCATTGTTAAAGTTAATCAAGGAAAACTGGACTACTTAGTCTGGAGATAAGGTTCAGGAGAGGGTCTTAGAATTTCTCAAAGCTTGTCACAGTACCAGGAGACCAAGTGTGTTTTGGAGGTTTCAAGAGAACAGAACTAGACTAATGAGTAGAACTATAGTGAAGCAGATTTCTATCTCCTATGGAGTCAAAAATGGGAGTATACAGTCATGAAGAAGGCTATCTCAACAGGTGGTAGGAGCTTCCTGTCACTAGAAATGTATGCCCAGAAGCTGTACATGGGAATCCCTGTATTAAGAGGAGAGACAAATTAAGTGCCTTTTGATCTGCCTTCAGTAATCCTGAGGCTGTAAGAAAGCTAGACCAGCTGGAGAGATAGTTTGCACTCTCCTATTTTTATGAATCGTCTTGATTTGTATACTTAAGATACTTTCTGTGGAGAAGAAAGGCAGAGAGGCAAAAGTTGTACTGCTCCTGATAATATATTAGTAGCATTGTGGTTAAAATTTTGATCTTTGAGGTTAAAAAACTATGGGTTCATCTCTGGATTCTGTTTTTTGTTTTTTTTTAACTATTGTTAGTTGCATAACTGGGGCTTCCCAAATGGCACAGTGGTAAAGACTCCACCATCCAATCCATGGATTTGATCCCTGAGTCAGGAAGATCCCCTGGAGTAGGAAATGGCACCCCACTCCAGTATTCTTGCCTGAAAAATTCCATTGACAGAGGAGCCTGGCAGTTACCACCCATGGGGTCGTTTCATAAAATGAAACTAGGACATTGAGGAACCCTTGAAATCAGCCTCCAGGAGAAGTCAGTGAGAGTGGTTCTGTTGGTAGAAGCCCTTCTGCTAGAGGTTAAAAAGAAAATGAAACATGAAGAAAGGGAAACAGCCATGTAGAGTCCTGGGAGAGCAGAATTTCTACATGGAAGGATTACAAGTAGGACATTGCAATGAAGGTAATCCATAATTATTGGGTTGTTGTTCAGTCTCCCAGTCATGTCCAACTCTTTGTGGCTCAATGAACTGCAGCATGCCAGGCCTTCCTGTCCCTCACCATCTCCTGAAGTTTGCCCAAGTTCATGTCCATTTCATTGGTGTTGCCATCCAGCCATCTCATCCTCTGACGCTCTCTTCTTTTGCCCTCAATCTTTCCCAGCTTCAGGGAGTTTTCCAGTGAGTTGGCTGTTCGCATCAGATGACCGAAATCCTGGAGCTTCAGCTTCAGCATCAGTCCTTCCAATGAGTATTCAGGGTTGATTGTCCTTAAGATTGACTGGTTTGATCTCCTTGCTGTCCA
This sequence comes from Moschus berezovskii, assembly GCF_049115385.1. Taxonomy (NCBI): domain Eukaryota; kingdom Metazoa; phylum Chordata; class Mammalia; order Artiodactyla; family Moschidae; genus Moschus; species Moschus berezovskii. The sequence continues at coordinate 24,039,027 of NC_142463.1, read as the reverse complement.
GGGGACTTTTAGGTGTCTTCTCCAGCACCACAGTTTGAAGGCATCAATTTTTTGGAGTTCTGCCTTCTTTACAGTCCATCTCTCACAGCTGTATATGACCACTGAGAAGACCATAGCCTTGACTATATGAATCTTTGTCGGCAGAGTAAGATTCTTTTCAACACACTGTCTAGGTTTGTCATAGCCTTCCTGCCAAAAAGCAATTGTCTTCTGATTTCATGGCTGCAATCACCATCCACAATGATTTTAGAGCCAAAGAAGAGAAAATCTGTTGCTATTCCACCTTTTCTTCTTCTGTCTGCCATGAAGTAATGGGACCAGATGCCATGATCTTAGTTACTTTAATATTTAGTTTTAAGCCAGCTCCTTCACCCTCATCAAGCATACCAACTATGTAATACACCTTGTTGGGGAGGCAAGGGATAAAAGGCTTGAAGGCTTAAGGAGTAACTGGCCCAGAATGCATGAGAAATTTTGTATTGATCAATCATGAAGGCTTCTGTGGATCCATTAAAAGTGAAAGGATGCTGGGGAGTACAGGATAGAAGCAGAAAGCCCTGGAGAGGGAGGGTGAGACCATTTAAATACAACAGAGCCGAATAAGAAGCACACACCAGACTGGATATTACCAATTCTTTGAGTGTTGAATTTTGTGTGAGAATTTTAAAGAGAAATATCTTTTGTGGCTGAAGTCCAGATAGACTCTTGAAGAGAGGTTGGACTTTAGTGGGTAAATAGAGCAAAGACATGTTAATATTGAGAAGAACAGTAGGTTTATAGTCAGTCGCAGAGATATCACTCTGTCAGCAAAGGTCTGTATAGTCAAAGCTATGGTTTTTCCAGTAGTCATGTATGGATGTGAGAGTTGGACCATAAAGAAGGTTGAGTGCCAAAGAACTGATGTTTTCAGAAAATGGTGTTTGAGAAGACTCTTGAGAGTCCCTTGGACTGCAAGGAGATCCAACCAGTCCATCCTAAAGGAGATCAGTCCTAGGTGTTCATTGAAAGGACTGATGCCAAAGCTGAAACTCCAATACTTTGACCACCTCATGCGAAGAGCCAACTCATTGGAAATTACCCCAATTCTGGGAAAGATTAAAGGCAAAAAGAGAAGGGTGCAGCAGAGAAGGAGGTGGCTAGATAGGCATTACCAACCCAATGGACACGGATTTGAGCAAACTCTGGGGGACAGTAGAGAACAGAGGAGCCTGGCATGCTGCATGCAGTCCGTGGGTTGCAAAGAAGCAGTCTCAACTTAGTCAGTCTGGACAACAGCACACAGCTCTGGGAGGTGCCATCACTTCACAGCTTATAATGTCTTCATCTCATTTTAAAAACAGGACATGGGCTGTTGCATCAAATAAGAGAATGTTTGTAAAAGACTGTGTCCTCTAAAAATTTGTTTCTGTCTGTGCAGTGTTATACTTATGAGGATAGTTGGGTAAAATTATAGTTTGATATGTTATATTACAGACTCAAATGGCTTTTCATTTATTCAGTCAGCCGTTCATTCAACAGGTATTTATTAGTGACCACAATATGCCAGCATTGAAAATATTAAAAGAAGACAAACTTCTGCTGTTTGCTATTGCTGTTATAATTACTCTTTCATTCATTATAGGTTGTACAGATTTTTGTGATAAATCATGTGATTGGAAAAGTACAGAAGGGCAGTATCTAAGAGAAGTATCTAGGAGATACAGTGAAGTATCTAGGAGAAACTCCCACTGTTGGACATTGTGAGAGACGTTGTTGAGACATTGAAAGACATTGGTTTAGAGAATATTCTATTAAGTAGAAACTTCTTCCTTCCCTTAACATTCAGGACCTTCTTGGCATCAGAATTGGTTGTTTAAGGGACTTTTTTGTTCCACTAGATAGCAAACTCTATGAGGACAGGCAATATTTCTGATTCGTCTCTGTATCTCTCATGCATTGTGTTCAATACACAGTACATGCTGCTGCTGCTAAGTCACTTCAGTCGTGTCCGACTCTGTGTGACCCCATAGACGGAAGCCCACCAGGCTCCCCATTCCCTGGGATTCTCCAGGCAAGAACACTGGAGTGGGTTGCCATTTCCTTCTCCAATGTGTGAAAGTGGAAAGTGAAAAGTGAAAGTGAAGTCGCTCAGTCGTGTCCGACCCTTAGCGACCCCACGGACTGCAGCCTACCAGACTCCTCCATCCATGGGATTTTCTAGGCAAGAGTACTGGAGTGGCTTGCCATTGCCTTCTCCGACACAGTACATACTTAACAATATTGCTAAATTGATTTGAGCTGAAAGTGTCTTCATATCCAATTAAAATCCCGTAATGATATCAATGGCAAGCCACTCCAGTACTCTTGCCTAGAAAATCCCATGGATGGAGGAGTCTGGTAGGCTGCAGTCCCTGGGGTCGCTAAGGGTCGGACACGACTGAGCAACTTCACTTTCACTTTTCACTTTCACACATTGGAGAAGGAAATGGCAACCCACTCCTGTGTTCTTGCCTGGAGAATCCCAGGGATGGGGGAGCCTGGTGGGCTTCCGTCTATGGGGTCACACAGAGTCGGACACGACTGAAGTGACTTAGCAGCAGCAGCAATGATATTTCCAGTCCAATTAAGAACAAAGCTTTCAGCTTTCCTTGAAGTTAAAATCAAGAGGCAGGAGTTCCAGGCTTATAAGACCACATCATCAAGTGGGTCTCTTCCTCTGTTTTCACTAACAATTTATTATTATTATTCTGATTTACCCTGTTAACCACAAGCCCTGAGCAATCAGATACTAAGTTATCACTGCACCCTTTGCTAGTTTGTCCTTCCCTCTGCAATTTTAAGACCTTCATGGAATTAGACAAGATTAGTGAAGGGAGCCTGGGAGATGATGGGAAGCTACCCGATAATAATGTTTATTGTTTCATAATAGGTTTAAAGAAATTATGAATACAGCTATTTTATTAATGGGGCTTTTAATTATCCACCATGCTGAAGGGTGATGCAAAATATCTCTCAGCCTCACTAATTAATATGGGTATTCAATGGCTGTTAATTAAAGACAAAGAGACCAAAGGAACGCAATCCACCCTTGACTCTGATGAATGCAAAGTCAAACCAATAGCTTATTTCTAAATTAACATGATTGATAAAAAGTTAAGCTCAGACCCAACCTTTCCCCCTCAGGGAACCATAATTTTCCTGTTTAGACAATAGAATGAAGGGCTCATCTGGTCCAGGAACAAAGCCCAGCACTGTAGACCCTAGGAAGACAAGGGAACTATGGATTATTTTGTGAGACCTGCATTTCAATAGACAGCATTTCATAGGCCTTTTGTAGCCACTGCTTACCTTAGAAACTCTGTGTGCAGCTCCAGACCCATGGCAGGCCCAGTGCCAGCCATTTTGATCCAAAGGAACCTGCCTTCCAGATCCTAGGTACACATGCCTGTTTGCCTCTGAAGAATCATAAATGCTAGCAACCTGTCTCTCTTGAAGCAAATTGTATTTATGCTCACCAGATGCTACAGTTAATATCTTTAGTCTTTGAAGAAACATAAAAGGAAAGAATGCATTATTGTAGGTGAAGAGTTTTGTTGAGGAAAAGTTCATATGGTTTGGAGAAAGGAGTATGGGTTGTAGAGACACGATGGCTTTACCCTTTAATAGTTCACTGACCTTGGTTTGAGGTTTGATTTCCTCATCAGTAAAATTTGGATATCAAGACCCACTTTTTCAGGTTTTTGTGAGAATGAAATAAGAAAAATTCCCAACAAGCAAAGTATTATCAAGGATAGTACTCAAACAGTGTGCTGTTTAGTTCACGTTGGTTTGAACCTTACTACAACTTTGGCCACCTCATGCGATGAGTTGACTCACTGGAAAAGAGTCTGATGCTAGGAGGGATTGGGGGTAGGAGGAGACAGGGACGACAGAGAATGAGATGGCTGGATGGCATCACCGACTCGATGGATATGAGTTTGAGTGAACTCCGGGAGTTGGTGATGGACAGGGAGGCCTGGCATGCTGTGGTTCATGGGGTCGCAAAGAGTCGGTCATGACTAAGCGACTGAACTGAAATGAACTGAACTGAACTGAACTGAACACAGACCAGTGAGGCAAGGAAATCCAGGTTTATTTTTTCTTTTTTTCACTTATAAGGAAACTTATGACCAAATAGGATAAATACAAAGGAAACCACTTAATCTTGGAGACTGAGTTTACTTGTTTCTGATATAGTTAACACCATTGTCCACCTCTCTGGCTTGTGGTAAGGATCAGATGGGCTAATGGAAGTTAATGTGCTCTGTAAACTGTTGAGCACCATGTCAAATTTAGTTTGATATGTTACATTAAGAACATATCCAAAGTCATACTGAGAAGCACAAGATCTGTGTATTCATTCATCCACGCAACAAACATTATCAAGTCTATCCTATTGTGGCAGGAACAAGGCATTCAGAGTCTAGAATAAAAGGGTAACATGCCTGGACAACAGTAAGATACAGCAGACTACTAAGTAGCTTGAGAGGGCTATGTGAGAAGTTGGATTCTCTCTGATGGTCCACTTATACGGTTTATGGTTCTCTTCTTTGCTCTTCATCCCATTCCATACTGCTTCCATATTGATGCCACTCATTTACTTTGCTTTCCATAGATATGCTCTGTCTGTAGAATAGCAAATATCTGTCTGCATGTAGTATAAAACCACTCTCCTTGTGCCCTCATGAGCACACTTTGCTAATGGATCACAGTACTTCCTGTAGAATCTGGATTCAATCTCAGAGTCCTTCTGAACTTAATACTCCAGAGAGTAACTGCCAGTTGATCAGAGTTGACCCCAAATGCTATGCTCCCTGGAAAAACATTCCTGCTATGTTCTTTGTGATTCTATTATTTGAATATGAAAAGAGGAGTGAAAATGTTGAGCTCTTTCTAAACCAACAGGTGTTAGTATTTTATAATTAAAAAGAAAGTAAAGCACACAGAGTCTAAGATACTTGTTCAAAATCACACATTTATTAATCCAGGGACTGATTCAAATATCAGTATTTTTATTCCAACCTGATATTTGATTCCAGTACTATGTCAAATTGCTTTTTGATTTCATGTTTTACAGAATCTGTGTGCTACTCTACTCAAATTCAATTTTCTGGGCCATCATATCAACACACTCAAATTTTTATTTGTTCATTCAGAAAATATTCTGGTGTTAGGAAGTATAGAGATTATATTCAAAGGACATATAATAATTATCTGTATAATTAAAGTATGACCTGTCTGGGGGCTGGGCTTGTACTTTTGTACGTGATAAAACCTGAGTGCTAAGCATGGTGCTGTTATAAAGTATTTGTATTGCCTAGTGGGTGAGCAGCCAAATAAACAGACTATGGCAATAAAATATACAAGTGCCTGACATGGTCTCTAGCATTCTGTTGGTGCACAGTCTTTGCTGTTAACCAACACTCAGCCCAGAGTGGTCTGAGAACACACAGGAGAGTCCCTTCACCAAGCAGAGGGAGGAAGAAGTGGCACTGAGCTCCATCTGAAAAGGGCCAGGGAACGTTATACACAGAATGAGCACTATATGCAAAGACAAGGAGATCTGTAAGATCAAAACGTATTTGGGAGAATGCAAGCGGATGAAATGAGATGAGGCAGCATAAGCCACAGAGAATACTGTGGCCTTGAAGATTTTTACTTTGTTCTGAAGGATATTTTGGATATATTCCAGAATTTTAAGCAAAGGAGTGACATGATACAATTTGTCTTTTACAAACAGTTTCTGGAATCATAATTAAATTTTTTTTTAACTTAAAAAATTTTTTAAATAGAAACTCAACAAGAGGTCTTCAACATTTGACTTCCATAAGTGTTTTACTTTTATTATTGTTAACACTGGAGCCAGTTGGTGGTTGTGTGTCTCTGCATATGTATGCATATAAAAAGCAGTATTAGTAATAACATTTTCCTTAATTAATTTTCCCATGACTGAATTCCTATTTGAATATTCATTCTTACAACATTGCAGTATGTTGTGATGCACTTCGACAAAATTAACTCAACGAGCTCCTCTTTCCAATTTTAATATTCCGTTGGGTTTTCTATTCCCGAAAACTCATTAGTATCTGAGTGCAGTGCTGACGAGAAATAAGAGAGAGGCATATTGTGTGAATGTGAGTCAGAGAAAAGAGACATCTGGCACGAGAATTTTCTAATAAAGCCCAAAAAGGCTGCTGTGTCTTCACAACAACAAAAAGGGGTGCCTTCCCTTTGTACTGAAAGTTCTGAATCTTATTCACACCTTTTATGAATGCTGGCAAAAGCCAAATCATTCTCACCAAAATCTTCTCATAGATCCATGACAGAGAAGTGTTGATATATTTTCCAAGTTTTCTGGTGGTGTTAGAATTTGTGTAAAGATTTACTTCAGTCATTTGTCTATGTTGATGACATAGTTTGAATCTCCAGCAAAATTATTTCTAGCAATATATCTCTCGACTACTTTCCCCACCTCCTTCTGCTTCACTCAACCGGTGCAATTTGACTATCCAATTATGTTATATATTTCCTTTCTTGCATACTTATGCTGTTATTTCTTCCTAGAATATTTTCTCCTGTCATCTCTCTATGTTGATAATCTAACCATTTTTCAAAGCCAAGTTCAAATGTTTTGCCCTATAAGAAGACTTCTATGAGTTCTACTAGTAGAGGTGAGTTCTCCTCCTTATGGAATCTGTGGTATCCTTCACATTCCAAGCTCTCTGACAGTTGCTTGTGCACGCACCCTCTTATAATTGAAAGAGCTATCATTTACTGAACAATGTCCCAGGATTAGTATTACTATTACCATGTGGGGTTGATATTATTATCACCATATTATAGATGAGGTAACTGAGGCTCAGAAAGATTTATTGCGTTTCCCAAAGACCACAAAGCTAGGGACAACTATCTTCATATGACTAAAAGCTTATACTCTTTCAACTACACTAGATAGTTTTCCTGCTTTATTTGCTCAGTGTTAGAGGATGGAGGGAAGGTCATATTTTAGATTATCCTTGAAGAATGAATGGATTTGGAGTTCTGAAGGCAAAGTTTGGATAGGATTATTTTAGGTAGAGCAAAGTATGAATGAAGAAATGAAGAATATTGACATGAAGAAATATATTGTGTACTGAGATGGGAAAGATAGCTAATGGCAAGGCTTTTATGAGCAAGGGAGAGGGCATGAGACTGGAAGGAAAATTACGTCCAGACTGTGACAGGCCATGAACTTGGAGGAGAGGACCACTTTAGTTCCAAGGCCAGGAATGGAGGGAGAAGCTGAGGCTCCTGATGGAGGCAGAAGTGCGTGAAGAAAGCTCATGTTGTTGCAGGGAAAGTGCTAGAGAGAACATAGCTCATTTTTAAGTGACTGGTCACCTGGGCATTGCCTGAAATTGAAACATAGGACCACATGACACTGATTTGATGCTTATCCTCCTGCATCAAATAATGATTCTGCTAAAGGAAGGATCCTTAAATCCTTGCAAGAATAAGATTAAGTCAAGGAGCACCCGTTTTAGGGAGGGAAGAGATGTGAGGGCAGGGAACTAGGCAGGGCATTGCATAAGCCAAGTAAAATCAGCCCCTAAACTGGGTCATGAGGCAGGGAGGTGTGAGGGGGAAGTAGCAAGAACTTCCTTCGTGTTTTTAATGTGTTAAGACTGTTTTAGTTCAATGTGAGGCATGATCAGGAAGAACATATGTCCAAGTTTCTCTTGTTTTGAAGTGTTGATTGGTATAACTAAGAGAATGCTAAAATAGCTCTATAGACACATTGAAACATTTCTAAAGTAACATCAAAGTCTGTTCCAAGGGTGGTGAAGGGGAAAGAGGGTTTGTTGTATTCTTGTGGTGACGTGTGATGGGCTCTTTGGCACATCATTAACTTTGGACAAGTAGTACCACCTCCTGCCAGATATTTTAGAATCCCTCTTTAATAAGCAGGGGTCTGACACAAGAGCTGTGATGCTTTGCTTGTAGCTGGCTCACCTACAGTGTCTGTGGCAAGGCATCCATGCTTTCTACAGCTATTTTCTATATCCTTTTCTGTAGAAAAGTTTCTATAGAAACTATTACATAATGAGGAATTTCTATGGGGACAGGGACTTGATTTGTCTTATTGCCATATCCACAGAGGCTAGTATGTGGCATTTGTTGAATGAATAAATGAAGTACAACACAGTCTAGGGAAACCTGGGTTAGTGTCCAATTCGCATAATTATTACCTAGGGGCTTCTAAGCAAACCATGCAGTTCCTGGGTCTTTGTAAAATGGGGAAATAGCATCTGTCCTATTTGACTCACAGGATTCTTGTGAGGATCATATACCTATGAGAACACCCAGAGGGACATTATGATTAGCAGAAGGGGATAAAAGGAAGAGATCTATTAGACACTGTGTCCTGTGCCAGGTGTTTTACCTCCAACACCACGTTTCAGGTTCATGAAAGTTTTAAAGAACATTATCATTGTCTTCATCTTTTAGCTGAGGACACTAAGGTCACACATTAGTGGCAAACCAAATGTTTCAGAGTCTTTTCTGTGTGACCTTGCAAAACCCATGTTCTTATTCTCTATACTATACAAATATGAGGTAACTTTTATTGAAATGCTGACATTTAAATGTAAGCTTTTATAAAAACCTGTCATACAAGGTCAAAAGTCACTCTTAAAGGACACAGCAATGACACCTGACTTTGTCTAGGAAAAGACATCTTTGCCCTAATTAGCATCATGGTTCCTAGCAACCTGTGTATCATGACATTTGTGTATACGTCTGTGGGAACTGCAATGATAGTGCTTTTGCAAACACAGATCTCATCTGCTGGTGTTACCTTTCCTCATTTCTGTTCAGCTTTCCATTTAGTTACGTATGTTCAGTGTACTCATTACAAAATCATTTTGCCTATGTAGACTATTTTTGGCGAAAATCTGCTTTTTCTCTCTTTTTTGCGTTATTCTTCATCCAGCAGTTAGAACAGTCTTGAGTGATTTGAGTGAGGCCAGAACATGTGCTAAATGCTGGGGAAGCCCTGTACTTGGAGACAGAGATGTGCACTGGTGCCCAAACTTAGCTTGGGGACCTTGGACTCTCAGTAACTCAGCCTCCCTCTGTAGAACAGTTACAGGAACAAACTGTTAAGAGAAGCATTGCAGAGTCAATGTGTATGAAAGAGTCACCCTATGCAGCTCAGTCTCAGAGACCTAGTACATGTTAATTTTGATCCTTATTTTCTTTACCTTTGGTGTTTGGAGTAATTGCTAAGAATCAAGAGATCTGGATTCTAGTCTTAGACATTGGGCAAGTCACTTCCCTTTGCTGGGTCTCAGTTTTTTCATCTGCAGTGAAGAAGCTACTTAACTAGGTAGTCTGTATTTTTAACCGTGGGATTTTGTGCAGATCCCAGACCTGTCAAAAGAAAGCATCTACCACACGGAGTAGGAAGTACTGTAATGGGGGCTCTGAGGTTACTGAGGAGGAGAATTGACTCAGCCCTGGAGAAGGTGGGTTGGGGCTATAGAACAGGAGGTCAAGCAAGTCTTCCTTGGGATGACAGTGCTTGAGTTGCCTCTTGGAGATGTCTAAATACACTGTAGCACGTTTATCAGTTTTTGCAAAGCCCAAAGGTGAGAGAAAGCAAGTTGGATTCAGCAAACTGAAAGTTTGCTAAGATAAGTGGGACATGTGACTATTATGTAGGTATGCATGCATTTGCTACAGGAATGGCAAAAAGGCTGGACCGAAAGTACTGAGGGAGGAAGGCTAGCCAAAAGTACTAAGGAGTTTAAACTTTATTCCAGATCATCGGGAGTTATGGAAGGGGAAAATGAAAGTGAAGTCGCTCAGTGTGTCTGACTCTTTGCGACCCCATGGACTGTAGCCTGCCAAGCTCCTCCATCCATGGAATTCTCCAGGCAAGAGTACTGGAGTGGGTTGCCATTTCCTCCTCCAAGGGATCTTCCCAACCCAGGGATTGAACCCAGGTCTCCCGCATTGCAGGCAGATGCTTTACCATCTGAGCCACCAGGGAAGCCCATGGAAGGGGAGGAGGCCATCATTAGTTTTGACTTTTATAATATCGTTTGTGGTTTTAAGAAGAGTAGGTTGTGAGGTGCCAAACAGAACAGTTAGGAAGTAATTGCAAGAGTTCTCAGTATGAATGGGCATAGCGTATTAATGGGCACTAAAAGCAATTGACAGTAGTATCTGTGACAGTGTGCTGAAGTAGAGGGGGACGAAGCAAGGCCAGGCCAGTAAAGTTAACATCAAAGACTCTCCAGTAAAACTGGAGGAAAGCAGGACTTTTTCTGATTCTCTGGTTTGTGTGCAATTACAATTAGAGGTCAGTTTTACACATATGCTAAGCAAATAACAAATCATCCCCCATCCCCTCTGAGATGCAGATGGATTTCTAAATTTCTGTGTAATCCTTAGGATTGGACATGGATAGTCGTTAAACATCACCTTATGACCAGGAGGTTTCCTGGGGCAAGAGAATCACCCTCTGTGTTAGATCAGGCTTAAAAGCGGGGATTTGATGTTTCTTAGTAAAGAGTGATGATGAGATTATGTTTAGAAAGAGAACCAGTGCCCCCAGCTTTCTTGGCCATCTTTGCCATTTTGTTACTCATTAGCAGCATTGTACCTCTCCTACCACTTCTGCTCATTAACATCATGCAAACCCCAAATTGTGGAAAGTGAAACTATGGTATAGAAAATCCAGAAATGGTTACAGAATATCTGTTATTTCTTGGGAGGCAACCAGGTCTAGAGGAAAAAAAAACAAAAACAGAGTTATTAGGAGAAGGAGAATTAAATATAATTATATGAGGCATATAAGCTGCCTAGCACAGTGCCTGTCATAACAACGGCCACTCCTTCATGCCCTTAGGATAAAAGGATCCAGCAATGAATAAAGAGCAACTTGTACCTGCTGGAATTTATAGCCTCATTTGAATGATGTGATATAATGAATAAAAATAATCTTTCTAATGTTTCACAGTTTACAAATCACTTTCACATCCACTATTTCATGTCAAGCTTCCAGTATCAATCCAAATAACCAGGGCAAAGCATATTATTAGTTCCATTAAACAAATGAGGAAATTGACATCCAAGCATGCTAAGTGACTGAATAAGATCAGATTGTTATCAAGGGGCAGAGCAGGTCTGCCTGGCTCAAGCATTTCCACTGTGTAGGTACAAGGTATCATACAAATTAAGTTCTAGCCTGTCAGTGGTACGATTCGTATCAGTAGTTTATAGTTTTATAGTAGAAACAAAGTGCTAAGGGAACCTTGAAGAGAAAGGGTTCTTTTTGCATGGAACTCTGTAATGTAGTATTGTTTCCTGCTAGTTTTCAGGATTCACTTCTGAGGATGGTCATTCTTCACCTTTTTTCTTCTACTCCCATCTCACTTATGGTGGGTTAATAGTAATGTCATAGGAATTAGATTAGAATTAGATTAGACCAGTCTAATCTGCTGAAGGTTTTTGCCCCATTCTCTTGGTCTCAGTCCCACCTAATGTACTTACATCTGGGGCAGGGAGCCCTGTGATTCAGCCTCTGGTCGCCACCTGATATTCAGAACCAGCTCCCACTTCCTAGGTCCCGCTGCCATCAGCCTACTTTGTGATTTGAATTCCTGGTTCCTCCTAGGGAAACCACAGCTCCTGTCTTCTGTTATTTCTCATCTTCGTGCAGTCCCTCCCCAGTTTCCATTGAACAGAACAGGCAAGACCAAATTTAATACGGCCTCTAGTAAAGGCCCTCAGTGGTCTGGAGCTTCTGGCTGGCTTATCTTGCGTGCATGAATATAGAGAAAATACAACGAAGCAGATTGTTATTCCAAGGAAGGGAGAAGGAAGGTATAATGCCTGCTTCCAAGAAGATAAGACACACTTAGATATGAGGTCAGTAGACAGCTCTAGATTCAACCTGAAAAGTGTATCTGAGTGCTGCTTTAAGTGCATTACCTCATTTAGCCTGTGCAATAGTCTTCTGAGTACGTATTAGTATTTTTATTTTATGAAGGAGGTAACGGAGGCTCAGAGAGATATTTATGACTTGCTCAAGTCCCCACAGCCAGGAAGTAGCAGAGCCGTGGTTGAGAATCCCATTCCTCCAACTGAATGTGCTATTCTTTTCTCTTACTGAAAAGGTGCAGTAGATGTTCTAGATCACGCAGCTCAGACACCAAGTGGGGTTGGGGGTGGGCCGGGGAGCAGTGTGGGATGGGGCATTTGGGGAAGGTTTCTGAAAAACCTGGGAGTTTAAAGATGAGCTCGCTGAGGCAAGCAGGAGGGAGGAGGACATCCGTGGGAACAGAGTGTGCAAGGCTGTGGAGGTGGGAATGAGCTGGGCACAGTGGAGGTGGTGTGGATCATGGTCTCACAGGAGCAGAAGGTGAATTCTGAGAGCCTGGTTTGTCTGGTAGAGGGACTATTGGCCTCAATATGCCTCTTGCTCTCATCCCTGCCAGAAGCTATGGGAACCAGACCTCTGTGAGTGTGAGAAGACCCACAGAAAGCAGGAATTTGGCTCTCTGCTGCAGACCATGCTGAGGAGAGGTTTTTCTAAGCCATATTTAAAACCTTGTGTTGAAAAACATCCCTAAATCCTCTAACAGAAGACAGATGTCTGCCTGAACAAATATCAGCTCTCACATAATTTGTTGTTTTTATTTCCCCAGCATTTGCCTATTGAATCTGACAACCTCCTATAATTATCCATTTTCCAGAATGAATTATGGAGTGCGTGTCCCATGGATGTGGCTTACGCTGCTATTGGTTCACTGAGTGTGTGGATGTAGGGTGCCTCTGTGCAGGGTGCCAGCTTCTATCTAGCTCCTTAACACTGTTCCACATTCGAGGCCTCGGTATCTTCACCTGGAAAGTCTGACCCTGATAATTTGGGTTAGTACCTTCAGCACTGAATATACCAAGGCCATTGTTTGTCCAGGACCAAAAGGAGCCTAAATTTAAATAGTTCACTAAATTTAACAGCAGGGTGTGAGCCTTGAAGTACAGACAGACCTGATTTTGAATTTTATACCTCCTGCTGCTGCTGCTAAGTCGCTTCAGTCGTGTCCAACTCTGTGCGACCCATAGACAGCAGCCCACCAGGCTCCCCTGTCCCCAGGATTCTCCAGGCAAGAACACTGGAGTGGGTTGCCATTGCCTTCTCCAATGCATGAAAGTGAAAAGTGAAAGTGAAGTCGCTCAGTTGTGTCTGACTGTTTGCAACCCCATGGACTGTAGCCTACCAGGTACCTCCATCCATGGGAGTTTCCAGGCAAGAGTACTGGAGTGGGTTGCCATTGCCTTCTCCTGCTGCTAAGTCCTACCTGCAAGCTATTTTAACCTCTCTGAGCCTCAATCTCCCCATCTTTAAAATGGTTGCTGAACAAAACATTCTATATAGCTGGTATTAAATAAATGACTGTTTTTCTTATTGTTTTTCTTTTCCTTCTTGTCTGGATCTTATCTATTGGTTGATAGCTAATTGGGGAAGATGAGGTTAAGATATTTTGCTAGTTATAGATAAGTTCATTGTATCATTTAATCCTCATGACAACTGTATGAGATCAATACCATTATTGTCCTCAATTACATATAAGGAAACTAAGATTTTAAAGTGTTAAGTAGTTGCCCAAAGAAGATCACACAGCTAGAAGAAGCAGAGTCAGGGTTGGAGGACATGCAGTCTGTCTTGGAGCCTGACCTCATAGCCGCTTCACTGGCTTCATCATAATTCATAACTGCTTTATCTGTCCTTTTTCTAAGAGAGAGATACCACCTTATACCCCAAGTCTGACTGTTTCTCTATGCTTTAGTTCTTCCCTTGATGACCTATCTAGTACTGACTTGTTCCTGCCACTCCTTCCCATAAACCCACCCCAGGATCTAGAGACCTGACGGCCATTCCCTGCTGGTATTTATCTCTGGATATTGCTCTTCCTGTTCTCTGCCTGCTGGGCAATGGTTTGTTCATTTTTACAGCAAACTTTCACCGAGCATCTGCTATGCCCCAGGCCCAATGTAAGGCACAGGCAATATCAAAACAAATTAAATAGGGCTACTGTTTTAAAGGAAGTCAGTTCTAGTCAGGGAGACAAAAATAGAGAAATGTCATAGGCATGCATAACCCATTCATTTCTTTTACCCCCATATATGATTCATCCCCATGATCTGTTGATTTTAACTTCTTAAATATCTCTTGAATATGCTTGAATATGTCTATTTTTTCACTGTCTCCATTACCACCCTACAGTTCAAGTTAATATTATTTCTCACTGTGCTACTGCAATAGCCTCCTCACTGAGCTCTTTTATCCAGATTGTGTCTACCTCCAAATTCTTCTGCATAACGCAGAGAATCCATAATGGTGGATAAAACAGACACAGAGTTGTCATATTTACTATAGGGAGTGGTAAGTAAAGATCAGAATTCTGCGCGTGGGGCTGTAGGAACCCAAAGGAGGGAGACATAAATTCTACCTGCAGGATCCAAGAGGACTTTTCATTGGAAATGACTGGTAGAATTAGGCCTAAGAAATATGTGGGGTACCATATTAGTGCTAGCTACCATTCTGATTCTGGTTTAGTTGGTCAGTTGTGTCTGACTCTGCAACACCATGGACCACAGCCTGCCAGACTTCTCTGTCCATGGAATTCTCCAGGCAAAATACTGGACTGGGCTGCCTTTTCCTTCTCCAGGAGATCTTCTGGATGCAAGGAATGAACCTGGGTCTCCTGCACTGCAGTGGATCTTTACCAACTGAACCACCATATTTGTTCTAGCTACTTTTGTGCTGTCAACTCTGCGTCCCCATGGACTGTAGCCCTCCGGGTTCCTCTGACCATGGGGATTCTCCAGGCAAGAATACTGGAGTGGGTTGCATGCCCTCCTCCAGGGGATCTTCCCAACTCAGGGATTGAACCCAGGTCTCCTGCATTGCAGGCAAATTCTTTACTGTCTGAGCCACCAGGAAAGTCCTCTAGGTACCATTAATGAAAATAAAATCTAGGAAAAATATTGCACTTCATATTTCTGCCACACTTTGATTTTTTTTTACAGAGACTATTCTAGTATTTATAAGACTGTGTTATATTGATGAGGAATTTAAGGTTCAATGGTATGAAGTGACTTTCCCAAGGTCATGGAGCTAGCAAATGACAGGATCAGGAAAAAGCGAAAGTGTTAGTTGCTCAGTTGTGTCGGATTCTTTGTGACCCCGTGAACTATAGCCCACCAGGCTCCTTTGTCCCTGGAATTCTCCAGGCAAGAATACTGGAGTGCGCTGTCATTTCCTTCTCCAGGGAATCTTCCCAACCCTGGATCAAACCCAGGTCTCCTGCATTACCTGCAGATTCTTTACCATCTAAGCCACCAGAGACCAGGATTTCCATTCAAATACATCTGCCTTTTCAAATCCTTTGCTTTCCTTACTCCACCCTGCTAAATGTACTAACTGTTTTAGACCCTGTCATTTGGCCTCAGACATATCATAATTTCATTTATAATTATTGTGTATCACAGTCTTCTGTCATGTTCAGTTTGAGGTTCTCCATGTGAAACCCAGTGCAAGCCTGCTCTGGGGCCAGAGTTCTGGAAAAGAGATTTATTGTTTCAGGAAAACTGGTTACCAGTTGACATTAATTCCTGGTTTTGTTTCCTGAGTTCCCATCATCTCAGTGATACCTGAATTTTCCTGTCAAATCTCAAGCTTTATCTCTGAGCAACAGCTGCTATTCGCTCCCCATCCTTCAGTAAGAAGATGGCCCCTTCAAGGGGAGCATGAAATCAACAAACCTCTCTAAATGAGCAGAGCAGGCAGACAGCATGACACTCAATTCCTCCAAGTGCAGAGTGTCATGCTAGACACCATAGGTGATCAGAAGAAATTGACCATTTGAGAATTGGGGTTGTTGTTTCAATCTAAGTTGCTCTGTTGTTATGAACCTCAGTTTCCTCATCTGTAAAATAAGCAAAATGTCTATCATCTGATAAAAATATCAGTCCTGTCAACCTCACTGGTTTGTGCTGGATCACCGAACATATGGCTATGAAAGTGTTTTCATAACAGAGTTATTCACATTCCATACTGTTTCTTAGTGATCAGGATTATGAACTGATTGTTTAAAAGAGCACACAAGAATGGTTAGATGGTAATGAAACCATTTCAATCTGGCTGACCAATATTAGACGAAGCTAGTCAAGCATTTATCTGTATTCACACTGCAGAGATTATTCCATCATACCACACTTTAAAGACATTATGTATATATATAGACTATACTAGATTAAGAGGCAAAAAGACCTGACTAAGGATTAATCAAGTTCAGTGTTAGAGTCAGGATTAGAATTCAGGGGTTTGGATATCCCAGCATTATTTCTGCTCCACTGTGTGGTCTCCACAAGGTAGAGTCTAAATAGGACCCTGAAGCCAGGTTGTTTGGATAGTGTTACCCTTGAAAGATAAGTTGGAGTTTTGTCAAGGAGTTGTCACTTGTTACT
The DNA here is from genome assembly GCF_049115385.1 of Moschus berezovskii. NCBI lineage: Eukaryota > Metazoa > Chordata > Mammalia > Artiodactyla > Moschidae > Moschus > Moschus berezovskii. Next base: position 24,022,488 of record NC_142463.1, on the reverse strand, counting down.
GTTTCCTGGCCTAGGACCGGGCAATTCTCTAACTCTCAATCATCCTTTTCTTTTGTTATTGAATTGAACAAGGAGCAAGTCATGATAACATCTTTGTGTTCTTGTAGACCCATTCCAAATTTCCCCACATGTATTATAGAACATTAGCCTGAATATGCATGCATGTGTGTGTGTGTGTGTGTGATGGATGTATAAAAGAGAAAGAAGTCTCTGGAAGGTTAAGAGAATCTTTTTTGATAGCACCCAGGAGTGGTCAGGCCCTGAAACAGACTTACATTAACTAAAATTTTGTGTATGCAATTAAAGTAGGAATCAATACAATAATTAATGAATATATCTTGAGAAATGATTCTCACTAAAAGCAGATTACACAGGGTCACATGCTCTATCATCTGTGCATTATCTTGTATCATCAAGCTGCATGGGGAGCCAAAGCATTATTTCAAGTTTGTTTTGGTGATTGTGGAAGCAGAGGAATTATCTGCTAGTTTATCACTTGAGGAATTGTTCCTTCACAAGATAGCTACAGTGATGGAGCTAGAGTGTTTTACATGTGCATTTTCCTTTTGTGGAATGTGGTGTGTACGGTAAGTGTGTATCTTCATCTTTTCTGGAAGTATGTATATTTGTGTGCATATGTATGAAAATATATTCGTATGTCTGGATCCTTACTAAGTTAATTTTTGGAGACTCCACTTCTTTTACCTACCTCAACACAACTTGAGACTCATTCTCATGCTCTGTATGCAGTTGGTGCTCAACAAATACCTGATTACTGATAATTGGTCAACAAGATTATATAGTTTCCAAGTTTGGAAAATATGGCTGTTTATCATTCCCTCATTATCGCCATCAAGCTTTCATGAGATAGATACATACTATGTACATAGAAAGTGCGGAAAACCAAGTCTGTGGTCTTATTTTCCCCTTATTAACACTGTGTCCTCCTAGAATAATTATGTACATAATTGTACAGGCAGAAAGAAACTTCTGATCAAGAAGAGTCAATGACTCTTGTCCAAATGGTTTAGGAATAAAACAGTGCACAGATTCCATGTCTTGTCCCTCATCACTACACCCTCTACTCAGGTGGCCATCTACTCATTTTATCATTCTTGTACTTCTCATGCTCAGAGAACTTCCCATGTAGTCACTCAATTGGCATCTTAACAGATCTATGAGTAAAGGTCTTTAATCCTGATTTGGAGTTCAGCACAGCCTACTGACTTTCCAGCACAGCATGTATGATTCCATATAGACTTTATTCTGTGGATAGACATCTTTTAACCTCACTGTAAATAACAAGCCTGTCAAGTGAGGTTTTTTGGGTTTTTGCTTTTTTCTTCACTGGTTTTAGGAATAGAACCATAGCATGTGAGAGATGGAAAGCAGCTTAGAGAAACGTCTATATTCCAGTATCCTTGTCATCACTCCTCTTGCCATTCTTGGTGATTTTGACAGTCAGTATTCTAATGCCTTGGCATCTCTGTTTTTTCGTTTTCACTCCCTCAGAAATTCTATTCATTGTCATACCTTAGACTTTATAATTACTCCACATTTTACTGAATCTAAATTGCAATTACAATTCCTTTTTTAGAGGTGATAAAATGTGAAAAATGCCTGCATCACCTCTTATCTTTTCAGTTCATTCACTTATACCCCCACTTTTACCATTCTGTGATCCCCATTAGAAACTGAAGCCATTAACTCTAGTATCTTTTCAATGCTATCACCTGCCTTGAATCATTATTTCCTGCCTTATTATTTTCTTCTTTAAGAGTCCAAGAAAGCAGAGGAGTAACTAGATTCAATTTGCTGTTTGAGGAATAGGATGTGAACAAAAGAAGCAGCATGGACACCAGATAGGAGACAATTAGATAGGAATCCTCATACTGTTACTCTTCATACTGTTCAAATGTTCTAACAACTTTCTATCTCAGAGTAAAATTCTAGTCTTGACTTTGGCCTATAAGGCCTTACATTTCTACCGCCCTGTAACTCACTGACTTTGTCTCTCAGCATTCTCCATCTCACTTGCTTTGCTTCACTGGCTTCCTTACTGTTCCATGAACGTGGCAAGTAAGGTTCTGCCAAGGACACTTTTACTCTGTTTCCTCTGACTAGAAACTTTCTTTAAGAAATCCACATTCTCCACCATTTCTTAAAAATCTCTGTTCAAGTGCCACATTTCCTAACTGCACAAAATAAAATTATAACACCAAAATCTTCAATCTTTATCCTTTAGCCTTGTTTAATGATTCTTTATAGCACTCATAACCTCTTATCATACAATCTCTCTCTTTTTTTTTAGTGTAGCATTATTCTTACCCCACAATAATGTAAGTGTCAAAGTAGGGATTTGCCTGTATTGTTCATTATATTCCTAGCAAATAGAACAGGGCCGGAAAAATACTAGGAGATTAATTAATATTTGTTGATTGGCTAGTGACTAATAGAAAAGATACAAAATTGCAAAGTTCTTCTCAAGATTAAAGACCACTTAGTGTGGGTATAGAGTACAGACTCAGGAGTCAGATAGACCTGGGTTCAAGTTTTACCTTTACCACTTTCTACCTTACTCTGGTTTGGAGGAAGCAAGTTAACTTCTGTGAGCTATCTTCTGAACAGTAAAATAAAGGCATTGATATATACTTCAAAATGTTGGTTTTGGGTTAAATACATAGATGTGAACAAAACACCAGCCTTGGACTATGCACATAAAAGATATTGAATGTAAGGTTATTCTCCCTTACCTTTCTGTCTTAAGATTGATTTTTGTTCTTCCACCTTTATAGACCCTTGGGGCAACATGTCAGACTAGTCTATTTAAATCTGGTGATACGTCTATCCTACTTAAACTCCGTAGTTCCTTGACGCTACAGTAATAGCATCCATCTTGCTCACACTGATTTTCAAACTCTCAATAATGAACCTGTATGTTTTTTCAGATATTATCTTCTATTAAGTCCTTCCCTGGACCTTGTGCTTCACCCCCAATTATTATTCAGGAAACACAGAGTATAAGGACCTACTTCCACACTTTTAAATATTTTGCTTGTCTCTGCTCACAGTGTCCTTTCCCACCATCTCCCTTATTAATATTTGACCCATCATTAAGTCCCAGTCAAATTACCAGATTCTCAGATATTCCTTCCTTTAATTCATCAGTCACCCTCCCCTTCTTTCCTATAGATCTTTACTGGATCATAAGTCTTCTGCTCCATCACCACCATCCCAAGGAAGCCTTCCTTGCCACTGCTCCCTCTACCACTCTGTTTTCACAAGGCACACATCTGACTCTCATCCCATACTTTCTCCTGCCTAGCATTTACCACATTGAAGGGCATTGCAATTCTGCGTGTCTGTCTCCCTCCTAAATTGTAATTTTCTTGAAGGCAGGATCAGTGCCTTTCTTCCCAGTCTGAATTCTCAATGCTTAATGTGGTTCCTGGAAGATGGTTGGTATACAACGAATTAATGAATGAACAAAATGTCTGTCTCTTCTAATCTGGATCTGGAAATTTGGAATTATTTCTTTTTCATCTCTCTATATTTTTTCATCCTCTCTTATTGTAACTGGAAAAAATATATTTTAGACTAAGGTGTTGTCTCTAGAATCTGACATCTTGAGCTCAAGTCCCAGTTTTATTATTTGCTAGTTATGTAATTTTTGACATATCGCTTACTCTGTCTTCAGTACTTCAGTTTCCTCATGTATAAATTAGAGACAATAAAGTTGTTATGAGGATTAAATTTAATAATTCTCATATAGCACTTAGCCCAGTATCTGGCCCATCAGTTCAGTTCAGTCGCTCAGTCGTGACCGACTCTTTGCGACCCCATGAATCACAGCACGCCAGGCCTCCCTGTCCATCACCAACTCCCGGAGTTCACTCAAACTCATGTCCATCGAGTCGGTGATGCCATCCAGCCATCTCATTCTCTGTTGTCCCCTTCTCCTCCCGCCCCCAATCCCAAAGTCTTTTCCAGTGAGTCAACTCGTCACATGAGGTGGCCAAAGTATTGGAGTTTCAGCTTCAACATCAGTCCTTCCAATGAACACCCAGGATTGATCTCCTTTAGAATGGACTGGTTGGATCTCCTTGCAGTCCAAGGGACTCTCAAGAGTTGTCTCCAGCACCACAGTTCAAAAGCATCAATTCTTCGGCAATCAGCTTTCTTCCCCGTCCAACTCTCACATCCATACATGACCACTGGAAAAACCATAGCCTTGACTAGACGGACCTTGGTTGGCAAAGCAATGTCTCTGCTTTTTAATATACCATCTAGGTTGGTCATAACTTTCCTTCCAAGGAGTAAGCATCTTAATTTCATGGCTGCAGTCACCATCTGCAGTGATTTTGGAGCCCAAAAAAACAAAGTCTGACACTGTTTCCACTCTTTCCCCATCTATTTCCCATGAAGTGATGGGACCAGATGCCATGATCTTTGTTTTCTGAATGTTGAGCTTCAAGCCATAGGATGTCAATAAACATTGGTTGCTATTTTTGAAATGTAATGAATAAGTAGTTCTGGAATTTGCTCACTTAAAAGGCTCTTATGAACATTAACTATATACCAGGGAATGCACTACAAAGTGAGAACGTAGAGATGTATGTAACATATCCTAAATCCTTAAGGAACTCACAGTCTAGTGGCAGAGCAATGTGTTAGTCCCAGTCTCCTGATAAGCAGATGCAGACAGGGTTGAAAAGTATAAAAATTTTATTAGGGAAAATACCTGTGAGAAAAAATGTGGAAAGAGCCATGGAGCCCTGGAGACCTTTAAGTCTATGAGTCTAACAGCAAGCAAAGGCACGAAGGATGGTTGGATGAAAAGTTCAGCAACGTCCCTGGGGAGTCCGTGAGCCAAAGTCACAATCTGGAGGAGATGGGTCCTAAGAATGGGTCTGCCTTAGTATTCAGTCATTAGGTTTTTGGTCAGGAGCAACCTGTGAGAAGTATAGCTTTGGAGAAAATGCAGCTGTGGATTTTGGACTGCAGGAGTTAGATTCCTAGACCAGTCATGCTTCTCTGTAGTTGGAAGTTTGCAAGTACACTGTCACTGCCAACACAGGAAAATGCATGAGTAATATAGGGGGTGGGCACAGAGGAAAGGTGGCTAGCCCCCTGCCCATATCTCCATGTCTCAGAGATACTGGAGAAAGAGATACCTCAAGGACACAGAGCTAGCCGCATCACAGCCATTGACCATACTTACTGAGCTGATATAGGAGGAAGGAACAAGTCACCCAGGGGAGGATGGTGATCAGTGGAATGACTATCACATTGTAGTTCCTGCACTTCTAATAGTTAGAAACATATGTGAGTTCTGCTCCCACATCACTTATTTCCAGAGTTTATTTCTAGACATATTCTTGCAGAAAAAGTCTTTTTTTTTAAATGTTCATCTGTTTCCACTCTAAACTCATTTAGAACTGGAGTGTTTTGGTTGGATCCCAAAATCACTTGAAATATGGGCTGTGATCAAGCCGTGTGTGCTGATGACTATAGGTGGTGTGCAACCCACACAAATGGAAACAGTATTCAGACTCCCTACCTGATCCACCCATAAAGGCACCAGAACAGTGACTCTGAATAATGACCTGATTCCTGATCTCCAAAAAAAACATTGGAAGAGGTCCTTGTGCCTAGGACTTTGAAAAAACAGAAAAGCAATCAGTTGGCAAGAATTAACTTCAGATAGCATATGATAATTTTTTGCAATAATTAATGGAACACAGTTCCCAAAATCCACACTCCTTTGCAGTGTGATGACATTCTTCCCATGAGAGGTGGGATCTGTTTCCCCACCCTATGAGTCTAGACTGGCCTTACGAGTTCTTTGACCACTGTAACGTGGCAGATGAGACACTGTAGGCATGTAGGCATTAAAATCCCTTGTCATTTTGCTTGGTGCTGTTAGAATGCATCTGTCATTACGTGAAGGAGTCATCTACCTTTCTAAAGAATGAGAGACTATGTGAAGGAAAACTCAGGTACCCTAGATAACAGTCACACCAACTACCAGACATGTGAGTGAGACGATCTTAGATCACGCAATCCTACAAATGACTACAATTGCATTAGGAATCCCTAGTGAGATGAGCAGAGCTTCCCAGCTGAGTCTAGCCTAAATTGCTTATAAATACAGTTGTGATCAAATAAATGATTGTTGCCTTAATCCACTGAGTTATGGAGTGATTTGTTATGTAGTGCTAGATAGCTGTCATATTATAGACTTAACTAAGGTTTACTACTACTATATATGGGATTTCCAAGTGGGACTACCAGTAAAGGACCCGCCTGCCCATGCAGGAGAAAAAGGTGACAAAGGTTCAATCCCTGGGTTGGGAGGATCCCCTGGAGGAGGGCATGGCAATCTACTCCAGTATTCTTGCCTGGAGAATCCCATAGACAGAAGCCTGGCAGGCTAGAGTCCAGGGTCACAAAGAGTCTAACATAACTGAAGCAACTTAACATGCACACACTGCTATATAGCCAAAGATAATTATTAAATGTTCCCAAAATTTTAACAGTTTTGAGATAGATTGGTTTATTAGAAAGGCCTTAGGATTTGTCTTTGCAAATATGAGTTCTGGTCATCTGAATTTCTCATCTAACCTCTTTAAGCTTTAGTTTTCTCACCTCCAAACAAGAAAATACAATTCTAACTGTATAGACTTAGTGTGAGGACTGAATAAATAAAAGGTAGTAAGTCACATTGTGAGTAGCGGATGGAATTAGTCAATAAATGTGAATTTAAACTATCTTTCTTCAACCTTACATATTGTGGGTGCTTCAAAAATAAATGTACATTTTCATTAAGTCCTGCTCTCTGGTTGATTTAGAAGATTTAGAACATTTCTCTCTTACTTGGTATCTTGCTTAGTACCTTCATATCACTAAAAGATTATACTAAATTAAACTTAATAGCAATGATTTACATTGTTTTACTCATCAAACAAGGATTTGAGAGTAGATAGATATGTGTTTTCCCGAATTTATTAGATGACTACTGAGGATACAGAAAAAAAGGTATTAATTAAAAAGTATGTGACCAGGGGAATGCTTAATGAGTACGAGATTTACTTTTTGGGTGATGAAAATGTTCTGGAACTAAATAGAGATGGCGGTTGCAAAGTACTGTAAATGTACTGAATAGTTCACTTTAAAATGGCTAATTTTGCTATGTGACTGTTACCACATTTTTTTTTAAAGATGTGTGGCTCATAACAATAATGATCTGGGTTGGAATTGATGAAGTTGTGAAAAGTGAAATAGAAAAATGCAAGGACCCCTGAAGGAGTAGAGAGGGACTGGTGTAACCAGTTTATCAAGGGATGATTTGGTTGTTATACTTATCAAGGGGGTCATGGGGAAGAATATAGAGAGCTATTTGGGTGGCCAGGCAATCTGTGAGTTAGAAGAGAGGGATATGTTTTGCTGCATCTGGGCTGTTTCTTTCTTCCCTACAAATGTGGTACTGACCCCTGTGTCAGTACTTTCTCTTCTATGGTTTCACTAGTCTAGAATGCTGACTGGCTTCCCTGAGATAAGAATTTATATGCTAATAATGCTTTTTACTTCATGAGGGAAGCCATCTCAGAACCAAGAGTGAGAAAATGGGATTTTATACAGAGAAGGAAGTAAATGTACATAGATGTGTTTTTGGCTTACTTCAGGTTGTGTGATCTAAACTCTAGTGGCTTCTGGGGAAACAGGTTCCAGGACTGTAGCAGCAGATACATCAGCGGAGTGAGTCACAGGGTATAGAACGAGTAACTAGGGAGGTAGGTGGTACACAAGCCCACAGCCCTCCCAGCTGGCCCACCTGTAGCCTGCAGCCTCATGGGCCTGAGTGAGCGTGTGGGCACCAAGCAGGTCACAGTGTTGCTTGTACCTCAGCAACAACAGGGAAGCCCTGGGTGGAGGAGGCGAGAGTTGCGTGACGCAACATGTGCGGCCAGGCTCTGTTGGTTTATTCCTGAAACTTAAACATCTAGAACTGCAACCACATGGGCCTAGCTCTGTGAACAGATAGAGCACCAAGGCAACACAGCTGCCACATGAAGGTGGAGCTCATTAAGCCTCACTCCAGTGAAGATAAGCCCCAAGAACTCAGTTGGTGCTAGTCATCTTCCTCATTTGGTCATCAGCAGCATCAAGGAAAATGCTTGGTTGAACAAATCTGGGGAGGTGAATAACTTGGATGGTTATTCTTATCTGTTATTGTTATTTAGTTGCTAAGTCATGCCCAAGTCTTAGTGACCCCATGAACAGAGGATAGGGTCCTCTGTCCACTATCTTCTGGAGTCTGTATGAATTCATATCCATCTGTTGCCCTCTTCTTTTTCTGCCATCAATCTTTCCCTGAATTAGGGTCTTTTCCAATGAGTTGGCCCTTTACATCAGGTGGCCAAAGTATTGGAGCTTTAGCTTCAGCAACAGACCTTCCAATGAATATTCACTGGATGAATGAATACGCCATTGAATATTTCCTTTAGAAGTGACGGATTTGAACTCCTTGCAGTGCAAGGGATTCTCCAGTGTCTTCTCCAGGACCACAATTCAAAAGCATCAAATCTCCCACGCTCAGTCTTCTTTCTGGTCCAACTCTCACATCTGTAGATGACTGTTAGAAAAACACATAGATTTGACTACATGAACCTTTGTCAGAAAAGTGATGTCTTCTTTACTTTCTGCCATCATCTGCATATCTGAGGTTGTTGATATTTCTCCAGGAAATCTTGATTCCAGCTTGTGATTTATCTAGCTCAACATCTAACATAATGTACTCTGTATATAAGTTAAATAAGCAGGGTGACAATATGCAGCCTTGATATACTCCTTTCCCAATTTGGAACCAGTCCATTGTTCCATGTCTAACTGTTACTTCTTGACCTGCATACAGGTATCTCAGGAGACAGATAAGGTGGTCTGGTACTCCCATTTCTTTAAGAATTTTCCACAATATTTTGTGATCCACAAGGTTAAAGGCTTTATTGTAGCCATGAAGTAGAATCAGATGTTTTTCTGGAATTCCTTTGCTTTCTTCATGATCCAGTGGATGTCGGCAATTTGATCTCTGGTTCTTCTGCCTTTTCTAAATCCAGCTTATACATCTGGAAGTTCTCAGTTCACACACTGCTGAGGCCTAGTTTGAAAGATTTTGAGCATAACCTTGATAGCATATGAAATGAGTGCAATTGTACAGAAGTTTGAACATTATTTGGCACTGCCCTTCTTTAGGATTGGAATGAAAACTGACCTTTTCCAGCCCTGTGGCCACTGCTGAGTTTTCAAAATTTGCTGGCATATTGAGTGAAGCACTCTAATAGCATCATATTTTAGAATCTGAAATTACTCAGTTGGCATTCGATCACTTCTACTATCTTTGTTTGTAGTAATGCTTCCCAAGGCTCATTTGACTTCACACTCCAGGATGTCTGGCTCCAGGTGAATGAGCACACCATTGTGGTTATCAGAGTAATTAAGACTTTTTTGTATAGTTCTGTGTATTCTTGCTACCTCTTCTTAATCTCTTTTGCGTCCATTAGGTCCTTACTATTTCTGTCCCTTATGATGCTCATCCTTGCATGAAATATTCCCTTGGCATCTCCAGTTTTCTTGAAGAGATCACTAATCTTTCTCATTCTATTCTTATCTGTACTGTTTCTTTAATGCTATCCTCCAAATCACAGGAATTTGGCATTGTCTTGTGAACATTTACATTTACATACCCTAATACCTAGCAGTTCCACTTCTAGGTAAATATCCAACAGAAACTCTTAAAATGCATACCAGGATACAAGATTGATCATGGAACCCTGGTCATAATGGTAAAAATCTAAAATTTATTTTCAGTTCAGTTCAGTCGCTCAGTCGTGTCCGACTCTTTGCGACCCCATGAATCACAGCACGCCAGGCCTCCCTGTCCATCACCAACTTCCGGAGTTCACTCAAACTCATGTCCATTGAGTCGGTGATGCCATCCAGCCATCTTACTCTCTGTCGTCCCCTTCTCCTCCCGCCCCCAATCTTTCCCAGCATCAGAGTCTTTTACAGATAAACAAATAAACATAATGAAATAAACTAAGTGTAGGCCCAGATAATTGTACCTCATGAAGCATGGATTATCATTAATTTAATTCTATATACCCAGCATTCTTCAAAACACATTTTTATCTTCTTATTCTGAATCTCAGTTGCATCACAATATAGAGCACTTGAAATTCCTAGGATACAGTGATTTATTTATTTACCACCTTGTACATAGTGCTTTCTTTTCCTGTTACGCTCTTTTCAAAGGCTTTCCTTCTCATCCTCTAGGCCTCACCCTAAGTGAACAGTTTTCCTTTGGGAAGGAACAGTGGGGCATTTCTAGAGACCAAAACATAGACAATTTCTTAGTCTGTTTAGCCATTAGTAAAGATATGGTGATATGACCATTGGCCCAGCATAGATCAGTTGATACTTCAATTATGTGGTAGGTAGAATAGAACCATAAAATTATGATGAGCTTCCTAGTAGAGAGTACATATTTTCTTAGACAGGAAACTGAAAATAAGGACTATCAGGCATACGGGAAAGTGTGAACAAAGGCACAAAAGAGGGAAAGCATAAAATAGATTTCAGGAAGAATGAGAGGTTCTGTTTGTGTCATGTGAATAAAGAGGTAGGAAGCTGGAGTCCAATAAGTCATCCATATTGATCTAGGCCTAAAGTTTGAAAGATCTGAGTATCTTGTTAAGAAATCTGTACCTTATACTGAAGACCATGTGAAATCAGTGAGTGATTTTTGGCAGGGAGGAAATAAGCAAAGCTCTTATTAGGAAAACTATTTGACACTAGTGTATAGAAAAGGCTGGATGGAAGACATTCAGAACCTGTACACGGAGCCAGAATATACACAGTAGGTGTGGGTATCCATTGTGTTTGAAAACTTGCTTTTCTGAAACAAGAAATGAAGCTTTGTCCAAAATGGCAGTAGCGGGGGAGTCATGAAATCAAAAGCCATGAGGATTATCAGTAAGTCAGAGTGCAAGTAAATGCAAGATTCTGAGTATCGCAAGCAGGACTCCTGCCTTTATGTGACTGTAAAGTAGGGGGCAATATCAGAAAGCTCAAAAGAACTTGAAGGGCCTTTAGAATGCCAGGTTGGAGATGTGAGGCTGATTTATTTGAAAACTAGAGTAACAATTTTATAGGACATATAAAGAATGTAAAAAGGACTGGTGGTTGTGGGCTGATGCTTTGCCTATGGGAATTCAAATTATTCTTGATGATACCACTTTATCCCTCTCAAGTCTCCAATCTATGCCATGCAAAGACTTCTGCACAGAGAAGTTAGAAAAGTACCTAAAATAGCATACTGGAACTCTAGTGGAATCAGCCACATATTAATATCAAGATAACTGCACAACAAATTTAGACCACTACATTATTCTGGAAAAGTAGGCAGGTAGACTTTTGAGTCCCTGACTTCCCTGAGTACAACCTTGGAGCTCTTGGCTCCCTATAAAACATTAACATGACAAATTATAGAGTTTTGATCATGCCAGATATAGCAATATTCATTTGTTTAATTAAACAATCAAAGCTGCTCTTAGTGTGGCTCATTTTTTTTTTAATGTTAAAAATAAAATTAAACACATAATTAAGCTGACAAAAGATAAAGACCCTGGCACTCTGAGTTGAAGGCAGTTAATTCACATGGATCTGGGTCCCTGAAGGCACCACAGTTTATTAAATTTACCAAGGCAGGGATGTGATAAAATATTTTATGCAGTTCTTTAAGAGCTAAATGGCTCTGATACTTTTAAAGTTCACAAGATGCAGTCAATTAGGTTGCCTTTTTAGCTAGTTCTTGTTTCTCTTTTTGAAGGAGTCCAAAACCTCAAGTTGGGCCCTCCTCCTTTATTACTTATGACTAAAAGCATTCATAGACTACCAATGGTTGGTCACACAATCAGAAATTCCCAAGTGGAGAGACCCCAGGAGCTTATTAACAGAAATGAATCGACAGGAACAACAGCAACAACAAATACTCAGCGTGCCAGGATTGAATACGATTCACCTGTGAGTCTCTTTCTACCTTCCCTGCCTCTCTTTTTAATCTCCCTCGCTGCCTGCCTCCGTTCGTCCCTCTTCTGCATGTTCCTCCCTCCCTCCCTCCCTCCCTCCCTCCCTCCCTCCCTTCCTCCCTCCCTCCCTCCCTCCTTCCTTCCTTCCTCCCTCCCTCCCTCCCTCCTTCCTTCCTGTCACCTGTCCCGTGTTCCTCCTCTTCTTCCTTTCCTCTTTTTCTTTCCCACCCTCCTTTCCCTTTTCCATTTTTCATTTATTCCTCCTATACCATTTACCTCCTGTCTTATCACCTAATCAAGAATATGCTATTCATTAAATTCTCTTTCAATTTTGGGGCTCAGGAGTTAATGGTAGTTCCCTAGTTGAGGTATGAATATTCTCTACAAAACTCTCCAAATTTGGCATTTGGTCTCCACTTACATTCTTCTAGCCATAGCCATTCATCACCTTCCCAGAAAATGTGTCTTAAAGTAAAGTAAAATTTGTCTCCCTGAATTTTCTCATTGAGTGGATGATTTTTTCCTTAATAATCTCTTCTTTGATACTTCCACCACAACCTTCTTTCCAAATCTGGAAAGTCTCTTTATTGTCATATCTGTGTACCATGTCAATTTCTGCCTTAACACCTTTGCTCTTGTTAGTACTCTATGCCCTGAAATTCTTTCCTCTGTCTAAATTTTGAAGTATCATCTCACTGACCTGACCCTCACTGAACTGTGTTAACATTTCTGTTTAGAACCAGCCCGATGTACATGATGTTGACTGGAACATTTCAGGAATGTACATTACACATTGTCCACTTAGGAGCTATGTAAAAGTATCACACTACTGATCGTTTATGTAAAAGCAAGAGTAGTAAAGAGTTCTGAGAAGGCACTAGCTACCACACAGTGGGGAGCTGAGAAAGCTTCATGTGCTGAGAAGATCTCTGGTTGCTCAAAATTTATAGAATCCCTAGTCATATTCAGTTGAATAATCAAATGTGCAGGGAGAAGATGAAACCTGTAGGTGTCCCACAGGTGAGCAGATCACAGTGACTGGATATAAAAGGTAGATGATACTCCAGAATTTAAGCAAACAGATATCATTTTGATTGGCCTATCAGTAGGTATCAGGTGACAAACTGAATTCCAGAAATGCTAAGTGACATTCCAAAAATATACGCTTACTGGGTAGCAGACTTGAACATGAATATAGAACAAAGCCATTCTAGAAAGAAAAGACTACAAGCATGTCCTCAGAATCAGAGCTCTGGACCCCTGGCCTCTCGGAGCACTTTGATTATACCTCTGTCAGTTATCATAGTTTGTCTAAGATTTCAGTTGCTTGTATACCTCTTTGCCTCTTCCTTAGGCTAAAATGCTCTCTGAAAGCAGAATCTGAGCCTCATTCTTTTTTTTTAATCTCAACACAAAATTCTTGGTCTTGGACCACTGGGTGATAAAGGCTTTAATGAATTGCGTCTGAACTTCCATGTATCACTTGGTGGCCCAGCTCAGGGCTCTACCCCACTCCTCTAATCTAAGTTCCATCCTTCTAGACTTCTAATTGGTCTCTCCACTGGTGTGCCTGCATTCTCACTCCCACACGACTCCCACATCTAGGTGCAATAGATATGTTCCTAGAACTATTCCAGAGTAATTTTATCCTCCTAAAATATATCCCTTGGCACTATCACAGTCACACAGCCTATAAAATTCAGTATAAATCCTTCACTTCAGCTTTTAAGGTCCTACAAAATATGACTCTAACCCCTTCACAGTCTTATTTCCTATATCTCCACAAATTGGACTGTATCCTAGTTCTCCAAACATGCATAAACCATACCCACTCAGCTTTCCCAGCTCTTTGCTTTTTCCCAGGCTGACCTATAGACCCAGAATGTTGATTATTCTCTTTTTATTGAATATTTTTTTTTAATCTTTTAAGGCCTATATTAAATGCTATTAATACCTTCTCATTAAACCTTTCCTGATTACCAAAACTGATAGCCTCTTCCTCCTCTAGCTACCTTTAGGCTTTTTTTTTCTCTTTTTTTTAGTAAACATCCTACATTTTAAATTAAATCACAGTTATAATGTGTGATTTTATCCATGTATTTATTCATTTACTCAACAGACATTTATTGAACATGAGTACCTGATTTTCTGCCGTGTCCTTTACAAGTTGAACAAGATTGGGAAGTCACTTCAGCTGAAGGGCTTAGAGTCCAATGGAGTATATGAGATATTTGTGAATATCTTTAGTATGTTTTCAAATATATATATATATATGATGTGTTAGCCCTAAAAATAAGTGTGAACAGAATCATATAGAAGCAAAGGGGAAGATATAAAAGCTTTAATTACTAGGAAGGTCAGAGAATCTATCATAGCTTAGGCAACATTTGAATTTGATCAAGGAATGAGTCCATGAAACAAGGCAAATTGGAAGTGGTCAAATAGGATATGGCAAGAGTGAACGTCAACATTTTAGCAATCAGCAAACTAAAATGGATTGGAATGGGTGAATTTAACTCAGATCACTATCATATCTACTACTGTGGGCAAGAATCCCTTAGAAGAAGTAGAGTAGCCATCATAGTCAACAAAAGAGTCCAAAATGCAGTACTTGGATGCAATCTCAAAAATGACAGAATGATCTCTATTCATTGCCAAGGCAAACCATTTAATATCACAGTAATCCAAGTTGATGCCCCAACGAGTAATGCTGAAGAAGCTGAAGTTGAACAGTTCTATGAATACCTACAAGACCTTTTAGAACTAACACCCAAAAGAGGTGTCCTTTTCATTATAGGGGACTCGAATGCAAAAGTAGGAAGTCAAGAAATACCCGAAGAAGCAGGCAAACTTGTCCTTGGAGTACAGAATGAACCAGGTCAAATGCTATTAGAGTTTTTCCAAGAGAACACACTGGTCATAGCAAACACCCACTTCCAACAACACAAGAGAAGACTCTACACATGGACATCACAAGATGGTCAACACCAAAATCAGATTGATTATATTCTTTGCAGCCAAAGATGGAGAAGCTCTATACAGTCAGCAAAAACAAGACCAGGAGCTGACTGTGGCTCAGATCATGAACTCCTTATTACCAAATTCAGACTTAAATTGAAGAATGTAGGGAAAACTACTAGACCATTCAGGTATGACCTCAATCGAATTCTTTATGATTATACAGTGGAAGTGAGAAATAGATTCAAGGGATTCAAGTGATGAGATCTGATAAACAGAGTGCTTGATGAACTATGGACATGTTCATGACATTGTACAGGAGGCAGAGATCAAGACAATCCCCAAGAAAAAGAAATGCAAAAAGACCAAATGGTTGTCTGAGGAAGCCTTACAAATAGTTGAGAAAAGAAGAGAAGTGAAAGGCAAAAGAGAAAAGGAAAGATACACCCGTTTGAATGCAGAGTCCCAAAGAATAACAAAGAAAGCTAAGAAAACCTTCCTCAGTGATCAATGCAAAGAAATAGAGGAAAACAATGGAATGGGAAAGATCTCATCAAGAAAGTTAGAGATACTAAGGAAACATTTCATGCAAAAATGGGCACAATAAAGGACAGAAATGGTAAGAACCTAAGAGAAGCAGAAGATATTAAGAAAAGGTGTCAAGAATATGCAGAACTATATTGTTCTTCATGACCGAGATCTTTATGACCCACATAGTCATGATGGTGTGATCACTCACCTAGAGTCAGACATCCTGGAATGGGAAGTCAAGTGGGCCTTAGGAAGCACCACTAAGAACAAAGCTAGGAGAAGTGATGGAATTCCAGTTGAGCTATTTCAAATACTAAAAGATGATGCTGTGAAAGTGTTGCACTCAATAGGCCAGCAAGATTGGAAAATTCAACAGTGCCCACAGGACTGGAAAATATCAGTTTTCATTCCAATCCCAAAGAAAGGCAATGCCAAAGAATTCTCAAACTACCACACAATTGCCCTCGTCTCACATGCTAGTAAAGTAACTCTCAAAATTCTCCAAGCCAGGCTTCAGCAATACATGAACCATGAACTTCCAGATGTTCAAGCTGGTTTTAGAAAAGGTAGAGGAACCAGAGGTCAAATTACCAACATCCTCTGGATCATCAAAAAAGCAAGCGAGTTCCAGAAAAACATCTATTTCTGCTTTATTGACTATGCCAAAGCCTTTGACTGTGTGGATCACAATAAAGTGTGGAAAATTCTGAAAGAGATGGGAACCAGACCACTTGACCTGCCTCTTGAGAAATCTATATGCAGGTCAAGAAGCAACAGTTAGAACTGTACGTGGAACAACAGACTGGTTCCAAATAGGAAAAGGAGTACGTCAAGGCTGTATATTGTCACCCTGCTTATTTAACTTATGTGCAGAGTACATCATGAGAAACACTGGGCTGGAGGAAGCACAACCTGGAATCAAGATTGCTGAGAGAAATATCAATAACCTGAGATATGCAGATGACACCACCCTTATGGCAGAAAGTGAAGAAGAACTAAAGAGCCTCTTGATGAAAGTGAAAAGGAGAGTGAAAAAGTTGGCTTAAAAATCAACATTCAGAAAACGAAGATCATAGCATCTAGTCCCATCACTTCATGACAAATAGATGAGGAAATAGTGGAAACAGTGCAGACTTTGTTTTGGGGGGCTTCAAAATCACTGCAGATGTTGACTGCAGCCATGAAATTAAAAGATGCTTATTCCTTGCAAGAAAAGTTATAACCAACCTAGACAGCATATTAAAATGCAGAGACATTTCTTTGCCAACAAAGGTCCATCTAGTCAAAGCTAAGGTTTTTCCAGTAGTCATGTATGGATGTGAGATTTGGAGTATAAAGAAAGCTGAGTGTCAGAAAATTGATGCTTTTAAACTGTGGTATTGGAGAAGACTGGAGAGTCCCTGGACAGCAAGGAGATTCAGCCAGTCAATCCTAAAGAAATCAGTCCTGAATTTTCATTGGAAAGACTGATGCTGAACCTGAAACTCCAATACTTTGGCCACCTGATGCAAAGAACAGGCTCATTTGTAAAGACCCTGATGCTGGGAAAGATTGAAGGCGGGAGAAGGGGATGACAGAGGATGAGATGGTTAGATGGCATCACCAACTCAATGGATATAAGTTTGAGTGAACTCTGGGAGTTGGTGATGGACAGGGAGGCCTGGCATGCTGCAGTCCATGGGCTCGCCAAGAGTTGGATATGGCTGAATGACTGAACTAAACTGACAGAAGGAATGAGTAGGAGTTTGTTGAAATTGTAGAAGAATGGTGGCTCAGTAAGGTGGATATTTACTACATTTTAATGAGAGGGGAAAATGTTTTCTTCATCTCTTTAGTCTCTTTCACTCTGCCTTGCATATGTTGAATAACAAAATGAGAGCCTGTGTGAAAAAAAGCTTTCTCCTGAAGTTAGGGTGATGACAAGTCACACAGTGTAATAGTTCAGAGAATTACCCTGAATGAATACTTGCTGTGAGAGAATCAATCTGTTAGTTGTTGAGGGGCTACATTAGAAATGCAGACATGATAAAAAATATAACTGTGCATAAATATTTGTCTTCATTTGGGTCCTTTTCTGTGGAGAATTTCCAGAAATAGATTTCCTGATTATTGATATATATTATTGAATCACTTCCCAAAAGGGTGTGTCGAGCAAAAGAACAAGGGAGCTCTTAGTTATTGATTGCCTGTTTTGTGTCGGTGGCTGTGATATCAGGTTTTAGATATGTCATCTCACTGAGATCTCCAAATATTGAGGACTAATTATTTCGCAGAGGATAAAATAAAAATTCAGGTAGGTTAGAGGACCAACATTAGATCTCACAGATAGTAGATGAAGGAATCATGATTCAAATTCATATCAAATATTTCAAATCTTAAATTCAAATAATTTAAGAATTCAAAGTTCAAAGACTTCACAGTTCAAAGAATAATTCTATTACATTGGTTTGGCTAGAATAGTAGATCTGTTTGAACATTCATGAAAGATCAACCTGAAAGAAACTTGAACAAAAATATGAATGCAAAGTTGAAGGATTTATTTTTGCTCTCACAAGTGAGAACAAGAAACTACCACCCTTGATTTTTTGCAAATATGAAACATTCATTTATTTTCTCATTTATTCATGTATCAAACATTTATTGAGAATGACCATGTCATGTGACTCATATATACTCTAGATTTATACATACAAATATGTGATATTCCTTTTAAAGTATCTCCAGAAATATGTGGCAAACATTTAGGAGGGAATGTCAAATGCTGGAAAGAGTAATTTTCAGGGACATCATGAAAAAGTGAGGTATGACATAAAAATAGTCATAATTATAGTATTTATGGTACTCATTAATATAGTAACCAGTGTTTATTGATTGTATACAGTGTATTGACCATAATGCTAAGTGCTTAACATATATTGTCTGCATGTTTACAAAATCCTCTGAGAAAGTTATCATTACCTCTATTTCACAAATAAGAAAAAATTAGGCTCAAATATATTGAATATGATACTTATTGACTAGCTGAGTAGTTTTATCTTCATTTTACAGTTAGGAAAATGAGGCTCAGAGGGTCAAGAGCAAATTTTCGCAAAGCCACACAATGACTCAGTGGTGTTTAGATGGCTCTTTCCCAAGAAGCAGTATCCTGGGAGGAACTGCTAAGCTCTAAGCAGTGAACAGTGAAGAGTAGAAGCTGTAGCTGAAGTCGTGTAGTATGTCACTTCTCTGTAGACATACTGCTGTGTGGGGAACTAATAGGGAAAATTGAGTGATAGAGTCTTGGGTAAAATGTTGAGTCAAAAAGTCAAGTAGACCAACCAAAGGAATGTCCAGTCACAAAGGGCAAGTCAGAGGGCAGTATAGAGTATGTGTGTAAGCTCAGTCACTCAGTCATGTCTGATTCTTTGTGACCCCATGGACTGTAGCCTGCCAGGCTCCTCTGTCCATGGAGTTTTCCAGGCAAGAATTTTGTAGTGAGTTGCCATTTCCTATTCCAGAGGACGTTCCTGACCCAGGGATCAACCCCACATCTCCTGCTTCTCCTGAATTCACAAGCAAATTCTTTACCTCTGAGCCACCTGGGAAGCCATAGAGAGTATGCAAGTCTTATTTCAAGAGACAGAGATCAGAAGGTTAGGAAGTGCTGATAGCAGTGATGATGATGTCAGCTAAATCAGCATTTTTCAATCTTTAATGCACATGTAGATTACCTGGAGATCTTATTAAAATACAGATTCTAATTCAGTAGTTTGGTGGTGAGACCCAAGATACTGCATTTCTAATAG
Source organism: Moschus berezovskii (assembly GCF_049115385.1). NCBI lineage: Eukaryota > Metazoa > Chordata > Mammalia > Artiodactyla > Moschidae > Moschus > Moschus berezovskii. The sequence goes on along the minus strand of NC_142463.1, from coordinate 24,003,128 downwards.
GATTCAAGGTTATTACCAGTGCTGCTGGTTTAAGAATCATGCTCTGAGTGTCAAGGAACTAAAACATATTGAGTTTACTACATATCAGGGACTCTTCTATGAACTTATTATTTATTAATTCATTGAATTACCAAAATAACCCTATGAAATAAGTACTATTTTTACCTTCATTTTAAAATCAGGGAAATCTAAGAACCATAAGAGACTAAATATCTTTCCATATTAATCAGTGGTAGAATCCGATTAATAATTTAGTCAGTCTGACTCTAATCCATCTATGCTCATAAATATTATGTGTTATTGTCATATGAGAACAAAAGTTAACAACAAATTTTGTAATAGTTCAGTGCCAATAAGGGGCATAGTAAGGGGCATTTTATAAGTGTTGGTCATGATGAGGAGAGAACAGTTAATGATATAGTCTCAGCACAGAGTGTGGAAGAAACAGGATTTAAATCCAAGTAAACGTGGTTGTAAAATCCATTATTTCTTATTGATACTGGTAACATGCTGCTGCTGCTGCTAAGTCACTTCAGTCGTGTCCAACTCTGTGTGACCCCACAGACGGAAGCCCACCAGGCTCCCCCGTCCCTGGGATTCTCCAGGCAAGAACACTGGAGTGGGTTGCCATTTCCTTCTCCAATGTGTGAAAGTGAAAAGTGAAAGTGAAGTCGCTCAATCGTGTCCGACCCTTAGCGACCCCACGGACTGCAGCCTACCAGGCTCCTCCATCCATGCGATTTTCTAGGCAATAGTACTGGAGTGGCTTGCCATTGCCTTCTCCGGATACTGGTAACATACTTCATGCTATATTCAACAAGAACCCACTGAAGGCCTCCAACATACCAGAAACTAAGGACATAATTGTGAACAGGACCAGAAATGGCCCCTGCTCTCATAGAGTGTGTATTATGGTAGAAAGAAAAAAATATATATATATATATATATAATAGATAACAAATATTGAGTGTTTAGTATATGCTAGATCATGTTCTTAGCATTTTATGTTTTTTCATCATAATAGCCCAGTAAAATAAGTACTAGGACTGGTGAAGAAACTCAGGCATAGGGAAGAAAACAATTGCCCTAGGAACACAGTCAAATAGCAGAACTGGGAGTTAAATCCAGGCAGTCTTCCCTCAGACTCTGTATTTATTACCACTATGTTCTAGGTCTCTATAAATAAATAAATATAGAGTGTGAAATGAGCTAAGAGGGAACTAAACAAGATCCCAGGTAGAGGAAAATAGGAGGCCTACTTTAAAGAAAGTGAATTGAGACTACCTTTCCAAGGAATACAACATTTTATCTGAGACCTGACAGGTGAGAAGCCTCTCATAGAGTCAGAAGAGCATTATGCATAAAGGAAACAGAATTTGTCAAGACTCTAAAGTAGGAAAGGGCATAGAATATTTGAATAATTGAAGTGAACCAGTAGGCAAAAAAGAAAAAAAAAGTGAATGAGATTAACCTGAAGAGGTAGGCAATATTCAGATTATACAAGCCTTGAAGGCCATGGAAAGGAGTTTAGATTTTGTTCTAAATATGATAGGAAGCCACGGAAGGGTTTTAAGTGGGGGATTCACATGAATTGTGTCTATCCTGAAAAAGAGCATTCCAATTGCTAGCTTTATAATAAATCAGAGATTTCATGACAAGAGGCAGAAAAGATCATGTAGTAGCTGAGGGGAGAGATGACAGTGGCTTGCATCAGGTTGGTGGCAAGAGTTGAAAAAGGGTGATTTAATGATAGAATTAACTATGAAGAACATGTGAAAAAGAGGTATGGTTCTATAAATGGAGTCAGTGATCTGACTTGAGTGGTCAGAAAACAGAAATTCCAGTCAAGAGACTCTGGCTGAGGATGACCAATACACAGCTGATTTCTCCATAGGAATATCAGATGCCACATGGGAGAGAGGGAATACCACACCATTATCAGAACTGGCTCATGTCCTGCTTCAAGCAGTGAACATCCAAGTCAATTTTAATGCTATAGAACCAAGATGCTTCTTGTAGTTCTGCAGAGGAGCAACACGGTCTACAAATTTCTGTACGTTTATTGTGAATAGCAGAGAAATGCTAAGATAGAAAAAGGATGTGAAACATTCCTTTTGAGTATCATACAACTTTAACTGTCTCATTCCTTTGCCTTCACACCTCATCATATAATGTTGATCAAAGAGAATAATTTGAAAGAAAGAGGAGCTACAATTTACCATCACATCTGAAAACTCAATATATATATATATATATATATATATATATATATATATATATATTCACCTCATTTCAGTGGAGACACCATAGAATTATCTAAAAACATTCCTTTAAAACCTCCCTTCCTTGGAATATTTTTTAGATTTATGTTTAAAACTTTGCTCTGCCACAAATTTTCTGGGCAAGTCACTTTATCTCTCTGAGCTTCAATTTTGCTGTCTGCAAACCATGACCTAAAAATTCTATTGACAGGTGGCTGTAAAAGAAAAAGAAAATAGTGTATTCCAAGTGCCAGGCATGTAGTGGATACTCAACAGTTGCTGGTGGAATTGAGAAGGAAACATTGTTCTGGCCCATTTGGTTCACGGGGCTTGGGTATTTGTGATGGCCTCATCTGTAGGAGGTTGAGAGGGGCTGATATTTCAAACCTAAGAAAGTCTTATGAAACTGAAAAGCTTAAGTGTAGTTAGCCCTGACTTAAACTAAATTCATTCAACAATCAACATAAATTAATTCTTTTATTTGATTCTGTGTTCCAAAGGATCTTAGGCTAATGGTTGAAAAATAATGAAAAAAAATCTTTCAGTTATCTTCTATTGATTATATTGTTCACATCTGATAGTAAACAGCCTTCAAAATGGCTCTTAATGATCCTCAACCTACCGTCTTGTGTAGGTCCCTCTCACATTGCACCAGAGACAGTATATATGATAATACTTTTGAGATAAGGTTATAAATGATACTGCAGGGTCTATCTTGATTCTCTCTGCCTCTCCCTTGCTCTCCTTCTCTCTCTCTGTTGGATTCTTTGCTCTGGATAAAGCCACCTGCCTTGTCAGGAAAACTTTGCAAAGAGGCCATGTGGTGAGGAATTGAAGCCTTCAGGCAATAGCTATACAAATGAGCTTTGGAAGTGGATCTTCCAGGATCAGTCAGGTTTTCAGATGACTGCAACCTTGACTGATAGCTTAACTGAAACCTCATGAGAGATCCTGAACAAAAACAATCCTACTAAGCCATTCCCAGATTCCTGACTCTCAGAAAGTGTGAGAGATAATAAATATTTGCTGTTATAAGCTAATATGTTTTAGAGCAATTTGTTACATAGCAGTATATAGCTTATACACTATTTTATTACTCAAATCTAAGGAATCTTGTCATTTACATTCAATAACCCTTTCTCAAAGCTTTGACTTAACTCTTACATTAGTATCTGGGGTTCAGAGTTTTGTATCTGTTGTCCAGGTATGATTGTGGTCAGAATGAACCCAAATGTCAGGATAGGTGACTGTTACCCTGATGGTATGAGTGAAAGAAAATAATGCAATCTAGACGCCCATGACCAGACTGATTTCAAATTGTTGAAGCTGCTGAGGTAGCAAACAAGAATCAGAGACTTAGCTGAGGGCTGACATTTAGTAGGTACTCAGATTTCTATTGATGGAGATTCCTCACACTTGAGCCAAGTCAACCCATCTATAAGTAGATTGATTTTTCTGTCTTACAAAGTGCTTGCTTCCAGATCCAGAATGTGACAACTGTACTAGGAACTTATGGGTACCTAGGGACTATGAGAAGACCAGGAATGGTGTGCACGTGTGGATGTGTGTGTGTCTACACATCCTAAAGAGAATGAAATTTTGCTTACATGTATGTAACTCTACAAAAAATAAGATTTATGTCCAATTGTTCTTTTAAATTCAGCCCAATTACCATACTAGGAACTGATCTACTTTGTAAAATGAAGAGCATCTTATGTGACCATTTACTTGACTCTGGGCACCTTCTTTTTCATTCTGGAACTGTTATTGAAGATGCAGAGGCAATACTCTATGGGTCTACAATTTGAGGAAAATTAGAGCGACTTAGCAGCAGCAGAATATAACCACAGTATAGGAAAGGGGACCCTAGCTAACACCTCATTTGATTGGCAGGTCAAGTTTGACAGATCACCCAGGAAGGCTGTGTTTGCAGCAAAGATTCCAAACTGTATCCAGAAATGGGCATTGTTAACACTGCCAACTCATCATCTGTTATGGTGACTTGTTTTTACTAGAATTCTGTTTAATGTCCCATGTGGAGCTAAGAAGATGGCCCCCTTGGTCTTATTTTATCTACCTACTGATGGAGGTCCACTTCTGTGTTTTTCTGGATTTTGGTATCTAGGAGTATTAAAAGACAGGACCCTAGAAGTCAGACTATGTGACTTCAAATCCTGGCTCTTCCACTTAATATCAGGGAAACTTGGGAAAGCCCATCTTCATCTCTCTAAGCTTTATTTTCCTGAACTGCAGACTGGGATAAAAATAGCTGTTATCTCAAAGGATTTTTAGAGTAATTAATTAATGCATATAAACATCTTCAAACAGTGCCCAGCACACTGTAAATATTCACTATTTCTGAGCTAATTTTAATCATTGTTAGTACTATGAAGCAGCTTGGTGTGGAGGAAAGAACTTGGTTTTTACGTTGGATGCAGATTTGGGTGACCTTGACAAGTTACTCAACCTCTTTGAAACTCTGTTTCTTCATCTAGAAAAGGAGAAGATATTATCTACATGGATGAGTTATTTTAAGGATTAAATAAGATCATACATACATGATATCTGAGACATAGTAGGTAAAAATAAATTTCTTTTCTCCTCCTTTAGCTACGTTATAAGTGCTAACTCAGAAATCTGATATTTATGGAAAAATGGCATCCATTATCCTTAAAGAACGTATGAAGAAGAATGCACTGTTGTAAGGAAAGAGGATTGGTTCTATATTTAGCATCAGATGGGCAAAAGCATTTAAGTTCATGGTTGGATGCTTCTGAGTTTTTATGAAAACAAAATCCAGCAGATATAATTAAGTATGCAGCATTTGGAATAGAAGCAGGCACTCCTCTTCATTGTGTAGGCAATAAAACCTGGAAGAAAAAACAATCAATATGTTGGTTCAATTAAGTTTTCAGCTGCAAATAACTAATTTCAGTCCTCATGGTTTTTCTAGGGTCTAAAATATATTGCTTATTCTTCTTAAAATATTAATATAGCCCTGAATTATTTATTGACCCAAGAAACACTGTGCTCTTTTAACATGGAAGAGAATGGAAGGTTATTTCATGTCAGCACCATAGAAGACAATAATAAATCTGAAATGTAAATAATACCTCTGAGAATAGAGCCTGGTTGAAGGCCAAAGTGCGTAATCTCCAGAGTTTTTCTTTTGCCATCAAGAAGTTGGAAAGCCAATGGAAAAATGCTATTCTGGGTTTCTGATTCTTTTAGGGTTGGCAGCATCTTGTGGGCTGTTTAGATTATTCTAGAATGTTTTGATCATTTATAAGAATATTCCTTAATTTCATGTCATTAAAAGACACTACTATAATAATAGCAATAGCTATCATTTATTGAGCTTTTATTATGTCCTGGTGCTAAGTGCTTACATATATTACTTCATCTATACTCTTAATTCTGTAAAGCAAGTACTATTGCTGTCCATATGTTATAGGAGAAGAAACTGAGATCCTGAGAGGTTAAGTGTTTTGAATCCCTGGCCTCTGACTCCAGAACTCTTTCCTTGATGAAACAACTTGCTGCTTTCAACCATAGACAGATCAGTCCCCCTTACCTCTGTCAATCAACAGCAGAATGCTTGTGCTTCTACTATACTCTACCCGGCTTTGTAGATGTTTGCTTATGTTGGTATATTCTACTGTTGCAATGGAAAGGGCAAGGTCTTTGAAATTAAATGGATCTGGACATGCTTTCCTCATTTTCCCCTATTAGGAATGTTATCTAGGATTCAGTTCAGTTCAGTTCAGTTACTCAGTCGTGTCCAGCTCTTTGCGACCCCATGAATCACAGACCGCCAGGCCTCCCTGTCCATCACCAACTCCCGGAGTTCACTCAAACTCATGTCCATCGAGTCGGTGATGCCATCCAGCCATCTCATTCTCTGTCGTCCCCTTCTCCTCCCACACCCAATCCTTCCCAGCATCAGTCTTTTCCAGTGAGTCAACTCTTTGCATGAGGTGGCCAAAGTATTGGAGTTTCAGCTTTAGCATCAGTCCTTCCAATGAACACCCAGGACTGATCTCCTTTAGAATGGACTGGTTGGATCTCCTTGCAGTCTAAGGGACTCTCAAGAGTCTTCTCCAACACCACAGTTCAAAAGCATCAATTCTTCGGTGATCAGCTTTCTTCACAGTCCAACTCTCACATCTATACATGACCACGGGAAAAACCATAGCCTTGACTAGATGGACCTTGGTTGGCAAAGTAATGTCTCTACTTTTTAATATACTATCTAGGTTGGTCATAACTTTCCTTCCAAAGAGCAAGCGTCTTTTAATTTCATGGCTTCAATCAGCATCTGCAGTGATTTTGGAGCCCAAAAAAATGAAGTCTGACACTGTTTCCACTGTTTTCCCATCTATTTCCCATGAAGTGATGGGACCAGATGCCATGATCTTTATTTTCTGAATGTTGAGCTTCAAGCCAACCTTTTCACTCTCCTCTTTCATTTTCATCAAGAGGCTTTTGAGTTCCTCTTCACTTTCTGCCATAAGGGTGGTGTCATCTGCATATGTGTGGTTATTGATATTTCTCCCAGCAATCTTGATTCCAGCTTGTGCTTCTTCCAGCCCAGTGTTCCTCATGATGTACTCTGCCTATAAGGTAAATAAGCAGGGTGACAATATACAACCTTGACGTACTCCTTTTCCTATTTGGAACCAGTCTGTTGTTCCATGTACAATTCTGACTGTTGCTTCCTGACCTGCATACAGGTTTCTCAAGAGGCAGGTCAGGTGGTCTGGGATTCCCATCTCTTTCAGAATATTCCACAGTTTATTGTGATCCACACAGTCAAAGACTTTGGCATAGTCAGTGAAGCAGAAATAGATGTTTTTCTGGAACTCTCTTGCTTTCTCCATGATCCAGCGGATGTTGGCAATTTGATCTCTGGTTCTCTGCCTTTTCTAAAACCTGCTTGAACATCTGGGAGTTCACGGTTCACATATTGCTGAAGCCTGGCTTGGAGAATTTTGAGCATGACTTTACTAGCATGTGAGATGAGTGCAATTGTGCGGTAGTTTGAGCATTCTTTGGCATTGCCTTTCTTTGGGATTGGAATGAAGACTGACCTTTTCCAGTCTTGTGGCCACTGCTGAGTTTTCCAAATTTGCTGGCATATTGAGTGCAGATTACTTAGTACTTAAATCCCCAAGGATAGAACCATTATTTTCTCATTTTATCACCCAGTAATTTGGGACTTGTAGGGGTTAAGTTGGACTTCTCTGGTGGCTCAGACAGTTAAGAATCTGCCTGCAATGCAGGAGACCTGGATTCAATCCCTGCGTTGGGAAGATTCCCTGGAAAAGGGAAAGGCTACCCACTCCAGTATTCTTGCCTGGAGAATTTTCCATGGGCAGAAGAGCCTGACAGGCTACAGTCCACAGGGTCTGAAGAGTCAGACACAGTTGAACAACTAATATATACATAGAGGGGTGAAGTACCTCCAAGGCCTAACTGCAAGTACGTGGAGGAGCTGCATTTAAACCCAGGATATGAGAATACTCCAAATCTCCTGCTTCTAGTAATTTGTCCTATCTACATTATTGCAAATATTCAGAGTTACAATTTGATGACTGGAAGATTATCTAAAAGCCCCCTAATACTGCAGATGGAAACCAAGGCTCAGAAAGAGGGAGTGAGTTACCACTGGACATAAGAAAAAACTCAGATCCTAGACCAGTGTTTTATCCACTGCTGCTTTACCTGCTTTTGGGTATCACAGTATCATGGCAGAAGCCTAAAGCTTAGATGCTGTTAGAGGTGGATGAGATTAATGATTCGGAGGGAGGTTGTGCTCAGGTCATATGCCGAAAGTATATACTATGATTTCCATTTTCCTTTGGAATATGTATATATAAAATGAATCTTTGAAAATGCATTAGTTCTCTATGTAACTTCAGTTTCTGTAAGATAGATTAAAAGAGCTTCTTGATAGCGATGGAAGAGGAGAGTGAAAAAGATGGCTTAAAACTCAACATTCAAAAAACTAAGATCATGGCATCGAGTCCCATCACTTCATGACAAATATATGGGGAAAAAGTAGAAACAGTGACAGATTTTATTTTCTTGGGCTCCAAAATCACTGCAGACAATGACTGCAGCCATGAAATTAAAAGACGCTTGCTCCTTTGAAGAAAAGCTATGTCAAACCTAAACAGTATATTAAAAAGCATACACATCACTTTGCCAACAAAGGTCCTTATAGTAGTCAAAGCTATGGTTTTTCCAGTAGTCATGTATGGATGTGAGAGTTGGAGAAGACTCTTGAGAGTCCCTTGGACTGCAAGGCGATCAAATCAGTCAATCCTAGAGGAAATCTGTTCTAACTGATGCTGAAGCTGAAGCTCCAATATTTTGGCCACCTGATGCAAAGAACTGACTCCTTGGAAAAGACCCTGATACTGGAAAAGATTGAAGGCAGGAGGAAAAGGGGATGACAGAGGATGCAATGGTTGGATGGCATCACCGACTCAATGGACATGAGTTTGAGTATCTCTGGGAGTTGGTGATGGACAGGGAAGCCTGGCGTGCTGCAGTTCATAGGGTCATAAAGAGTCGGACATAACTAAGCGACTGAACTGACTGAACTCATCTCCATTTTATAGATGAGATTGAGAGAAACAAGGTTAGTATTGCTGGGTTCCACTAGGCAGTGGTTTGAAATATTCCTGTTAAGGAGGGCTCTGCTCCATCTCTTGATAGAAAATCTACTCACTCTGATAGATGGTGGTATAAGATTGTGGCATAAAGGAAGATATTGTGACGTGATCCACACAGAGAAATTATTTCTCTTCCTTTTGGTCTCATTGAAATGACTTTTATTTGCTGTGACTTTGAGTTTCTTTTCATCATTAAGGGGGATATATTATGTGTTTAAATACTGCATTATTAATAATATTTGCCTGGGTCCAGTGTCGTGATCAATTTTTCATGTGCATCGTTCTTTATGCAGTACTAGTTGAATTTCAAGTAGAGCCTTGTCTTCACCTCTCCTCTCTCAGTGAGAGTCTCCAACGAGAAGAATGGCAGGCCTGAGACTCCTAATCCACAGGAGAGATCAGAAATGCTCCCCTAGGTCAGCCCAAGATTCTTTGTTGATTAAGGCATCATGAGGCAGCTGTAAGCAAGTATTGTATATCTTCTTAAAGCTGAACCTTGTACCAGAGGATGCAGGGTCAAACTCCTGAACATCCCATAATATTCTATGACTCCGTTGTCTCATCCAAGTCACCTCCATCACTTCCTCCCCACATTCCCCTTTTCATCTGTCCTATTTCAAGCATTCATTGAACAACTATAATATAACAGGCACTGTGCTATATGCTGGGGATGGGGACAGAAAAATTTCTAGTCTTCAGTTGTCATACTCAGTTGTTCAGTTGTGTCTGACTCTTTGTGACCTCATGGATAATCCACCAGTCTCCTCTGTCCTTGGGATTATCCAGACATGAACACTGGAGTGTGTTGCCATTTCCTCCTCTGGGGTATCTTCTTGACCCAGGGATTGAACTCATGTCTCTCATGATTCCTGCATTACCAGGCTGATTTTTTTTTTTTTTTAATCACTGAGCCACCTGGGAAGGACTGGGGAACCTGGTGTGCTGCAGTCCTTGGGGTCACAAAGAGTCAGACATGACTTAGCAACTGAACACAACAACAGAAATCTTTAGCGGCTCTCCCCATCCTGACTTGGAGGCAGGCAGAGAGTAGTGTGATTGACACTATGATCTAGAGAGATACAGGGACTTTTTTTAAGTCTGTAGGTAGAATTTAAGTTTCTTTCTGCCCTGAATGATATTAATATTTATTTTTTAAACTCCATGTGAGTGAAATTTTACACTCATTGGCCCAGATAGCTTCTTGGCATGTGGCCAGATCAGCATATTGCTCATCTCTCAGATCTCCAGGGAATATTTGAAATAGGGAACAGGTGTACTTACCCCTAAGTCTCACATAAATCTAGTTAACAAAAACAGCATTAATTCGGTGATTTGTACATAAAATTTATACTCCCCCCCTCCCATCCTTGCCAAATACTCTTCTTCTAAGGACCCTGCCTTAGAAATGTGAGAAGCAGCTCTAGGTGGCCTTTGGTTAATAGCCTTTCTAATGTTCTTGATGCAATCCAGAGGATTGTCTCCTTTTGCATTCTCCTGTTAATCTGTCCCAGGACTTGGAAGCTGATTGACTTAATGGGCTTGGCTGGAGGTCCTTCAAGAAGAGAAATTGGTTCTGATTCATCTCTGAAAGGGCTTCCCTCATAGTTCGGTTGGTAGAGAATCTGCCTGCAATGCAGAAGATCCCCCAGTTTGATTCCTGGGTGGGGAAGATCCGCTGGAGAAGGGATAAGCTACCCATTCCAGTATTCTTGGGCTTCCCTTGTGACTCAGTTGGTAAAGAATCTGCCTGCAATGCAGGAGACCTGGGTTCAATCCCTGGGTTGGGAAGATCCCCTGGATATGCCAAAGGCTACCCCCTTCAGTATTCTGGCCTGGAGAATTCCATGAACTGTACAGTCACAAAGAGTTGGATAAAGTGACCTTCACTTTTACCTTTTGGGCTTCCCTTGTAGCTTAGCTGGTAAAGAATCTGCCTGCAATGCAGGAGACCTGGGTTTGATCCCTGGGTTGGGAAGATCCCCTGAAGAAGGAAAAGACTACCCATTCCAGTATTCTGGTCTGGAAAATTCCAGGGACTGTACAGTCCACGGGGTTGCAAAGGGTCGAACATGACTGAGCGATTTTCACTTTCACTTTTCTTTCATCTCTGAAACCCAAGGTCCACCCAGAACAGTGACTAATACAGAGTAGACATTCAAGAGGATGTTTGAACAAGGAAGGGGAGGGAGAAAAGAAGGGAAGGAGAGGGGAGGGTAAAAATGGGGAGAGATGGGAAGAGGAATAGAGGAAGGCAATATTCTCATCTCACTACCTCCTCCACCAAGACAAGGAAGGTTTTGGTCATTCAGTGGTGATAGTATAGAGGATAAGAGAGAAAGTCTGAAGTAACTCAGACAGACAGAGTACTATCTATAACATACTGAATCAGTTTAACCTTGAAATAGGGAGCAGGTGTACTTTAACTTTTTTTTAAAGTAGGAATAATAACGCTACTTCTTAAAGTTATTATAGAAGTTAAACAAATGTATATATAAAAGGTGTGTGTATGTTAGTCAGTTGTGTCTGACTCTTTGTGACCCCGTGGACTGCAGCTCACCAGGCTCCTCAGTCCATGGAATTCTCCAGGCAAAAATACTGGAGTGGGTTGCCATTTCCCTGGCAACCCACTTGCTAGGGGATCTTCCTGACCCAGGGGTTGAACCTGTGTCTCCCACATTGCAGGCAGACTCTTTGCTGACTGAGCCACCAGGGAAGGCAGTATATATATATAAAACATTTGATATAATCTTCCACATAGTAAGTGTTCAATAAATATTGCACTTTATTAGTATGTTTTGTTTTGTCTCTTTCACTCCTTATATTTTTCCTACTTCTTACCTTAACCCTGAGTTAGAAAATTCCTTCCTTAGGAAGCTTTATCTCTTAAACCTAGCATTTCTCAGTGTTTTGTGAAACAGATGTTAATAGGTGTTACATAAAGAAAGAATTCATATTTTAAAAAATTTGAGAAGCTTGCATTAAAAATCAATTAGCAGGATTCTCTACAATAGGGCTTTTTATAAGATTGGAATATGCTAATATACACAGTAACTCTTTAGAGGGGGCCAGCGCAAACAGCATTCCTGCAGTTATTTGGCTATAGACACTCTTTCCCTCCTTTCTTCACAGACTGTCTTATGGAATTAGTGTTATTAAGGACATATTTACCCAACACTGCCTTAAAGAATTACCACACTTTTTTTTCTGTTCCTGATAGAGGACAGGACTCACAGATTATTTACTTATAGAAACACTCCATTAACAATTTTTTTTTTTAACTATCAGTGGGAAAGGACAAAGATTACCCTAAGCCTCCTAGGCTTTGTTCATGTGTATATTTTTTTTAAAGGAGTTTAAAAGTTTATTTTCATCCAGATATTCATTTAACAAATATTTCTGAGAATCTGTGTGTTGGACTGCACCCTGAAGGCCTACAAGTCCTATGCTTGCCCAGCTTCAAAACAGTAGAAAGAGCCCAGAGTCAGCAATATTAAACCTCAGTGGTTTAATGGATAGGGGAGCTTACACATCTGAAATGAGGTCCTGAAGCCACAACCCACCATGTGCAGTGGATGGCTGACAGGAAATGGTGCAATCTTTGTTCTTGGAGGGAAGGAGAGATGGCCAGTTACTGGGGGAGTTAAGGTCAGGTTGGCTCATTAGTTACCAGGGAAACCAGCAGAGGGGCAGGCCCCTCATGGCTCCTTTGATAAGAACAATCACTAGCTGGGGTCTGGGGCAAGTATATAGAAAGGCCAAACATGTGAGTAGGGTACAGGTAAAGCAGGCGCTGGTTGAGCCGGGGATTACAGAGAGCAAGAGAACAACCATCCGGAGTGGCCTGACGATACATTATGTTTGCCACTCAGAGTGCTGAGTGCCTGGAGTGCAGGACTGATAGGGAAAAAAATAATCAAACTTTCAGTTGCAGGTGGAGTGAATCTGTAAGAATCTGTAAGGTAATATGGGAGCTCATTAGAAAAGCATTTAATATAGCCTGGAGGAGTCAGAGAAGGCTGCCTGGAGGAAGTGGTACTCCGGATAGGATTTCAGGGGTTGGTAGGACTTAACCAAATGAAGGTGAGTTGTCGAGGAGAATGAGTCCCTAGGAAAGAGGGAATATCCCATGCAGAGAAGTGAGAAACACCAGTTAAAGGAAGTTCAGTGAGTTGAAAAAAGCACATGTTCATTGTAGCAAATTTAGAGAGTACTGAAAAGTACCTATGACTCAGGAAAATCCCCTCTGTTTCTCCTCTTAAAGACAACTCAAAATTTTATGCTATTTCCCCTTAGTCTTCTTTCTATGCATTTTCCCTTTACATATTTCAGCATAGAACAAATGAATGTACATATCTGTTTTACCTTATAGTTTATTGTGAATATATATCTAATTTGTGGAAGATGGCTTTGAAGTTCCACTTTCAGGCACTGATTGTGATATGCCTGTGCAGTTGAGACCTGTAATGTACATCTATGATGAAGGGACAACGATCTTGCAAACAGTACGCAGAAGTGTTCCTTCGTCACCTCTCTGATGACAAGACCCCATGGTTAAGCCACAAGCTGGACATATTTTATATCAACCTGTGTACACCTCTGGTGTGCAAGGCCCCAGGTAAACTTTTTTCATGGGGCACCTATATACAGAAGTAATTTGATTAAAGATTATGAAATTTACGAACCCACATGAAGAACATGAATTTAGATGATGATTTAGAGCAATGCTTAGAAAAAGAGATATGGTTAGTTACTGTTCAACTAGTGTGTGTGAAGTGTCCAGACACCATCTTTTCATGTTCTGTATTACAAAATACATGGTCCCTGGTTAATTTCATATTTCCCATCTGGAGAAAAAGGGAGCAACACTAATTTTACTCATAATGCATGGCTCCTTGGAACATGTTTGTATCAAAACAATATAGATCACCTTGTTTCTCACGTTTCCTAATGCCCTTTATTTAATGCTGGTTTTGTTATTACTAATGACACTTTATCATTCATGGTGCTATTAAAGAAAAAAATTTGTGACATTTGTTAAGGAATGGTAAAGTGACTTTATTCAGAAGGTTACTACAATGGGGTTTTGTAAAGGAGACAGATCAAATGCAACTCCAAAAACAATAAGGAAAAGTGAGAATTTATATCCAAGGAGCAAGAGATGGTGATCAGTGGACAAAAAAATCATAAATTACTAAGAGGAGACATCAGGGAAAAGGGGGGGGGGATCCATTTTAAACCAACTGAATAAGATCCTTACTGATAACTGAAGACAGGTCAGAGAGATTATATGTTACCTGAAGGATAATGGTAACATCTGATCAGATATTGTGGATGAGCATGTTATTTTGGATTGGCGGGGGGGCAGGGGGGAGGGGGTTGTTCCGACTAAACTGTCTTAGCAGGATGGATTCTGGCTAAAATTGGATGATGCAAATGATGAACGTGGAAGTCCCAAAGTCAGGGCCTAGTTGAGAAGAAAACTCAGAGGAGCCTGACTAGAGTTTGGTCCAGAAGAGAATCTTTGTTGTGTCTCCCATAAATGCTGGTTTCTAATAACCCTTTCAAAGTGTTTTTAAATGATGCTTTGTTGATGAACACAATTCTAGGATTCACTCCAAGTGTGAAGGAAAATGTGAATGTGATGATTCATGTTCTGGTCATGTTAAATGTGCCATCCAGAATTGTATAGAATAAGCGTAGATCAGCATATCTTCCAACCATGTCTTTTCTTAATCTCTTTTGCTTGAGGCCTTCATCACAGTATCCCTAGAATATGTGCTTTTTTGATGTTGACTGGACAATGTTAAGTGCTTTCTATATATTGCCATCAGTAGGAAAAATAAGCAATGGACCCAGAACAGACCCATCATGCGAGGGAATTCTGTGCTCTTATGGCACACATTGAGACAGGCCTAGACGAGTACAGCATTCAAACATGAATTGAAAACAATGAGGAGGATTTGTGGGAAATGCAGAACAACTTCAAATGACTTCAGAGAAGGTAGGCATGCGATAGGCACAGTTACTCCTACAGAAGAGCCCAGCTCTGCTGTGCAGGAGGGGTGAGGATAAAGGATGCCTGCTGCCACCATGCTGCCTTCAGTCGCTGTAACTCCAGAGACAGCACCATGGTTGCTGTGCCTGGGCCCACACACACTGCTCAAACCCAGAGGTCAGAGACAAACTGTGCTCCATCAGTAGCCCAGATCCCTGCACTCGTCCTATAGCCAATATGAGTGGGAGTCACCCCAAATCATGTTAGCATTATTCTGGTGGAATAATTTGCATAATCCTGTAAAAGAAATATCATACCAGCTAACAGAATCAATCTGTTTTCTGAGCCATCCATTTTCTGAGCCATCCTTTTGGACCTGGGACCTAACCATGGGCCGTAGAACAACCCCATGAGTCCTGGAGCTCCTCAGGTCATCTGGCTCTTTCTGCATGTGAGGAACGGGAGTGGAGGGTTTGAGAGCACCCTGAGGATGAGAAAGGGGAACCTGGACACCTGCCCAACTGTGACCCCTATCCCTGGTTAATCTCAGGCACCAGAGGAGAAGTTAGAAAATTTCAAGATAGACACTTCTGATGACCAGGAACCAGCAGAACCAAGTCTGGGCTCAGGATATTTGCTTCTATTGCACAGCCAGCCCAGGCATGGGGACAGGACTTAGCTAATTTTCAAAACTGTGAAACCAGACACTAGTCTGTTCTTCTTACCAAGGTCAGAAGGTGTTACTGAGCCTGACAGAAGTTTCCATTCTGGCTTACTGACAAGTTTCAAAGAAATGATTCCTACCTCACCCTATTGTGAGTATATTCACATAGGTAGGATAGGGGTTGAGTGGGAGCTGAGTGCATTTACTTCAGAGAAACATGTAATTTCCATTGTCCTGAAAGAAAGAGAAAATAGCCAGGCCACAGAAGCTGCCATGTAAACACCCCAGTGACAGGCTCCTCACTTCACAGGGGACACTTCACAGTAATGACAGTAGTAACAATGGTAATAAGTATAAAATTACAGTTTATTGGACATCTGCTTTATTCCAAGAACTGTGCTGGATGTTTTATGCATATGTTACCTTTATCCTTCTATAACCCTACAAAGTAGAGAGCACTTCCATTTGATAATATGAAGAAAATAAGGTTCAAGGAAGTGAGGCGATTTGCCCAAGGTCCCTCAGCTGACGAGTGGCAAAGCCAGACCCACATAATTGTATAACTCAGGTTCTTTGTATTACCTCTTACCACCTTAGGTCAGTTAGCAAGTGCCCTCTGAGAAAGCAGAAAAATAGCCTGTTTGGGACACAGACTCAAGGTGGTGCCCAAGAGAGGCCTGTAGGAACTAAGACTTCTCCCTGCCAGCCTAAGACCTGGCCAGGGTGCTCTGTCGCTTCACTCCCAACCCACCCTTTTCTCTGCCTGAACCTATCCTTCTTTGAAGTCCGTAGGCTACCCACTCTTCCCAAACATACCACTGAATTTTTTTTTTTCCTAAGTGCATTTGTACATCAGCATTTCATTCCTCAGTGGGCTAAAATATGTGTCCTCCCTTTCTTTAAGGGGCTTACCTGGTGGCTCAGATGGTAAAGCATCTGCCTGCAATGTGGGAGACCTGGGTTCGATCCCTGGGTCAGGAAGATCCTCTGGAGAAGGAATGGCAATCCACTCTAGTACTCTTGCCTGGAAAATTCCATGGGCGGAGGAGCCTGGTAGGCTACAGTCCATGGGGTCACAAAGAGTTGGACACAACTGAGCAACTTCTCTTTCTTTTGGGCTTCCCCTGTGGCTCAGCTGGTAAAGAATCTGCCTGCAATGCAGGAGACCTGGGTTCTATCCCTGGGTTGGAAAGATCCCCTGGAGAAGGGAAAGGCTACCCACTCCAGTATTCTGGCCTGGAGAATTCCATGGACAGTCCATGGGGTTGCAAAGAGTCGGACACTACAGAGTGACTTTCACTTTCTTTAAGTAAATAATCATATGAAGCCTCCTAGCAGATGAGCTTTAAGCTCTTGGCTGGCCTTGAAAGGACAGTTTTCACTGAAAACCTGAGGGCAGCAACTTTTCTTATGAGGTGCTGTGGGAATTCAAAGACCTGGATGCTAAGCCACTGTGTGACCTTGGTCAAGTTAATGCTTCTTTCTGGGCCTGGGATTTGGGCGGCGTGGACAGGATAGGGGATTTAGGATGGATAAGATCTAGTTGCAACTTGGAAACCTATTCTCTTTCTCAAACTGACTTGCAGCAGTAGCATCACGTTGAGCACACACATCTGGGAATCCCCTGCTGTGTGATCACAGTGTGGTATGAGAGAAAGAGCACAGGTTTGGGGTTACAAAGCTCTGGACTTGAATCCTGCCTTCCTACTTCAATCTGTATGGCCTGGGGAAAGTCATTTAATGTCGGCAGACATTTGTCATCCTCTGCTCTCTGCTTTTGGCACAAAATGTCATCCTCTGTTCTCCGCCTTTGGCCCTTCCCTCACTGAGACTTCTCCCTTGCCTTCGCTGCTCCTCTGTCAGCTCCACAGTATCCGTTTTGTGCTGTCTTCAGCACTCTGAGCTTATTGAAACTGATGAATTATGACTCTCTCCATCCCCAGACCCTTCCTCCTGGCTCCCCAGCTGCTCACTGCCACCAAGCCATGCTTTTAGAATCAGAATTGTAGGCTGCTGGTAGTGATCATGGATAAGGCAGAAGAATGACAGAGTGAAAGAGACTGTCACTGAAGCCGGACAGAAGCCCAATCATCGGGCCACACAGAGAGCCAAGTGTGGTCACCCGGGCCCCAACTTGCTCCCTGGAGGGCCTCTGGAACACGTCAGTGTTCTATGCGTGAGTTCAGGACAATGGTGCCCACATGCCAATTATATCTGATGACACGAGACACTTACCACCACCATCCCACCTTATAGCTACCAACTCCTCACCCACCTGGCCAGACACCCGAAGTGGGTTCTCTTCTCAGCTGAGTGCTTCCTCTTCCAACGAACCTTTGTTCGCTGATCTACTCAGTCTCCCATTTATCAGACGCTCATCCATTTAAATTGGCAGAGCTACTGGAGTGATATCGTTACCCATACTTCAGATCAGCCCCAGTAAGGTTCTTCCTTCCCAGTGTTGATCCAGTCAATAGAATGAGACCAGGTTCTGTTCAGAAGGAAAATTTCATTCTTTGACCAAAGAAGGGAGAGGTGTGAGCTTGCATTCTAGAGTGCAGCCTCTCTGCTCTTCCACACAGGCTCTTGGTGTTGGACAGGGAGGTCTGGCGTGCTGTGATTCATGGGGTCACAAAGAGTCGGACACAACTGAGCGACTGAACAGATCAGAACAGGGGCTGCTTTACTGGGTTCTTTTCAAGGGGAAGGATGAAGCTCTGGGGGGTTGGGCATAGATGTGCTGCTCACGTTCCAGCTCTGGTGCCAGGGCAGTGCCTCTGCACATGGACCACCCTCACTGCACTACCTTGAGCCACAGTGTCCTGTGTAGCGCTTCTATACAGAGCCTGCCAGCTGAGGTGTCTGCACAGCTCTTCACAACTGGCAACTCTGGTCTGAAGGGCTAGGTGCCTGACCTCTGAACTCGGCACCTTGTGAGCTAGACTAAGCACAAGGAGAAGGAAAATAAGTGAGTTTATTTTATTACCAAGATTCTATTTTTATTTTCCAAGAATTGTTAATGGGCTTTTCAGGTGGCAATAATTCATAGTTTTTTCTGTCATCCTTCACAATGCTAGGCACTTCGCATTATCACTGTGGTTAGGAGTGTCAGGTTCCGCAGTCAAAATGCCTGTAACTAAATCCTGAATCTTCTTATTATAACTGTGACCTGAAGTCAAATCCTTAACCTTTTTGTACTTTCTTTTCCTCATCTGTAAGATAGGGACACAAATATTACCTATGGGATAATAGGTATTTATATAACAAAAGAACTATCATATTAAAA
This sequence comes from Moschus berezovskii, assembly GCF_049115385.1. Taxonomy (NCBI): domain Eukaryota; kingdom Metazoa; phylum Chordata; class Mammalia; order Artiodactyla; family Moschidae; genus Moschus; species Moschus berezovskii. Next base: position 23,984,242 of record NC_142463.1, on the reverse strand, counting down.
ATGCTTAGAACTGAACCTGACATATAGTAAATAATAGAAATTAGCTATTATGACTAAAGCATACAGCAGACATAAATACTAGTATTACCTCCATTGAGGGTTATAGAAACTGGTGTGAGCAAAGTTGGAAATCATCCACGATTGAAGAACTCATAAATGGTAGAGTTGTAATTCAAAACTACAGCAGTCTTATTTGTGATCTCTAATTTACTTGGCAGAGGAATTGGGTGGGGTGCAAGGGTGAGAGAGAGGATTATCTAAGACAAGACAATAAATGCTCAGTTCACTGAGTCATGCCTGACTATTTGTGACCCCATGAACAGCAGTGCACCAGGGCTCCCTGTCCATCACCAACTCCCAGAGTCCACACCCAAACTTATATCCATTGAGTTGGTGATGCCATCCAACCATCTCATCCTCTGTAGTCCCCTTTTCCTCCTGCCCTCAATCTTTCCCAGCATCAGGGTCTTTTCAGATGAGTCAGCTCTTCACATCAGGTGGCCAAAGGATTGGAGTTTCAGCTTCAACATCAGTCTTCCAGTGAAAACCCCGGACTGATCTCCTTTAGGATGGACTGGTTGGATCTCCTTGCAGTCCAAGGGACTCTCAAAAGTCTTCTCCAACACCACAGTTCAAAAGCATCAATTCTTCAGTGCTCAGCTTTCTCTGTAGTCCAGCTCTCACATCCATACATGACCACAGGAAAAACCATACCCTTGACTAGATGGACCTTTCTTGGGAAAGTAGTCTCTGCTTTTCAATATGATGTCTAGGTTGGTCATAACTTTGCTTCCAAGGAGGAAGCGCCTTTTAATTTCATGGCTGCAGTCACCATTTGCAGTGATTTTGGAGGCCAAAAAAATAAAGTCAGCCACTCTTTCCATTGTTTCCCCATCTATTTGCCATGAAATGATGGACCAGATGCCGTGATCTTAGTTTTCTGAATGTTGAGCTTTAAGCCAACTTTCTCACTCTCACTTTCATCAAGAGGCTCTTTAGTTCTTCCTCACTTTCTGCCATAAGGGTGGTGTTATCTGCATATCTGAGGTTTTTTATATTTCTCCCAACAATCTTCATTCCAGCTTGTGCTTCATCCAGCCCAGCATTTCTCATGATATACTCTGCATAGAAGTTAAATAAGTAGGGTACAATATACAGCCTTGACGTACTCCTTTTCCTATTTGGAACCAGTCTGTTGTTCCATGTCCAGTTCTAACTATTGCTTCCCGACCAGCATACAGATTTCTCAAGAGGCAGGTCAGGTGGTCTGGTATTTCGATCTCTTTCAGAATTTTCCACACTTTATTGTGATCCACACAGTCAAAGGCTTTGGCATAGTCAATCAAGCAGAAATAGGTGTTTTTCTGGAATTCTCTTGCTTTCTCCATGATCCAGCAGATGCTGGCAATTTGATCTCTGGTTCCTCTGCCTTAACTAAAACCATCTTGAACATCTGGAAGTTCACAGTTCACGTATTGCTGAAGCCTGGCTTGGGGAATTTTGAGCATTACTTTGCTAGTGTGTGAGATGAGTGCAATTGTGCTGTAGTTTGAGCATCCTTTGGCATTGCCTTTCTTTGGGATTGGAATGAAGACTCACCTTTTCCAGTCCTGTGGCCACTGCTGAGTTTTCCAAATTTGCTGGCATATTGAGTCCAGCACTTTCACAGTATCATCTTTTAGGATTTGAAACATCTCAGCTGGAATTCCATCACCTCCACTAGCTTTGTTTGTAGTGATGCTTCCTAAGGCCCACTTGACTTCACATTCCAGGATGTCTGGCTCTAAGTGAGTTATCACACCATCGTGATTATCTGGGTCGTGAAGATCTTTTTTGTACAGTTCTTCTGTGTATTCTTGTTACCTCTTCTTAATATTTTCTGCTTCTGTTAGGCCCATACAATTTCTGTCCTTTATTGAGCCCATCTTTGCATGAAATGTTCCCTTGGTATCTCTAATTTTCTTGAAGAGATCTCTAGTCTTTTCCATTCTATTGTTTTCCTCTATTTCTTTGCACTGATCACTGAGGAATGCTTTCTTATCTCTCCTTGCTCTTGTTTGGAACTCTGTATTCAGATGCTTATATCTTTCCTTTTCTCCTTTGCTTTTCACTTCTCTTCCTTTCACAGCCATTTGTCAGGCCTCCCCAGACAGCCGTTTTGCTTTTCTGCATTTCTTTTTCTTGGGGATGGTCTTGCTCCTTGTCTCTATACAATGTCAGGAACCTCGTCCAGAGTTCATCAGGCGCTCTGTCTATCAGAGCTAGTCCCGTAAATCTACTTCTCACTTCCACTGTATAACTGTAAGGGATTTGATTTAGGTCATACCTAAATGGTCTAGGGGTTTTCCCTACTTTATTCAATTTAATTCTGAATTTGGCAATACGGCTAGAACAGAAAAAAAAAAATGTCAGATGATGTCTTGGATATTTCCTGCCCTTACCTTCTAATTATATTCACCATTTTCTGAAGCAACCTTTTTCAACCTATGACAGGTAAGATTCCTTACCTAGAACACCATTTCTGCCTGCTCTTGGATGAAGATGGATTAACCCTGTCCTGTCTTTCTTGGCTTAGCTCACATCCTCTGTTTCACATCTTCTCTTCAGCCATCAAATACTCTCTGTAACTTCTCAGAGAGAAGTATCTTGCTCTGTCAACACCATCACCACCAGCCCCACTGCCTGTGCTCTCAATGTTATTTCAGCCTAGAATTCTCTCTCTGCCTGACTGCCTAAAGCTCTTACTCTTCTTTCAGGGCCTAACCTAAGTGCCTTTCTCTCTGTGATGTCTTCTACTGGCTGAATTAGTTACTTCATGCTCTGTGTGCCCCATTCAGTAAGAGAACTCCTTTCTTACTGCATTTATCACCAAGTTATCACTGTCTATTCCTAGGTTTCTCTCAGCTTAGTTCTTGAAGTCAAAGATTGTGTCTCATTCATATCAGAGGCTCTAGCACCCATCATAGGTCTGAGGGGTCAGCAGGTGTGTGTAGGTTAGATAAGCTGAAGAAAATTGCACTGAGGTGAGCTGGGTCTTTGAACATGAGTATTAGGGATAAGTGAAAGAAGATAAGAGCTCGGTGCTCATTAAACTCAGTGCTACATCCAGGCTGCTTTTAAAGGCAAGCCTTAGGTCCTACCCTCCCTCCCTCCCTCTCTTCCTTCCTCCCTCCCTGCCTACCCACCTGTCTACTTCCCACCTTCCTTATTCTCTTTCTTCTTATGCATGCATGCTAAGTGGCCTTAGTTATATCCCGATTCTTTGCAACCCTATGGACTGTAGTACAGCAGGCTCCTCTGTCCACAGGATTCTCCAGGCAGGAATATTGGAGTGGCTTGGCATGCCCTCCTCCAGGGGATCCTCCCCACCCAGAGATCAAACTTTATGTCTCCTGCATTGGCAGACAGGTTCTTTACCACTAGTAACACCTGGGAGCCCTCCCTTCCTTCTGCTGCTGCTACTGCTAAGTCACATCAGTCGTGTCCAACTCTGTGTGACCCCATAGACGGAAGCCCACCAGGCTCCCCCGTCCCTGGGATTCTCCAGGCAAGAACACTGGAGTGGGTTGCCATTTCCTTCTCCAATGTGTGAAAGTGAAAAGTGAAAGTGAAGTCACTCAGTCGTGTCCGACCCTTAGCAACCCTACGGACTGCAGCCTACCAGGCTCCTCCATCCATGGGATTTTCCAGACAAGAGTACTGGAGTGGCTTGCCATTCCCTTCCTTCTAGAAATGATTAAATACCTCTTTTTGTGTGTGTTCGGTGCTAGATTATAGACAAGTAAGCACTGCTGCTTACTTCGTATTACCCCTTCATGAGGCTTCCTCAATGATGGGTTCCTTGGGAGCACCCAAAATCTCCCTACCTCCCAAGCCCTCTAACGTAGCCCCTCAAGACCCTCTCCCTCCTGCTGTCTTTTACAGAATTCTCATACAACCCTGGTATCCACTGAGAGTCATCATCAGCCAACAACACATTGGATCAAACCTTTTTTCCTATCTTTTTTCTATGGGTTCCAGAGTAAGCAGATTGACAGTGTTCAGAACATATTTATACAATTGCCTTATGTATGCCATGATTCGCCTTGCTGATGGAGCGGCTAAGAGAGGATGTAGTTTATTGCTTACAGATAGAAAAACCAGAGCTCAGAGAACTCCTGAGACCCAGTTTCTGTTTAGATCTGTGCATGGGCCTACTAAAATGTGTTTAGCTGTGGATGACCTAGCTTTTTCATTGGCAGAATCATTTTCAAAAGGATTAAGGCTATTTTGCACCAGAGAACCAGCTCAGTCTGGGTTGGCAAATGGCAAATGGAGATAAAATGGTGAGAGAGTTGCTGCTGAGAAAATGACATGTTCATGATTGTGTCCCAAAGAGCAGTAATTCCAGTAATTGCTGACTTCTACATTTTTATTTTTGTTTTTCCACTTCACTCCCCATGTGTTAATGTATGTAGATGGTTAGGACTGACTCCTTCCTGAGAAGATCTGTGAGTTGCTGTTTTCCTTTCATATGTAAGGCTTCTGAGTCAGACCTAAGGATACCCTAGGAAATTTAATCCATCCATCATATTATCAAGTTCTCCCTGAATACCTACTCCATGCCAAGCCTTGTCTGGACACTGAGAATTAATAAAATGCTTGGTATAATCCCTGCTTTCGTGAAGTTCAATGATGGAGACAGACGTAACAGTGTCAAACACAATCAATACAGAGAAGATACAGTTGCACCAAATTCAAGATGCAACTGCATGTTACAAGTTTGTGCCAAGGGATATGAAAGACAGAGCAACCACTTTTCATGGGGTATCAAGAAAGTTCTTCTAGCTATAGCAAGCCCTGCCTTGGATCTTGAAAAGTTCATAAAGGGGTGTTACCTGGGTATTCAGGAGCAGGAAGGGCATTCCAAGCCAAAGCAGAAGCATATGCCCAGAATTAACAATTTAATGTGTTTCAGTAACAACAAGTTCAGTATGACTCCACCTTAAATAAATGCATGGTCTTATGGATAGGGAAAGCTAGGTAAGTACTGGGAGGTGTGGGTAGGCATATATCACAGACTACTACTTTGATGGCTTGTTCATAGGGCAGTGGAAGGTCTCAGGAGAGAAGTGACTTACCCAGTTAATGCATATCCTTGTCTGTTAGGAACAGAGTGGAATGAACCCTTGTAAAGGGACTGGAAGATCTGGGTTTTGCCCCATTTTCCATTCCCTTCAGATTGAGTACACATGTTCCAGGTCTTACAATATCTTCAAGCCTGTTTCTTCACTTCTAAAATAGAAATATCTGACCCAGAAAATTAAGAAATGGGTATGAAGCTAATTGGTGAATTATTTAAAAATCATTATTTTATAGTATCTTTTTTAGTTCTGTATTAAGTTTATATTCTCAATAGGCATTTTAATATCCCTCAAATAATAGAGTAGTATCTGAAATAAAAAGTTTTAGGATTACTTTCCTGGGATATTATTTAGAACTATATTTTATACTATTTTAAACATAGAGTGAGGATAAAAGAAGGGAAAAATATTTATTGAGCACTTACATAACAAGTACTTTGCTAAATTCTTTGCTGTTGTTGTAGCTCAGGTATTCAACTGTGTCTGACTCTTTGTGACCTCACGGACTTCAGAATACCAGGCTCCTCTCCTCCACTGTCTCTTGGAGTTTGCTCAAATTCCTGTCTATTGAGTCAATGATGCTATCTAAGCATCCCATCCTCTGCCACCCCCTTCTCCCTTTGCCTTCAATCTTTCCCAGCATCAGGGTCTTTTCCAATGAGTCAGCTCTTCACCTCAGGTGGCCAAAGTATTGGAGTGTCAGTATCAGTCTTTACAATGAATATTCAGGTTTGATTTCCTTTAGGATTTCCCGGTTAGATCTCCTTGCAGTCCAAGGGACCCTCAAGAGTCTTCTCCAACACAATTCAAAGGCATCAGTTCTTCAGTGTTCAGACTTCTGTATGCTACATTTCTTTACTCACCTTTAAATTAGCCTCTCAGTATTCCCATGAGAGTGGGGATTATTATTCCATTTTATAGATGAGGGAATTAAGGCTCAACGAGTTATAACAACTTATCAAAATTCAGTCAGCTTGTGAATGGCATAGCCAGGATCATAACCCAAATATGCATTATCCTAACTCTTGCATTCTTCTCTGTACTTTGGGTTTGTTGGAGAAAGAGGACAGTGAGACAAGAGACGGGAAATGGGGATAGACACAGTAGTGGTGCAGTGTTAGTCGCTGAGTAGTGCCCCACTGTTTGTGACTTCATGGACCTTAGTCCACCACCTCCTCTGTCCATGGAATCCTCCAGGCAAGAATACTGGAGTGGATTGCCATTCCCTTCTCCAGGGGATCTTCCCAACCCAGGGATCAAACCCATGTCTCCTACATTGCAGGCAGATTCTTTACTGTCTGAGCCACCAGGGAAGCCAAATGTAATGTAAGTGCTATGTAAACAGTTGAGGATGAGTTGAAGATAGGTTCTCTGGGGGCACCCAAAATCTCCCTACCTCCCAAGCCCTCTAACATAGCTCCTCAAGACCCCCCCTCCCCCATCTTTTGCAGAGTTCTAATATAGCCCTGGTATCCATGATGAGAGTCATCATCAGCCAACAACACACTGGATCAGACCTTTTTCCCCGTCTTTTTTCTGTGGCTTCCAGAATAAGCAGGTTGACAGTGTTCAGAACATATTCATACTGTTGCCTTTTTGAATTTTTGGAATTTCATGGAATTTTTTTTTCAAATATTTTCCATCCTTTGGTTGAATCCATGGATATGTCGATACGAAGGGCTGACTATATTTTCTTCTCTCCAAATATCAAAATCCTAGCAAATATATAGAGTTTGTAAATTTATGGGTTATTTTTTGTTTGTTTGATTTTGCTTTAATAGATATACAGATTGCAATAGACATGGGATTCGTTTGGGAGAGTGAGGAGCTCGTCCCAGCTAGGGAAGAGAAGGTGGATTTAGGATCACTGAAAACTTTTAGCCAAAGAATTTTGAAAGCCATGCCATAGTTTTTTGTTTGTTTTGTTTTGTTTGTTTGTTGCTCATGACTTACAGGCATGAGTGATCGGATATATCGAATAGAGGAGATCTAAGTAAGACTGTTTTGAAGGGAAAATTAGGTCAAATGAAGAAAACTTCAGAGAAAAGCAAGACTTCCTAGGTGGTGCAATGCAAAAAATACACCTGCCAAAGCAGGAGATGCAAGAGATATGGGTTCATTCCCTGGGTTAGGAAGATCCTCTGGAGTAGGAAATGGCAACCCACTCCAGTATTCTTGCCTGGAAAATTTCATGGACAGAAGAGCCTGGTGGGCTACAGTTTTGTGGTCACAAAGAATCAGATATGACTGAACTATGGAGCATGCACACAGTGACACAATGTTTTTCTTCCTTTTTTTTTTTTTTTTTTTTAGTTTTATTGCAGATGCTAGGTGTTTACCAAGTTTGATAAAAATTATAGTTAAATAATGCATTTTATTATTCTGTTTATATATTTTAAGATATGAGATCCCCAGAGGATATAGCCAGTAGAAAATTTATCACGTGCTATAGCCCTGAAATCATTTAGAAACTGCACAGTTTTCATAGTCATAATCTTAGGTTCTTAGAAAAACTTCAATGTGAACCACTGTGGAAAACAGTATAGAGGCTCATTAAAAAACTAAAAATAGAGCTACCACTCCTAGGCATGTACTAGAAGATATGAAAAATCTAATTTGAAAAGATACATGCACCTCAGCATTCATAACAGCAGTATTTACAATAGCCAAGACATTGAAGCAACCTGAGTCCATCAACAAATGAATAAAGAAGATGTGGTTTGTATATATAAAGGAACATTACTTAGCCATAAAAAGAACAAAATATTGCCATTTGCAGCAAGATGGATGGACAGAGAGAATACCATGCTGAAGTAAGTGAAGTAAGTCAGACTTAAAAAGACAAAAATTATATCATATCACTTGTATGTGGAATCTAAAGAAAATGATACAAATGAACTTATTTACAAAAAAGACACAACCTCACAGACACAGAAATCAAGCTTATGATTACTAAAAGGGAAAGTGGAGGGGAGGGATAAATTAGGAGCTTGGGATTAACAGATATCCCATGTTGTCTAGTACAGTATTAATATGTTATTATCAATGTTATATATAAAATTAATACTATATATAAAATAGATAAACAATTTATTGTATAACACATGGACTAGTAGAGGACCTAGAACATAGTAGGAGATTACTAAAATTTTTTGATTAAATGTAGTAACAGTCCACCTTAAAACAGCACAAATTTGACACTGGGTGCATGCCACAGGGCATTCTATTTTAAGCTCACAAAGCTATTTTGCATTACTACTTTAATTGTTGCCTGTGTTTTGTCATCTCAGTTTCTATAAGGATAAGCCACGTGTTTTCTCCTCTTAGGTACTCCAGAATATCCTGGTATTCTTATTTTGTGTTTGTTGATTCTTGCTTTAGACATATTTCTAATTAACCTGATTGCTGACTTCACAGTCCATGGTAAAACGTAAGAAGGGGCTACCACAGCAAGTAGATTAATTTCCACATAAGCCACAGCCGATTGTCGGACAGCAAAATGGGAAACAAAAACAATTCAAGCTCCATAAGAATTTGGACTTTTACTCTTATTACTGGTCTCCCAAATGTCAAAAAAGTGCCTGAAATGTGGCAGTAATATAATTCTGATTAAAAAATATCATACCTAGACTGGTTCCAGAGTTCTTGCTTGGTAAGTATTTGTTGAATTAAGGAATAAATGAATGAATGAATGAAGTGTATTACTTCTCAGTCTCCACTTCATTTGATTTCATCATTGGATAGCATTTATACTTGAGAAGAAATGCAATTTATTTTGTACTTGCTAAGTTAAACTGAATGTAACTGAATCTAAGGGGAGTGAACTGCGGTGTTGGAGAAGACTCTCGAGAGTCCCTTGAACTGAAAGAGCATCAGACCAGTCAATCCTGAAGGAAATCAGTCCTGAATATTCACTGGAAGGATGGATGCTCAAACTGAAACTCTAATACTTTGGCCACCTGATGCAAAGAACTGACTCATTGGAAAAGGCCCTGATGCTGGGAAAGATTGAAGGCAGGAAGAGAAGGGGATGACAGAGGATGAGATGGCTGGACGGCATCACCAACTCAATGGACATGAGTTTGAGCAAGCTCTGGGAGTTGATGATGGACAGGGAAGCCTGGCGTGCTGTAGTCCATAGGGTTACAAAGAGTCAGACACTACTGAGTGACTGAGCTGAACTGAACTGGAGTGAAATTTATAAGTCCCTTATTGTTTAATAGCAGTAAATGTTACTATGCATCCCTGTTGTGTTTATTTTTTTTAATTTATTTATTTTAATTGGAGGCTAATTACAATATTGTATTGGCTTTGCCGTACATTGACATGAATCTGCCCTGGGTGTACATGTGTTCCCCATCTTGAACCCGCCTCCCACCTCCCTCCCCATCCCATCCCTGGTTCATCCCAGTGCACCTGCCCTGAGCATCCTGTATCATGCATCGAACCTGGACTGGTGATTTGTTTCACATATGATAATATACATGTTTCAATGCCATTCTCCCAAATCATCCCACCCTCACCCTCTCCAACAGAGTCCAAAAGACTGTTCCATAAATCTGTGTCTCTTTTGCTGTCTCATATACAAGGTTATCATTACCATCTTTCCAAATTCCATATATATGCGTTAGTATACTGTATTGGTGTTTTTCTTTCTGGCTTACTTCACTCTGTATAATAGGCTCCAGTTTCATCCACCTCATTAGAACTGATTCAAATGTATTCTTTTTAATGGCTGAGTAATACTCCATTGTGTATATGTACCACAGCTTTCTTATCCATTTCTTATCCATCTGCCAATGGACATCTAGGTTGCTTCCATGTCCTGGCTACTATAAACAGTGCTCTGATGAACATTGGAGTACACGTGTCTCTTTCAATTCTGGTTTTCTTGGTGTGTATGCCCAGGAGTGGGATTGCTGGGTCATATGGCAATTCTATTTCCAATTTTTTAAGGAATCTCCACACTGTTCTCCATAGTGGTTGTACTAGTTTGCATTCCCACCAACCGTGTAAGAGGGTTCCCTTTTCTCCACACCCTCTCCAGCATTTACTGCTTATAGACTTTTGGATAGCAGCCATTCTGACTGGCATGAAATGGTACCTCATTGTGGTATGATTTGCATTTCTCTGATTATGACTGATGTTGAGCATCTTTTCATGTGTTAGCCATCTGTATGTCTTTTTTGGAGAAATGTCTGTTTAGTTCTTTGGCTCACTTTTTGATTGGGTCGTTTATTTTTCTGAAATTGAACTACAGGAGTTGCTTGTATATTTTTGAGATTAATTCTTTGTCAGTTGCTTCATTTACTATTATTTTCTTCCATTCTGAAGGCTGTCTTTTTACCTTGCTTATAGTTTCCTTTGCTGTGCAGAAGCTTTTAACAGTATTTTTCACAGAGCTAGAACATATAATTTCACAGTTTGTATGGAAATACAAAAATCCTCGAATAGCCAAAGCAATCTTAAGAAAGAAGAATGGAACTGAGGGAATCAACCTGCCTGACTTCAGGCTCTACTACAAAGCCACAGTCATCAAGACAGCATGGTATTGGCATAAAGACAGAAATATAGATCGATGGAACAAAATAGAAAGCCCACAGATAAATCCATGCACCTATGGACACCTTATCTTTGACAAAGGAGGCAAGAATATTCAATGGAGAAAAGACAATCTCTTTAACAAGTGGTGCTGGGAAAACTGGTCAACCACTTGCAAAAGAATGAAGCTAGAACACTCCCTAACACCATACACAAAAATAAACTCAAAATGGATTAAAGATCTAAATGTAAGACCAGAAACTATAAAACTCCTAGAGGAGAACATAGGCAAAACACTCTCCGACATAAATCACAGAAGGATCCTCCATGACCCACCTCCCAGAATATTGGAAATAAAAGCAAAAATAAACAAATGGGACCTAATTAAAATTAAAAGCTCCTGTTGTGTTTAAATATAGACTCCTTTGAAACTCTGTTTCTTCTTTATTGTGTATCTCAGTTGCTGCTGCTGCTGCTGCTAAGTCGCTTCAGTCGTGTCCGACTCTGTGCAACCCCATAGATGGAGCCCACCAGGCTCCCCTGTCCCTAGGATTCTCCAGGAAAGAACACTGGAGTGGGTTGCCATTTCCTTCTCCAGTGCATGAAAGTGAAAAGTGAAAATGAAGTCGCTCAGTTATGTCCAACTCTTCACAACCCCACAGACTGCAGCCTACCAGGCTCCTCCATCCATGGGATTTTCCAGGCAAGAGTACTGGAGTGGGTTGTCATTGCCTTCTCTGGTATATCTCAGTAATTATTAATAAATCAGTTTCTTAATTCTTGGAAATGGCACCGACCTTTTAAAGCCCCAGGAAGGAGCACAAATATTTATTATGAGTTTTGCATGGTGGCAGTTTTTGCTTAGGCACAATCCCATTGCATTTGTAGCCAGAGTTGTGCCAGTCACATGGTTCCAAAAACTACTAAAGAAAGAGGACTAAATTTAAGCCTAAAAACAAAAGGGAAAAAATCTGAATGCATGTCATATCACCCCGACAACACCTGGAAAATTCTGTTTTGATTACACTGCTTGCAGGTCAGTGGACACATCTACGAAGTCCTTGTCTCCTGTAGTTTGATAATCACTAGCAGTTAGGTTTTGTCAAATGCTTTGCCAGCTGGCTTTGTTCCTCACCTTTAAAGTCTCTGAAGCCTTGACAGCTTTTTTAGATGGCAAAATATTTCCTTCTGAAAATCTGTGCAAGTTGGAGGACGTATTCTTCTGTGCTGGCCTGTCCCAGTGCAATGAGTACAGCTGTGGATGCCCTATATTAAAAGAATCATGCTGCTTTCCTGGGCACTTGAGAGAAGAAGGACACTGAAATGAATATGAAGGAGCCAGAGATGTTGAGCATGAAGAAAACAGTGGCTTCTGAATTTGCTAGCTCTGTAACCCTGGGAAAGTCTACACATCAGAGACACTCTGGGCCTCCATTTCCCCACCTATGATTTGTACTTATACTATTGTTGTGAGAGTAAATAGAAAAAATATGGGAAAGTACCACATGAGTTATAAAGTTTTACCTATTATTATTTTATTATTATTCAAATATCTTGTGGAACCAAACATTAAGCCAAAAAAATAGTATACTATAAAAACTGTTACATTGCTAGGCCATAAAACAAGCCTTGGTAAATTTAAGAAAACTGAGATCACATCAAGCATCTTTTCTGGCCACATTGCTGAAAGACTAGAAATCAGCTGTAAGAAAAAATCTTCAAAGAACACAAACACATGTGGGGGTTAAACAGTATGCAACTAATAAGCAATGCAGAAATCAAAGAGAAAGTAGAAAAATACCTGGAGACAAATGAAAATGAAAACACAATGATCCAGATCGATGAGACACAGCAAAAGCAGTTCTAAGAAGGAAGTTCGTAGTGATACAAGCTGACCTCAGGAAACAAGAAAACTTTCAAATAAACAAACTACCCTTACACCTAAAGGAACTAGAAAAGAGGAAGAAACAAAATTCAAAGTTAGTAGAAGGAAAGAAATCATAAAGATTTCAACAACAAAAACAGAAAAAAATCAATGAAACTACTCTCTGTTTCTTTGAAATGATAAGCAAAATTGATAAACCTGTAACAAGGCTCATCAAAAAAAAAAAAAAAGAGGACCAAAATCAATAAAATTAGATATTTTAAAGTATAAGAGACTACTATGCGCAACTATATGCCAATGAAACAAACAACAAAGAAGAAATGGAAAAAATCCCTAGAAATGTGATATCTCCTAAAACTGAAACAGGAAGAAATAGAAAATCTGAACAAATCAATTACCAGTAATGAAATTGAATCATTAATTAAAAAAAAAAAATCCAAGACTAGGTGTCTTCAGAGATGAATTATCCCAAACTTTTAGAGAAGAGTTGACATTTACCTTTCTCAAACTATTCTAAAAAGAATTGCAAAGGAAGGAATGCTTCGGAACACATTCTACAAGGCCAGCATCATCCTGATACCAAAACCAGACAAAGATATCAGAAAGAAAAATAAAATCACAGGCCAATGTCACTGATAAACATAGATGACAAAAATCTTCAACAAAATACTAGCAAACTAAATCCAGCAATATGTCAAAGTATCATTCACCATGAACAAATGGAATTTATCCCAGTGATGCAATGACTTTTTATTTTTAATGTTTTTTTTAGGTTTGTTGTTTGATTTTATTATCTTTTTATTTATTTATTTATTTTTGTTGTTGTTGTTGCTTTTATTGGAGGCTAATTACTTTACAATATTATATTGGTTTGTTTTGCCATACATTGACATGAATCCACCCCGGGTGTACATGTGTTCCCCTTCTTGAACCCCCCTCCCACCTCCCTTCTCCCCTTATCCTCCCTCTGGGTCATCCCCATGCACCAGCCCCGAGCATCCTGTATCATGCATCAAACCTGGACTGGTGATTCGTTTCACATATGATAATATACATGTTTCAATGCCATTCTCCCAAATCATCCCACCCTCACCCTCTCCCAAAGAGTCCCAAAGACTGTGCTATACACCTGTGTCTCTTTTGCTGTCTCATATACAGGGTTATCATCACCATCTTTCCAAATTCCATATATATGCGTTAGTATACTGTATTGGTGTTTTTCTTTCTGGCTTATCTGGAAATCAATCAGTATGACAGAACACATTAACAAATTGAAGGATAAAAAAGATCATCTCACTAGATGCAGTGAGTCAAAAATCTTTTGACAAAAGTCAATATCCATGTATGATAAAAATTCATCAGAAAGTAGGTATAGAGGGAACATACCTCAACACAATACCATATATGAGAAGCCCACAGCTAATGCAGATGTCAAACAGGCATATGTTGGAAAGATGCTCAACACTGTTAGTCATCAGAGAAATGCAAATTAAAACCATAGTGATATATCACCTCACATCTGTCAGAATGGCTATCATAATAAAGAACATAAATAACAAATGTTGGTAAAGATGTGGAGAAAAGGGAAGGCTTCTCCACTGTTCGTTGTAATGTAAACTGGTACAGCTCCATGGTAAATATTAAGGAGGTTTTCTTGAAAAAATCAAGAATAGAGCTACCATCTGTCCGTCCGTCCGTTCCATCGCTCAGTCATGTCCGACTCTATGCGACCCCATGGACTGTAGCCTACCAGGCTTCTTATGACCCCAAAATTCCACTTCTGGATATATATCTGAAAAAAAACCAAAGTCACTAATTTGAAAAGATACATGCACGTTTATGGCAACATTATTCACAACTGCCAAGGTATGGAAGCAACCTATACATCAATCAACAGATGAATGGATAGAAATCTACTCTGTCATAAAGACTGAAATTTTACCATTTGCAACAACATGAATGGACTGGGAAAGTAGTTTTCTAAATGAAATAGATCAGATAGAAAAAGACAAATATTGTGTGATACCACTTACATGTGAAATCTAAAAAATAAACTAGTGAATATAACAGAAAACTGATTCACAGATATAAATAAAAAACTGGTGGCTACCAGTAGGGAGCAAGAAGTGGGTGGGGAAGAGCAAAATAGCAGTAGGGGATTAAGAGGTAAAAACTACTATATTAAAAAAAAACAATAAACAAAAACTGTTAGCGTCAGAAGGCCTGAGTCCAAATTTCAGTTATGCTACTTGATAGCTAGGTGACTTAGTTATTCATGTACCCTTCTGAGTTTCAACTTTCTAATTTATAAAATTGGAATTCATTAATTACTTCAGGAAACAGATATTAAGCCTCAGTGTTGTTCATGGGACCTGGTAATATGTGGAGATAAAAAAAAAATAGGTTCTTATATATTGTTAGGAAGACAATAAGTAAAAACAGACAGAATCATGACTTATAACCAAGGGTCATTCCTCTGTTGAGACGTAACTCTAACCCAGCCTGATGCATTACTGCTTATTTCCAAATGGCATTTGAAGCAGCAAGCAGTAGAAATGTTTAATGTTAATGTCTAAGGTTTGATTAAAAGAGATCCTTGGCAAAACCCTTTCACCACAAATAGTCATACAAGACAGGAAGAGCAGTACCATTGTTGCCTTCACATTCATCCACCCATCTATTCATTTTTCCACATTTATTGAGGGCCAATTATTGCACATAAGGTGCAGTAGTTGCTATCCACCTTAAACATTTGTCATTTTCTCACATGCTTTTCACTCAAAACATCTGAAAAGGTCCTCATTGGATGCCCCTTTGCAATGCATGGAGAGGGAAAGATCCTTGGATTTAAAGATGAGCAGCCTAGGGTTTAAATTCCTGCTCTCCTGGGATAGATGGGATCTCTGGCTTACCTGTAGATATGGAACATAACAGGCTCTCAATAAACAGTAAAGGAGTGGGGGAATAAATGGGTGAATGAATGATGACATTGCACAATTCTGAGTTTCAATTTGCTCACTTTTAAAATGGAAATAATGATTCCTGGATCCCAAAAGTGGTCATGAGATTTGCATAAATTATTGTACTTAAAAAATGTTTCTGTAAATGGCAAACAGACAGATATAACTGTGACTTCACTCCATTCTCCTCTTACCTAGCATAGAAAATCATGCTGCTGCTGCTGCTAAGTCACTTCACTTGTATCCAACTCTTTGTGACCCTATAGACCATAGCCTGCCAGGCTCCTTTGTCCATGGAATTCTCCAGGCAAGAATACTGGAGTGGGTTGCCATTCTCTCTTCCAGGAGATCTTCCTGACCCAGAGATTGAACCCACAACTCTTATGTCTCCTGCATTGGCAGACATGTTCTTTACCACTAGCACCACCTGGAAAGCCCATAGGTAACCATAGTTCCTCCTTAGAAATTACTTTTTCTGGAATAATTTTCCTGAGTATATTTTAGACACCTTTCATTTGGGAAGATTAATCTGGTTGATATGTTGATAATAGACTTGTTCAGTCTCTAAGTTGTGTCCGACTCTTTTCGACCCCATGGATCGCAGCACACCAGGCTTCCCTGTCCTTCACTGTCCCCTGGAGTTTGCCCAAACTCATGTCTATTGACTAGGTGATGCCATCCAACCATCTCATCCTCTGTCATCCCCTTCTCTTCCTGCCTTCAATCTTTCCCAGTATAAGGTTTTTTTTAAACGAGTCAGCTGTTTGAATCAGCTAGCCATAGTATTGGAGATTCAGCATCAGTTCTTCCAATTCAGGGCTGATTTCCTTCAAGATTGATTGGTTTGATATCCTTGCTGTTCAAGGGACTCTCAAGAGTCTTCTCCAGCACCACAATTTGAAAGCATCAATTCTTTGACTCTCAGCCTTCTTTATGGTCCAACTCTCACATCTGCACATAACTACTAGAAAAACCATAGCTTTGACTGTAGACTATGTTTTGATAATATGAGGATGAAGCTACAAATAAGGAAACCATTTCTGAAGCTATTTCTTCTATCTAGGTGAGAAATGGCTGTGACTTGAACCAGAGTGGTAGCAGTAGATTGACTGTTTATGGGATATATTTTTAAAGTAAGCCCAGTATTATTTCTTAAAGAGTTGAATGTGTTGTAAAAGATAGAGAGGAGTCAAAGATTATTCAGGATTTTTGCTCTGAACATGAAGAGGATGGAGTTTCCACCATTTGAAATGGTAATGACTGTACCTAGGGTAGGTTTGTGGAGGTAAGATTAGAAATTCAATTTGGGACATGTTAAATTGAGGTATTAGAATCCAAGTAGAATTGTTGAAAAGGCAATTAATTGGTCATATGTAGATAAATAGAGAGGCAATTGGTCATAATCTAGATAGGCACGTTTTAGCTAGAGATGAAAATATGATCAGCAGTGTCACAGGAGGATTAAATGGGATGAGGACAGCCATTGCCTATGACAACTGGATCACAGGTGATGCTTTCAGAGTCATTTCAGTAACAGGATATGGAATGAAGTCTTAATATGTTAAGAAATAAACAAACATCAAAGAAATAGCAACAGTTAATGTGGATTACTCTTTTTAAGTATTGAGTTGACCGAAAAGTCCATTTGGGTTTTTCCATAATGGAAAAACTGGAATGAACTTTTTGGCCAACTCAATATTTTGATGGTGGAGGGAAAGAGCAAGAAGCAGGAGTTCTGGGAAGAGAACTGATATTTTAATTAGACCATAATTTGTGGCCCATTCTTGATTCAATACCTCTTAACACACTTTTCTTCATTAGCTTCTTCAAAATCTGTTTCTAACTATTCCTTCTCTAATTTTCCCTCTACCTGCTACTTAAAGGTTCTGAACCTAGTATTCTTTTCTTTGGACTTGATTCATCCACTTGACAGAGAATGATATAAAAGCCTAGCGTTGCCTTCAAGAAGCTCCATGATTTGCCTCTGGGATGTTAATGTAAACTTCTTCCTCCCACACTTGCTCCACTGTACAACTTAAGCTCTTTCCACTCTGGATTGTTTTTTTAGTCCCTGGAACTCTTCCCTTTCAGGCTTCCATAGCTTTAAGCCTGTTCTTCTCTTTGCCTAGAACCCCCACCTGCTTTTTCTTCATGTATGTAAATCTTTTTTTATTCAAGACTCTTCTCAAATGCCATTTCTTTTAGGTAGCAACAAAACTCCCTCCCCTCACCTGTAGGAACTGGAATACAATTTCCTATTTTTGTTGTAGTGATTACTTTCAACTTGTCCAAAAATGGCACACATTATTATATCATAATAAACTATTTTACAGGTATTGATATAAATGTCCATGATGCTGAAGGATCTCTTTCTGAAGTTTTGAGGCTTCCCTGGTGGCTCAGAGGTTAAAGCGTCTGCCTCCAATGCGGGAGGCCCGGGTTCGATCCCTGGGTCGGGAAGATTCCCCTGGAGAAGGAAACGGTAACCTACTCCAGTATTCTTGCCTGGAGAATCCCATGGACGGAGAAGCCTGGTAGGCTACAGTCCACGGGGTCGCAAAGAGTCGGACACGACTGAGCGACGGAACGGAACGGAATTCCTCTAATGCTAAGTGCTGTAAAGATTCCAAATCCACTGACATCCTCTGCCCACCCACTCACTATGTCATTTAGCTCTCTGCTTATACTGCTACTCTGTGCCCCATAGAACCACTCCACTAGACTAAGGATGAACGAGTTGGATTATAGGTCTCAATTTATTGGAAGATCCTGAGTATCAGTATCAACATCAGTATTGTGAGTGCTAAGCTGGGTATCAGTCATTTTATATGAAATGAAGATCACGGTTTCTATTGTAGTAGAGAGTATTACAATCATACCCTCGGAAACCAGTAATTACCCAGACTATTTAAATGTCACCCCTTCAGGAGGTCTTCCTGGTGTTCCCATCCAGCATTCCCCACATTTGTGTCTCAGTATCATTTTGTATAGAGTTCTATCATTGTATTTATCATCTAGTATCACTCATCCTCTACCATACACTTAATATCAGAAAAAGTTTAGTGTCATGTTAATAACATGGGATTTAGGTTCATGTAGAACTAGGTTCTGGAGAAGGCAATGGCAAGCCACTCCAGTACTCTTGTCTGGAAAATCCCATGGATGGAGGAGCCTGGTAGGCTGCAGTCCATGGGGTCGCTACAAGTCATACATGACTGAGCGACTTCACTTTCACTTTTCACTTTCACACACGGGAGAAGGAAATGGCAACCCACTCCAGTGTTCTTGCCTGGAGAATCCCAGGGACGGGGGAGCCTGGTGGGCTTCCGTCTATGGGGTCACACAGAGTCGGACACGACTGAAGTGACTTAGCAGCAGCAGCAGCAGCAGAACTAGGTTCAAATTCTTGCTCTGCTATTTTTTAACTTTGTGACCTTGGATAAAATTATGTAATGCCTCTGATTATTAGTATCATGATTTATAAAATGGGGACTTCATTTGGAAAAGAAGAAATGGTAAATATAAAGCATCTGTTTGATACATATTGAATTACTCAGCAAATATCTGTCAATTTGATTTCATTGAACTGGTTCCGTTCGTAAAGCATTCTCTCTGCATTCTAATGCCATGAACTATTGGGGAGACAAAATTAGATCATTGATTTCATTTTTATTAAGTGAAAAGGGTTGCAGTTTTAACCTACTGTGAACCTCAATAGTGGACTGATTATCTGAAAGACTAGCATAGTTTTGTATTTAAATAGAACAAATTGAATTACGGCTTAAACAGCAGTAGAAATTCCCACAGAGTAGCATTTTTCAACATAAACCATTATCCCTGCCAGCCATATGTATAGATGTGGCACAGCTTATGTATTTATTTATTTATTTCATTAAAAACAAAATGATTAATTTCACAAGTTAATTTATTGTATTCGCCACAGGAGCCAAGTTCAAATTAAATAGTCTAGTGCTTATAGATATTAAAGACTGACTTACTGAAAGGAGTCTGTAATTTTGGTGCTGTTTTCTTAGTCAGAGCCTGTAGTTGTTATTTTCTAGCAAGAAATCTGAAAGTGTTTTACAATACCATTTTTCCTGATGTGTTATTTGTAGAGAATTTAGATTGGTCAGTGGTTACTTTCAGAAACTGATTTCTATAATACGTCTGTTAAGTATGGGAGCATAAATGCATAGTGGACACAGCTGCATTTGAATTCTGGCCTTCAGGCAAATTCCCTAACATCTGTGAGCAGTTTTCCTCGTTGGTAAAACGGGGACAATGAAACTTAGTTATCAGAGTAGTTGCATCAAGTGAGTTGAAGCAACTGAAATGCCTAGCACCTAGTAAACGTTATTTTTTAAGTTGTCTACACTTATGCTTAACAGTGAAACAGGATTTTCTTAGTTTCTTTGTTGTTCTTTTGCCTGTGTTGTTGTTATTCAGTCACTCAGTAGAGTCCAACTCTTTGTGACCCCATGGACTACAGCACACCAGACTTCCTGGTCCTTTTCCATCTCCCAGAGCTTGCTCAAACTCATGTCCATTGAGTCTGTGATGCCATCAACCGTCTTGCCCTCTGTAGCCCCTTCTCCTCCTGCCTTCAATCTTTCCCAGCATCATGGTCTTTTCTAATGAATCAGCTTTTTGCATCAGTTGGCCAAAATATTGGAACTTCAGCTTCAGCATCAGTCCTTCCAATGAATATTCAGGACTGATTTCCTTTAGGATTGACTGCTTTGATCTCCTTTCGAGCCAAAGGACTCTCAAGCGTCTTCTCCACTTGTCCTTAAATAATCATTACAATCTACTGAGAGATCATATGAAAATTTAAACTTGGGATCTTCCTTTTTATAGTTCAGTTCAGTTGCTCAGTCGTGTTCGACTCTTTGCGACCCCATGGACTGCAGCACACCAGGCTTCCCCGTCCATCACCAACTCTCGGAGCTTACATAAACTCATGTCCATCAAGTCAGTGATTCCATCCAACTGTGTCACCCACTGTCATCCCCTTCTCCTGCCTTCACTGTTTCCGAGCATCAGGGTCTTTTTCAATGAGTCAGTTCATCACATTAGGTGGCCAAAGGATTGAAGCTTGAGCTTCAGCATCAGTCCTTCCAATGACTATTCAGGACTGATTGCCTTTAAGATTGACTGGTTTGATCTCTTTGCTGTCCAAGGGATGCTCAAGAGTCTTCTATAGCACCACAGTTCAAAAGCATTGTTCTTTGGTACTCAGCCTTCTTTATGGTCCAACTCTCACATCTGTACATGACTACATGTACAAACCATTGCTTTGACTATACAGACTTTTGTCATCAAAATCATGTCTCTGCTTTTTACTCTGCTGTCTAGGTTTTCTAAAAATATATTCATATGTTTTATTAATGATTTATAAGAACATTTTACATACTGCTAACAATAATGTCAAGCTCAATCCATAACATGAGGATAAAAAGTGTTGCTCATGTGAAGTCCTTTGATGTCTTCTGGCTCTGAGATAGATGTCCGCAGAGGAGCTGAACTTGGTCACTTTTTTAAATCCCTCCCATTCTTGAGTCATATGACTTTGTGATTAATAGTCTCAAATCTCTTTGGCTTCAGTTATGGAAATGAAGTTACTTCGAGACAAAAATGTTGCCCAGACTCTTAGATCCTCCTTATTCCTCTGAGTTCTGGGTCCAAGTAACATGGAATTTGATAAATGATTTAAAAAGTAGTTATCATTTCCTCTTCAGAGTCTACATGCTCCTTTTCATCAGTGTTTAAGGATACCAAGGAAGAAAGTGTGAGTGGGATGCATTGGGGGACTGGGTTGACATATATACACTTTATGCACGATTGATGCTATGTGTAAAATAGGTAACTAATGAGGATGTACTATGGAGCACAAGGGACTCTACTCAGTGCTCTGTGGTGACCAAAATGAGAAGAAAATTCAAAAAAGGAGGTATATGTGTACATATAGCTGATTCACCTTGCTGTACAGTAGAAACTAACAACATTGTAAAGCAACTACACTCCAGTGAAATATATGTATATATATATATATATATATATATATAGTCATGAGTGAGTGACTGAACTGAACTGATACACACACACACACACACACACACACACACACAGTGCAATGATTTTCATGCCACTTTAATAGAGCAATTTCATCCACTCTACAAAAATAAAAAGGAAAATAAAATACCATTAATCCCTCTGGAAAAAAAAAAAAAACTTAAAACTTTCCTATACTTTAGTGGGAAAAGCCCTTGACTACAAAATACTCTTGAACTCTTTCCTGGTAGGCAAACTTTTTGAAAGAGTTTTCTGTATTTCCTGTTCTCATTTTCTGCTTCTCAGTACTGCTCCCAGCACTCCAATGAAACTGATCTTCACAAGTCAACAGTGACCTTATTACTGAATGCAGTCATTTCAGTTCAGTCACTCAGTCGTGTCTGACTGTTTGCGACCCCATGGACTGCAGCACACCAGGCTTCCCTGTCCATCACCGGCTCCCGGAGCTTGCTCAAACTCATGTCCATCGATTCGGTGATGCCATCCAACCATCTCATCCTCTGCCGTCCCTTTCTCCTCCTCCTGAATACAATAGATGTTCTCATATCTTATCTTTTAATTGCATTTGAGTCTGTTGACCATGCTGTACTGAATTCTTGAAATCCATGAGAATGCTCTTTCCCATCTGTTTTTTTTCCTCAGTAGCTCCTCCACAGGTTCTTCTCCCTTTAATAATTTCCTAAATGTTGGTGATCTTTAACTCTCTTGGTCCTCATCTTTAATCACTTTTTACTCTACTGGGGAAGTTCATCTAATTCACTGACATTAATTACAACTGTATATTACTTCTCTGACTTTATATATCCATATACAAGTTTCATATCTCTTCCTTGGTATATTGCAGGTGCTTCAAATCCCACTCAAAAATATACTTATCTATCATCATCCCCATAAACTGATACCCTTTTAGTGTCTCTTATTTCAGAAAGTACCACTACAACTCACCTTGTTATTCAGGGCAGAATTCAGAGCATTATTCCTGATTCTGATCTTTCCAGAATCCAATCAGTCATCAAATTCTGTCAAGTTTGTCAGTTCTGCTTGGTTAAGATTTCTTCAAAATGCACGTCCTTGTTGTTGGTCAAGGAATCATTCTGTCTTGCCCGAGGCATTTGCACATGCTGTTGTGTCTGTTCTACAAACTATTCTGATGTCTCCTTCAGATCTCAGCTTCCCCTAAGAAGTCTCTATAAACCTCTAATTTGGGTTAGTTGCTTCCATCAGGTACTCCCATTGTATCTGGATTTTCTCAACATAGCATTTAACACAATTGTTATTGCTCATTTGACTCTCCCTCTCACAATAGATGAGCATCTCCATAGAACTTTTTAATAAATTAAACTTTATTGACTTATTATTTATTATGTACAATAAGTTGCACACATTTTAAAGGTAGAGACCAATGAGGTGTGATAAATGTATACACTCACGAAGCACCATCTGACCTCCAAAAGTTCTCTTGTGCCTCTTCTCTATCAGTTTGCCTCCCTGACCCCCTCACCCAAACAACCACTGATCTACATTCTTCCATTGTAGATTGGATTTGTCATTCCTAAAATTTAATATAAATGGAATAATAAAGTATGTATTCTTCCATGCCACTTCTTTACTTGGTATACTGTATTTTGCAAGTATCGGTAATTCATTGGTTTTAATTGCTTCATAGTATTCTATCCTATAAATAAACTATAACTTTTTTATCTGCTTGAGTTGTGTTCATAAATAAAACTACCATGGGTATTCAGTATAAGCTTTTGTGAGGGCATATGCTTTTGTTTTATTATTTTTTGAAGTTTTATTTTATTGTGTTAAGAACACTTGATATGAGATTTAGTCTTGTAATATATTTTTAAGTATATAGTGCAGTATTGTTAACTAAATAGGAACAATGTTGTACAACGGATCTCTAGAACTTACTCATCTTGTGTAATTGAGACTTTATGCCCATTGTTTAGCAATTCTCAATTTCTCCTCCCCTCCAACCCTGGGAACCACCATTCATTGTACTCTGATTGTGTGAGCTTGACTATTTTAGATACCACATATAAGTCATGCAGTATTTGTCTTTCTGCGACTGGCTTATTTCACTTAGAATGATGTCCTCATAGTTCATCCATGTTGTTGCATATTACAGAATTTCCTTCTTTGTTAAGGTCAGTATTCCATTGTATATACCACATTTTCTTTATTCATTGACATGTCGATGGACATTAAGGTTGTTTCTAAATCTTGACTTTCTGAGCAGTGCTGCACATGGGAGTGCAGATATCTGTTTGAGATCGTGATTTCAATATTTTTGGATAAATACCTGAAAAGTGATATTGTTGGATCACAAGGAAGTTTTGCATTTTAGTTTCTGAGCTACCTTTGTACTCTTTTCCATTCTAGCTACACCATTTTGCATTTTCACAAATGATGAAATGTCACTTCCCAAAAATGACAGGTGTGAGATAATATCTCAGTGTGATTTGATTTGCCTTTCCCTGATGATTAGTGTTGAACAATTTTTCATATTCACTGACCATTTATTTGTATGGTCACTTGAAGATATGTTTATTCAAATCCTTAGCCCAGTTTTAATTGGGTTACTAGTTTTTGTTTTTTAATTGAGTTGTAAGAGTTCGTTACATATTTTGTAAACCAACCCCTTATCAGATATATGGTGTGCACAAATATATACTCCCACTGTGTTACTTTACACTCTGTTGATTGTTCCCTTTGCTATGCAGAAGCGTTTTAGTTTGATATAGTCCCATTTGTTTGTTTATTTATTTATTTTTATTGCTTGTGCTTTAGGTATCATATCCATGAAATAATATCCAGTGTCAAGAAGTCTTTCCCCTATGTTTTCTTCTAGGACCGTTACAGTCTTAGGTCTTACATTTAAGCCTTTAATCTATTTTGAGTTGACTTTTGTGTATGATATAGAATAAGGATTCAATTTCATTCTTTTGCATGTGGATCCAGTATTTAAAATTCTTTTTGTCCATGAGTTGTTGCGGAATCCGTGTCTTCTTGGGTGTGAAAAGGGTCCAAGGCTTACTATTCCATAATCTTAAAAACATCACTTCTCAGTACCATGTTCTTTTAATTACTATAGTTTTGTAATTTTTTTGAAAAGACAAGAAGTTAAAGGCTACAATTTTATTTTTCTTTATTTCCACTTAGGGACAGATTAATGTGTCATGCTGCAAATATATATTTAACTTTACAAAAGTATGACTGTTTTCTAAAATGACTATATGTAGCATTTGTATATTTCCACCAGCAAAGTATGAAAGTTCCAATTATACTGTATTCTTGTCAACACTTGTTATTATTAGCATTTTTAATTTTAGCACTTCAAGTGGGTATGTAATAGTATCCTATGTACTTTCTACTTTCATTTCCTAGTGTTTAATGATGGTGAGCATTTTTCATGAGTTTATTGTGCATTTGTTTATGCTCTTTGGTTAAAAATCTATCCAGATCTTTTGGGCATTTTCTGATTTTTTTTGTTTATTAATGTCTGAGCTACTTACATTTTCTGAATACAGGTTGTCAGATTCATAGTTTATAGGTAATTTCTCTTTTTCTGTGGCTTGTGTTTTTATTTTCTAAATTGTTTCTTTCGAAGAACAGACATTCAAGTTTTCATATTATCCATTTTATCATATTATTTTCTTTTATGGTTCGTGCTTTATTGTATCTTGTCTAAGAAATCTTTGTGTAAACTAAGGTTTACAAAAAGGTAAAATGTTTTTCTCCTGTTTTTTTTTTTTCCTTCCAAGAAGTTTACAGTTTAAGCTTTTACATTTATATCTATGATTTCAAGTTTTTGTATATGGTATGATACTAGAGTTAAGATTTATTATTTTTTCTATTTGGAGATCCAGTTGTTTCAACAACGTTTGTTGAAAAAACTGTCCTTTTCTGATTGAATTACATTGACTGTGATGTTAAAAATCAATGACCTCATTCCAATTCTGTTTATATCCTCTTTCTGGACTCTACTGTGTTCCATTGATTTATGCCTATCCAGGCCAATTTCACACCACATTGTTGGTTAGTTTTATAGAAAGATTTGAAATCAGGTAATTAAAGCTCTCCAAACTTGATTTTTTTGTTGTTTTCAAAAGAGTTGTGGCTATTCTAGTTACTTTGTATTGCTATGAAAATCAATGGTTTCAATTGGGATTGCATTTAATTTATAGGTAAAGTTTAGGATAATTTATACCCTAACAGTATTGACTCTTTTAATACATGAACAGCATGTATATCTTAATTTATTGAGATCTTTCTTAATTGCTTCAACAATGTTTTGAAGTTTTCAGTGTCCCATCAAGTGATGATAAAGGATCATTGAAGTTTCTAACATATAATTGTGGAATTGTTTTTCTTTCAGTTCTGTTGCATTTTACTTTATGTATTTCAAAGCTGTTTTAGGTGCATACACTTTTATGGTTTTTCTTTTCTTGGTGCAGTGATCTCCTGATCATTGTGAAATTTTCTCTTTCTTTTTCCAAAATATACTTTATTTTATATTAATGTAATAAATTCTGCAGCTTTCTAATGATTACTGACTGCATGTTACATATTTTCCATTCTTTTTATAAAGAAATACTGTGTCTTTATATTTAAAATGAAATTTTGTAGACAGCATATAGTTCAACCTTAATTTTTGAATTCAATCTAGCAATCTCTGCTTTTAATTGGAGTGTTTAGATTATTTAAATATAATGTATTTATGAATTTGGCTCGGTTTTAGTCGATCATCTTGCTCTTTGCTTTCAATTTGTTCCATCTGTTCTCTATATTTTTTGGATTGATTGGAATATTTTTAAGGCTATTCAGTCTTTACTGTTTGCTTATAAGACAAACCTCTTTGTCTTACCTTTTTGGGTTGCTTCTGGGTTTGCAATAAGTATCCGTGACATCACAACCTACCTTTAAATGGTGTTACAACCATTCACATATACTGAAATATCTTTATAACATTATATTTATATCTTTTCTGTTCTTTTGCTATTGTTTTTATAGGTTTTTATATCTACATATCAACCACACAATACAGTGCTTTTATGTTTTGTTTTTTTTTTAACTATCTAAATCTGCTGGTCAGGAATTCTTTCAGCATGCATTAGCTGAAAAAGTTTTATTTTGCTTTAATTTTTAACAGATACTGAATTATTTTAAAATGAGATGTTTAATTATATCACTATTATTTTGCAACATGTTTGCTATTATTTTAAGTTGACAGTTTCTTTAGGACTTTAAATGCTGTTCAACTATGGTCTGGATTACATAATTTTGATTATTTTTCTGCAGTCATTCTTATCTTTGTTTTTCTTTCTATAGTCTTCTTTCTCCCTGCTTCCCTTATTGCCTTTCCATTTTTCTCTTATCAGTGGTTTTCACTATTATTTGTTTGAAATGTAAAAAAATTCTGTAGTTAGTAATACCGTCAATACATGTCAATTTCCTGGGTTTTTTTTTAACAGCATATCATTTCTTTATATTCTCTGAATTGAATTAGAAGTTTCAAGTCTCGTTCAATTTTTTTTAATCACTAAGATGATAAGCTTTCTATATTTCAGCAGTAATACTGGATGCCAGAATAAATGGAACTATATTAATGTTTTGAGTGAATATAAATTAGAAATATAGCATTCTATTCATGCTTATTCTAATGAGTAGAACCAAAATGTCATAGATTTTTTGGTAGACAAAAATTCCTAAGTTTTCTAAAATATATGTATAAAGTTTTTGTATATATACAAATATATTTTCTAGTATATTTTCTACAACACTCAAGAAAGGCTTGAGAAAGAAGAACAAAAGAAAGAGATGGAGAAATTGGAAAACATAAGCTAAAAATATGAGAGAACTGAATATGAAATAGAAAAAGTTAAACAGACCTGATAAAAGTAAAAGATTATCATATAGTCCACTTGTTTGTACACATGGCTGTTCATTGGAATCACATCTGCAGCTTTGGAGAAAATAAAACACTGGTCATTTAGATTTTTCTTAAAATTTCAAGGTAATTCTAATGTGCATCTGGACTTTAAAAAGTGATTAAAGGTTTTTCTATTAAAATACAGCTTTAGTGATATAAAATTCTATTATTTCCTATTGACTACTCATAATACAATGGTATTAAAAAGAACAATAGTTACATAATCATGATAGTAAAAAATGTTTATCAGTTTTTGGAATCAATAGCCAGACAAAAAATAACAGATAATTACAGTTGCAAGCCATAATGGAAACAAGTTTAACTTAATACCATAAAATAATTACATACAATTTGTAGGGTTAAATAGAGTGATGTGGAGGTGAAGGTGCATACATGCACATGTTTTCATCCAGCCAGCCAGTCTGTTTCTTTTGGTTGGTGCATTTAATCCATGTACATTTCAGTTCAGTTCAGTTCAGTCACTCAGTCATGTCCGACTCCTTGTGACCCCATGAATCAGAGCATGCCAGGCCTCCCTGTCCATCACCAACTCCCGGAGTTCACTCAAACTCATGTCCATCGAGTCGGGATGCCATCCAGCCATCTCATTCTCTGTTGTGCCTGTCTCCTCCTGCCCGCAATCCCTCCCAGCATCAGTCTTTTCCAGTGAGTCAACTCGTCGCATGAGGTAGCCTAAGTATTGGAGTTTCAGCTTTAGCATCAGTCCTTCCAATGAACACCCAGAATTGATCTCCTTTAGAATGGACTGGTTGGATCTCCTTGCAGTCCAAGGGACTCTCAAGAGTCTTCTTCAGCACCACAGTCCAAAAGCATCAAATCTTCAGCGATCAGCTTTTTTCACAGTCCAACTCTCACATCCATACATGACCACAGGAAAAACCATAGCCTTGACTAGACAGACTTTTGTTGGCAAAGTGATGTCTCTGCTTTTTAATATACTATATAGGTTGGTCATAACTTTCCTTCAAAGGAGCAAGCGTCTTTTAATTTCATGGCTGCAATCAGCATCCACAGTGATTTTGGAGCCCCAAGAAATAAAGTCTGACACTGTTTCCACTGTTTCCCCATCTATTACCCATGAAGTGATGGGACCAGATGCCATGATATTTGTTTTCTGAATGTTGAGCTTCAAGCCAACCTTTTCACTCTCCTCTTTCACTTTCCTCAAGAGGCTTTTTAGTTCCTCTTTACTTTCTGCCATAAGGGTGGTGTCATCTGCATATGTGAGGTTATTGATATTTCTCCCAGCAATCTTGATTCCAGCTTGTGCTTCTTCCAGCCCAGTGTTCCTCATGATGTACTCTGCATAGAAGTTAAATAAGCAGGGTGACAATATAGAACCTTGACGTACTCCTTTTCCTATTTGGAATCAGTCTGTTGTTCCATGTCCAGTTCTAACTGTTGCTTTCTGACCTGCATACAGGTTTCTCAAGAGGCAGGTCAGGTGGTCTGGTATTCCCATCTCTTTCAGAATCTTCTGCAGTTTATTGTGATCCCCACAGTCAAAGGCTTTGGCATAGTCAATGAAGCAGAAATAGATGTTTTTCTGGCACTCTCTTGCTTTCTCCATGATCCAGTGGATGTTGGCAATTTGATCTCCGGTTCCTCTGCCTTTTCTAAAACCTGATTGAACAGAGAAGGCAATGGCAAGCCACTCCAGTACTCTTGACTAGAAAATCCCATGGATGGAGGAGCCTGGTAGGCTGCAGTCCATGGGATCGCTAAGGGACGGACACGACTGAGTGACTTCACTTTCACTTTTCACTTTCACACATTGGAGAAGGAAATGGCAACCCACTCCGGTGTTCTTGCCTGGAGAATCCCAGGGACAGGGGAGCCTGGTGGGCTTCCGTCTATGGGGTCACACAGAGTCGGACACGACTGAAGTGACTCAGCAGCAGCAGCAGCTTGAACATCAAACACCCTCTTCCAACAACACAAGAGAAGACTCTACACATGGACATCACCAGATGGTCAACACCGAAATCAGATTGATTATATTCTTTGCAGCCAAAGATGGAGGAGCTCTATACAGTTAGCAAAAACAAGACCAGGAGCTGACTGTGGCTCAGATCATGAACTCCTTATCGCCAAATTCAGTCTTAAATTGGAAAAAGTAGGGAAAACCAGTAGACCATTCAGATATGACCTAAATCAAATCCCTTATGATTATACAGTGGAAGTGAGAAATAGATTTAAGGGTCTAGATCTGATAGATAGAGTGCCTGATGAAATATGGACAGAGGTTCGTGACATTGTACAGGAGACAGGGACCAAGACCATCCCCATGGAAAAGAAATGCAAAAAAGCAAAATGGCTCTCTGAGGAGGCCTTACAAATAGCTGAGAAAAGAAGAGAAGTGAAAAGCAAAGGAGAAAAGGAAAGATATTAGCATCTGAATGCAGAGTTCCAAAGAATAGCAAGGAGAGATAAGAAAGCCTTCCTCAGCGATAAGTGCAAAGAAATAGAGGAAAACAACAGAATAGGAAAAACAAGAGAACTCTTCAAGAAAATTAGAGCTATCAAGGGAACATTTCATGCAAAGATGGGCTCGATAAAAGACAGAAATGGTATGGACCTAACAGAAGCAGAAGATATTAAGAAGAGATGGCAATAATACACAGAAGAACTGTACAAAAAAGATCTTCACGACCAAGATAATTACGATGGCGTGATCACTCACCTGGAGCCAGACATCTTGGAATGTGAAGTCAAGTGGGCCTTAGAGAGCATCACTATGAACAAAGCTAGTGGAGGTGATGGAATTCCAATTGAGCTATTTCAAATCCTGAAAGATGATGCTGTGAAAGTGCTGCACTCAATATGCCAGCAAATTTGGAAAACTCAGCAGTGGCCACAGAACGGGAAAAGGTCAGTCTTCATTCCTATCCCAAAGAAAGGCAATGCCAAAGAATGCTCAAACTACCGCACAATTGCACTCATCTCACATGCTAGTAAAGTCATGCTCCAAATTCTCCAAGCCAGGCTTCAGCAATATGTACATTTAAGGTAATTATTGATGTGTATGTTCCTATTACCATTTTCTTAATTGTTTGGATTTATTTTGTGTAGATCTTTTCCCTCTCTTGTGTTTCCTGCCTAGAGCATCTCTTATTAGGCTGGTTAGGTGTTCTGTCTTCTAGGTGAGTTATCCATTCTTCTACTCAGTTATTCTGCTGTTGATTCCTTCTAGTATATTGTTCATCTTTGTTTGTTTGTTCTTTAATTATTCTAGGTCTTTCATAAACATTTCTTTCATCGTCTCCATTCTTTCTCAGAGATCCTCAATCAACTTCATTATTACTATTCTGAACTATTTTTCTGGAAGGTTGCCTATATCCATTCATTCAGTATTTTTCTGGGGTTTCATCTTGTACCTTCACCTGCAACATAAACATCTGCCTTTTCGTTGTATTAACGTTCTATGATGTGGTTATCATTCTGGCAGCTGTGAGACAGTAGATCTTTTCATTTCTGTCTACCCTCTGGCGGATGAGGCTAAGAAGCTTCTGCCAGTTTCCTAATGGAAGGCACTGATAGTAGGATAAACCGGGTCTTGCTCTGGTGGGCAGAGCCACGCTCAGTTCAATTCAATCATTCAGTCGTGTCCGACTCTTTGTGACCCCTAGGACCACAGCTCGCCAGGCCTTCCTGTCCATCACAACACCCGGAGCTTGCTCAGACTCATGTCCACTGAGTCGGTGATGCCATCTAACCATCTCATCCTCTGTCACCCCCTTCTCCTCCTGCCTTCAATCTTTCCCAGCATCAGGCCCTTTTCCAGTGAGTCAGATCTTCACGTCAGGTGGCCAAAATATTAGAACTTCAGCTTCAGTATCAGTCGTTCCCATGAATATTCAGGACTGATTTCCTTTGGGATTGACTGGTTTGATCTTCTTGCAGTCCGAGGGACTCTCAAGAGTCTTCTACAACACCACAGTTCAAAAGCAGCAGTTCTTCAGCTCTTAGCTTTCTTTATGGTCCAACTCTCACATCTGTACATGACTACTGGAAAAAACATAGCTTTGACTATACAGACCTTTGCTGGCAAAGTGTGGCTCTGCTTTTTAATATGCTGTCTAGGTTGATCATAGCTTTTCTTCCAAGGAGCAAGCATCGTTTAATTTCATGGCTGCGACAACCATCTGCAGTGATTTTGGAGCCCAAAAATATAAAGTCTCTCACTATTTTCATTGTTTCTCAATCTATTTACCATGAAGTAATGGGAGTGTATGCCATGATCTTTGTCTTTTGAAAGTTGAGTTTAGCCAGCTTTTTCACTCTCCTCTTTCACCTTCATCAAGAGGCTCTTAGTTCCTCTTGACTTTTTGGGAAATGGGTGGTGTCATCTGCGTATCTGAGGTTATTGATATTTCCCCCAGAAATCTTGACTCCAGCTTGTGCTTCATCCAGCCCAGGATTTCACATGATGTACTCTGCATAGAAGTTAAATGAACAGGGTGACAAAATACAGCCTTGAAGTACTCCTTTCCCAATTTCGAACCAGTTCTTCGTTCCTAACTGTTGCTTCTTGACCTGCATACAGATTTCTCAGGAGGCAGGTAACGTGGTCTCATCTCTTAAACAATTTTTCACAGTTTGTTGTGATCCACATAGTCAACGGCTTTGGTGTAGTCAACAAAGCAGAAGTAGATGTTTTTCTGGAACTCTCTTGCTTTTGCTGTGATCCAACGGGTGTTGACAATTTGGTGTCTGGTTCCTCTGCCTTTTCTAAATCCTGATTGAACATCTGGTAGTTCTCCATTCATGTACTGCTGAAGCCTGGCTTGGAGAATGTTGAGCATTACTTTACTAGCGTGTGAGATGAGTGCAATTGTGTGGTAATTTGAACTTTCTTTGACATTGCCTTTCCTTTAGATTGAAATGAAAGCTGACCTTTTCCAGTCCTGTGGCCACTGCTGAGTTTTCCAAATTTGTTGGCAGATTGAGTGCAGCACTTTCACAGTATCATCTTTTAGGACTTGAAATGGCTCAGCTGGAATTCCATCACCTCCACTAGCTTTATTCATAGTGATGCTTCCTAAGGCCCACTTGACTTCGGATTCCAGGATGTCTGGCTCTAGGTGAGTGATCACAGCATCATGGTTATCTGGGTCATGAAGATCTTTTTTGCATAGTTCTGTGTATTCTTTCCACCTCTCCTTAAGATCTTCTGCTTCTGTTATATTCTTACCATTTCTGTCCTTTATTGTGCCAATCATTGCATGAAATGTTCCCTTGCTATCTCTAATTTTCATGTAGAGATCTCTAGTCTTTCCCATTCTATTGCTTTCCTCTATGTCTTTGCATTGATTACCTTGGATGGCTTTCTTGTCTCTCCTTGTTGTTCTTTGGAACTCTGCATTCAGATGAGTATGTCTTTCCTTTTCTCTTTCGCCTTTAGCTTCTCTTCTTTCCTCGGCTATTTGTAAGATCTCCACAGATAATCATTTTGCATTTTTTGTTGTTGTTGTTGGGGATGGTCTTGATCACTGCCTCCTGTACAATGTCTCAAACCTCTGTCCATAGATTTTCAGGCACTCTGTCTATTAGATCTAATCCCTTGAATCTGTTTATCACTTCTACTGTATAATCATAAAAGATTTGATTTAGGTCATACCTGAATGGTCTAGTAGTTTTCCCTACTTTCTTCAATTTAAGTCTGAATTTGGCAATAAGGAGTTCATGATCTGAGCCACAGTCAGCTCCTGGTCTTTTTTTGCTGACTGTATAGTGCTTCTTCATCTTTGGCTGCAAAGAGTAAAATCAATCTGATTTCGGTGTTGACCATCTGGTGATGTCTATCTGTGGAGTCATCTCTTTTGTTGTTGGATGAGGGTGTTTGCTATGACCAGTGCATTCCCTTGGCAAAACTCTGTTAGCCTTTACCCTGCTTCATTTTTACCTAAGGCCAAACTTGCCTGTTACTCCAGGTGTCTGTTGACTTCTTACTTTTGCATTCTAGTTTCCTATGATGAAAAGGCATCTTTTTTGTTGTTAATTCTAGAAGGTCTTATAAGTCATCATGCTGCTGCTGCTGCTGCTAAGTCGCTTCAGTCGTGTCCGACTCTGTGCGACCCCATAGACGGCAGCCAACCAGGCTCCGCTGTCCCTGGGATTCTCCAGGCAAGAACACCGGAGTGGGTTGCCATTTCCTTCTCCAATGTGCGAAAGTGAAAAGTGAAAGTGAAGTCGCTCAGTCGTGTCTGACTAGTAGCGACCCCATGGACTGCAGTCCACCAGGCTCCTCTGTCCATGCGATTTTCTAGGCAAGAGTACTGGAGTGGCTTGCCATTGCCTTCTCCGATAAGTCATCATAGAACCATTCAATTCAGCTCTTCAGCATTAGTGATTGGGGCAGAGACTTGGATTACTGTGATATTGAATGGTTTGCTTTGAAAGGAATAGGGATCATTCTGTTGTACTGGGCTTTGCTCTGGTCCCATCACTTCATGGGAAATAGATGGGAAAACAGTGAAAACAGTGTCAAACTTTATTTTTGGGGGCTCCAAAATCACTGCAGATGCTGATTGCAGCCATGAAATTAAACGACGCTTACTCCTTGGAAGGAAAGTTATGACCAACCTAGATAGCATATTAAAAAGCAGAGACATTACTTTGCCAACCAAGATCCATCTAGTCAAGGCTATGGTTTTTCCCGTGGTCGTGTATGCATGTGAGAGTTGGACTGTGAAGAAAGCTGATCGCCAAAGAATTGATGCTTTTGAACTGTGGTGCTGAAGAAGACTCTTGAGAGTCCCTTGGCCTGCAAGGAGATCCAACCAATCTATTCTAAAGGAGATCAGTCCTGGGTGTTCATTGGAAGGACTGATGCTGAAGCTGAAACTCCAATACTTTGGCCACCTCGTGCAAAGAGTTGACTCACTGGAAAAGACTGATGCTGGGAGGGATTGGGGGCGGGAGGAGAAGGGGACAACAGAGAATGAGATGGCTGGATGGCATCACCGACTCGATGGAGATGGGTTTGAGTGAACTCCGGGAGTTGGTGATGGACAGGGAGGCCTGGAGTGCTGTGATTCATGGGGTCACAAAGAGTCAGACACGACTGAGCGACTGAACTGACTGATGCTCAGTAAAACTGTAATTCAGTTGTCTGTTGATGGGTGGGGTTGCCCTCCCTCCCTGTTAGTTGTTTGGCCTGAAGCAGCCCTGGAGACTACAGGTCTATGGTAGGGTTAATGGTGACCTCCAAGAGAGCACCTCCCAGGGCTGCTGCTCCCAGTACCTCTGTCCCTGTGGTGAGCCACACCCAACCCAGACCTCCACAGGAGACCCTCAAGCACTAGCAGGTAGATCTGGTTCCGTCTCCTGTGGTCAGTGCTCGTTTTCCCTGGGTCCTGGTACACAAAATATTTTATTTATGCCCTCCAAGAGTGGAGTCCTTTTCCCCAGTCCTGTGGAAATCCTGTAATCAAATCCTGCTGGCCTTCAAAATCAGATTCCTGAGGATTCCTAGTCCTTTTGTGAGATCCCAGACTGGGAAGCCTGATGTTGAGCTCAGAACCTTCACAAGAGTCAGGGAACTTCTTTGGTACTATTTTTCTCCAGTTTGTGGGTCGCCCACCTACTGGGTATGGGATCTGATTTTTATGTGATTGCACCCCCCCAACCATCTCACTGTGGCTTCTCCTTTATCTTTGGCTATAGTGTATCTTTTTTTGGTGGGTTCCAGCATCTTCCCGTCATTGGTCGCTCAATTGCTAGTTGTGATTTTGGTGTTCTCAAAGAAGGAAATGAACACATGTCCTTCTACTTCACCATCTTCCACAAATTTTATTATATTGTGTCTTGTTATAGTTACTTTGTGTTTAGTCGACTTGATATTCATTGAGTTGCATGGATCTATGGGTTTATATTTTTTATCAAGTTTGGAAAAATTTCAGCCATTATTTTTTCACTAACAAGTGATTTTTTCTATCCCTTTTTCTTTCTCTTCTCCCCACTGTGATTCCATTTACATACATATTAGACCATTTGATATTGCCCCAAATATCACTGACACTCTGAATTATTTTTCTTTTCTTTTAAATCTCCATGCTTCATTTTTTTTTATTGCTATCATTATGTTTTCTAATATTTACGTCTGCAGTATCCATTCTGGAATTATCTATCTGGTGATTTTTTAAGATTTGTATTTTTCTCTCTAGACATTTCATTTGATTAATTTTAATGTCTTCCATTTCTCTAATTATGACTTTCCCTGGCTTAATTTTTCACTATATCACAATTTATGTTTGTTTTTATTGATATATTTTTCTTATGATTGATTATTGCTAACATTTTCCTGCTTCTTGATAGAGCTTTAATTTTTTATTTCCTGTGGGATTTTTTATGTTTATACTTTGGGTCTTTCTTTAAAGACCTGGGTTTTGTTTTGGCTGAGAGTTGAGTTACTTGCAGGCTTCCCAGGTGGCTTAGGGTAAAGAGTCTGCCTGC
This sequence comes from Moschus berezovskii, assembly GCF_049115385.1. Classification (NCBI taxonomy): domain Eukaryota; kingdom Metazoa; phylum Chordata; class Mammalia; order Artiodactyla; family Moschidae; genus Moschus; species Moschus berezovskii. The sequence goes on along the minus strand of NC_142463.1, from coordinate 23,948,245 downwards.
CAGTGTAGGAGACATGGGTTCAATCCCTGGGTCAGGAAGATCCCCTGGAAGAGGAAACAGCAACCCATCCCAGTATTCCTGCCTGTAAAATCCCATGGACAGAGGAGCCTGGCAGAATATAGTCCATAGGGTCACGGAGAGTTGGACACAACTGAGTGACTGAACACCAGTCCAAGCATGATGGATTGCTTACAGTTCAGTTTGATCCTTTTATAGTTTTGTTTTTAAGAGTATCTTTACTCTAGGAGTAGTTTAGCTTTGTTTCTAAGGCCTGGCCCTTTTCTGGAATGTTTTCCAAATGACTTAAAGTAACAATGAGCCTGTCTACTCTTGGAACATGAACAATTTCTAACCTCTCTATAATCTTTGGAAATTGCTCAACTAAGAATTTTCCCCAGTTTCTCTTTTCCTGATCTTGTAGAGTTTCATCCTATGCACACATTTAGAGATAGCAAAGACTCAAGGCACCACTGTGCAAATTTCTGCATTTTTTTTTTCCTGCCAAGCTCCCTCTTCTCAGGGACTATCCCTCATTACTTCAGAATGTCAGAATTCTGATATTTATCTTCTCAATTTAGCAGAACCATTAGGCTCTGCTTGCTATCTCCTCCCTTCTCCACTGTAAAAATTATGCCTCCAGGCAAAAATCCTAGTTGATTACAATCCTTACCTCACTTTCCTCTCTTGTTTCTTTATTAGTGCCCTACATTGCCTGTTGTCCAATATTTGAAAAGAGTTGTTAAAATATATTTTGTTCATTTTCTAATTGTTTAAGACAGTAGGTTAAATCTGGTTTCTGTCATTGCATCATGACTGAAAGTGAAACTGCACACCTCAGAGGGGATTTTAACCCACAATATTCTAACTGAAATTTCACAACTTGTCACAGGACTCATTGAAGCTCATGTTCCTTATGTCTCAACACTGAAGAAATTCAATGAGAGGCAAAATGATAGGTGAGAAGTAGAATTATGAATGGATTTCCCAGGCAGCAGGTAAAGAACCTGCCTGCCAATGAAGGAAATCTAACAGATCCCTTTGATCCCTTGGTCAGGAAGATCCCCTGGAAGAGAGCATGACAACCCACTCCAGTATTCTTGCCTGGAGAATCCCGTGAACAGAGGAGCCTGTCTGGCTGCAGTCCATAAGGTCGTACAGAGTCAGAAATGACTGAAGCAATTTAGCATGCACATAGAGTTATTAATATAAGATGCTTGTAAAAGGTACAAATAATCAGGCAAGAGGGATCTGCCTCAAGGACTAAGTGGGCTACCTTTTTGTAATCAAAGGAAAAGTGGAGAGGGATAAGAAACCACCTTCTTCCTCATTCTTTCAGTAGGCAGCAGGCTTATATCATTAGCTCCTTTGCCTCAGGTGGGAAAGTGTTTGACCCTGTAAGATTGAACTAGAACTGTCATAGTGCTATTCAAATCAGCAGAGGAGTTTTGACATATACTAAAATACATTAAATTATCTGAGGTTTCAGTATAATGAAGGTCTTCTACTTTGGAATGTCACCTTGCCCTTTCAGTCCAGGTCCTGGGTCCTACCATTATGTTACTCACCTTGGTCAGCAGGATGAAGGCCTCAATTTTTTACTTAATGGCCTGAGACATATCTTGTGCTTTTATTTTTGGCTTTATTATTAAGCAAGCCTGCTTCATTTCACAATGTTCTGATAGCTTTCCTGAGTGATCATTAACTTACAGTGGCTTCTCAAAGTTTCCTAAATCTCCCTATCTATAATTCCTTTCCATCTATAACACTGGGATTTCTAAAACTACCAGTGTAACTATTCTACTCTATCATTAGCATAATTCCAAACCTTTATGAATGTGTCTTTGAATGTGATATGCTGCTGCTGCTATTGCTGCTAAGTCGCTTCAGTCATGTCCGAATCTGTTCGACCCCATAGCCAGCAGCCCACCAGGCTCCCCTGTCCCTGGAATTCTCCAGGCAAGAACACTGGAGTGGGTTGCCATTTCCTTCTCCAATGCATGAAAGTGAAAAGGGAAAGTGAAGTCGCCCAGTCGTGTCCAACTCTTAGTGACCTCATGGACTGCAGCCTACCAGTCTCCTCTGTCCATGGGATTTTCCAGGCAAGAGTACTGGATTGGGTTGCCATTTCCTTCTCCGTGAATGTGATATATCATAGCTTAAATAGTCTGTATCCAGGATCTTTGATGTCAGAGTCTATCCCGAAGCCAAATTTTAGTTCAGTTTATGAAACATTAAAAAAGAAATCACCGAAAATCTGTTAAGTTCTTTATTGAGTTCTGAGATATAAAAGTAAAATTGATAAAATTCCTTTATGAAGGGAACTGTGTATAGTTAGGGAAGACAAATGTGTAAGTGATCTTGGGCAAGTCTTTTACAATACATCAAAAGAGGCACCATGGTGTAATTAAGAAACGGTGGACCAGACAACAATAATATCACTCCTCCAAAACAGACCTTGATTATGCTGTGTAGAATCTGCCAAGACTATTATTTAATCCTACCATTTAGTATATTTAGCCTTTGGAAAATTAATAGTTGTGTTAATTTGAGTTTTTTCATTATCATATCTTCCTGTGATGGTTCTTAGGGTGATTGTGAGGACTGTGAGATCTAAGTATACATGCATAAAGTACTTGCCCTATAGTAGTGAGTGATGCCAAAACTTAGCCTTGGTCGACTGGTGCCAAATCAAATCTCAGAGACAGAATTTTGGGTGAAGTAGGAAGAATAGCTTTACTGCTTTGCCAGGCAAAGGGGAACACAGTGGGCTCATGCCCTCAAAAACTGTGTGTCCCAACCTAAGGAGTGGGAGAGGGGGAACTTGGTGAGGAGTTTTATAACAATGGTTCAAATATGGGGTTGCTGATAAAGATTAGGGTGTGTTTGGGGCTTGCATTCCTTTAATCTGGCCTCATGTGGTCTCCCAATGAACTTCTGGGGTTCTTGAAGTTATCAAACTGTGACCCTCTCTCTGAAATAAAGAATACTTCATCAGGTAGTTAACATCTTCCATTTGTTGGGGATTTTAGTTCTGCAGAAAAGTTCAAAGATATTGTTCCACATATCCCTTGAGGTGGGAGGAGGATTCTGTCCCAAGCCTGCACTGTTGTTCCTTGACTGCTCCTCCTTTGTCTCTGCATCGCCTGCCTTCCTGATTAGCAATTATTTGAACCAGTCCTTTGGAACTCAGGGACAGTCATGAAATCTGAAACTTAGTCACTACAAACAAAAAGTGGAGGACGTGGGAAGATTTCTGTGCCCAGGAGCCCCACAGAGTCCCGCTCAGTTTGTCAGTGCTCAGTTTAGTTTAGTTCCCTTCTTCTATGACTCAGATTCTGTGCAGGATCCCATGAGGCCCTCCTGGGCCCCAGAGCCTTTCCTTGTCTTGTTTCTTATTTATAGGATGAAGGCTTCAGCTTCCTAGACCTCCCTGAGTTCCAAGGATCTATCTATCTCAGTTGCTATTCAGGGAAATAAGGAAATGCAGAAACAAAGCCAGAACAATTAAGAAACTGTAGTGCAGCAATTAAAGCAGGATCCTGGTTCCTCCCCAAGGAATATACATAACAATATTTTGAGTTCTTCTGCAGGAACTAAGGTCTCTACACAAGTAAAAAATAGTACTGAGCCTAAGATTCCTAGAGCACTGCCCTGTTACCTCACCACTAACCAATCACAAAAATGTAATACACCCTGCAGCTCTAACCCCAAATTTTGCCTATTAAAAACTTCTCCCTGAAAATCACTGGGGAGTTGGGTTTTTTTGAATGCAAGTCACCCCTTTTCTTTGTGTGGCCTTGCAATAATACTTTCTCTGATATTTTGGTTTGTTTGGCCTCACTGTGCATTGTGCACAGAAACTTGCATTCAGTAACAATTTCTCACCCATATATATATATATATATATATATATATATATATTTGGAATAATCTCCTATGTCTGTCTTAGGTTATAGGATTGTTGTGAAGATCAGAAATTATGAATTTAGCAGCACCGTGAAGTCTATAGGCAACTATGGAACTCTGAGACCCTTGACAATTTTTTAAAAAATTTTCTGAGCAGCAGCCTATTCAAGTTGGTTAAACACTATTGTTTCTATAATTGATAAGCTAACTAGAACAGTAGATGATTTTGACTCCTAAAGCATGGGGTCAACTCCTAGCAGTGACAGTCTTGTTAGATTCTTCACAGTGCAACCAAGACCTGTCCTAGCAGTATTGGTTATTTCTTAGAGGACAACAGGGTATGTGCCATGAATTCCTGGACTTGTGTTGTGGAGTTAGTCTGAGCTTAGACGACTCTCTTTAGAGCCTTATAATAGCTGTTTCTTTTGTCTAGCACTGCTTTAATATCAGTATTCTCTCAGAGTACTCGAGAGCGATGTGTGTTTGCTAAGTTGCTTCAGTCTTGTCTGCCTCTTTTGACCCTATGAACTGTAGCCTGCCAGGCTTCTGTCCATGGGATTCTCCAGGCAAGAATACTGGAGTGGGTTGGTAATGCTCTCCTCCAAGGGATTGTCCTGACCCAGGGATCGAACCTACGTCTCTTATGTCTCCTGCATTGGCAGGTGGGTTCTTTACTACTAGCACCACCTGGGAAGCCCCCACTTGAGAGCAGACATATTTACAAAATAGAGCTAGGATATTATGATGTATAATATATATATATATATATATAAAAGATATATATATACATTTCTCATATATATTTTGCCTTAGTCCACTGTTCTTGGCTCATAGCTCCTAAAACCCTTGGAATAGCCTGTGTTTAAGAGCTATAAATGTGCCTTTTGTTATGTTAATGAGATGACTTTGGAAAAACTCCCTAGGTAACCTGATGATTGGAGAAGGCAATGGCACCCCACTCCAGTACTCTTGCCTGGAAAATCCCATGGACAGAGGAGCCTAGTAGGCTACAGTCCATGGGGCTGCTAAGAGTTGGACACGACTGAGCGACTTCACTTTCACTTTTTACTTTCATGCATTGGAGAAGGAAATGGCAACCCACTCTAGTGTTCTTGCTTGGAGAATCCCAGGGACGGGGGAGCATGGTGGGCTGCCATCTATGGGGTAGCACAGAGTCGGACATGACTGAAGCGACTTAGCAGCAGCAGCAGTAGCAACCTGATAATGGGGAGCTGGTTGTCTGGAGAATCAACCTGGTGATTAGAAAGTTGGAACCTTCAATCTCACCCACCTGCTTCCAACTTCAGAGAGGGAAGAGGGACTGGAGATTGAGTTCAGTTGCCAAAGGCTGATGATTTAATTAATCATGCCTCTGTAATCAGACCTTCATAAAAACAATAGTACATATGTGGAGGTGTAGAGAGAATGGGGAGCCTGGAAAGGGCATGGAAGCCTTGCTCCCTTTCCCATGTACCATCCCTTATGTGTCTCTTTATCTGGCTGTTCCTTAATGATATCCTTTAATAATAAGACAGTAATTTGAAGTAAAATGTTTCTCTGAGTTCTGTGAGCTGCTCTAGCATATTAATTGGATCCAAGGAAGAGCTTGCGGGGACCTCTGATTTATAGGCAATTGGTCAGAAGCTCAGGGACGACTTGGACTTCCTATTGTCATCTAATGTTGGGGCAGTAGGGTCATAGCCTTATAGGACTGCGTCTTCAATCTATGGAATCTGATAATGTCTCTGGGAAGATAGTGACAGGATTGGGTTGAATTATAGGATGCCCTGCTGGTGTTGGATAACTGCTTGTTGGTATGGGGATACCTCCTCCCCACCCCATTCACCCCAACATGTTGAAATTTGGTGCTGAATTTCAGAGGAACTGATTTTTCTTTTGTACCTAGGAATGAGGGGCTGTTTTATAAAGAAAACAAGTCTACTGAAAAAAATCATCCTTCCACAGAATAACATTGTCCACACCATGTGAGTAGAAATCTGGTAGCTTGGCATGCTGAAAAGGACAGGAACTTGGAAGAAAGATTTGGGCTCAGATTTTCATTCAGTATCCCGATGACCTTGAGAAAGTCATTCACCCTCTCTGAGCCGGTCTCCTCGTTTGAGAATGGAGATGATACTACTTACTTTGTAGGATAGTTATAAGGAACATATGAGTTAATAAATAGGAAAGTAATTTGTAATCTATAATTTCTCTCGTTATTTTCTCTTATTTTTGTTTTTATCAGTTGTTTTTTTTTTTTTTAATGCTCTTCACACTCTTTCCTTTCCAGTATGGAAGCCACCATATTTCATCTGCTTAGATTGTCTGCATATTCAGTCTAATTATGTTCCATATACACTTGATCTATTTGATGAACACAGCTCTGGTTCTCCTTGGGAGGCAGCCTGGTTAATAGAAAGAATTCAAAGTGTGGACTTCAAAGCCAGTGATCTGTTCTTTATATATCTTTTCCACTACTTGCTCGTTCTATGACTATAGGTAAACTATTCAAACATTCTTAGTATCATTTCCCCATTTGTAAAGTAGAGACATGAAACTCTACTTCTCAGCATTATTATGAGGACTAAGTTATATGTACAGTATGCCTACATAGGAAAAGGGCCAAATAAAGATCCAGATATCTAAATTTTCCAATATAGGCCTTTTTTTCTGTGTTTTCCATAAAATGCAATAGGATATGCTATTTTCTAGACATAAACTCCTGTTGAATAATTAAAAGCCGAGGTGTTTTTCTTCTTTCTTCTCCTTCATCTCCTTTTACTTATTCCTCTTCCTTCTCCTCCTCCTCTTCTTCTTTCTGGTACACTTTGACTTTCATAGCTGCATTAAAAGCGCCTTAGACTTTCATACTGTGAAACACCTTCCTTTCAAATTTGTCAGCACTTCCAAGTCACCTACGGACCACAAACAAGCCTTGGGCCCTAATTCATAGTCCTTAAGAAATCTCTAGCAACCAACCCCCTGAGCCTAGGCAGATCCCCATTCTCTGATCATTTCTCACATACAACTGGTCTTTTCCTTTGTGCAAAGGAAACTTTGTGCAAACTCTTCTACAAACCGTAGAGTTGGAAGATGAACCCCTTCTGAGACTTTCTAATCCAGCTGCCTCATTTTAAGGGCCTCGCTGGTGGCTCAGACAGTAAAGAGTCTGCCTTCAATGCAGGAGTTCCAGGTTCGATCCCTGGGTTGGTAAGATCCCCTGGAGAAGGAAATGGCAACCCACTCCAGTATTTTTGCCTAGAGAATCCCACGGACAGAGGAACTTGGCAGGCTACATTCCATGGGGTTGCAAAGAGTCGGATATGATTGAGTGACTAACATACACTCCAAAGCTCAAACAGAGAAGGAACAGTCAGTCCTCTGTTGTCCTCACCAGTGTTATTGCTATATCTCGCTACTACCTTTGCTTTATTTACATTTAATCTTAAGAACCTATGACTACCGTTACTCCTGTATGATACATGAGGAAACAAATTTCAGAAGGGTGACATACCTAAGTCATACCGTTAATAAATAACAATTGATTTCAAATCCAGGTCCTATTCCTCCGCATGGAGCTACATCAGCATGCTGCTGTTCTAAAGCCTCAAACTGCTTATAAATCAGTGCCATGGTCAGTCCTGGCACATGCAACATGCACATGTGTGTAGAGTTAATTCTCCAACAGTAACGGGTAAGCAGTGGGGGAGAGTTCCCGGCAAGCAGATTCTGGTAAAAGATCTCCGTTTCAAAATGCATTTATGCCATTTTTCTTAGAAATCTTGCTCAGTCTAGTATCATTTGACCTTCACCTTTCTGCTCTGCTTTCTGATGATTGTAAAGGACTTTATTGTACACCAGGGCTGTACGTGGGGCAAGGTAGTCTAATTCATTTTCCCATAGGAAATCTGTAGAATTAAGATACATGTTTGGTATTTATTTATATGTTTTGTTGTTGACCAATTTACTTTTAATACCATTTGCCATAAATTCTTTGGAACGGATGGTAAAATTACAGAGCTTGTCATTTCCTCCAAGGTCCCCAGCTGGCATGCTTATCTTTTCAGCTTCATCGCTAGCAACTCTAAAAATGACCCAACTTCATGATCTTCTTTCAGTGCCAAAAGATGCTAGACTCTTTCCCACTTTAGAGACACCTCAAAAACTGTCTCTTCTGGCAAAATGACTGAAGGGGAAAGAAAAAGTCAAGAGTAAGGTTAATACCTGTATTTGTTGGGGTTGAGTAATAAGGTTGACTTTGCCTTTTCTAGCAACCAAGGCAAGGAGAGATATCAGATAAAGCACAACATGGGGTCACACTATCCACTACAAAACTCAATTCAGTTTCTTGGGCAAAATACAGCTTTTATTGACACTGAGACCCAGGGGAAGGGAAAAGGGTAGGTGGTCTTTAAAATATATACCCACTCCAGTGTTCTTGCCTGGAGAATCCCAGGGACGGGGGAGCCTGGTGGGCTTCCGTCTAAGGGGTCACACAGAGTCAGACACGACTGAAGTGACTCAGCAGCAGCAGCAGCATAATGTTGTAAACAGCATTCCCCAACATAAGCAGCAAGGGAAAAGTCTAATGGGCCTTTTCCTTATAATATCTCTCATTGTCATCCTTTGTTACCTGCTATTTGATAAAAGCAACCTTATAAGAGACTACAATAGTGTTCTCTTGTGCCCTGGCTCAGCCCAGAGGTAAATTTTAGAGTATCTCGGGAAGCAGATTAACTATATACATTTTAGGTTATTTTCCATGTATTTTTTTTCTCTCTCTCAGTCAATCTTTTCTTAAATAATGAGTGGCAAGAAACTTAAGCGTGAGTATCTGACAGTTATCTTACCAGTATAACTTATGTAAGTTTCCTAAATAATCAGTGATCTGTGTAACTCTTTTCCAACAGAATGTCTCTATAATCAAACTTATATATAAATTGGAGATAGTAGTGGTCTCAAATGATCTCAAAGATCAAGTAATATATTGTTATTATAATAATAGTGGTAAATAATGAAGTAGCGGTTAACAGACACTGAGCCATTCCTAGAAGCCCTATACTGCTAATTGCTTTATTTGCATGATCTCATTTAATCCTTACAACAAAGTTTAAAATATAAATGTTATTGTTTTACCCATTATGAAAAAAATAAAAAACTGAGTATCATAGAGTTTAAGTAAGTTGTCCAAGACCACAGAATTGGTCAGGGGTGGGGGGTGGGGTGTCAGATTTGAATTGCAGATGGGATTCTGCAGAATTCCAGAGTTCTTATTCTTGTCTACTATACTATAACTCACCATATTTGGTGTTCAATAAATGGGTTAATAGTATTTTAACAGAGATACAGTCTAAATTGTTAATCAGTATAAGATTGATTTGATTAGAATATTTTTCTTAGAAAGTGTTACATAGCCTGCAGCATGTTATTTGGTGTGGCTTACCACATTTCATCAAATTTAGGAAGACTTAAGCTATAAGATGCACCATAATTTATGAACTAGTAAGAAAGAAAATGTTGTCAATTAAACTCTGACACAATGCTTTCTTATTACATTCAATTTTTATTTTATATTTCCAGAAAGACCTCTTTTAACTTACTTATACAGAGATTTTCATCATAGACCTCTCTTGTGCATAATGCAAAGAACATGCAAAAGAAATATTAAGATATTTTGAAAACATTTAAGATCCAAACTATTCCAAAATACTTGACTCAGAGTTGTGAATAGACACATTTTTTTCCACACAGTAGCAGCTTCTGTGTCTTTCAGAAGTGGTGCTGCAGCCTTTTCTTTGAGGGTCCATTATCATCTTGGGATTTTCTCCTAAACTACTGGCATATTAGCAAATACATATGCATTCAGGCAATGTCAGTGAATCATGACTGTCACAGAGACTGTATGATGTATCTGGATTTCAGAAATGTTAAGTGGGGGGAAATGTATGACTTAGCATTGACCATGAACTTTGTGTTGAGTAACATGTGCTATGCATGGCTTAAAAATATAACAATTCCAATAAGTATTTGCATCTTCAGTCTCATTTCAGTCCAAGCGCAGTAAGTATATGATACATATTTGTTGACCCAATTGAAATAGATAATAGTTCTGGGATACAGGCCACTGCCTTTATATAATTTGCTTATCCTCAGGTTTTCAAGCAGGTTTACTATAATAATGACAGTACATTTCTCCCTAAAACCATTTCATAGAATATATTATAATGTCTTTATTTCAATAGAAGAAAAATAATATAGAGAAAAGATATACATGCTAATTTCAGCTTTTACACTGACACTTTATGTGACCCTAAATAAGTGTCCATCTGTGGAATCAGGAAAGTTATCTGAATAATCTTCAAGAGCACTTCTGTCCCAAACAGGATTTATTGTTATATGCTGAGAGGGGAGCTAACACTTATCATAAGCCAACTATGTACTCATTATTTCATATATATTATCTTATTTAGGGTTTCCCAGGTTGCGCTTGTGGTAAGGAACCTACCTGTCAATGCAGGAGACTTAAGAGGCTCGGGTTTGATCCCTGGGTGAGGAAGATCCCGTGGAGGAGGGAATGGCAACGCACTCTAGTATTCTTGGCTGGATAATCCCATGGACAGAGGAGCCTGGCAGACTACAGCCCATGGGGTCGCAAAGAGTCGGATACAACTACTAAAGGGAAAAGTCTAAGGAGAAAAAAGCTGGGATTCCAAGCATGTCTTAATTGATTCAAATCCCAGACTTTCTACATTGTACATATTGCCTGTCTCAGAGTCCTTCAGACTTTAACTCTGCAGAACTAGGCAGTTGCTAGAATTGTGAAATTAGTACATCATATTGTTTGAGATATCAAAGTTAGAATGCATCTCAATTTATTTCTAAAACCTTCCCAAGGACCTACAGTTTGCTTGTGCTAAACGCCCAAAAAAGTGGAGAGAATTCACATCACTGTCCTTAGGAGCTCAAAGTTAAGTATCTTTCAAAGTGTATTCCTTGCAGTCTTAGAGTTTATCCAACATTATTTAACAGCTTTTTATTGAGAACCCAATCTTATGGCAAGGATTAAGTATTGTTGTTGTTTAGTTGCTAAGTCGTGTCTGACTCTTTTGTGACCCCATGGACTCTAGCCCACCAGGCTTCTCTGGCCATGGGATTTCCCAGGCAAGAATACTGGAGTGGATTGCCATTTCCTTCTTTAGGGGATTCCTGACCCAGGGATCAAACCTGCATCTCCTGCATTGGCAGGTGGATTCTTTACCACTGAGCCACTAGGGAAGCCCAGAGATAAAGTATACTTCAATAAATAAGATATATATGGTTTCTTCCATTATAGGATTTGTGATCTAATGCTAGAGGGAAACAGTATACAAATAAATAAATTCATATGTAATTTAAAACTGTGATAAGCAGTGAAAACTTAAGGGTTTAGTGTTAGAAAATAGCATAAGGGTCAAACCTAGATGGTATGGAAAGGAGGCCTCTTGGAGAAGGTGCTATTTAATCTGAAGCTCTAGGGCTTCCCTGGGGGCTCAGACAGTAAAGTGTTTGTCTGCCTGCATTGCAAGAGACCTGGGTTCGATCCCTGGGTCAGGAAGATCCTCTGGAGAAGGAAATGGCAATCCACACCAGTAGTCTTGCCTGGAAAATTCCATGGACAAAGAAGCCTGGTAGGGTACGGTCCATGGGGTCTCAAAGAGTCAGACACGACTGAACAACTTCACTTTGAAGGATTAGAGGAGAGAAGTGAAGAGCACTGAAGATCATGCCAGGCAGAAGGTAGAGGCTGGTTGAAAACCTCTGGTGGGAACTGAAAACACTTGGTGGGAAAGATACCATAGAATTTGAAGAACTGAAAGGAGAAAAGCATCAGATAAAATTGGAGAGAGAGACAGGACTAAAATCAGGTAGGGTTTTAAATCCACATTAAAACATTTGGCTTTACTTCATGATGCAAAGAGAAGGCATTGAAGGCTTTTTGGTGAGGCAGGTAGTTGGAAGGGAGGGATTAACATTTAGACAAACTGACAGTCTTTACTGCATTTAAAAAAGTACTTTGGCTTCTTTGGTGAATAGAATATTGTGAACTACACAGAATGTATGGAGTTAGTAGAAGTCTTGTAGAAGTGAGATTGTAGGGCTTGGATCATGATGGGTAGCAGTAGAAGTGAGAAAAGTTAAAGGATTCTAGATATGTTGATGAAAAATTAACCAATTGTTCTAAGAAAGAAAGGAAAAAACTTTATTTGAGCTAAATTGAATAGTAGAACCTGAGAACAGTAGTTCAGAAAGTTCCAAGAACTGTTCTGTCCTTTAGAAGTCAAAGCACAGTTATACAAAATTTTTGAGACAGAAGCAGATACATTAAATGACGTATTATTGACAGTTTAAACAATCCAGATCTAAACATCACAGTGGCACCTTATAAGATCCAGAAGATATGTTATCTTTTAAAGATTTGTCTTGTTGATAGTAGGAAAATATTACTTTTTGTGACTGAGCCGATATTTCTACTGAAGGAGGAGGCTTGGTCAATGCACAGTGCAGATACACAATGCACAACAGAAGGGAGAGAGGGGCAGAGAAAATTTTTACGTTTAAATTTTCTTGTCTTGCCATAAAATATAAATTGTATGTCATGGGTGTGTCCTGGAAGTTAGATTATTGTAAGATTAATTATATCAGGGAATAAAGGGAGTATGAGGAATCAAGATTGAGTTCAGGTTTCTGGTTTGGGCAACTGGTTGAATATTATTAGTGCCATTGGCTGTATTGGGAAGTTTTGAACGGTGATGAATGTGAGTGGAATAGGGAAGTTGGCATGTTTGTTTTAGAAATGTCAAATTTTAGGTACCCATGAGGTCTCTAAGGGAAGATATATAGTAGCCTTTTAGAAATATAAAGCTGGAGGCCAGAAAAAAAGTTTGGACTAGAGGTGTATATTTGAAAGTTTTTAGCATATGGATCGGAGAAGGCAATGGCAAGCCACTCCAGTATTCTTGCCTAGAAAATCCCATGGATGGAGGAGCCTGGTGGGCTGGAGTCCGTGGGCTCGCTAAGGGTCGGACACGACTGAGCGACTTCACTTTCACTTTTCACTTTCACACATTGGAGAAGGAAATGGCAACCCACTCCAGTGTTCTTGCCTGGAGAATCCCAGGGACGGGGGAGCCTGGTGGGCTTCCATCTATGGGGTCACACAGAGTCGGACATGACTGAAGTGACTTAGCAGCAGCAGCAGCAGCATATGGATAAAACCTGTTTTGGAATGAGGAAAACCTAGGAAAAAAGGTGGAGAAAAAAATGATAAAGTTGTATAGGGTCAAAACCTAGGAAATTTCCATATTTAGAGGTTGGACAGAAGACAGAAGAAAAGGGTACTACATAGAAATCATAAAATAAATGGCCAGAAGTAGGAGGAAAAGCAAGAGTAAAGTGAACCGTATTATCATTGAAAAATATGAGGGAAACTGAACTGTCATTGAAGAAATGAGACAGTATACATGTATAGAAGTATGGCAAAGAAGAGAAGGTGAGAAATGGGCAATAGCTAATGGTAGATGGAATGTGGAATCCTGGGATCACATTTGCTAATGGTGATGATCCAGGGAGAAAGCAGAATGGATGATATAGGAGACACAGCAGATGGCCAAGAGTGCAGTCCTTGAGAAAGTGAGCGTAATGGGATCTAGAGGACATGCTGAGGGCTTTTGTTAGAAAGAAGGGCACCTTTATCCATGGTAACGGGATTATAGAAAGAAACCTAGGCATGTTTCTAATTTTAGTTGTGGGAGTATTAGGATACTCCTGTAGGATGATTTCTAAAATAGAAAGCATTAGATGAGATTATCCTCTAAGAATGGTGGTGAAGGGAAAAGAATAATGGTTTCCAAGAGATAGAAGAAGGTCTGAACTAGGTTTTTGGGTTTTGTTTTGTTTTTTTTTTTTTCAGGGCAAAAATGAGAAATCTACTTACCAGCATTAACCATTAATTTTGTAAAATTGCTGGGCAGTGATAACACTGCTTGAGGACTGATACCATGAATTTAAAATGTAGTCAGTTTACTTAGGTATGTAATTTTCTCAAGTTACTTGGGACCTGTTTAAGTAGGTAGAAGAGTTCATTCTAGGTTTGCATTTTGTCACATGAGAAAAAAATGGATAGAGACAAGGGTACTGAAGGTGTTTGTGAGGACATAATTATAATGTATGGGAGGAGAAAGCAGGAAGGGAGCAGATGAGTATGAAGTAGAAGGATCAGTAGATTAGACTTCGAAGAATTATAAAGTAAATTGCTTTATTTTAGCAAATCAGCTTGAAATTTACAGTTGAGAATATGATGTGGACATCTGATATTGTAGGTAGGGTAGAGTGTATATGCATATGTTTGTGTGTGTGTGCGTGTGTGTTTGCGAGTGAGATGGTGGTGGCAAAAAGGGAGGTGAAGTGGAATGAAAAGAAAAGATTGGGTGACATCCTTAATATTCATTCAAAAAGTATTTATTTAGTATTAACCATGAAAGTTAAAGTGAAGTCACTTAGTCATGTCCAACTCTTTGCGAACCCATGGACTGTAGCCTACCAGACTCCTCAGTCCGTGGGATTTTCCAGGCAAGAATACTGGAGTGGGTTGCCATTTCCTTCTCCAGGGGATCTTTCCAACCCAGGGATCGAACCTGGGTCTCCCACATTGTAGGCAGACACTTTACCGTCTGAGCCAGGCATTATTCTGTTTGCTCAGGGTACAGCACTGATGTAAATGAATGGATCATCTGTGAAAATGAAAGTGAAAGTAGCTCAGTCATGTTCAGCTCTTTGTGACCCCATGGACTGTAGCCCACCAGACTCCTCTGTCCATGGAATTCTCCAGACAAGAATACTGAAGTGGGTTGCCATTCCCTTCTCCAGGGAATCTTCTCAACTCAGGGATAGAACCCCAGTCTCCTGCATTGCAGGCAGATTCTTTACTATCTGAACTGCCAGGGGAGCACCAGGATCATCTGTATGAATATGAAAATCACTAGAAAAAGAAGCTATAAAATATGTGGGGAGAGAAAGAAACAATGAGGCAAAAATCAACACTGTTGATAGGTAAAGATAGAATCTAGTGATCCACCAAAGTATAAGCCACGGCACTTATGTAATACTGTTAATAGCAATAATAGGATGAACAAAAACAGCAGTAATAAAGAATGCTTCAATAATATTTATGTGCCAAGAACTGTACTGAGTATTAACATATATTAATTACTTTTATGCATAAAACTGCCCTATGAAGTGGATACTATTAGCCTGTTGTTCAGTGTGAACAGTGTTTGGGAGGGAAGAAGGGAGGAGAGAGTGAGAGCTTGAGTTGGGTTATGGGAGGTGGCAATGGAGAGGAATTATCAGGTGAGAACAGACGCTAGAGGAGGCCTAGAGAAGCTAGAGGAGACCTGTAGCTGAGACTGGGGGAACTCCATAGGTAAGATACAGTGGAATGATCCCTAGTGACCTTTCGGGTGGGGTGGGCAGTGGGCTCTAGTGCTGAATTCACCATGTGCGATGGCCTCCATGGCAGCTATCTCCTCAGAGAGCGGGAGGGGTGTAGCCCAGATGACTGGAGACTCTCTTCCCCACATCAAGGGAAGCAAACAGTAATTCTGCCAAAGAGAAAAAGAAGGTGAGCTCCTATCTGCTTCCCACCCCCTAGCTACTCTTAGAGCAGTTCTGCTGTTAATTGCTTATGATTATAGGGCTTAGCTCCCAGTTTAGTGACACTTCAGGGAAGAGTCGCTGTTAGAAAAGCAGAAACTGCAATACTTTGGCCACCTCATGCGACGAGTTGACTCACTGGAAAAGACTCTGATGCTGGGAAAGGTTGGGGGTGGGAGGAGAAGGGGACGACGGAGAATGAGATGGCTGGATGGCATCACCGACTCTGTGGACATGAGGTTGAGTGTACTCCGGGAGTTGGTGATGGACAGGGAGGCCTGGCGTGCTGTAAATCATGGGGTCGCGGAGAGTCGGACACGACTGAGCGACTGACTGAACTGAACTGAAGTGAACCGCACAATTGCACTCATCTCACACGCTAGTAAAGTCATGCTCAAAATTCTCCAAGCCAGGCTTCAGCAATACGTGAACCGTGAACTTCCAGATGTTCAAGCAGGTTTTAGAAAAGGCAGAGGCACCAGAGATCAAATTGTCAACATCCACTGGATCATGGAGAAAGCAAGAGAGTTCCAGAAAAACATCTATTTCTGCTTCATTGACTATGCCAAAGCCTTTGACTGTGTGGATCACAATAAACTGTGGAACATTCTGAAAGAGATGGGAATACCAGACCACCTGACCTGCCTCTTGAGAAACCTGTATGCAGGTCAGGAAGCAACAGTTAGAACTGGACATGGAACAACAGACTGGTTCCAAATAGTAAAAGGAGTGCATCAAGGTTGTATATTGTCACCTTGCTTATTTAACTTGTATGCAGAGTACATCATGAGGAACGCTGGGCTGGAAGAAGCACAAGCTGGAATCAAGATTGCCGGGAGAAATATCAATAACCTCAGATATGCAGATGACACCACCCTTTTGGCAGAAAGTGAAGAGGAACTCAAAAGCCTCTTGATGAAAGTGAAAGAGGAGAGTGAAAAGGTTGGCTTGAAGCTCAACATTCAGAAAACAAAGATCATGGCATCTGGTCCCATCACTTCATGGGAAATAGATGGGGAAACAGTGGAAACCGTGTCAGACTTTATTTTTTGGGGCTCCAAAATCACTGCAGATGCTGATTGCAGCCATGAAATTAAAAGACGCTTACTCCTTGGAAGGAAAGTTATGACCAACCTAGATAGCATATTAAAAAGCAGAGACACTACTTTGCCAACCAAGATCCGTCTAGTCAGTTCAGTTCAGTCGCTCAGTCGTGTCCGACTCTCCGCGACCCCATGAATCACAGCACGCCAGGCCTCCCTGTCCATCACCAACTCCCGGAGTACACTCAAACTCATGTCCACAGAGTCGGTGATGCCATCCAGCCATCTCATTCTCCGTTGTCCCCTTCTCCTCCCGCCCCCAACCTTTCCCAGCATCAGAGTCTTTTCCAGTGAGTCAACTCGTCTCATGAGGTGGCCAAAGTATTGGAGTTTCAGCTTTAGCATCAGTCCCTCCAATGAACATCCAGGATTGATCTCCTTTAGAATGGACTGGTTGGATCTCCTTGCAGTATAAGGGACTCTCAAGAGTCTTCTCCAACACCACAGTTCAAAAGCATCGATTCTTCGGCAATCAGCTTTCTTCACAGTCCAACTCTCACATCCATACATGACCACGGGAAAAACCATTGCCTTGAATAGACGGACCTTGGTCGGCAAAGAAATGTCTCTGCTTTTTAATATACTATCAAGGTTGGTCATAACTTTCCTTCCAAGGAGCAAGCGTCTTTTAATTTCATGGCTAGTCAAGGCTATGGTTTTTCCCGTGGTCATGTATGGATATGAGAGTTCGACTGTGAAGAAAGCTGATCGCCGAAGAATTGTTGCTTTTTTTTTTTTTTTTTTCTGTCTGCCCAGGTGCGGGGGGGGTGTTGAGTCAGCATGGGAGACCCAGGCCTCTGAGCTCTGCAGGTGCCTGTGTGTGGCCCTGTGCCCCTCTGTCCCCTGCCCACCTGACTGGGGCCATACATACGGTGAGTCCTGGCCTCAGTGCTGGCTCTGCCTCTGTCACCTGGAACCACTTCTGTTGGTTACTGTCAGGTCTCACTGACAGCCCCTGACTTGGGGTGGCCCCGATCAGAGGGCCAGGGAGCAGATGGTTTTTCTTTTTTTTTTTTATTTCTAAAAAAGAATTTTATTAAAAAAAATTTTATTTTATTAAAAAAGAATTGTTGCTTTTGAACTGTGGTGCTGGAGAAGACTCTTGAGAGTCCCTTGGACTGCAAGGAGATCCAACCAGTCCATTCCAGAGGAGATCAATCCTGGGTGTTCATTGGAGGGACTGATGCTAAAACTGAAACTCCAATACTTTGGCCACCTCATGCGACGAGTTGACTCACTGGAAAAGACTCTAATGCTGGAAGGGATTGGGTGCGGGAGGTAACGAGGACGACAGAGAATGAGATGGCTGGATGGCATCACCAGCTCGATGGACATGAGTTTGAGTGAACTCCGGGAGTTGGTGATGGACAGGGAGGCCCGGTGTGCTGTGATTCATGGGGTCGCAAAAAGTCAGACATGACTGAGCGACTGAACTGAACTGAAGTGGGAAGATAAAATTCCTTCCCTAAGGAGGCTTCCACTCAAGTTGAGTCAACACCTAACACACAAATAAAAATGTCATGTAACAGCAGCAGTGTGTGTTAGGAAGAAAGCAGAGCAAGGGACAGGAATGAGGATGCAGATGTTCAAGGAAGTTTTGAAAGTATGATGAGGTGTCTCAAAAGACAGAATTGGTCAGTCTGAATGGAATGAGAATAGAAACGCTGCCACACTGGGGAAGGACATTTCAGGCAGAGTTACCGACAAGCACAAATGGCTGAGTAGGCCAGTGAGCTGGAGTGAAAGCTG
Organism: Moschus berezovskii; assembly: GCF_049115385.1. Lineage (NCBI taxonomy): Eukaryota > Metazoa > Chordata > Mammalia > Artiodactyla > Moschidae > Moschus > Moschus berezovskii. The sequence goes on along the minus strand of NC_142463.1, from coordinate 23,929,796 downwards.
TGGGGAGGGTGGTGGGAACCGAAAGGTGTTCTCAACCTTCCCCAGTCTTTTGCCCTACCAGGAAGGATTAGATATGCCCACAGGCCGCTCAGTGAGACTCAAAGCCATGTGAATGCCCCTACGAACCCCAGTCACCTCTGCATACCCAGTGGTCAGGGTGATGAGACGGCCTTAGTGGACCCAGAAGCAGGCAGGCAGCTTTCTCCTCCATGTAAAATAATGACGTTTTCACATGGACCACAGCTTTGTCTAATTCAGTGAAACCATAGCCATGCTGTGTAGGGCCCAAAGACAGATGGGTCATACTGGAGAGTTCTGACAAAACATGATCTGGAAAAGGGAACGGCAAACCACTTAGTATCCTTGCCTTGAGAACCCCATGAACAGTATGAAAAAGCAAAATGATAGGACACTGAAAGATGAACTCCCCAGATAGATAGGTGCCCAATATGCTACAAGAGAATAGTGGAGAAATAACTCCAGAAAGAATGAAGAGACGGAGCCAAAGCAAAAACAATACCCAGTTGTGGATGTGACTGGTGATGGAATTAAAAGTCTGATGCTGTAAAGAACAATATTGCATAGGAACCTAGAATGTTAGCTCCATGAATCAAGGTAAATGGAAGTGGTCAAACAGGAGATGGAAAAAGTAAACATCAACATTTTATAATCAGTGAACTGAGATGGACTGGAATGGGTGAATTTAACTCAGATGACAATTATCTCTACTACTGTGGGCAAGAATCCCAAAGAAGAAGTGGAGTAACCCTCATAGTTAATAGAAGAGTCTGAAATCCAGTACTTGGATGCAATCTCAGAACGACAGAATGATCTCTGTTTGTTTCCAAGGCAAATGAATCAATATCACAGTAATCCAAGTCTATGCCCTGACCAGGAATGCCGAAGAAGCTGAAAGTGAATGGTTCTATGAAGACCTACAAGACCTTCTAGAACTAACGGCCAAAGAAAGATGTCCTTCTCATTATAGGGGACTGAATGTAAAAGTAGGAAGTCAAGAGCTACCTGGATTAACAGGCAAATTTGGCCTTGGAGTACAGAATGAAGCAGGGCAAAGGCTAACAGAGTTTTGCCAAGAGAACTCACTGGTCATAGCAAACATGCTTTTCCAACAACACAAGAGACAATTCTACACATGGACATCACCAGATGGTCAACACTGAAATCAGATTGATTATATTCTTTGCAGCCAAAGATGGAGAAGCTCTATACAGTCAGCAAAAATAAGACCAGGAGCTGATTATAACTCAGATCATGAACTCCTTATTTCCAAATTCAGACTTAAATTGAAGAAAGTAGGGAAAACCACTAGACCATTCCAGTATAACCTGAGTAAAATCCCTTATGATTATACAGTGGAAGTGACAAACAATTCAAGGGATTAGATCTGATCGACAGAATGCCTGAAGAACTATGGACAAACATTTGAGACATTGGACAGGAGACAGGTATCAAGACCATCCCCAAGAAAAAGAAATGCAAAAAGGCAAAATGGTTGTCTGAGGAGGCCTTACAAATAGCTGAGAAAAGAAGAGAAGCTGAAGGCAAAGGAGAGAAAGGAAGATATACCCATTTGAATGCAGAGTTCCAAAGAATAGCAAGGAGAGATAAGAAAGCCTTCTTCAGTGAATGCAAAGAAATAGAGGAAAGCAATAGAATGAGAAAGACTAGAGATCTCTTCAAGATAATTAGAGATACCAAGGGAACAATTCATACAAAGATGGGCACAATAAGGACAGAAATGGTAAGAACCTAACAGAAGCAGAAGATATTAAGAAGAGGTGGCAAAAATACACAGAAGAACTATACAAAAAAAAAAGATCTTCATGACCCAGATAGTCACAATAGTATGATCACTCAACTAGAGCCAGACATCCTGGAATGTGAAGTCATGTGGGCCTTAGGAAGCATCACTATGAGCAAAGTTAGTGGGGGTGATGGAATTACAACTGAGCTATTTCAAATCCTAAAAGATGATGCTGTGAAAGTGCTGCAATCAATATGCCAGCAAATTTGGAAAACTCAACAGTGGCCACAGAAGTGGAAAACCTCACTTTTCATTCCAATCTGAAAGAAAGACAATGCAAAAGAATGTTCAAACTACTAGACAATTGCACTCACCTCACACGCTAACAAAGTAATGCTCAAAATCCTTCAAGCCAGGCTTCAGCAGTACATGAATCATGAGCTTCCCGATGTTCAAGCTGGATTTAAAAAAGGCAGAGGAACCAGAGATCAAATTGCCAACATCCATTGGATCAGAGAAAAAGCAAGATAGTTCCAGAAAAATATCTACTTCTGTTTTATTGACTACACCAAATCCTTTGACTGTGTGAATCACAGCAAATTGTGGAAAATTCTTCAAGAGATGGGAATACCAGACCACCTTACCTGCCTCGTGAGAAATCTGTATGCAGGTCAAGAAGCAATAGGTAGAACTGGACATGGAACAACAGACTGGTTTCAAATTCGGAAAGGAGTACGTCAAGGCTTTATATTGTCACTGTGCTTATTTAACTTATATGCATAGTACATCATGCGAAATGCCAGGCTGGATGAAGCAGAAGTTGGAATCAATAATTGCTGATAGAAATATCAATAACCTCAGATATGTAGATTACACCACCCTTATGGCAGAAAGCAAAGAAGAACTAAAGAGCCTCTTGATGATAGTGAAAGAGGAGAGTGAAAAAGCTGGCTTAAAACTCAACATTCAGAAAAGAGATCATGGCAATCTGGTCCCATCACTTCCTGGCAAATAGATGGGGAAACAATGGAAACAGTGAGAGACTTCATTTTTTTGGCCTCCAAAATCATTTCAGATGGTGACTGAAGCCATGAAATTAAAAGATGCTTACTCCTTGAAAGAAAAGCTATGACCAACCTAGACAGCACATCAAAAAGCAGAGACATTACTTTACCAACAAAGGGTCAATCTAGTCAAAGCTATAGTTTTTCCAGTAGTCATGTATGGATGTTAGGGTTGAACTATAATGAAAACTGAGCTCTGAAGTTTTGATGCTTTTGTAATTTGGTGTTGGAGAAGACTCTTGAGAGTCCCTTGGACTGCAAAGAGATCCAACCAGTCAATCCTAAAGGAAATCAGCCCTGAATATTCTTTGGAAGGACTGATGCTAAAGATGAAACTCCCAATACTTTGGCCACCTGATGCAAAGAACTGACTCATTGGAAAAGACCCTGATGCTGGGAAAGATTGAAGGCAGGAGGAGAAGGGGACGACAGAGGATGATTGGTAGGATGGCATCACCAATTTGATGGACATGAGTTTGAGTAAGCTCCAGAAGTTGGTGATGGACTGGGAAGCCTGGTGTACTGCAGTCCGTGGGTTCACGATGAGTTGGACACGACTGAGTGACTGAACTGACTGACAGATCCGACTTTATGCTAATTTTTTTCTGAAATGAAGGCTTTGTTTAAAAATTCTAATGCTATGAACCTTGGTCTAGAAGATCGCTTAATCTTAAGAATACCCAGTCTTTCCCCATTTCTCAGTAAGAAGCTAAGAGCCCAGAGTTGGGACTGGACTAGCTCAGGCTCACACAGTGAGTTCTTAGTAAGTCAGGTTTATTTCTCCTGACTCCCAGTCTAGTGGTCTTCATCATACTCACTTGACTCCGGTTTAGAGCCTTACCAGATACTCTAGGTAAGGAGGGCGCAGGATTGTGCTGGGCCCTCACTCCTCTGTGTCTAGCCTATCTTCTAGCAGCTCACATCTGGGATATTTAAAAATTCACATTATGTGGATTATACCACCACCCCCATCTCTGCTGACTTCTATGAAGAAATCATTCACTGTTTTGTCAATAGCAGTGTGTGTCCTCTCCTGACAGTTCAGAGAGATGAGGCCCCCCAGCAAGCTTTGCTCACCTTGGTAGCCATTTGTTCACCAATGTATCCCAGGGATTTAAAATAGTGGCTAACACATAATAGATGGGCAGTGAAAATTTGTTGAATGAGTGAATAATGAACAAATGGATGGATAGTTGATACTAAAAGCCTGATATCAGATAAGTAGCCATGGAATGGGCCACCTGCTCCAACTTTCTCATAGAATAGAGGGCTGAAAGCTAAGAACCCTAGGTACTAATCTTGACTAAAGAGATGTAGAAGAGAGAGATAACCTGCCACGGTCATCTGTCCAAACAAGCTATGCAAATTAGATGTCAGCTATGGTGTTCTGTTGTTTGAGATTCATATGAAAGTATCTAAAAGCTCCCATCCCAGGTGCAATGAAAGCTCTGCATACCTCTCAATCTCTCCCAAAGTTTATTGTGGATTGTGGTGAATTTTGTTATTCTGAATTATTATTGGCTCCAGGCTCTCTGAATTAGTTGTTTCAGATCATCTTGTTGTCCTGCATATGATGCCCTTGTTGACCCAGACAAGGGACTCGGTTCCTCTCCTGGGTATAACTAAGTTCACACACACTCACATACACACCCCAACATATACACACAGGTGTATTCTGCATGTCCACACATACACACATATACCTACAAGAAATTAACCTACTGTATAAAACTTTTGTATTTGGATCAAATGTTCCTGAAGATTTGGGGAGATGAAAAGAATTATATAAACTCAAAAATTATAAAATTCAAAAAAGCCTTAACTTTAATATTAGTTACACCTGTTCTTAGGGTATCTCTAATTATTTCTATTAATTTGGACTTCATTTTCCCCATGTCATAATCTTTATATATATATATATATATATATATATATGTAGGTATATAAGTGTGCATACTTACATGCTCAGTTGTGTTCCACTCTTTCCAACCCTATGGACTGTAGCCCACCAGGCTCCTCTGTCTGTGAGGTTTTCCTGGCAAGAATACTGGAGTGACTTGCCATTTCCTCCCCCAGGGGATCTTCCTGATCCAGAGATTGAATCCATGTCTCCTGCGTCTCCTGCATTTAGGCAGATTCTTTACTACTGAGCCATTGGGGAAGCCCCCTATAGATATATAGATATCTTAATTCATCCAGCACACTTCCCTTTTCTTTATTATCTATTTGTCTCATCTTCAGATTTCAATTTATTTTTTATAAATTACAAGAATTCTAGACTTTGTTTCTTGTTTCTAGTTGAAGCTAGAACCCTTACAAATTTATCTTCTATCCCTAAGTAGCTTTTAATAGCATTTTTTCCAAAATAAGGCAGTTCCCTTCTCAAGGCGTTTCCAACAGTGATACCGTTAGAAAGATACTAAGATATTTCATAGTATTTATAGAAAAGTTGAACAACAAAGGCTTGAGGAATTCTTCAGCATCACTTGGGAAATCTCAGCAGTAAAATTCATGGAATGTCTGCTGCTGCTAAGTCACTTCAGTCGTGTCCGACTCTGTGTGACCCCACAGACAGAAGCCCACCAGGCTCCCCCGTCCCTGGGATTCTCCAGGCAAGAACACTGGAGTGGGTTACCATTTCCTTCTCCAATGTGTGAAAAGTGAAAGTGAAGTCGCTCAGTCGAGTCCGACCCTTAGCGACCCCACGGACTGCAGCCTACCAGGCTCCTCCATCCATGGGATTTTCTAGGCAAGAGTACTGGAGTGGCTTGCCATTGCCTTCTCCGCATGGAATGTCTAATTAGGTATTAACATGGAATTTGATTCAATGTCAACAAAGGTAATCTTGCTTCTCTGTTTCCAGTTTCAGCTCTATCAGGAAGGGACTCTGATTGTCTTGACATGTCACAATTCAATGAGCAATGTCCAGGGAGAAAATCACGTTAAGCAGTCAAGGCCATGTGCCCACCCCCTAGATATTGGAGCCATTTCCAGGGCAAAATCTCTGGGGATTCACTCGCCACCCCAAGCAGTATATTTCACACTGCTTCTCTTAGGACTAAAGTTTATGCTAACACTCTTTATTTGTTCAAAAGGTGTGTACTAGGAACATGCTAAAAAATGGGCCCTGAATGCAGGAATATAGAGACAAATTAAAAAATGCATGTTCAGGGAATCTTGGCATTACTGCTAATGAGTTGAGTGAGGGACTTTTATGAGGTTGTGTGTGTGACCTAAGTGAGAAGATAAAATCCCTTTAGTAGTAATGAATTGAACATCCCAAAAAAATCTAGCTGGAAACACCCATTACCCATTGTTACAGTTATCTTGGGAATGTTATATAGTTCTCCGTTCAGTTCAGTTCAGTTCAGTCGCTCAGTCGTGTCCGACTCTCCGCGACCCCATGAATCACAGCACGCCAGGCCTCCCTGTCCATCACCAACTCCCGGAGTACACCCAAACTCATGTCTACAGAGTCGGTGATGCCATCCAGCCATCTCATTCTCCGTCGTCCCCTTCTCCTCCCGCCCCCAACCTTTCCCAGCATCAGAGTCTTTTCCAGTGAGTCAACTCGCCGCATGAGGTGGCCAAAGTATTGCAGTTTCAGCTTTAGCATCAGTCCCTCCAAAGAACATCCAGGATTGATCTCCTTTAGAATGGACTGGTTGGATCTCCTTGCAGTATAAGGGACTCTCAAGAGTCTTCTCCAACACCACAGTTCAAAAGCATCGATTCCTCTAGTCTTTCAAAAATGCTGTGACAGCAACTAGGAAGCACTAGCAACCCTCATCAAAGAAAGAGATATTTTGAATTCATTGTGGTTAGGCAAACTGAACCCTTAGATAAAGTGGTGGGCGATATATTTTCAAAATATATTCACCCCATCTCACTTAAAGAATGATATTAGATTCTCCCTTCATTTTAAAGGGATTTTTGTATTCACTTGTCCTTTTTATATAAAGGAGAGATAACCAGTACTTGTAATTGTGCTCTTAGAGTTATTCAGGACATAAAAAGAAAAAGAATGTAGCCGCAACAGAATTATCATCATGAAAATGAACATTTATTGAGAACTTATTGGGTAAAACATTATGCTAGGAGTTCTCCATACAGTCACATGTTTTGTCCTCACAGTAATTCTGTGTATTTAAGGACTCATGTGAAGTAAGGATTTTATTACTTGACTTTACAGATGGGAAACAGGTGCTCAGAGAGACTGAAGAAGTCATATACCTACTGAGTGGCAGAGGCAGGATGTAAACTTAGATCTACTAACCCAAGCCCTTATACTTATTACCATTATGCTAAGATGCAAGCATAGTGAAATGATGATGGCACTGAAATCAATATATCAGGACATCTGGATCTACCTCTCTATCAGTTCATTGTACGACCTTAGACAAACTGTTTCTTTCTGCAGTCACTTTCCTCACCTGCAGTTGCTGGGGCATGGATGAACTTGTGTGAACCATTAGTGACAAGGTTCTATAAGCCTACAATCATTCAGAGACCTCTTATAAAAGCCTTGTGCCCTGTGAATTTTTTGCTATTCACAAAGAATGTACTTGGAAAGGCTCTTGGGAATATAATTCTGAGGTTTCTTTTCAATGCACTCTCTCCATCCAAAGAAAATTTGCAAAAGTCACTCCATCTTGCCACCTGGCATCATTTGTTTACATCAAGCTATCCAGTGTATGGTAGATCACTATACTCTTAATGTCAATGCCTAAAACAAATAAATAAATGCATAATATCTCCTCTGGGTCTGGTAAAATGCATTCTATGTAAAGTTATAAATTCACATCAGCAAAATATTTAATATTTATTTGGGGCAAGAGGTCTGGCCTAGAGATTGAAATTCAGATGGCTGGCAGACAGCCGATTTTCCACATAAGAAATGTGATATAGTCCTCCAGCTCCAGGGGGATTATTGTATGGGATTATTGAATCGGTAAACAGAGTAATTTGGGGTATACTTCTTATTATGCAGTTGATAGGAAAAAACAATCTTACTCATATTTAGAGGTGAATATTTTGGTCATTGCAAAGGTACAAAAATTCTCCTCATTTCTGTAGGGCCTTCTGAAGCCCACTCAGAGTTATGGTGGTCTACCATAAGAGAGGAGATTTGGAGTTCCCTGAGTTTTCTTCCTGTAGCTCGGAGGCTTTGGGGTGAATGGATGGGAGACAATAGAAGTGCGAGAGAAGAACTCTTAGACTTTGATTCAGAAGACCTTGGTAGAGTCCCAAGCTCTGCCATGTTCAAGTTCTGTAACCTTGGTCAAGTTACTTAAATTTTACGATTCCTCTCTCATCTTCCCTTGTAAAGTGGAAACAAAGATCCAAGGGGTTACTATCAACTTAAATGAAGGGGAAAGGAGAGGAAACATTTTATTAAGCATCATTTATCAGTTCAGTTTAGTTCAGCCACTCAGTCATGTCCGACTCTTTGTGACCCCATGAATCACAGCACGCCAGGACTACCTGTCCATCACCAACTCCCGGAGTTCACTCAAACTCATGTCCATCGAGCCGGTGATGCCATCCAGCCATCTCATTCTCTGCCGTCCCCTTCTCCTCCCGCCCCCAATCCTTCGCAGCATCAGTGTCTTTTCCAGTGAGTCAACTCGTCGTATGAGGTGGCCAAAATATTGGAGTTTCAGCTTTAGCATCAGTCCTTCCAATGAACACCCAGGATCAATCTCCTTTAGAATGGACTGGTTGGATCTCCTTGCAGTCCAAGGGGCTCTCAAGGGTCTTCTCCAGCACCACAGTTCAAAAGCATCAATTCTTCAGCGATCAGCTTTCTTCACAGTCCAACTCTCACATCCATACATGACCACTGGAAAAACCATAGCCTTGACTAGACAGACCTTTGTTGGCAAAGTAATGTCTCTGCCTTTTAATATACTGTCAAGGTTGGTCATAACTTTCCTTCCAAGGAGTAAGCGTCTTTTAATTTCATGGCTGCAATCAGCATCCGCAGTGATTTTGGAGCCCAACCTGGTGCTTTTCTGCACCTTCTTGATCTGTGAAATAAAACAATTATACTTGCTTCTCATTTCCATATATAGTAATGTTCATCCCTTAAAAACATGAATCATACTCTGCCCTCAAGGTGATCCAGCAAATGTGGAATTCAAATAGATCACAGGATATTTTTCAAAAGACTTACGGTGCCACAACTGAGGCAGAGAGACAGAGAATGAACACTGAATTTGACCACAAGGCTCAGAAAATGCCTTCCAGAGCAGGGAGAATGAGAATGAGAAGTACCTGTCAGATGAAGAACGAGAGAGAGTGCTAAAGCAGAGGGTAGGAGAGATCGGAATGAAAATGGCCTGGGGATAAGCCAGAGCTTGTTCATATAACGAAGAATCTCCAGTAGATTGAGCTTGAGTCAGTTAGTTTTGGTCTAGATTATTGAGGTGTTTGAAAGCTAAATTCAGACTTTATCCTTTAAGCGATAAGACAGTCAACACAGTTTTGTTTTCAGTGGAAGGAGAATTGTAGCGAATTTGCTTCATACATAAGTGATTGGAAGAGATGTTGGGGTCTGAACAGTAGAAATCAGAAGGACAGAACTCAAATATAACATGTTTTGCTGGGTGACCGTTGGCAAGTGGCTTAAACTCTCTACCTAAATTTCCTTGGGCTTTGAATGGGGGCTGTAGAATGTTCTTAGTAAACCAAATGCCATTTATTGTTTCCACAAAGATTTAGGGGTAACCTCCTAGGTGAAGGGCCACGTGCTAGGAAATAAACAAAGAGATATGGGGTTGAGGATTGGGAGGGGAGGAGTGTGAGAATCTTGGCTTTAAAAGGCTAAGCCAGCATGCCTTAGAACTTCATGACCTTGGAAAAATCTTTTCTGTGCTTTGGGCTGCAGTTTCCCCAACTGCACAGATGGGCCAGGTGACTTCTGAGGTCTTTGTCACTTTAACATTCTAAGTTTTCACCTTTCAGAATTGTTTCCAAGCCTTTTCTTATCTATGGTCTTTTCGACATCTGGTCTTTCAGCCTGGGCTCCAGTGTTACCCTTGACCCTCTGACCTATCTGGAAATATTTGTAGCACTATGTATGCATTCCCACAAGAGGCTGGGGTTAAAGGACCTCTTTCTCTGTTTTGCAAAAAGCATTGCTGTAAACAGGGAGAGAAAAACCATAAGCCTCTAGCAGAAGACTGTATTCCTAAATTCTCAACCTTGTACCCTGCCAAACAGAAATTGTTGGGTTATAACTAAAAGGAATTGAAAATGCTGAAGATAATGGCTTCACTGAGTAAGCAGGAAGTTAGAGATAAGGAGGTGGTTTTGTGTTCTTAAACTGAGTCATGTAGAAATTTATATCAGATACGAATATCTGGAAACTGCATCCAGCACCTTTTGTATCCACAGGTGCTCATGACAGAACAAGGATCTGAATCATGAGTCAACAGACAGGACCTCGAGTGGATCTTAGAAATAATTTTTCATGTCCTTGAACATCTTAGCTGTGGGCTTGTGGCTGGCATGGGAGTGAAGTGAGAAGAAGTGATAGAATTTTGTTTTAGTGGAAATAGCAAATGACCTTGGAGTCAGAAGAGAGAGGGTCAGTACAATCATGTACAAGCTGTTTATAGCTTTCAACAACTCTTTCTGAGCCTTGATTTTTCTCATCTGTATATTGGGTGTTATAATATTTATTTCACAGAGGGATCATGTAACACTTTTCAAAATGGATTTTTTCATTCATTAAACTGATGTGACAGCTATTTACTAAAATCCCATTATGTGTCAATAACTGTAAGGCATTAGAGATACGATAGGGAATAAGACACAAAGTCTAGTACTATGAAACTGTGTTAGTTGTTCAGTTGTGTCTGACTCTATGAGACCCCATGGACTGTAGCCTGCTGGGCTCCTCCATCCGTGGAATTCTCCCAGCAAGAATACTGGAGTGGGTTGCATTTTCTTCTTCTGAAATTGTAAAGCACAAATCAAATTTTAAGATTATATTATTATAATGAGTACAGAATTTTTACTCAGTTCACACAATCAAAATGTAACATCTTCCCTTCTGATCTTACTTAGGAATTCCCATGTGCTCAGAAACTTAATAAAAAACAGCAGTTGTACTAAATTTTATTCCAAACCAGTAAACATATTCCTGTGTCATAATCAAATTGCTCCTTCATATATTCATTGCTCTTTAGGTAGAATTACCTAGTCTTTCAGATTTCTGCTTCCCTCCCCTGCTCTCCTCCTCCCTTCAAAAATAATATCTGAAGTACTGACCTAGGGGCAAAAAGAGGACTCTTGAGTTTTGTATCCACAAAATGTTTTCTGGATCCTACTTAATCTTGGGTGTGGGATGGCTTGCCTGGGTTCCTCCCCAGACAGAAGACCACTGAGGTGCACCAGCCCTTCTGAGGGCTTCTCTCTTGTTAGCTTGGTCCACTGTAATGGATACTATAGACTGGGAAGCTTAAATGACAATTTCTTTTTTTTTTCCCTCACAGTCCTGGAGAGTAGAGGTCCAAGATCAGGGTGCTAGCTGGTTCCGTTTCTGATGCGGGCCCACTTCCTGGTTTTCAGGTGTCCCCCTCTCACTGTGTGCTCTCGTAGTGGAGAGAGAGATTGGCTCAGTCTTGTTTCTTCTTGTAAGGGCACTAATTACATTCATGAAAGCTTGATCCTCATGACTTAATTTCTTCCCAAAGACCCTACCTCGGTATATCATCACAGTGAAGATTAAGCCTTTAATATATGGATTTTGGAGGGAATACACACATTTAGTCCATAGCAGCATATGCTGCTAAAACCTATTGCTGGTGTCCTTCCCCAACCCGATCTCATTCTCTCTCTCTTTCTCTTTATCAAGGCCTGGACATCCTCTCTGGAGGACAGCTTCATATTCCCTATCGTATGATTTATCTTAGGTAGTCTCCGCTGTCATAAGGATCTCGCACTAAGAACTCCCAGCCAGGTTCTTAGTTAACTGCTGAGTTCTCTAATGGGGAAATATGGGAATTCTAAATAGTTGTTCACACTCTAAAAGAACAAAATTGTTCCTCCATAAGAACCACTCAGAGGAAGTTTGTTTTATAAAGCCTAAACTGAAAATGGAGCACCCTCTGAACTCTATTTCTCTCATTCTTTTCTAGATGTTTTTAAAATATCTCACCTCAAGCACACACACACACACACACACACACACACACCTACCTATGAAAATTTTCATTGCCAATGAGTCAGGATTTGAACCCAGGTCTTTCTGACTCGAAAACCCATGCTCTTAGCCATTTTCCTGCATAGAGGGGTCTTATTTGGAAGCATTTGCCAGTATCATTAGATTCATATATTGACAGATAATAAAATTTCTAAAGAACTTTTTATTTGTTCATTTGTTTTCATTTGAAAAATTAGAAAGCCAAGTCTCCACAGATGGGTGATTCACCTAATGCACACAGGACCTTTAGGTCTCTAAGCCTTCTTTCAGCTGGCCTTACACATACGAAGCTTAAACTGCCCTGTGTCTAGGTGTTTTCAGTTTCACCAATTTCGATGTGAATGTCAGCTCTACAACTTATTAAGACATCTGATGAAATCTTTTGTGCCTCAGCACCCTCATTTGCAATATGATATAGCATCCTATCTTGGAATTATTAGGATAAAGGATGGAAACTCAAGAGATAGTAATTTCCTTCTTTCCCAATTCCTTAGTGTTACTTCCTCGCACTATTTTAGTTGCTGGCTTTGAAATTGTGTCTGCGTTGTCAGTCAAGCCCTGCCTGACCCTGTGAACGTTGCCTGACTCCCTGGGCTTGAGCCAGTGCCAGCTTGTATTTCTGATCCCTGGCCCTGTCATGCCACTTCCAGGACCTCAGGGTGCTTGACCTGACTTCTACCCTGGCATGTGTTCTCTTATCCTCTCCACCAGCTGTCCAGTCTTGTCAGAACTTTATGCCCCTTGACCCTTTGCCAGTCAAACTTGGTGACCTTGAGCTCTGTTGTAAACACTGATGCCGCACCCAAATTTCCTTTCAAGGAAGACTTAACCACCCAGATCCTGGGAATGCTCACAGCAACAGTTAGCAGCTTTAAGTCCCTGAGGAACTGCCTCAGCTGCACAGAGATGCCCAGCTCAGAGCCATACTTCTGCTTGAGGGTTCCACATCCAGAGACTGTTTAGGCCCAACTTGGGGCAACTCTGAAAGACCATTGTAGCTCCATCCCGAGCTCCCGAAAGATGTAGCTGAGGCCACGCCTGTGCTTCTATCACAGATAACTTTTCCCTCTACTTACTCCTCCCTCCATCCTCTCCTTTCCACAGGTGTTGGTTGATCCCAGGCGTACTCCTTGAATATCCTATGTGCTTATATTTCAGTTTCTGCTTCATGGGCCCGTGGACAAGGTCCCCTCAAATTGCACTCAGTTCCCAACACTATCAGTCCTGACATTGTCCAGTAGACCTTGAGCTGTTCCCATTCACACTCTGTAATGACTGTGTGTGTGTGTGTGTGTGTGTGTGTAAGAGACACTGTCCCTGCTCTGCTGTCAAAGAAGCCAACAGCACAGGGAGGCTTTCTCACAACTTTCTACTCCTAGGTTGTGTTTAGCGAAGTCAAAGTTCAGTTGGACTTTAATCTCAAACAACCCTTGTTCTTCTTGCATGTGCCTTGCTCTGACAGGTCCTGGAAACTAGGGACACAAGGTTAAATCGGCCCCATTTTGCAGTGAAGGTGTCACAATCTAGAGTGAGATGCAGGCATTGCATAAATAAATTATAGTAAGGAAAGATAAAAACATTAGAAGAGACACTTCCTGCCCCCAGGAACTTGATAAATGTTTTCCTGGCAGAGTTGTTAAGCTGATTAAATGAAGCCACACAGCACAATGTCTAGCACGGTGGAGATAGTTATTGAATCAAATCATTTTACTTTTCAGGGTAGGAGATTAGTGCCTGAGACACTAAGCATCTTGCCTAGGGTCTCATAGGTAGTTAACAAGAAATTTGGGACTAGAACTCAGGTCTCCAGATTCACACTCCATGACTCTTTGCTCAGGAAGGTAAAATGTGTATACCCATCTCATACACACCTGGTGGTAATGTTTTCAGACCTGAACTTTTGGAAAATTGACTGTCTCCCTCATAGCTTAGGCACACCATATACCTGGTTTGAGGCTGTGCTTTACAAGTTCCTTTGTTGTTTGCTGAAATGAGCCCAGCAACTGGCAAGTATTTCTGTTTCCACATCCCATTCCCCTTTGTACTTAGTGGGTGGGCGAAGAAGCATCAGATCACAGCAGTGACATTTACATGAAAAGAACCCATTGTGTCCTTTGTAAGGAATAGCACACAGCTTTCAGCCATACTGCTTTTCCATTTGCCTTCCTCTGGGAGGCTCTGGCAGGAGCTTGACCAGCCAGAGGGAGCTGCCTGAGTCCTCATGCCAGAAATTATATTCCGTAATTAAAATCAATAGCAAAACAGACATACATCAAAAAGGTCACAGAACACAACAGAAAACCGTTGGGTAGCATATTGCCAAGTGTCAAAATAGATTTCTGGACTTTTCTTCCATCTGCGAAAGCCATCCGTGGGAGAGAGGCAGTGTGCCCCAAGTGAGGGTTTAGCTAAAAAGAAGTCTCCCTGCTTAAACTCGTCAAGAACCAGCTTCTCTGCCCAGCAGTACCCCTTTAAAATCTCTGAGTACCTTCATGTTAGCCAGGTTGCAGTGAACTTATAGCCCTGAGGGGTGCTGTTCACAGCCCAAAACCTTCGCCTTTGTCTATCCTAATTTCCATTCCTTACATGCATCTTGGAATCCCTGCTTTCTAACCTATTGCTGTGACTACACCACACCTTTCCCCTTTAGTTATGGTAATTGGTAAAGTAAAAATACTTCTCTGGTATTTTTTTCTGTCTCAGGTCATATCTGTTCTCACATCTCAGGCCGATACAGCTCTGCCTTAAAGCAGCTCAGTTTTTGAGACCTTTCCCAGGGCTATCTTGGGTCCTCCTCATCCAGTTTGACCAGACAATGAGGGCATAGACATATTCCACTTCCTCCTTTTTCCATACCTTTCTGGGTGAAATCTCCCTTGTTCAGATAGACTACATTTATGCTGATCTGTAAGGGCCAGGTGTGGAGCGCGACTGGGAGTGTTTTTGTATCATGTTGGATCCTTACAGATGACCTTAGAGTGAAGTAACTTGTACTCAGTCAGTGACAGAGCCAAAATCTAAGCCCACATCTCCTGCTTCTCCAACCCATGTTTTCTCCACCACAACAAAGCTCTTCCTTGCAGAAGCAGTTACATGACTCCACTATGGCACATAACAGGCTGAATTTTTCAGTCAGGTGGAGAGTTGGACTGTGAAGAAAGCTGATTGCTGAAGAATTGATGCTGTTGAACTGTGATGTTGGAGAAGATTCTTGAGAGTCCCTTGGACTGCAAGGAGATCCAACCAGTCCACTAAAGGAGATCAGTCCTGGGTGTTCAGCTAAAGCTGAAACTCCAGTAGTTTGGCCACTTCATGAGAAGAGTTGACTCACTGGAAAAGACTGATGCTGGGAGGGAGTGGGGGCAGGAGGAGAAGGGGATGACAGAGAATGAGATGGTTGGATGGCATCACCGACTCGATGGACATGAGTCTGAGTGAACTCCGGGAGTTGGTGATGGACAGGGAGGCCTGGTGTGCTGTGATTCATGGGGTCGCAAACAGCTGGACACGACAGCGACTGAACTGAACTGAACTCTGAACTGAATGTCTGTAAAGTCACACAGTAGGAATGTGTCTATAACAGGCATGAAAGGTTTTCTGCAAGCCAAAAAGAAGCAGACTTTATTAAATAATTACTAGGAGTCAAGTCTTCCTAGTTTTTAAATCCTGGGCCTTAGGCAAATGCCCATTGACCTTGCTTTCATAGGTAACCTCCAGAGGGTCCAGGTACATCAGTGAGTCAAAACTGTGGTTTGTTTTTAAGCTTTTTATTAAAGTTTAATATGCAAACATAAAAGTGCATGTATCATAAATCTACAGCAAGATAAATTTTCCCTGTCTAAACACTCCTATGTAACCAGAACCCAGATCAAGAAACAAAACATTGCCAGCATCTTAAAAGCCTTCCTTCCATATGCTCCTCTCCCCCAAGGATAATTACTGCCTTGATTTACTTGCACAATATATTTATCCATTATACTTTTGATGGCATTTGGGTGCTTTCCAGCTTTGTGTATTACAAATAGTACTCTAAAAATATTATTATTTTATTTATTGACTTTTTGACTTAAAACAACGCACATTTATTCTTTTACAATTCTGTAGATTGGACGTCCAAAATTAGTTCTGTAAATCTAAAATCTAAGTGTTGGGAGGGCTCAAACCTTTCTTCTGGAGACTTCAGGGAAAGAGCTTCCTCAATATGGCACTCTAGGTCACTCCCAGTTGATCAGAGTGTCTCATGTCATTTGAGACTCGTTTTGTTGCAACTAACAGAAAACCTACCCCAAGAAAAAAATTGGGCTCATACTGTAAGAATTCAGGACAGATCTGGCTTCAGACTTCCCTCTTCCTCTCGATTCTGCCTTTTTCCATGTCAGTTACATTCTCAAGTTTTCACATGGGAGCCCCTGGCCACTCCAGGTCCTCATTATAATGACACCAGATCTTTCAGAAGAGTTCTAAGAATATTATTCTATATGTCTTGTGATGCACATATGTGTATACTTCTGTTGAGTGTATGAGAGAGGAAGTTTTTAGTCATTGAATATACATATTGATTTTAGTTTCCTGTTGCTTCTCTAACAAATTACCACCAAGTTAGTGGCTCAAATCAACAAAAATATATTTTCATACAGTTCTGAAGATAAGAAGTCCCAAATGAGTCTTGAAAGTGAAAGTTGCTCAGTTGTGTTAAGGTAAAACACAATATGTTCTACCTTATAAACACTGCCAGTACAATCAAGTGTTACTCCTACCAACAAGTATGGGAATTCTGGTTGCTCCAAATCCTCATCAACTCTTGGCCTATTCCATTCTTTTCACTTTAATTAGATCTTTCATTTCCTGTCTAGCTCACAAAACCCTGGAAAGTCAAAAGTTCTGTAGCCACAGCTTTGTCCAAGCCTTTTCTCTCACTAAGCACAGAATCTCCTCCAGATTGGGATTTCTATTAGATTAGAACATTTGAAAAAAAATGAGCTCTATCTTACAATGAAATGGTATACCTAATGAGGTGATACACATTTTGTCCCTAAATATATTTAAGCAAACGCTAGATAGACATCCACAGAAAAGCTGTAGAGGCAAATTCTATATTCAGTAGAGGTGCTCTCTCAGGACAAGCCAGAGATTTCAAGTTGAGGGACCTAGGTTTTTGCTTCTCTACTTACTGTATAACCATGAGCAAGTTACTTAACTTCTGTGAACTTCAGTTTCTTTATTTTCACAATAGAGTTTTTACTAACTTTCATGCATTTGCAGTGATGGTCAAATGCTACCTCTTCCTAGATACCTTGATGAAGGAAATGGCAACCCATTCCAGTGTTCTTGCCTGGAGAATCCCATGGACAGAATGGGGTCACAAGAGTTGGACACAACTTAATGACTAAACCAGTTAGTTACCTGGTCATATAACTGTTTCTGTAATGTGGGGATGTATTTTAAAACATAATTACCTATACTTTTATTATAGCCTTGATCACATTGGGCTATAATGGCATATTTATTTACTGTTTCTTGCATGGTCTTCAAATTCTGTAAAGCCAAATATCTTATGAGTGTGTCTATTACTGAATTTTCAGTAATATTGCTCAGCAGAATAAACTGCACATGGTAGGTGTATAATGAATGGATGAATGAATCTTATTTCTGTTATAAGACTGATCTGAGAATCTAATAAGATATTGGCAATGAAAGCTCTTTTTAAATTTCAGAACATTTTCAACATGCATTGTGCTATTATTGTCTTTAGTATCTTGTTGATCAAGGCAGTTGAGTTTCTTGAGTCAGCCACTGAAGCAGACTGGGACCCCTTATCAGGAAAAGATGCTGGGAGGGGAATGACATCTGTCCCGTCTGAATTTTTCCTTGAGCAACATGGGGTGCTCTCTACAGGACCCTATTTTTTCCTCTCTGAAGAGCAACCCTAATTACTGGTGATAATTAGTTGCAATTTAAGGTCCTCAGGGCAATCTGTAGAGGTGCAAATTGCATCTGAGCTCTTCAGGATTTGATGTCCTTTCCCTTGATGTCTCCTCTCATCTGTCTTCCTATGAAATAAGAGTAAAAGCAGGAAAAGGGGGCTTGAAGGGAGCCAAAATCTAAAGGTCATCTTTACAAAGGGCCTCTTTACCACTCTCTGCACAGTAAACTACAAGTGCCATTCAGGTGGCTGCAAGCATTTGGGCTGGCAGAGCACTGTTCAGAGAAGGAGAGTCATTTACTTTTTCATTCCTTTGACAAATATTTGAGAGTTTTCTTTGTGAGTGCTGAGAATGCAGAGGTGAGCAGACACAGGCCCAGTACCCTTGAGTTGGTCACAGTCTAGTGGGAAAGACAAATATGAAAATAGACAACTGTAAGGTAGTCTGATGATGTTGCTAGAAAGAGAAATAACCCAATTCATAATGATAGCTACCATTTATTGCTCAGATAATAGTCTAGTGCTGCAGTCCATGGAGTCACAAAGAGCCAGACACAACTGGGCAACCGAACAACAGCAACAATGGTCTAGTTGTTTTACATCTATTTTCTCTAATTTCTGTAATAACCATAAAATGTGATGATTCTTTTTTTTTCAGATGAGGGAAATGAAGCTCAAGGAAATAATTGGAAAGGTAGTGTGGCAAGTTTGGTGAGGTGACTAAAGTGAGAGAGACAGTAAGATTCTCTGTGACTAGGACAAACATAGTGTTTGCTGCTGCTGCTAAGTCGCTTCAGTCGTGTCCGACTCTGTACGACCCCATAGACGGAAGCCCACCAGGCTCCCCTGTCCCTGGGATTCTCCAGGCAAGAACACTGGAGTGGGTTGCCATTAGAGATAAATCTATCATTGGCCAAAACTGTGAGGTGAACCTAAAACGATGAGCCCAACAAATTAGTTCTGGCCTTGCCTCCTAAGTCTGTTTATCTCTTTTTCCTGAGTTTCCATCCTTAGGACATTATCCTTTATCTTAAGATTTTTGAGTCTTCTTGATACACAAAGTTGGCAGGTGAAAAGCACTTAGGATTTGGAGTCAGAAAGGACAAAATGATGGCCTCAAACCTGATCATTTAATAGCCAACAACCAGATGTTTGGCTTTCTCAAGTCAGCCAATGATTTGGAAACCCTCTAGTCTGATATAGCTTAAATATTTATTTCATAGTTTCATCTAGGAAAGAGTCTTAGTGCTGCATGCAAGAAGAGGACAGAAGGAAGACCCCTGGTTATAGGATATAGCTTCTGTTCTTATTATCTGGAAAATGTCAGCATTGACCTCAAGTTCGCAAATCTCAGCAAAATGAAAGCCTGAAGCTAAGGACCTATCTTACCTCTCTAAACTATTAGTAAAAATCTGTTGTAGTGCAGGCATGAGAGTGTTCTCTCCTACACACACACCTCTACCCCACCATCAAGGTCTTATTTCCAACCACACAATGGATAGTTCTGTTACATGCAATGGTTACCATCATCTCATCATACTTTCAGTTGTGTTGAATGGATCTTAGAGGTTAGTATGATAGGCAGCTACCCCTATGTCCCTCCTCCTAAACAAAATCCGGTTTGAATTTTACCTTGGTCCTTACCTTCTAAAATTGGAATAATGCTAACACCTACTCTTGCTCCTAAGTCCAACCTCATTTGCTGCCAACTTTGCTAGGGGAAGATTGTGCCAAGCATGTGGATCCAGTGGAAAATGTCATTATCATTCCTGGGTTGAAGTTTCAGGTTTTCTATCTTCAGCTCCCCTGCCCCTGCCTTGGATTTTAGATTCAACAGAATTGAAGAGTGATTTCACTTCTACTGGAGGCATTAAAAAAAAAAAAAAAAAAACAACTTAGACTATCCTTTCCTTTTCTGTGCTAAGACTTAGAGAAATACATGGTAGGATATATGGGTCTTTGGCTCAGCTATTGCCTTTGTCCTGGGGAATAAAGAATGATAATATAGGGCCCATAGGAGAGAAAGCAAAGGTCTCCTTTCTTAGGACTAGTTTCAGCTCTGGTGTGGAAGATGAAGGCACAGAGACCCTTAAGTGAGAATGAAAGCAGAATATCTGAAAGAAGCCTAGCCAAGAATAAAGGCTAATCGATAATGCCTCCCATTTCCTGAATATCTTCAAGGTGCTAAGCACTGTCATAGAATCCTTCCATATTTTATTTACCACAGTCCTCAAACAGTTGCTATCAGTTACACATTATTTCACGCATTTTGTAGACAAAGAAACATAGGCTTAGAAACTTGAAGATACTTTGCAAAATCACAGTTAGTACACTGCGGAGCTGGGACTTTCATCCAAGTCCCTCTAACTCAAAGGGCTGTGTTCTTTTCATATGACATGCTTCTTTTCACATGATGTGCTCTTTTTATTCCTCTGGGATTAGCCATTCCAGCTTAAAATTATTTAAAATTATTGAATATACCTTGAACGTTTCTAAAACACAGTCCATTTTGTTGTTTTAAATGAGTTGTTTGTTTTACATTCCCTTGAGTTTTAGGATAGTATGTAGTTAATGAATGAATTAAATAATTGATTAAGCCCATTTTTCTATTAACATTATAATAGCACTTCCATTAATATCAAAATATGAATATGTCTCAGAGAAGTTTCCTTTGACATTATAATGACTATATTAAAATTTCAAATATAATGATGAAATTCTAATTGTTTTACAGAAACAATTAAAAAAGGCTATATATAAATGCTCTGAAAGAACTGTGGGATGTTCATGAAGTACCAAAGAGGAATTTTCAGAGTTGATATGAAAAAAGCACATAATTTTCATTAAATTGGGCTGTAATTGCAAAATCATAGTCATTTAAAGAGAATCTTTTGTTTTGAGCATTATAGTGAACAAAACAAGAGTTGGCAGGTTAAAGCATACAATGTGGCAATTTACACAAAGAAGTATAATCCAAATGCAGGTTTATTTAAAGGCATGCCTGGCTTTTTTCATGGGGTGTGCCGCATGTACCCCATTTGTCCCACCTGATCCTCTCTTCACCCTTTCGCTCTGTCTCCCACCTTGCCCCCAGACTGGCCTGTATGGATCCCATCCACAAACTCCCTTGACACCTGGTTTCCATTCACCCAATCAGGACTACCACCAAAAGATGAGAATCAGGGTGGGAGAGGGTAGAGAGAAATAGTAATGTGGTCTTGATTTCTCCGGTTTCCTCTCCGAGGGGTCATATTAGCTGGTTGTGTCCCTTGATTTATGTTGTAGTTGTTGTAAAGTGGCCGTCTCAACTCAGCCTCTCAACTTCCAGGGTCTAGTAACCACTCCTCTCTCACCTTTCCATTTCTTGCCTCCAGTTGGTATGTCAACTCTGGTTACAGTACTATCCATACTGGTTTTCCTATACTCTGCTTCCATCTTTGAAAATAGTCCTGCTTTAAACTTTTTTTCTGCATTAGCTAGAGTGTGCCACCTAATTTCTTGTTGAGATCCTAAATATTAACCTCTATGTGATGTTTTATTTACTTATCTCATTTTTTATTTTGTTTTTCACAAAATCATGAAATTGTCTCAGTTCAAATTTTGCATAAGCCCCATCATCTCTCTAGACATTAATTATATCATCTCTAAATTGGGGAATAATGATTTCTACATCTCAGATATTTATTAGCATTAAATAAAGTTAGTTGAGTAAAGTACAATCATTGGCACACAGTAGATGTTCTTTCCTTTTCTTTTTAGATTTGCTTAGCACTTATATTTGTCAAAGAAAGATATATGATTTGGGAGAATTGATGGAGCTGGCAGTTCAGTTCAGTCACTCAGTCATGTCTGACTCTTTGCGACCCTATGAACTGCAGCATGCAGTTATTTAATGTGGTATTATCAACTATACTCAACACGTTATGTTAGATCCTCAGACTCTACTATCTTATAACTGGAAGTTTGTGCTCTTTTATCAACTCAATTGTTCTCACCAGAGGGAAAAAATGAGGTACATATATGAAGTGATGAATGTTTTAGTTAACACAGTGGTAGGAATCCTTTTTACTATGTATGTTGTTGTTGTTTAGTTGCTAAGTCATGTCTGACTCTTTTGTGACTCCATGGGCTATGGCCTGCCGGGCTTCTCTGTCCATGAGATTTTCCAAGCAAGAATACTGGAGTGAGTTGCCATGCCCCTCCTCCAGGGGATCTCCCAACCAGGGATCGAACCCGTATCTCCTGCATTGGCAGGTGAATTCTTTACCACAGAGCCACCAGGTAAGCTTTACATATACATGTATGAAATCATCCTGTTATACACGTTAAATATATTGCAATTTTGTCAATTATACCTCAGTAAAACTGGAAAAAAGTGACCTTGCTACTTAAGTCTCACTGGCTCAAAACACATCTCACTCACATACCACACTCCCTTTGTATTCCTGTCCATTTAAATTATATATATATATATATATTTTACCAAATATGTGCCAGACTTTTTGTTTGACTCTGAAGAAGCAACATTCAGTCAATAGATATTTACTGATTACGTATATACTATGATAGATTCTGTTCTAGGTCTTGGGGATACAACTTAAAGTCTTTTTACTCATGAAAATGACATTCTAGTGGGTGAGAAACACAACAAAACAACATATACTATGATATCAGCTACTGGTGAGTGACAAGAAGAAAAGGAAAGCAGGAGAAAGAAATAAGTCATTATAGAAGGAGGGTTATTTTAGATAGCGTGGAACATGGGCAAAGATCTGAATGAAATAAGATAGTGAGACATCTGAAGATCTAGAAGAGAGAAATTCAGGAAAAAGGAATAGCATGGAGTTGAGGCCCAGAGGTAAGAACAAGCCAAAAAGCCCGTATAACTGAGCACAGTGGGCAAGCAATAAGAATGAGATCTGAGAAATAGCTAAGAGTTGGATCAGATGTAGAACTTTATAGGCCATGGTGAAGACTTTGGATTTGGCCCCTAAATTTTTGATGGGGAGACACTGAAAGAAAAGTGAAAGTGAAAGTCACTCAGTTCTGTCTGACTCCTTGCGACCCCATGGACTGTAGCCTGCCATGCTCCTCTGTCCATGGAATTCTCCAGGCAAGAATACTGGAGTGGGTAGCTGTTCCCTTCTTCAGGAGATCTTCCCAACCCAGAGATCAAAACCAGGTCTCCCTCATGTCAGGCAGATTCTTTACCATCTGAGCCACCAGGGAAGCCTAAGACAATGAGTGGGTAGCATATCCTTTTTCCAGGGGATCTTCCCAACCCAGGAATTGAACCGGGGTCTCCTACATTGCAGGTGGATTCTTTATCATCTGAGCCACCAGGGAAGCCTGGGGAGACACGAGAAACATTTTTAGCAAGGGAAGTGACATGAATCTATTTCATAATTTAAAACATCACTTGGCTACTGACTAGAGAATAGACTAAAAGGGCCAGTGAAGGGGAAAGAGCAAGAGTGAAGGCAGGGAGGTAAGCAGAGAGGTTGCTGGAATAACCCAGGAGAAACATGAGGAGGCCTCAGGCAGGGAGGCTGCTGCTGTGGCCCAGTGGAAAGGCAATGGTGGTTTGAGGGAGATTGGGGGCGGGAGGAGAAGGGGACGACGGAGAATGAGATGGCTGGATGGCATCACCGACTCTGTGGACATGAGTTTGAGTGAACTCCGGGAGTTGGTGATGGACAGGGAGGCCTGGCGTGCTGTGATTCATGGGGTCGCGGAGAGTCGGACACGACTGAGTGACTGAACTGAACTGAACTGAACTGATAAGGAGACAACTGCAGTGGCCCAGGGGGAGCCAGTGGGGCTTGGGTACTAGAGGCGGAATGCTGAAAAGTGACTGGATTTAGGACATAGTTCTCACATGGTGTTGAAAAAACATGCTTGTGGATATATTGTGAGGTGTTACAGAAGGAGAGAAGCCAAGGATAATGTCTAGGTTTTTGGCCTCAATGACTGGTTAGCACAATGAAAGAAAAATAATCAAGAATTCAGTTTCAGACATCTTAGATTTGAGATGACAGCTGAATATCCAAATAAAGATGTATGGAAGGTAATTAACTATATCTGTGAAACTTGGGGGAAAGGTAGGGCATGGGATATACATTCAAGAATTAGCAGTATCTAACTGGGTTGACGGAGAAGGCAATGGCAAGCCACTCCAGTACTCTTGCCTAGAAAATCCCATGGATGGAGGAGCCTGGTAGGCTGCAGTCCATGGGGTCGCTACGAGTCAGACATGACTGAGCGACTTCACTTTCACTTTTCACTTTCACACATTGGAGAAGGAAATGGCAACCCACTCCAGTGTTCTTGCCTGGAGAATCCCGGGGATGGGGGAGCCTGCTGGGCTGCCGTCTATGGGGTCGCACAGAGTCGGACACGACTGAAGTGACTCAGCAGCAGCAGCAGCAGCAACTGGGTTGAAAAGCCCCAGGACTGGATGAGAGTATACAACAGAGGCAGAATGCATTCTGGCCGTTAGGGAGGCTTAGTTTCTCTCCTCTGCTCTTCTGTGAGGTCCCAGTGAGACAGGGCCATTTGGGTCTGGGTTACCTCCTTGGGCTTGGTATTAAATACATCAGGTTTCTGATTCTGGCTGTACCAATAGTCAGCCATGTGGCTTTGGGGAAGCTTAACCTTTTCAAACCTGTTTTCTCATTCTTAAAAGAGACATGTTAATAATAATGAATGGGATGGAACAGGACTTGATATATAGTGAGCCATTAATAAATGCTAAGTGTTAATTTTTAGAGGGTCATACTGATTATTATTAGTGTTAGGAGCTCACTCGGAGAAGGCAATGGCAAGCCACTCCAGTACTCTTACCTGGAAAATCCCATGGATGGAGGAGCCTGGTAGGCTGCAGTCCCTGGGGTCGCTAGGGGTCGGACACGACTGAGCGATTTCACTTTCACTTTTCACTTTCACACATTGGAGAAGGAAATGGCAACCCACTCCAGTGTTCTTGCCTGGAGAATCCCAGGGAAGGGGGAGCCTGGTGGGCTTCCGCCTATGGAGTCACACAGAGTCGGACACGACTGAAGTGACTTAGCAGCAGCAGGAGCTCACTACTTTCCTCCCTCCTCTTCTTTCCTCCTCTTGGTCCTCTTTGGGCATGAATGAACTGGGGAGCAAAATGTTTGCTTCTTTAGTTTGTTATGATATGTCATTTGATGCAAAGAGCAAATTTATTTTTACAACTGGCATTATCCTTAGGTACTATTTACTTACATAGATTATGTCTTTATTGTATTTGCTATCTTAAAGTCTTCTTTTTAAAGAAAAAAAAATGACATGGAAAACCAGTGCTTTGTCAAAGAATGAATGAATTTTTACTAATTATTTAGTAAGAAATCATCATCCATGTGCTTGCCTAATTTTCACCCGTGTTTCTTAAATCTACTTGGAGGACTCAACACAGATTTAGTCTGAAGATACATCTGAATTTATATAGTAACTATGATTTTAAAGACTATTCATTTGAAGTACAATTTTGCAAATAGAACTGGATTTCAAATGAGAATTTATATGCAGAAATATCACATAGAATATATTGTATGGAGTGCTCTTGATGTACCTTTGATGATTTGAATAGGACATGTTAAGGAGGATCAGTGAGGTGATGGTGACGATGCTAATCACTGAAAAATCAAATATCCTAATAATGGGGAAAATCTTTTTGTAATCATTTATTAATTTGTAGCCAGTTTTTAAGCATTGCCTGTGTTAAGAGGTGCTGGGCATACCAAAACAATAAGGAAAGCTCAGTATTCTCAAGTAGTTTCTATCTAGGAAACGGAGCGCACACACACTCACACACACACACTGTCACATAAACATGAGTTCACTGAAGTGTGTAGATGTTATGGTAAAAATCTCTCCAGGGAAGAGAGAAGAGTAGGATTCTACACTTGACTAATTTAATAGTAAGTCACACCTATGAGTGTAATTGGGAGTATTCTTTCTAGCTTGAAGTCTCGCTATAATTGCTTCCAGACAAGGAGAGCACTATCAGCCAGCATAAAGTGATGGTGCTTGTTGACCAAGAGAAGAGTGGTGCTTGTCAGTGACTTACTCTGAATGAGGGAAATGCTTGTCTCCTGTTGTTGTCTGGAATGGCAACAATGAGGACCCAGAGCACTGTGGGAAGCTTTAAAATATTTAGTCTGTGCCAACCTACAATTGAGGTATTTGTGTATTTAACTTGATAGAGAGATGAATTATACATGGGAGTCTTTTCCATATCGTTTGCTCTACGTGTGTTGACAAACGTCACATCATTCTCTAGGAAGCACATGCCATGGGGATTACTGCAGCATTCTGCAGACAATTTACTTGTAGGGTTTTGTCCCATATGCTGCTTTATCTTCATCACAGCTGCCTTTTTATTTATTAAAACACAATCACCGAACAGGGAACTTTTCCAGACTGCCTTTTCTCAAAGTGGCATTTTAGAGCACAGGCTGAATGCACTCCCTAGTGAATGTACAGTTACTTCCAAGATTTTGTCTCTTTGAAGTATAAGAAATTCCTTGGCCAGCTCAACACAGTAGCCAACAATTCCAGTGAAAATTCAATTGTAATTAAAAGAGAAATATTATCTTATTTAAAATTGAAAGCTGAAAAGTCCACAATCGTATGCCGGCTGTCAATGTATTAGGTTAGATCCTTTATATATTTTCATGGATAATGTTGGCCCTATCCACACATTCTTCCTTGACCATCCACCCAGACATGCAACTTTGTTTCTTAATTTCCAGAAGGGCATATCCTATCCTCCAGTTAGTTAACTGTAAGAATATAAGATTATGCTTTTAAATACCTATATGCCAAGAATTTGACACAAAGTTGAACCTCAGATTCTTGGCTGATTTATTCTAAATAGAAATGCAGTTGCAAGAAATAGCATTAATGAAAGTCTGCCTGGAGATACAGTTCATCAGTTCCTCTATTCTTGGACCATGCTAGATAACCTGAGAGCTGCATTGTGGACTGCATTATCTTTGTGCTTCATAGATTTGCTTTTGTACAATTGTCCTTTGGCATATTGCCCTTGGCTTGCGTTGAGGGACTCCATAAATAATATTATGAATTTTCTGAATGAATTTACAGATGGTAAGAAAAAAAATTTCTGAAAGCATGAGAAAAATTTTGTTAGGTTTCATGACCAGTAGTTGGCTTCCTTTTGCCCAAGAAACTAGATTATTTTTTATTTTGTTAACTCTTGAGAGCATATGACTTTTCATAGTTCCTTCTTTGCTTTGGCTACCAGGAAACTCAAGTTTAAAGCCTACTTCTAATGAGTACCTATAACTTTATGGTATATATCTATTTGTGATAACCTTACTTCAAACTCTGTTTAATATTTTTTCCCCCATGATATCCTGTCTTCATTTCCAGTTTTATTCTTTGTATTTCTATTATGTATACATCTGTAAGTCACCTCAAATTTATTTTGGACATAGAATAGTAAACACACACACACATCCAATGACATTTTTGGTCATTATGAGGTCAAAGGTCCAAGAAATTAACTGATTTGGTCCTTTTCTATTCATGAGTTTGATATAAAACAAATAGATTTTTAATGTAAAGGGTACATTGGCTCAGTTTTTTTTTTTAAATGAAAAGTGGGTGTGCACTGAGTTTAAGTAGAGAGAGAATCTTTGGCTACTTGGGGACAAAATTTGGGTCTACTATTAGTTTTAACTTGTTCCCTGTCCACACTTTGTCCTAAAAAGCATTCCATTCTATAATCATACAAATGTAGAAGATACCTCAAGTGGCAAGATTCTGAGGTAGTTCAAGGGAGATTATAATCCATTTACCCCTCTCTATTGTATTATTAGATACAGGTTTTGTGAGTCAGGTAGGTTAAGTTCAAAATCTAGTTCTATTCAGGAGTAGAAAGACATTGACACATTACAAAAACCCTCTTTCTCACTTTCTCACATTCTTTGTCTTTAAGAGGGGGTTAATAGTTTTATATCCAAAGATTACTCTGAAGGTTAAACAAGGTAATGGAATTAGCATGGGCCTAGCAAACAGAAAATGCCAATTAATTGGTTAGGATTACTATAATGACTACTGATACTAGTCTTATCCACCTTTATGACTATTACCTGTCATTTCTGGGTGTCCTGTGTATCCACACAAGGTGTTGATCATCATTGAGTTCATCTATTCAATTCAAGTATTGTGTCATAAACTCTGGACATTGAAATTGTAAATATAGACATAGAATGTCTGCCATCCAGGAGCTTATACTCTAGTGGAGGGAGACAAAGGTTCACTTAGTGTTAAGTGCCGTGAAGAAAATAAAATAAGGAAATGAGATAGAGTGACTGTAGTTAGGGGCTGATTTAAATTAAGTGATCCAGAAAGACTCCTTGTAGGAGTTACAGCTGGATGAGATCTGAGAAATGAGAAAGAGCTGAGAGAAGAGCATTCAAGAGGAAGAGAGGAAGCAACAAATGAAAAGGCCTCAGGATAGGAATGAACTTGATGTATTTGAAGACCAGAAAGAAGGCATGTGGGCAGAGCAGAGGAGGAAAGAAAGACAGCACCACAGATAAAATTGGTGGGGGCCACCTTGTGGTTATAACTTTAGCCTTCTTTCTTATGTGTGTGGAAAATCACTAGAGGATTTTAAGCAGGTGTATGAAAAGATCTGATATTAACTTTAAAAACCTGTCCCCATAATCAGTACGCAAAAGCCACCTCCATCTTCCTCTGCTTCTCGTTCTGCTGAGAAATTCCTTCATCATTCCTTTGTTCCCTGGTGAGCTCTTAGCCACCCGTCCATCAAGGGCCAGCTCACGTGCACCTGAATAACCTCCCATGTCATGTGTGATTTTTCTGTGGCCCCATTACGTGTGCACAAATATCTATCACAGAACTCAGAACATTTCTTGTCACGTTCAGGATGCCCCATCTCTTGTAAGACTGAATTACTCAGGGAACGGGGACAGGACTGTACCCTGTTCATCTTTTAATCTTCCGTACTTAGAAAAATGCTCACAGAGAGGAGGTGCTGAACATGTGCTTGAGTTTTGCATTATCCACGTAGAGTCACTTTGACTGACTTGGAAAACTGAGAATTAGCCTGGTTTTTTAATTAGAGGTAATCAGGTAGGGCATACTTGGCTCACAGTCAGGGCTGCAGTTTCTGCAGGTTGCATCTGTAGGATGCTTGGCATTCAGAAGCACTTTTGATCAGCTGAGGCTTTCTTCCTCCCAGTGACGTGGACACTGGTACAGCTATGTTCTGACTGATTTATGGACAAACAGATGCAATTTTCCACAAAAGCTAATCCAGAGAGAGCAAAGTTGCCACCCCTGTTCACCCTTGCCCTCCCCAAAACACATTTACAATGCTAGGGATCCATCTACTGTAAGCTGGAAGCCTTGATGTGGATTGGGATTCATTTTTAAGAAATACCACATTCTGTAAGGTCTCAGCCCAAAAGAATAGGAAACATTGCTGAATTCATTTTCCAAGTCATCCCTGCCTCTGGGACTGATGCAAGCCATGCTCTCTAATAAATCTTCCATTAAGACTTCTTTCATTTGCCTCTTGATCCCATCACCTTTGTCTTCACTCCACGGGATTTATTTTCTTCTCATCTTCTTTCCCTTATTGCAATAACTTGCTGGTTTGAAGACCACTTTCTTAGGCTTATGTTTCAAAATGGAAGAACAGCTTAGAGAGAAAGGTGTAGTCTCCCTGATCCCATTACTTTCTTACCCCCTCTTTCCACACTTAACACCACTTTGTCATACCCTCCTCAATATTCCCCCTACAACTTTCCCAGAAGGGATTAAGCCAGTTGTGAGAGCTTTTGACAAGAAACTGGCTGCTTTTCAATAGTCCTACCTGAAAAAAGAATCTACTTATTTCTTCTATTTTAGCTAACACCCTTCACCATCTCCTGGAGTTTTCCCAAGTTCTTGTCCACTGAATCTGTGATGCCGTCCAACTATCTTAAACTCTGTCACCCTCTTCTCCTTCTGCCTTCAATCTTTCCAAGCATTAGGGTCTTTTCCAGTGGGTCAGCTCTTTGCATCAGGTGGCCAAGGTATTGGAGCTTCAGCTTCATCATCAGTCTTTCCGATGAGTTCAGAGTTGGTTTCCTTTAGGATTGACTGGTTTGATCTCCTTCTGTCCAAGAGTCTTCTCCAGCACCACAATTCAAAAGCATTAATTCTTTGGTGCTCTGCTTTCTTTATGGTCCAACTCTCACATCTGAACTGATAATGTAGGTCCCCAATATCCT
Organism: Moschus berezovskii; assembly: GCF_049115385.1. Lineage (NCBI taxonomy): Eukaryota > Metazoa > Chordata > Mammalia > Artiodactyla > Moschidae > Moschus > Moschus berezovskii. The sequence goes on along the minus strand of NC_142463.1, from coordinate 23,899,540 downwards.
TCAAATGCATTTCCTTTCACCTATATCCAATGAGGCAGGAGTTGCTTAAGTACAAGAAATAGTTTGCTGTTAGGAAGAGGAAATAGATGCCAAGCATCCAACATTTACTAATGCCAACTACAATAATCCTTCATTCAAAGAAAGTGAGGTAGATAATACGAATATCGGCCAAATATAGAGCCCTGGTGTATGTTGGGAACTTTACATGTATTTTCTTACTACATCCTTTGAGCATATCTGCAAGAAAAATAATATCATTCCCATTTTAAAAATCAGAAAACTGAAGATAAAACAGGATAAGTCAAATGCCTGCCAAAACCTGAATTCAAAACTAGATTTAAAATCTATGTTTTCCCTATTGCTCCAAGTCTTCATGCCTATAAATGGGCTAATGTAATTCCTGGTACCTAGCTGATGCTCTGTCCTGGTGGAGCAGAAGCATCAGGGAAATATTACTGGCACTTGCTTCCTCCTGGAATTCCACTGGGTTTCACTTTATTTAGACGTTGCCTCATCAGAAAGGCTTTTCTTGACAATCCTTTGTAACTAACTTACCACCCACTTCCTTTACTTTCTATCCCCTTATCCTTATGTTGTCTTTTTTCTTCATAGTACTTATTACCACCCGACAAATATGCATATACATAAATATATATGTTAATATATATCATATATATTTGTTCTCTTTCATGAAAACAGGGACTTTGCTTTACATACTAATTTAGCCTCAGCATCAAGAACTATACTTAATAAATGATTTATTCAATTAACAAAGCAAATATACTTGGAAGAGCAATTCTTAGCTCTGCCTCTCACCTCTAGTATGGATTTGTCTAGTCACTTACCTTGCTACACTTCAGATATAAAATGAAAAGTGCCTGCCCCCCCAATACTTGCTTTGTTTCTTGCCATCTGAATTATATTTATCTGTTTGTTTGATTTTTGCACATTGTGCCTCTCTGCTAGCATTCTTTTGAAGAAAACACTTTTGGAGAAACTAAAAGTTATTTGAAAGACACTAGACTAGATGATCCTGAAAATCTTATCTCTCTATAAAAGTGTGTAGTTGTGTCAGTATAAAGAGCTTATAAACCTCTCAGATAGATCACACAGACAATCTTTCAAAAAACACTTACATATTTCTTATTGGAAGAAAATAAAGTTTCTCATCTCCTATACTTCTGGTTCCCAAATTTCAGGAAGCTGGTAAATGACTTGTGAAGTTCATTTACTCATTTCAATAACCAAAGGCTCTTTATTGAGTCCATTTTATTATTTTAATTAACATAATAACCCTGAAAAGTGGAAGGTTGTGAAATACAAGGATTTAGAGCTTCTAAGATTAATAAGTCCACTGAAGGATGAAAGCTCTTTCATAATTTTTAAACTGTGCAGATCCATTGTGTAGAAAGGAACCTGTAACATTCACCGACAAATGATGGGTACTGAGAAATGGACTCGGACACTGTCTTTCACGGGATGAAGACCAAAATGTCAGAGCAGACTCCTGTGAATCAGCATTTCAACCAGTCATGTCAGCAGTTTAAAAAACAAATGTAAATTAAAGCATTTCATTACTCTCGACATCTTTACCCTATGTGACTTCTCATAAAAAACTCTTACTAAGGCCTGCAAGGCCCTGTGGAATGGTCTCCTCCCTCCCTTTCTAACCCTCTACCAATCACTTCCTCACTTATTCCTGTTCAATCACACTGACCTTCCTGCAGTTCCTAGAGACACAACAAGCTTGCACTTTTTTCCTGTTGTTCTCTCTGGACCACTGTTTTCTTGGGGATATATATAATATAATACAATAATCCATATACATGCATGGATTATTTCCTCGCATTATTCAGTTTCTACTAGCTGTCTCTGTGGCAACTCTAATTAATATAGTCCCCTCCATTACTTTACGTCCTCTTACTTTGCTTTACTTATATTCATCATTACCTTTGTTGTTGTTGTTCAGTCTCTAAGTCGTGTCCAACTCTTTGTGACCCGATGGACACAGCAGGCTTTCCTGTCCTTCACTATCTCCTGGAGTTTGCTCAAACTCGTGTCCACTGAATTGGTGATGCCGTCCAACCATCTCATCTTCAGTTGTCCCCTTCACCTCCTGCCCTCAATCTTTTCCAGTGAGTCAGCTCTACATATCAGGTAGCCAAGGTGTTGGAATTTTAGCTTCAGCATCAGTCCTTCCGAGGAATATTCAGGGTCAATTTCATTTAGGATTGACTGGTTTGATATCTTGCTGTCCAAGAGACTCTCAAGAGTCTTCTCCAGTATCACAATTCAAAAACATAAATTCTCCGGTGCTAAGCCTTCTTTATGGTCCAGTTCTCACATCCATACATGACTACTGGAAAATCATATCCTTGACTATATAGACCTTTGTCAGCAAGGTGATGTCTCTGCTTTGTAATACACTGTCTAGATTGGTCATAGCTTTTCTTCCAAGGAGCAAGTGTCTTTTAATTGCATGACTGCAATCACTGTCTGCAAGGATTTTGGAGCCAAATAAAATAAAGTCTGACACCATTTCCACTTTTTCCCCCTCTATTTGCCATGAAGTGATGGGACTGGATGCCATGATCTTTGTCTTTGAATGTTGAGTTTTAAGCCAGTTTTTTTCATGCTCCTCTCTCACCTTCATCAAGAGGCTCTTTGGTTCCTCTTCTCTTTCTGCCATTAGGGTAGTATCATCTGCATATCTGAATTTGTTGATATTTCTCCAGGCAGTCTTGATTCCAGCTTGTGCTTCATCCAGCCTGGGCTTTCACATGATATACTCTTCATATAAGGGCCAAAGAATGCCCTTCTTTGAGACTGGAATGAAAACTGACCTTTTCATCATTGCTGCTGCTGCTGCTGCTAAGTCACTTCACCCTTACACTATATTATATAGCAATTTATTTGTTTATTTTTCTCTCCTTCTCACAATTTAAGTTCCATGAAAGCATGAAATTGCTTTCTCGCATCTGCTTCCCCAACATCTAGAAGAGTGACAATGAGGAAGCTCTCTCACAATATTTATTGAATCACAAAGGAAGGAAAGTATGAAAGAAAGGAAGACATCAAGGTTGAATCTAGATTTTTTAACTTGTACAGTTGGTTGGATGTGGATTGTTGAGCTACTTACTGAGTTGTAAGCATTTTCAAAGGGCTAGTTTTAGGGGAGGTTAGGTGATTCATTTAATTCAGGTTGAAGTTGAAGTAACTTTGAGATATTCAATAGGAACAATTAGGTTGGCAGATGGGTAGGACGACCACATAATTTGTTACCATCCCAACTGAAAGTGAACAGGGAAAGTAAAGTTATATTTTTAAAATATTTCATGTATTGACCTCCAATTATTTTATGTTGGAATTACAAAACAATTATTTTAAAAATGAATATTCTTTCTAAAAATAAAATTGTATACATCTCGCTTACTTTTCTGTTTAGCTTTTCCTCCCTCTGCCATTTGACATATGTTTGCTTGTCTCCTTTACCATATGGAAACTTCATGAAAGCAAAGGCTTTCTTTTGTTCACTGCTTTATCTTCCCTCCTTACCCACAACAGTGATTGACACGTAGTGGACTCACAAGAAATATTTGTTGTATAGATAGTCTCTTAGTTACTTGAAATGAGACTGTATCTTAAACTGACCACTTAATGGTGTGCCTGTGCCCAGCACTTAGTAGTAAGTGCTTGATAAGTGATTGTTAAATGAATTAATTACTTTCTTATTTTTCTTTTCCACCTAAATTTCAGTTCTTTAAAGGAGGTTTTCCTTAAGAATATAACTGGTAGAAAAACTTGACTGACCTCCCTGTTGGAAGGGAGTATTGGGTTGTTGTTTATTAATCTTTGTACTATCTTCTCTTGTTATTAATGATAGTTGATCTGTTTGATCTTGACTAGTCAGAGGTAGAGCCTAGCTTAGCAGCACACAAAATTTAGTATGAAACCAGGTTTTTATATACTTTATAGATACCCATATGTTTGACATGAAAGTATGACTATTTCTGTTTTCGTCTGCCCATTGTTCAAACACATGAAAAATCTGATACTGAAGCATATTGTGCAAGGAGAGATGACCTAAAGAAAGAAAAATAAATCTAAAAAGTCATTACTATATTCTGAGGCAGTAGAGAAGTAAAACCATTATAAAATAAAGAACTTAATGATATTAAATATTGGAATGTAGTTACCATGTTTTGGCCAGGGTCCTTTAGTTTTCATACATTGACAAGAAAATCAATCCAAAATTCCTCAAAAATGTCACAAAGCTAGGAAATAATAATATAAAATTATTTTACAAATCATGTCTTAACATTATAGTGAAAATGAAAAAATTAGTTTTAAGGGGATTTGCTTCCCATTTTTTCCATTTCCAACTTTCGTGCATTTATTTTTAGAGATTGAAGACCAGATGGATAGGAATATTATAAAGGTTTAATATTTTTCCATATGCTTGAAATATTGCATGTTTTAAAATATGAATAATAGCCTCCCCCAAAAGGGCCTGCATAGATGAGGCCAACAAATCAAGCTTAGACTACTGTAGGAATGTAAATGTTGGTGTTATAGCAAAGTTGCTTTTTCCCTTGTATGTCTAGTACAATATTGTCACATAAAAAGATAAATATCCACATATACTTTTTTGAAGGCTGTAAATTAGGTCCTTCAGCCCTTGAATCCCAAGAAAGTCATTCACTTGAGGCAGTATTGCAATATATAATAAGCTAAATCTTCAGGTCAAAATTTAATTCAAAGGGCCTACAAATGTGTCTTATTTACTGTTTAAAGTCATGTATACGGAGAAGGCAATGGCAAGCCACTCCAGTACTCTTGCCTAGAAAATCCCATGGATGGAGCAGCCTAGTAGGCTGTAGTCCATGGGGTCGCTAAGGGTCGGACAAGACTGAGCGACTTCACTTTCACTTTTCACTTTCACACATTGGAGAAGGAAATGGCAACCCACTCCAGTGTTCTTGCCTGGAGAATCCCAGGGACGGGGGAGCCTGGTGGGCTTCCGTCTATGGGGTCACACAGAGTCGGACATGACTGAAGTGACTTAGCAGCATGTACAGTAAAGAAAAAAATTAAAAGTTTATATTTATTTTTTTTAAATAATGCAGTTATTTTTGTATACATTTACTCACTTTAATCAGCTTTTTTGTGATATATGTATCTAATACTATGACATTGATATTCTTATGAAAATATTTTTTCTTATATGGCTTTATTATTTTTAGGTTTTGGTGATTTTGCCTTGTCTTCTTCAGAATGCATTTTTATGGTTAATAAGTTTGAAATTTTTGACACATTCAATTGATTCCCCTTTATAGATCATAATATTGTTAAATAAAAGGCATTATCTCTATAGGCACCTAATAAATTTAGAGCAAATTCTCCCAGATTGAGGAGATTCTTAATTATAAGCTTGATCATAATATTGTTAAATAAAAGGCATTATCTCTATAGGCACCTAATAAACTTAGAGCAAATTCTCCCAGATTGAGGAGATTCTTAATTATAAGCTTGTCAGTATTGAAACTGATAAACATTTCAGTCCAAATATTTTCATAGTTACTATTTTGTTTACTCCCTTCAGAGAAATTTTCTTGGATCTCTTTTTTTTAATATGAAACAGCTTTTATCAATTAAGGTGCTTCTTCTTGATTCTTTTATATTTTCACCAAATGCAGATGCTACAAATTTATAAGCCTGCTCAGTTTCATTTCACTCTGGAACAATTTACAAATATCCAATTAAAAATAGAAGCTTCATCAAAAATTATCCTCCTACACTGAAGTATCCCAAATTATAAGCACTGAATTTCAAAATTAAATATTGTATTCCAATTGTGCTTTCATCATTTAATTTGTGCAATTCCTCCCTTGCCTTTGTGGAGATAAATGTCATGTCTTTTTGTTTGAAAGGTTTCTTTTCAACAATCACAATTTAATAACAGCTTTAAAACCTAAAATACTTTGGTAGTGCTTCATTTGTTGAATACTTGATTCAAGACTTCCAATTTGATTTTAACAAAATGCAACCAAAATTCTGTTCTCATTTAAAGATCTTAATAGCAAAATTTAGAGGTCTCATTATCAGCAAAAAAACAAACAAAAAAACACACAGCAAAATCAACATTGATTAACAAAGCGTTTTATTAAAAGCTCAAAATCTCTAAGATTCCATTGATGGCAGACAGTAAAGAAAATAAGCCTTACTGAAACTTAAAAAAAAGTTTTTTCGTGCGTGCGGTTTAACATTAGCTTCATAAAAATTTTTGTAATTTACTTATGGTGCATAAATTTGGAGAACTACAGTTTCTACTTTGAGAGTAGAAAATAGAAGCTTATTTTGAATGCAATTTTGATTTATATGAATGCTTCCAACTGACTCAAAATAAATTTCTATTCTATAGGTTTGTTGATTCAATAAGTATATTGCTTTTACCAAAATTTATATTCATGTTATCTTAAAGAAGTAATTTTATCTCTAAGGTTGAGCTTTATTTTACTGAATTAACAGTCTTATCTCACTAAAATAGTATTTAACCTTCAGCAGAATGAATTTCTAAAAGCCTTAGTTTGATCCCATGAATCAGATGAAAATAATAACATTGGAATTCAATTATTTTCTATTTGAAAATCTAATGACACTGATATACCATTACTGGTTTTAGATCTTGTGCTAATAGAGAAAAGACATTAACAGCTACCAATTTATATATAAGAAAACTTGGAATTAAAAATGATTGAAATTATTTTAGAACAGTCATGCATTCTAAATAAAAGTGATACCACACATCATTGTGAAGTATGGCTTTTCATTTGAAGTATATTGACTGTTCTAAAATAATTTCAATTATTTTTATTCTATGGTTCTGCTTTTACATATGTGAATTACAGTTTTTAGACATACGTCTTCTTAAAATAACTGTTAAACCAAGTAGGTGCTGGTGTTTCTTCAGCAGTACAATGTCTTCAGTTTTAATGTGGTCATATTATCAGTACAACCCCTATGCTGCTACTGTTGCTGCTGCTAAGTCACTTCAGTCATGTCCGACTCTGTGTGACCCCATAGACAGTTCATAAATACTAAGACGTTTCATGCAACTTTCATGTTTATCACTGAATTTCATGAGAAATGGGAAGTTTTCCTAAACAATACACTTTTTTATTCTTGAGCTCATTGCTGGTGAAAAGTTTATTACAAAAATTGTTTGCTGCTGCTAAGTCGCTTCAGTCATGTCCGACTGTGCGACCCCATAGACAGCAGCCCAGCAGGCTCCCCCGTCCCTGGGATTCTCCAGGCAAGAACACTGGAGTGGGTTGCCATTTCCTTGCATGAAAGGTTTCCTTCCTTTCCAATGCATGAAAGTGAAAAGTGAAAGTGAAGTCGCTCAGTAGTGTTTGAGTAACCAAAAAAAATAATTTTAGATTTGAAACATATGATAAATATGCTGTGAGCAGACAATTCTCTATAAGCAAGACTTCTCAGTCTCTATTTCCCAGATGTATTTCACATTTGCCTAACTTATATGCAGAGTATATCATGAGGAATGCTCATGAAGAAGCACAGGCTGGAAACAAGATTGCTGGGAGAAATATCAATAACCTCACATATGCAGATGACACCACCCTCAGGGCAGAAAGTGAAGAGGAACTAAAAAGCCTCTTGATGAAAGTGAAAGAGGAGAGTGAAAAGGTTGGCTTGAAGCTTAACATTCAGAAAACCAAGATCATGGCATCTGGTCCCATTACTTCATGCCAAATAGATGTGGAAACAGTGTCAGACTTTATTTTTTGGGGCTCCAAAATCACTGCAGATGCTGATTGCAGCCATGAAATTAAAAGATGCTTACTCCTTGGAAGGAAAGTTATAACCAACCTTGATAGCATAATAAAAAGCAGAAACATTACTTTGCCAACCAATGTTCGTCTACTCAAGGCTATGGTTTTTCCCGTGGTCATGTATGGATGTGAGAGTTGAACTATGAAGAAAGCTGATCACCGAAGAATTAATGCTTTTGAACTGTGGTGCTGGAGAAGACTCTTGAGGATTCCCTTGGACTGCAAGGAGATCCAACCAGTCCATCCTAAAGGAGATCAGTCCTGGGTGTTCATTGGAAGGACTGATGCTAAAGCTGAAACTCCAATACTTTGGCCACCTCATGAGAAGAGTTGACTCACTGGAAAAGACTCTGATGCTGGGAAGGATTGGGGGTGGGAGAAGAAGGGGACGACAGAGAATGAGATGGCTGGATGGCATTACCGACTCTGTGGACATGAGTTTGAGTGAACTCCGGGAGTTGGTGATGGACAGGGAGGCCTGGCGTGCTGTGATTCATGGGGTCGCAAAGAGTCGGATATGACTGAGTGACTGAACTGAACTGAACCTATAATATTCCATATTTCCACTCAATCCCACCAACTAGTGACCACAAGACTCCATGCATCTGGCAGGTTGCTGCATGGGCCACAGTTTGACTGACAGGCACAGTCAGCTGCCAGTAGTGGAAACACCTTTGAATACCTCTCCCACAACCATTTGAAACCTGAAGGAGTTAACTGTCTTCCTGTATCATGACGGGCACACTTAGTTTTATGAGAGAGCACATTTCCTTGAAAAGGAGGTGTTGGTTACATTGGTTGTGGGAAGGATCAGGAACAGAAAACAGGGTTATCACTGATTTTCTTTCCTACATGTTTAAATGGTTCCGCATCCCTTGTCACCTTTTCTTTTGTCCCCTGGCCTACATGCTTTGCCCATACCCCAGGAACACTTAGTATGAATTTGGAACTCATTATTCTGAATCAAGAGATAGTGTGATGCCAACTATCTGTCATATAGAGCACGGTAATAATCACAGTGTCCATTGTGAGTACCTGTTACGTATCAGGTAACTATCTCACCTCTAATCTTCAAAACAAAAGTGTGAGCTAGATATTGTTTTCATTTTATAGATGTAGAAACTCAGGCCAAGGGCTGCAAGATTGACAGGTAATGGAAGTAAATTAGAGCCCAGCCCTAATTCTATCTACTGTACAATGACTACCATTCTAAAAGGCATCAAAGCTGAAATTGAGCAGAGCTCTTATTCATTCTAACTCAGCTCCACCTGACTTTTTCATCCCCTCATTTAAGATATTTATTGAGTAGCATTGTTAAAACAGGTTCTGTGCAGTGGTACTACCAGGAGATTCCAGTCTAATGACTTCACACCCACCCAGAAACCTATGATGGAGCAACAAAGTAACTTGGATACAAAACTTCAGGGCAAACCTCAACTTTTGTAACCACAGCTAGCAACCCCATCACAAGCCCCCAGCATTTTGATACTTCCTCATATAGCATCTTCAGCTCAGCTCAGTTCAGTTCAGTTGCTCAGTCGTGTCTGACTCTTTGCGACCCCATGAATCACAGCACGCCAGGCCTCCCTGTCCATCACCAACTCCCGGAGTTCACTCACACTCATGTCCATCAACTCGGTGATGCCATCCAGCCATTGGAACTTATATACCAGCAAATTATAATTTTGAAAACATAGACTTTTCACCTGAGTCACAAAAACCCTAGAGGGATGTGTGTGTGTGTGTGTTAGTAGCTCAGCTGTGTCTGACTCTTTTCAACCCCAGGCTCCTCTGTCCATGGAATTCTCCAGGCAAGAACACTGGAGTGGGTTGCCATTTCCTTCTCCAGCGGATCTTCCCGACTCAGGGTTCAAACTCAGGTCTCCCACATTGAAGGCAGATTCTTTACCTTATGAGCCACAGGACACATTTTAGTAACCACGTTTTGCACAGAAGCACCAGGTAGGGTAGAGTCCTTCCCAAGGATTACCGCTTAATTGTGGTGGTGGTTTCGTCACATCCAACTCTTTCGTGACCCCATGAACTGTAACCAGTCATGCTCCCCTATCCATGGGACTGCCCAGGCAAGAATGCTGGAGTGGATTGTCATTTCCTTCTCCAGAGGACTCTTCCTGACCCAGGGATCGAATCCCTTTCTCCTGCATTGGCAGCAGATTCTTTGCCACTGAGCCACATGGGAAGACTACTACAGCATAGACTAGCACCCAACTTCTAGTTTTCTGTCCAGTGTCCTCTTCTTGTGTCCTCTCAGGAATCTGGATTAGAGAAGATAGATTACATGACCTAGAGCCTCTCTCTGCGTGAGGAGCCTGTCCTTGGAGCCTCTGACTATATTAGCATTCTGCCAGCAGCCTCATGTAGGTAGGAATATTGTTGCTGTCCATGACCAGAGGGAATAATCAGTCTGAGCTATTCCCCGGCTCTAAACCAACCAAAGTAATTGGGTTTAATTTTAATTTTTTAATGGCTTGGAATTAATAGAAGCAGCTGCTGCCACAGTGTGTGGGTGTCCTTCTGCAGAAGGCACAGTCCAAAAAAAATCCTACGCATAAAATAAACTCTGAAAAATAAACAATAGAGTGTGTACGACAAAAAGGTTAATTCAAGAATATAGCAGTGTCTTCTTATCAAAAACTCAGATGGCAATATGTAGCTGTCTCTCTCCTTCCACCACTAGTGCCCATCAA